>NC_091842.1:24948588-25580250 GCF_037783145.1 Equus przewalskii
GCCCTGGCTGGCAGCCCCATCCAGCACAACTTACCAGCAACATGTAGGAGCGGTCAGAACATCTGCTGGCATTTCCTCTGCAATGTGCAGCTGTGTTGATTTGTAACCCTTGCCTCTCAGGTCACTGCAGCCTGTGGACAATCAGGAACTTGGGTCCTAGGGTATTCAGCTCAATTCTCATCTAGTCTGCGTCCTTGGACTCCTGGTTATTTATTCACAAATGTTTACTAAGCACCTGCTATGTGCCAGGCGTGGTCATGGATGACAGCATGATGGACAAGAAAGATGCAGGTTCTTCCCTCCTGAAACACAATCTAGAAGAGAAACAAACTTTGAGTAAGTTCACTGGATATCGGGGAGATGTGCAGAGTACTCCAGAAACACATAATAGGTAGGTCTAATCCAGCATGGAGTCTCCTGGAATAAGTGATATTGGAGCTAAGAAATGGAGCATGTGTTAGCTGGGTGAAGATGGGGATTGGTGAACCATTCCAGGCAGGGGGAACAGCGTGAGAAAAGGTCGTGAGTTAGGACAGAGATCCTTAGGATCTTAGATCCATAAGGCCGGATCATCTTAAGGAGTTCCTTTTCTCCCTGAAGGCCATTAAAGGGTTTAAGCAAATGAGTGGCCTTTTTAAAAAAAAAAAAAAAAATCATTCTGATGGCTATGTGGAAATTGATGGAAGGCAACAGGAGAAGAAGGAGGGCTGAGTTCCAGGCCATTGCAGTGGTCCAGGTGAGAGAGGGGGGCGCATGAGGCCATGATGGTGGCAGTGGAAATGAGGAGGAGGGTGTCTAGATACATTTTTGGAAGATGCAACAAAACGTGATGAGACGGCACGAGGCAGGCCAGAGAGAAGGTAGAGTCGAGGCTGATTCCACCATTTAGGGATGATGGTGTCATTTGTGAGATGGGGAAAGTGGAAGAGGGGCTAGTTTGACAAGTAAGGGGGATGAGTTCATTTCTAGACATTCTGAATTTGAGATGACTACATGACATTCAAGAGGGTTTAAAGGTCCATGGGGCCGGCCTGGTGGTGCAGCAGTTAAGTTCACACGTTCCACTTCGGCAGCCTGGGATTCACTGGTTCAGATCCTGGGTGCGGACATGGCACCACTCAGCAAGCCATGCTGTGGCAGGCATCCCACGTATAAAGTAGAGGAAGATGGGCACGGATGTTAGCTCAGGGCCAGTCTTTCTCAGCAAAAAGAGGAGGATTGGCGGCAGATGTTAGCTCAGGGCTAATCTTCCTCAAAAAAAAGAAAAAAGAAAGGTCAGAAAGAAAACTCAACCAGCCTCCTACACTGGTCAGTTATTTGTTCTGACTCTCTGTATTTAAAGATGACACAGCTAAAAAAGAAAGACTTCCATCCTGTGAGTCTGGCTTGGTTCATGCTGCTGCTGTTGCAGACGAAAACATACAAACTGGTACGTTACACAGCCCGTGATGTTTCAGCACCTATTGTGTAGCAACTTGGGTAGCACTCTGGCTGTCCTCTGCCCAAATCTAGGCTTAAACCATTCTCCTGGGCATCTTGCCTCCTATCCTGCCCAGTACTGCCCCACTGACCTCCTCTAACACGGCTTTGTGCATGTCATTGATCTTCTCCCCTTGCTTACAATTTGGAACCTAAACAACGCAATCTGGAATTTAAAGTCTTCCACCATCTGACTCTTGGGTGAGATGTCACAAGACTGACCTAAGGAAAAGTAGGAGTGGGGAGACCCATAAAGGCCTTTCTACATCTGACAGGGTGCAAAGGAAACAACACTAAGCCGGGGAAAGCATGAAGGGAGAGAGAGGTACAAGAGAACTGAGCAGTTATTGATACCCAGCGGATCCTTCCAAAGGCCGAAGTTCATGTAGGAGGTCAAGCCCAGAGTGAGCCCTGCAGGATGTGGAAGGAGAGAGGCTGGAAAAATGGCCAGGGGAGGTAATGGAAGAAGAGTAGCTGCAGGAGAGAAGTCTTGCTATGACTTCCAGCAACCCCAGAGAACAACGTACACTTAAAATGCTGCGGGAGTGGAAGGATGCAATTCGGTAGTGCGTAGAAACACTTCAATAATGGGATTGATTTACGTCTGCAACTTCTAATTAGGAGATAAAAGAAAAGGCAAGAGCATAGGTTATTCTTTGTGAGCGCACATAGCATAATGTTCACAAGGTACTCTTTTTTTGAGAGGGGAGAAAGGACAGCTTGTGGTACAGAATGCACTGTAGGATCTTGTTTATGTTTGCACAGAAAACTTATAAAAGTCTAGAAGGATATAAACTGTTAGCAGTAGCCATCTCTGAGAGGGGGGACCATAACGAGGTTCTACTTTGTCAGGAGTGTTTTCATTTTTTATGATGATTCTATACTGGGTCGATGTTTGGCCAGTATGCACAGGTGCGGCTATGTGGATTGTTAAAATAATGAAATACTTCTTTATTGGCTGGAAAAGCCACTCTCCCAAGCCCCCCAGGAACCCTCCCCATCTACCCATGGTCCAGCAGGTGAAGAGTTAACACCAAGTACAGCTGGGACCTTCCGTTCCCCTCTAAGGCCAGTGCCCATTCTGATTCGTCAGTTCGCAGGCTGCGCAAACTGTTAATTTTTAAAATATCTATTGTTTGCAAAAACAATGTATGCTCACTTTTTTTTCCAAAAAAGCATGATGTTGGCTCCAATCAGAACTGCATAATGACTGTCCTGCTGGAAGAATTTTAGAACACAGGTCTGCAGTTATTGTGGTCACTACTCACATGTCAATGACATCTTTATAAAAGACTCACTCTCATAGACTTACCCAAATTCCAAAACTCATTTTTAAATGTTTAAAGCAAGTGGTGCGTCAGAGACCTTGTTTATTCTTATTTGCGTTGTACCCAGATGTAAGCTACCGAGACGGGATTCCTACCCAGGACTCTGCCTGATGTCGTGCACACGCCCCAGTGTGGCCGCTCCTTCCTGAAGGCCTGTGTCAGCTCTCTTCTCACCACTCATTTTATACTGCTTGGCCTCTGTTCCTTAATATTTCTTATCATTACGTTCTGTCACCCTGACTGCTTTGTAAGCACTCTGAAGACATATAATTTGGCAGATCTTTTGTGTCCTTACTCTACGTAGCCTACTGCCTGGTTTGTGGAGCCTTTCAAGGATATTTATTGCTTTTGGTACTGAAACGTGTTATTTGCAAAGTGATCCTCTTGCCTGGTTACTGCCAGAACTGCCTCTGCAGGGTCAGTGCAGTGGAGGTTACAAAGCCTGTTATAGGAGGCTTAAACAGGACCAGGGTGGGAACAATTCTTCTCCCTTAGGGGCAGAAATCGTTTGTCTGCCTGGCTGTCCCAATGCATGTCGCTTTTACAGTCCTCTCTCATTCTTAGTATCTTTTTTCTACTCATATTATTATCTGGTAACAAATATCATTCTCTTTTCTCTTAGAATGGTTGTCACAGGACAAAAATTCTTTACCTACCCCAGATGTTCCCTGCTGGACATGAGGAGGGGTCATTGCTCTTAGCATCTCTGTGTCAGGAGGTCCAAGTGCCGTAAGCCAGGTGAAAATCTTCAGCACCCTGCTGCTCAGCCAGAGTATGGTTAATGAGGGTACTCCACACAGGTAAAATAAGCCAACACCCAAATTCCAGTGGTTTAGCATAACAAGAGCTTATCTCTCACTCACGTCAAAGCCCAGGGAAGGTGTTTCTGGTCAGCAGGCAACTTTCTTCCAGGCGGTGGTTCAGGTCCTCAGGCTCTTTCAATCTTATGATTCCAGTTCCCCCTAGGGCTTTAAAGTTATCTGCACTCGGATGGCAGAGAAGGAAAGAAAAATGGAAAAGGCATCCACTTCTTAAGAAACCCTGACCCAGAAGTGACACACATCACTTCTGCTCATGTTCCATTGGTAAGGACAAATCAGATGGCCACACAATGATGCAACGGGAGCTGGGTCATGTGGTCCCTGGCTGGGAAGTTGCCTCCCAGTGGAACTCCTTGCTATGGAAAGGGGATCGTGCGGTTTGAGTGGATAGTTAGCCATCTGCCATAGCAAATGAATTTCAAAGGCTTAGATCATCTAATGAGACTCTTAAGGAAAACCATCTCCAAATGGAGGCAAAGGAAGCATTTTCAGGTTTTCTCTTCCCAAGGCTCTTAATAACATTGCTGTTACTTATCACAGGATGTGGGGTTTTATGGTAAAAGAGGAAGGGTTTGAATTGGGAGGAGATTACACCATGTGACAAGGGTTCAACCCTATAAACCTTCCAGCTAGGCTTGTAGCATCGTATGGCCTTCTTCCATAAAGCTTGTGGGCATCAGGAAGCCAGTAAAACATCCTGTAATTCCTTGAGCTAAATTGGTCTCCATTCTCTACATTACCACTGCCCGCCAGAGCATCCTGGCACTGTATCCATCATACTTCCTATCTTCGAGGCAAGAATCAAGCCTGTGAGGAAGGCCCGAAGTCAACTCGCAGAACATGTGTCTGATAAAGCTGTTTCCTTTAAAAATATAAGCCACCGCTACTGGTCCATAATGAACATTTTTAGTTTTAAGCTATTTTCTTTCATCGGGAAGAAATGTAATTCATTCTTTTCCCCAAAATAATAAAGAAAATTGCTACTGGGAACAGTTTGGCATTTGAAACCTAGTGGGAGATTTCTCCAGCAGATGGTTTAGTGGCAAAAAGCTTTTAAGAATTTCTGACTGCTAGAGAAAAATATATGAGAGAGAGAGAAAGATTTGATGTGATAGAGAAAAGATGTATCCAAAGAAAGCAATCCTTATTCAAGATTTGATGACTCAAATGATCCATAGACTAGATCGTAGATTCCAGAATCTGGCTGTGCATCAGAATAGCATGGTAAGCTTGTTTAAAATACCCCTGGAATCAGAATATCTGTGGGTGGTGACCAGACATGCATATTTTTTAAAGCTCCATAGATGATTCTGTTGAAACCGTGGCCGAGTTGTTTTTTACTTCTGATGGTAGTTATGGAGCTAGGCAGCATTATTAGCTTAGCAAATACTCTGCATTCTTGCCCACTTGGCTATCATTTGCTATATGCTCAAGTCCACCAGCAACAGGCTTTTCCCGGTCCCTCATCTTGCCAAACACAAAGCATTTGGATGATGTTCTTAAGGACCCCATGGGTAAAGATGCCCACGCATCTGACTATTTTATTTGGAAGCAAGGAAGGCAGAGTTCACAGCCGATCCACCCAGCACTATCTGCAGAGAATCAGAGCATGTCACAGCCCATGGCTCTGCTGAATACCACTGGCCACATCCTCTGGGAAGGCAGGGTGGCATCCTGGCAGGAGCACAGGCTTCGGGAGATTCAGCTTTGACTCCCAGGGAAGCCACCTGCTAGTGGGGAGTCTGGGACAAGTCCCTCCAACCCAGTTTGTTTATTTGTAAAATAGGAATTGATAATACTAACCTCATTGTGTTATGAGTTGCAAATGGGAAAAATGTAAGAAAAGCATCTGGAAGAGAACCTGCCATAGAAAATGAACTTGATCAATGGTACTCTCCTTACCACATCTCTTTCAACCTCCTTGTCCCTGGAAAAAGGAGAACCAATTACCAAAGGCCCACAGAAGACATTCATGTTTTCCCAATCCTCCATGAATTGTCTACAGAAGGGTTATCCAGGATAGCATTGGGAGACAGGTGTCCCTGTCTATTATGTTTATGGAAGGTAGCTTCCATTGAATAATCTCTTACCCGTAGTCCCAGGTGTCACTCCAACCAGAAAGTATCTCCCATTACCTGAGGCCAGTGTTAGGAAATGCCAGATATGGTTTTTACAGCTGTAACTTGGGTTATAGGCATGATCTCTGTGAGTGCCACATGGTCAAATACTAAATGATATGGGATTCAAATTAATCACATAGACAGTCATAAAACACCAGGCTCTAAATATTATTTACCCAGCGCCAAGCAGATGTTTGTTTCCAAAGCTACAATCTCCTCTAATTGGCTGATGCTGTGCTGCATAAACTCCAATGCAAGCTTATGTTCTATAATGAATGACAAATACCGAGAAGAATCCTCTGTGAATTGGCAGCCACCCCCTCCAGCATGCAAAGTACGTCGACATTCTATCAGCCCACGCAGATAAGCTCATCTGCATGATTGGCAGACTAGTGGATAAATACACCCATGGATTCACTGTCCAAATTCAATTTGGTCTGTTCATCTTCATTTTTAGCGATCATTTACTTGTTAATTTATTCATTCAGCCATTTACTGAGCAGCTATTTCACCACTGGCACTGTCTTAGGCTTTAGGAATAAAAGATGAATGAAGATATGGTCTCTTCCTTCAAGAAGTCCACAATGAAGGAAGGGAGACAAGACTGGTAAAGAAATAAAATGAACAATGCTAGACGTGCAAAAATAGAGCTGTGGGCAAGCATCTGTGGTAACATAGAGAGGGAATCAACTCTACCTATGGCGGTTGAGGATGCTTCATGAGTTTTCGAGGCAAAACTTAGAGGGAGATTTTAGAGTCAGCTAGACAAACAAGATGTAGAAAGGGAGGTTCCAGTAAAGAGAACAGAAAGGACACATGACAAAACATGTCGTGCTCTAGAAAACACGAGCAGTTTGAACTTGCTGGGGCATAAAGTGCAAGCGTCTGCTCCATTTTGCTCCTTAAAAATGCACCCAGGTGGGAGTGCAAACTGCATGACCCCTTTGCAGGGTAACGTGGCTATAGGTATTGAAATTTAAAATTCACGTGTCTTGTTTGCAGTAGCAAAAGGTAGGGACAAAAGAGATCCTCCATAAGAGATTAGTCAAATAGACTATGGTACATCAACGTTAAGAAATACTATACAAACTGAATGCTATGTAAAAAGGCACGGGTATACACTCTAGATCCTTATATTTACTGTTGTGGGGAGCTAGCTGGAATATATTGTCAAGTTAAAAGAATAGTGAGACAAAGAAGAATACATATAATATATATATAGTATGCTACCTTTGTGTAAGAAAGAAGAGAAAATAGGAATACATATTCTTTTTTGCTTTATTTTCATGAACAAACCCTGGAAGGATATACAAGAGATGTATAAACAGGGCAGGTGGAGGGCAAAGTAGATTCAGAATGAGGTGGGGGTGAGACTTTCACAGTACACTTTGAATATCATTTTTGACTTTTGAATTATGAAATGCGTGGTCTATTCAAAAAGTGGGACTCTACAGTGTTCCGCCTCATGGCCCAGCCATTGCAGTCTTGGGATCAATCACAGAGAATCACTCACACATGGGCATAAGGAGGTGTATTTAAGGAAACTTGTAGCGTTGCGTATTGTAGCAAAAAAACAAAAAAGACTGGAAACGCTGAAAATGTCCTTTAATAGAATAGTGGGATAAACAGCAGTGTGTTCATACTTTGGGATATCACACAGCAGTTAACACAGTGAGGCAGATCTATGTCTACTAACATGGACAAATCTCCAAGACTCGTTGTTGCCTAAAACAAAGGTACAGAAGGATATGATACTAGTACTGTAACATAAACACACATCCCAAATAATACAGTGTACATAAGCTGAAAGAATTCACACCAAACAGGTAACAGCACTTACTTCCAGCGATATTCTAGAACAGTGTTCAGCACACCTCTTCTGTAAAGGGCCAGATAGTTAATATTTTAGGCTTTTCAGGCCTTGTGGTCTCTGTTGTGACATGTTACTTCTTCCATTGGAGTTCAAATGCAGCCAGAGACAATATATAAATGAGTGAACTGTGTTCTAACAAAACTTTATTTCAAAAACATCGTGAGCTGAATCAGGCCTCAGGGCTAGTGTTTGCCAACCTCTGGTCTAGCAAAACAAGATGGGAGGTGTTGGTTAAAGACTCTTTAATTTTTTGTTTTTTTTACAATGAGAGTGAAAGCATCTCTTACTTATATAATTAAAATTAATTAAAAACAATGTGGGTCCATTAGTCTGGTGGGGATCCATAGCAAAATACCACAGATCGGGGGGCTTAAACAACAAACATTTATTTTCTCATAGTTCTGGAGGCTAGAAGTCCAAGATCAAAGTGCCAGGGAAAGAATCCTTGGTTTCTGGTGAGGACTCCTCCTAGCTGGCAGACAGCTGCCTTCTTGCTGTGTGCTCACGTGGCCTTTCCTCTGTGCTCACACGGAGAGAGGGAGAGCTCTCTGGTGTCTCTTCCTCTTCTTATAAGGACATCAGTCCTACTGGATTAGGGCTCCACCCTTATGATCTCCTGTAACCTTAACTAGCTTCCTAAAGGCCCTACCTCCACATACAGTCTCATTGGGGCTTAGGCTTTCAACATACAAATTTTAAGGGGACAGAATTCAGTCTATAACAGTAGGTCAACACTTAAACCCTATCATAACAATACACGCAAGCTCCTCTTCCCAGAATCCAGGAGAATCAGTCAAGATATGACGGTTCTCAACATGAGGAGGTCCAGCCAGAGGTTATACCTTCCTCCCCTAGCACACTCCTCCTCCTCCCTGGCAGGAAGGTTTCTCCCTAAGAGAGTGCTGTTGTCCTGCTTGGGCAGGAAGTCTTCATCTCACCACTAACTCTCTCTCTCTCTCTGGATTCCTCTTCACCTGTCAGAAGTGCTAGAAAGGCATGTGTTGAGAGAAAACCACGGTAACAGATCCAGATCCCCTTTGGGACTCCATGGCGGTTCAGCTGGACCAGCACAAAGCAGCTCCCTATCTCCCTGCCTCAGAAGAAGGAAGGAGACACAGAGTCAGACTAAGACATGAAAGTCCCTTAGGCAGGATAATAATGTGAAGCCCTTCAAACTTTTATAGGTTAAGTATTTTTTCCACATTTATTTAGGGAGAGGCTGGGCCCACCACTATGGGAAGGCTACAGAGAAAGAGTGCCTGGTGACAGCACACAGGCTCTCCTACATATTCCAGCCAATTCCGTCCCCCAGTCAGCAAAGCAAAGCCCTGAAGTCAATAAGAGCCTTACGAGACCAATTAGCAGCCACCTTCTATTATAATAAGATCACGCCCCCTTTTGTGAAGGAAGGAATGTTTTTTGACCCCTGACCCAAACATCTGAGAGTTGGATTCTTTCCAACTGCATCTAGAAATCTCCCAGAAAGAAGTTCTGATGAATAAATGTTTTCCATCTCAATACAATCTGGGAATTTTTTAGCATCCTGGTCATATTTTAGTGTCTTTTATGAATCAGCATGGCAGGCAGCTGCCTGGGTGGCCCATTCCATAATCCAGCATTGAGAAGCACGTGGACTTGAAGGTGGAAGACGCAAAAGCTTTCTTGAAGTCTCTGAACTTGGCTAAGCTTCTGTACCTGGGGCTAACTGTGTCTGTTTGGGGCTCATCTTGTTGGTGAAAGACTGGATGGTATTCTTCAGAATGCCATCCATTCCCCACTTTAAGATGAGTCGCTTCTTTGGAGTAGTAATTCCCAAGTCTCATGGGCTTCTTGTTCTATGATTCAGCACATATTTTGTCTTCACTGTCACCCCTTATCTATAGCTACAAAATAGACTGACCTCCAGGTTCAGCTCTTCCAGTCAAGGAGCTGGGTCAGGCGTCATTATAGTGCTGCTTGGCCAAATGAGAAAGAGAGGAATCTAGAATAGCTTTGAGATTTCTGGGCTGAGTCTCATTACGCAGGATAGACAAACACCAGAGACCCTGTTTGGGGCAGGAGAAACCATGATGAGTTGTCTCACTGTAAATTTGAGGCACGTGTAGGATATCCAAGTAGAGTGTTGGACATTAAAATCTGGAGCTCAGTCCTAGAAAAAAGCTCAGATCGAAAAATCGGCAAAGGCTGTGATCAGTCAGTTGACAGAAAAGGATAAATAACAGTTGTTAAATACACAAAAACATGTTCAATTCAACCTCATGTGAGGAATGCAAACTGACTACCTGACTACCATTTCTCACCTATCAGATTGGAAAAAAAACAAAAGTCTGATAACACACTTCATTGATAAGGGCTATGGGGAAAGAGAAACTCTCCACTGCTGATGGTGAGGATGCCATTTTATATAATCACTATAGAGAGAAATTTGGCACTCTAACAAAATTACAACATACATACCCTTTGTCCCCAAAATTCCACTTTGGGGAATTTATTCTAAGGATATATATGCAATGTGTGAAGTTATATTTGCACACAGTTAATCCAACATTGTTTGTAATGCAAACGTATTAGTCGGGGTTCTCCAGAGAAACAGAACCAATTGGACATATATAGATATATAGATGTAGATATAGATATGCATATAGATACATAGATATGCATATAGATATATAGATCTATATAGTTATATAGTATATACAGAGAGGGAGATCTCTCTATCCAAATAGATATAGATCTCTCTCACTCTCTCTCTATATATTTGTCTATCTGTAGACATCTATCTCTGTATCTATCCATATTTATCTCTCTCTATATATAATAGAGTTATATAGATTCTTATAATCTTATAATAGATTATAAAGAATTGGCTTACATAATTATGGAGGCTGAGAAGTCCAGACCCAGGAGAGCCGATGGTCTCTAAGTTCCAGCCTAAGTCGGAGTCCAGAGGCAGGAGAAGACTCATGTTCCAGCTCGAAGGCAGTCAGGTAGAGAGAGAGAGAATTCTTTCGTAGCCTTTTATTCTCTTCAGGCCTTCAGTGGACTGGATGAGGCCCACCGCATTGGGGAGGGCGGTGCACTTTACTCAGTCTGCTGACTCGAATGTTCATCTCATCCAGAAACACCCTCACAGACTCACCCCGAAATAATGTTTCGCCAAATATCTGGCACCTCATGGCCCAGTTAAACTGACAGATAACATTAACCGTCACAGCAGGTGACTGGAAAGAACTCAAACGTCCATCAGCAGGGGACAGCCAGACAATGGAAGACTGCCCCATTGTGAATTTTAGAAAGAAAAAGAAAAGAGAATGAAGAAGTTCTCTACGTAGTGTCACGGGAAAGATCTATACCAAAAGCAAAGTGCAGAATATGAGTATAATATGGTACATTTGAGGAGAAAATGAGGAAAAATGAACACTTATACCTGTATTTTCTTACATATATGTAAAGAACCTCTGGAAGGAGTCATAAGAAATGAGCAATGATCTCCTATGAAGACAGGAACCAGACGGATGCAAGACAAAGAAGGGACGGAGAATTTTTACTGACTCTGTTTATACAGACTGGATTTTAAGTAAGAAACTGTAGCACCGATTCAAAAAGGTTTTAGGGGCCGGCTCCACAGTCCAGTGGTTAAGTTCACATGCTCCGCTGCAGCAGCCCAGGGTTCAGATCCTGGGCGCAAACATCGCACCACTCATCGGGTCAGTTGAGGCGGCATCCCACATCCCACAACTAGAAGGACCTGCAACTAGGATATACAACTATGTACGGCGAGGGGGTGGGGGGGCGGTGTTTGGGGAGATAAAGCAGAAAAAAAAAAGATTGGCAACAGTTGTTAGCTCAGGTGCCAATCTTTAAAAAAAAAAGGGGGGGTGGTTTAAATAACGGAGAAGGGAAAACAAGTGTCAGGCACCTAGGAAGGTACAATTTGGAAGCCATGGGTACACAGCCAGCCAGTAGTTACAGCCATGAAGAAGATGAGGTTGTCCAGGCAGATGTGGGGAGAGAAGGAAATAACGTGGAAGACAGACCCTGGGAACACCGACGTTCCGGGGTGGGTGAGGAAGAGGTGACGCAGGAGCAGTCAGAAAGGTAGAGAACAGGAGAGGCAGGTGGTCTCAGAGGGTATGTGATGGTCTCAGGCAAGAAATATAAAGTGCAGACTTAAGCATTCGGCAGCTGCATCGTTTCTGGGATGATATATTTAACCAGATAGTCTGTATTGTGTTTGTACTTGCCGTAGGAAATAGATCACATAGTTACATTTCTTCCCTGGAATTCCTTTTACTCCTGTCAGTGCAACCTGATTTGAGATGTAAATAAACTGCAGAGATAATGCCGGGATCTCGGCAGACTCTGAGTTCTGGACGAGAGCGATGATGGATGGTGCAAGGGGATGCTGCATAATCTCTTCTGTTTTAATACTCGATTATCATGTCCCTCATCTTCCCCGGAACCGAGACTCAACACATTAAAATCTCTTTGTTCCTTCCACAATGCCTGTATCTCCGTTGCATCTCCAGCCTCCTTTAATATTGTTCATTATTGAAATGAACACAGAAAACCAATTACCCAGGTGGCAGCAGGAGTTGGTCATGTGCCCACTGAGTCACACTGAGAGCCTGATTCCCTGTTGAGATAGACAAGAACTCCCAGCCCCTCGCCCATCCTTGGGCTCCTGGGAGACCCTGACGCAGCCTCGGGGCTTTAGCCATTCAAGTTCAGCGAATTCAGTGCGTGCTTATTGCCACCAGGTGCTGTGGGACGACCCGGCAGGTCTGAAGTGCCAGGCCAGGCAGTTCTGCAGGCACAGCAGTGGTTGACACAGTGGTGAAGAGCATAGATTCCCAGAACACCTGAGTTCAAATCCTGGCTCCACTAACAAAGCTGTGTGATGTTAGACAGATTCTTCCCCTCTCAGTACCCTGCATCCTTATCTGTGAAATAGAAATAATAATAGGACCTACCTGTTGTGGGTTGAATTGCGTCCTCCAAAGAGTTGAAGTTCTAACCCTGTGAATACCTGTGACTGCTGTGTGAATAACCCTGTAGTACCTGTGAACGCGCCTTATTTGGATATTAGGTCTTTGCAGATGTAATTAAGAGGAGGTCCTACTGAATGAGGGTGGCCTCTCAATGCAATGACTGGTGTCATTTGAGGAGAAGAGACTTGGAGGCACAGAGACAGACACAGGGAAGAATGCCATGTGATGACAGAGGCAGAAACTGGAGAGGTGCAGCTACAAGCCAAGGAACACTGGCAACCACCAGAAGTTAAGAAGCAAGGAAGGTTCTCCCCCAAAGCCTCAGAGGGAGCATGGCCCAGGCGACACCTTAATCTCAGGCTTCTGGCCTCCAGAGCTATGAGAGAAGAAATTTCTGTTGTTTTAAGCCAGCTGGCTTATGGCAATTTATTATGGGAAACTAGTCCGCTCCCTCAAAGGGTTGTTATGAGGATTAATTGATTATGCATGCAATTCATGCAAAGTGCTTAGGAGAGTATGTAACGCCCAGGGAATCATGTAAAAGTATAGCATAATTGTTGTTACTAGTTATTGTTATTATTATTCCTGTGGTTGCTTTGTCCCATAAGCAGGCAAGTGTCCATCATCACGCTGAGTAATAGCTGACAACTGGACAGATTGGGTGCCTCCCATCTTCACAGAACCCTGGAGCTTCTAGTTGGTAAGTCGGTCCTCAGTCCCCTTCTGGTGCTGGTGAAGAGACCAGGTTCTCCCAGCCACACCGCCTCCGTCGCTTTTGCAGGGTACGGAGGGAGGAAGGACATCAACGGCACTTGCATAGGTTGACAACTTTCTGAAGACTGTGCTGGTTACTGTTGCACTGAATCATCCTGAGGGGAAGAACCAATTCCTTAGTCAAGGTCCTTAAGGCCTGGGTAGCATGTGCTTAAGCACGTGGGTCTTGGAGTCAGTCTGGCTGGTTCAAATCCCACTCCCCCACCTTACAAGCTCTGTGACCTTCAGCAATTCTTTAACCTCTCTGAGCCTCATCTGTAAAATGGGCAAAGGCTAACATAATGTGTATAATAATGGATAGGCAAATAATCCAGAGAAGCTGGGAAGGGCAGTTTCTTCAGGACCAGCAGAGCCCCTCTCCCTCCTACACACACAGGTGCACACACACACACACAAGTCTGGTGGCACTTCTGAGGTCACTCTCGCAGCCTCCTGTAATTATCTGTTCTTTTGTCTGTCTCTCTGTGTAGACTAAGCTCCTTCAAGAGAGGGGAGGTGTGTTCCCCACTTTCTGGATGCACAGAGTAGCTGTGAAAAGGAACCCATATTGAACAAATGGCCAGCTTAAACCGAAGTTTCTCAATCTCTAGGCATTTACATTCCAGCTTTAGGATTTCAGCTATACCCACTTATTCCCTGAACTCTTGTTTTAATCATAATTTCCTTTAAATCAGGAGCTGGCCAACTACAGCCTACGAACCAAATCTGGCAGCGCCCATTCATGTACATAATGTCTGTGGCTGCTTTCGAGCTCCAAGAGCAGCACTGAGTTGGTGCAACAGAGACCATTTGGCCTGCAGAGCTGAAAATGTTTACTATTTGGTCTTTTACAGAAAAAGTTTGTCAACCCCTGCTTTCAAGCAACTCACTTTTAATTTAAATGCATTTTTCAATAGGAAACTTCACATAAGTAACGTAACGTAATAGGAAGCCAGTATTCCTTGCCATAGATAGACAGTAACAATCAAATATTTAACTATTAAAATAAACCACATACCAGCTAAAAGCACCTACCACGCCTCAGGAAGCCGGGTTGTAGTGGAGAAAGCAGAAGGTTAGGACAGGACGGAGGTGACGGATGGTGGAATCTTGCTAGCCAACTTCTCCACAGGAACAAATGTAGAGAGAGAAAAGGAGAGAGTTAGTACTGAATCTTGAAGGAGGTTCATGTATTAGCGTGGAAGGAGGAAGAACACCCCAGTAAACGAGTCAAAGAAGAAACACTCGGGGCAGTAGAAGAACCAGGATTTACAGGAGGAGGGCGTCAGAGGGAACACAAGCAAAGGAGCCCTGGGGAAAGATAGTGACAGCTCCTCAGGAATGAACAGAGTAAATAAAGTCGTAAAGGAAAAAGGACACGAGGAACAACTTTTCAGCAGCTGAAAGTAATAAGCATAATTTATAAACTAGATTAGAAAAGAACATCGCAGCACATTTATAATGAAAACAGCTGATGCTAATGAAAGCAATAACATTTAAATAGAAATCTGTTTACCTTTGGGAAATTCATGCATAACTTCAACGATGTACTGATTGATTTAAG
Source organism: Equus przewalskii (assembly GCF_037783145.1). NCBI lineage: Eukaryota > Metazoa > Chordata > Mammalia > Perissodactyla > Equidae > Equus > Equus przewalskii. The sequence goes on from NC_091842.1 coordinate 24,963,518, forward strand.
GACCAGGGACTGGACTGATTAACCTTCTCGGGTTTTTTGTTTTTAAGGGGTACCTGGCTGGGGTACAAAGGCATGCTGGGAACTCAACAGCCCAACCCATGATTGGGAGTAATTGGAACCAGGTGGAACAGAGGTCGGAGCACCCAACCTGGCCATATGCTACAGTTCTTTTCTTTGTGAGCATCACAGACTTCTTCTAAAACCTAAAGAGAGCTATGCCCCTCCTTCCCAGAAGAATGCACAGAAATATATACACCAAAATGTTCACATTTAAATTTTTTCTACATTGGAAATGTATTCCAGCACATGAAGAGAAGTTAAAAGCAATCTTTTTAAAAAAAATCTTGGTCTCTCTTTTATAACTTATTTTAAGATTTGAGGTCTATTTGAGTGGTGTGGAATAGATCTAAAATTGCCCAGAAAGCAAAAATTTTCAATTTTTCTCAAAATCATATGTTAACGAGATTGCTGGGATTTCTTGGCTCAAATGGAAAGTTGGACTTGTGGAGGGGTCTTTGATATCAATACCAAGTCAATTTCAAATGTTTCCACTTAAATGGCACCAAGGGCCAAAAATTCTGAACCCCCCAAATGCATAGGAAAATAAAAAATTAACATTCCTATTATTCACTTTGCCAACTTAGAATGAGTTGTATCAGTAAAGACCAAATCCTCCAAAATTTTTTCAATTTTTGAATTCATGTCACTTGTTTTCTTTTGTCTGTAGGTTAATGAGGCTGGGTCAATGATGGAAGAACTTAGGGACCGTGTTTAAATTTGAAGATGGTCTGAGGAGGAGTAACCCTCAAGAGAATTCCTGTGATATTATGATTTATAGTAAATAGATATTTGGTCTTTGTCTCTTTCTGGCACAGAGTTCCTAAAATTCTCGGAATTTCCTAAGTGATGCCTTCTGTTATGTTAAAGAGGCCAGTCTTGGGAGGCAGGTAAGGATGGGACTTGTTGCCAGGGGAGCCAACTCTGTGATTAGAGAGTTGGAATTTTCAGTCCCACCCCCTGACCTCGGGGAAGGGAGAGGGACTGGAGGTTGAATCAGTCACCAGTGGCCAATGAGTTAACCAATCTTGCTTACGTAATGAAGCCTCCATAAAAACTCAAAAGGATGGGGTTCAGAGAGCTTCCAGGTTGGTGAACGTATGGAGGTGCTGAGAGAGTGGCGCTCTTGGAGAGGGCATGGAAGCTCGGCACCCTTTCCCCATACCCTGCCCTATGCATTTCTCCTGTCTGGCTTTTCTGAGTCCTCTCCTTTTATAATAGACCAATAATTTAGTAAGTAAAATGTTTCTCTGAGTTCTGTGAGCAGCTCTAGGAAATAAATTGAACCCAAGGAGGGAATCATGGGAACCTGTGATTTATAACCAGTTGGCTGGAAGCACAGGTAACAACCTGGGCTTGCAACTGGTGTCTGAAGTGGAGGCAGTCTTACAGGATTGAACCCTTAACCTGTGGAATCTGATGCCATCTCCGGGTAGATAGGGTCAGGATCAAGTTGAATCGTAGGACATCCAGCTGATGTCCTGAGAATTGCTTGTTGGTGTGGGGAATCCTTGCCCCACACTGGAATTGGTACCAGAACTTATTTAGATTCTCAGTGTTCCTAGTGATTTCAGATTTTGGCACACCAAGAAATGAATAAGGCTCTCTCATTCTCAACTCCAGTCTGCAGAAGTGTTTTCTTTCAGCCTCGTGAAGTTTGGAGAGTTGTCCACCTGCAGGGTAACTGTTTGGCCAGATGAGCTTATGGTTTTCCTGCAACATCCGTAATGGTAACCGAAGGACCTTGAATGGAAATATTTGCTACATTCAGATGACCGATAAAGCACTCCAAAGTAAGTCCGGTGGTGAAAAATTCACTGCCAAATTGTTCCGCAAGGGGACTTTTTCATTCCCTCATAAAGGTGAAAGTTCAGTCCAGTGTGTTTAATCAAGAGCTTGGGAATTCACTTTCTGGAAAGGCAACACACTTGTGTTTAAATGAGAAGAACATAATATTGTGCATCCATTTCATGACAAAAACCCTCCAGAAGTCCAGCTTTTATGGCACTAGACAAGACTCTTTTCAAGATTTTGGCTGAATCTTTGATGCCAGTGTAGACAGAGATGAAAATGTGCAACGTCGCCACCAAAGCAAGGAAGCCATATGTGTTGTCAAGCATGCCAGGCACTCCCTTCCATGCCCACACGTTTTTCCTAGTTAAAGTTGTACCTGAAAGAAATAAGCTTTTCAGCATGAATGTTTCCAAAGTGACCCACCAAAAGAAAACATTTCTCCTGATGGCACCAGAGTGCACATAACGGGTGAAGAGCTGTGGCTCCAGACTGAAAGGTGTAGGCAGTTTCATGCAGTGGCCGGCTGAAGGAAGGAGGAAGAGCTGTAATTCTTGCTTTAAAATATCAGGAGAAATATTCGTCTCTTCGAGTAGGTGAGGTGCCACTTTATTGGCGTCTCTGCTCTAAGTCATAAACGAGCTTGATCAAGGCTGGGGCATAGGTCTTCTGTAAGACATCCCTTATTGCACAAATGCTCTGTTGCTTGGCAGCGTGAGAGAGGAAGTTGTAGAATATTCCATGATATGGCTTTTGGGCGGGGACGAAGGCAAATTCAGGTGTTCCATCGTTTCCAATTCCAGTCCTCTTCTCAGGAAGCACACTTATACTGCAAGATGCTACATGGGGATGCTGAGAAGGGAGGAGCTCCTTCAGCTTTGTTTTATGCAACCACTGACAAGTAATTTGCATTCCAAGAACCACTGTGGCTTTAGTGACCCATTATGTTTAGTAATGGAAGTGAAACCACGGAGTACATAATTTGCTTTGTGCTTTTATTTCTTGATACTTCTCAAATTAGCTAAGCTTCAGATTTCCTTAAGCATATGTCAAGGTATACCTTTAATTTCTATCAATGAGAAATTAATCTAGGCATTGACACATGATAACCACAGACTTTGTATATTATCTCACTGAGCAAGCGCCCCATTCCACAGCACAATTGTTTGGAACGAAACACCTTAAATATATAATTTGATAATTTTTTTTTTCAGAGTTGATTTCTGTTACTTCAAAGCAACAGAAAGAAAACTGGAAGAAAAGCATTGTGTGTGTACGTGTCTGTTTGACTCCCAGAACACTTGACACTCATCCATAGGCCCCATATCTGCCCCTCCCCCTCCCCCCTGCCCCAGGTTAAGAAATTCTGCACTTGACATTGACTAGTCCACTAATCCTTGTACAGTCTATTGGAACAGGCTCTTCACGCGGGGAGAATCACATGGAATTGTAGTGAGCTGTTCTGGGCAACCAGACCAAGGGACAGAGATCTATAGTCAACATATATTTCAAGCCCCAATTGGCCTATATTTCCCACCCTTCCTCCCATTTTTACACTCTAATATTGTCCAACTCCCTATATGGATGGGGGCCTCCACTGATAGCTGATATTCCCTTTGTGCTATTTGAGGAGCCTGGATTATGAGAGCACGGACCCTTCACTTTCTTCTTGATACTCCAGGTCACCCAGTGGTCGAGTGGACAGGTTTGGAAGTCAGATGGGCCTGAGTTTGACTCCCAGATCCACTATTTATTTTCCTTCTTTAATAGCTATGTGTCCAATTTAATCCTTCTAAGGCTGTCACCTCATCTGTAAAATGGGATTAAAGGACATAATGTCTCTGTGATAATCTAACTCCATTTTTGATTTTTGACTGCCGAGAGCTTTCAAGCCCTACCCTTTCTCTTCCCCGTCCTCCCCACATCTGAACAAGCTGATAGGAAAGCCCAGGTCTTCCTTCCTTTGGTGATGGCAAGATGTTCAAACCACACAAGCCTTCGCATGTGGGCAAAACCCCTCACCCAACTCCTACCCCTAACTGCTATAAAAGCCAAGCCAGTGTTCTTTCCTTGCTCTCTCAAGACATTTTGGACCTGCTTGGGAAACCTGCCCTGGTCTCCCCAGAAAGCCTCATTGTGTGAGTAATAAACCTTGTCAAACCCTCTTGGTGTATGTGTGGCATATGAGCCAAATTTTGCTTGATGGGGTCCATCCCACTTCTTCACGGTGACCACAACAATTGGCGCTGTGAGCAGGATGTCTAGGCGATGACCACCATCACTGAGGGCCTATCTCCTCTTGCTTTGGCTTGTTAACTGGCTCTGCTGTCTGCTGGAGAGCATTCACCATGAGCTGCTGCTGGCTAGCATGCTCTGGGGTTGTGCTGCTGCCTGCTGGCTAGCTTTCACTTTGAGCTGAGCTGCTTTGCGCTGCATTTGCTGAATTCTTTCAAGCCTCTGTTATATTTAACCAACCTAAGTCAGAAGTTTCAATAATTGGCATTTAGGCACAGGAGTATAGAATTGGGGTTCTCCTTAAAGTAGCCCTGGGTCATGTGTCTCGGTCTGGACACATCTGCGTGTCTCAGATTGAATTGTGTATCTCAGTTCCAGCATAAGCCACAAATGCCACTAGGCTCAGAAGAATGACTGTTACCCTATGACCACTGTGTGCGTCTTGACCAGGCTTTAGCCCCTGGAGGGCTCAGGGAAAACACTGATACCCCATACAACATGCATGCCCTTTGGGGGGTCACTCGTATGGAAGAACATGCCGAGGGCATACGCCTAAAAGAAGATGACTCACTAAGACCCTCAAAATGCTTTTGCTGCTGCCCGTGCCTCTGTCACAACAAAATTTTTATCCTTGGGGCTATAGGAAAAAACACTCACAGCACCGGGATGGCACAGCCAAAGGGTTAATTCAAATACGACTTAAGTCATGGGTCCTAAAACCCAATAAAGCACCCATTCCATGGGGGAGGCCCCAATTCCTGACAATATTAATTTGAAGGTCTCCGGAGAAGGAAATTTCTAAATATGAGCTGGGTCGAAAGGATCCACTCCTCAGAGTGTATCTAATAACCACCACCAAACGATAATAATAATACTAATACCACCTAGATAGAGGAGGAAACAAAAACACTGAGGGACCACAATTTGGCCCAATTGGAAATCCAAAAGGTACCAAAAGAATTTATACAATAAACAGATAAATAAGCGCAGACTGCCTTTTACAGCCCCACAGCATAGGTTCTGAATTAACTTTAAAATCTACTGAGATGCACTAGTTGGCAAACCTTCACGGCTTTAATCAATACTGAGACTCAAATTATAGTTATACCTGGGGATCCCATTAAACTTAAACAAGGTATGCCATATAATCTTAGGGGAGTTACTGAACATTAAATAGAAGAGCAAAAAGGTGTGCCTCTCCTTACCTATCAGAAATTTTGCCTTGCTAAATTTCCCATCGTCAGATTGCCCATTGCCCTAAAATATCCCATAGTGGGCACAAGACGCTCTGATTCAAAGTGTGATAAATTAAAGTTCAATTAACTCTTTGGCACTTACAATCCGCTTAATAAATATGGGGCCTCATGGACCTCCCTGCCCCTGGTTAAAATATTTAATAAAATCCAATATAAATCAAAACTGGGCATTCAAGATAGAAACCCATTATGCAAGACCTATTTAGAGAAGGGGATGATTATCCCCACTACTGCTCCATTTAACAGCCCAATTTGGCCTGTTCTTAACCTTGGAAGGGATGAATCATGCCTCACCACGGATTCTGCAATCTGAATGTCATGGTCCCACCCATTGAGGCCCCCATACCCAGTATTATTTAGATGACTGACTTCATCCAATCGGCAACTGGTAGATACTTTGCAGTCATAGATTTGGCTAAATCTCTTCTATTCGGTGCCTCTTTTCACAGCCTCTCAGTCGCAGTTTGTCTTCATCATCAAAGCAACACAACAGAGCTTTACCTGGCTCCCCTGGGGAACCTCAACAGCCCTGCCGTTGCACACAATCTTTGCAGGCAAAATCGTAACCACATCCAACGTGACGGAACATGCTAAAAAACTGCTGCTTTCCATCCTTAACCAGAGCATCCCTGAAAAGGGATGGGACCTAAGGGTCGGCACAATTGGCTGAACTTCAGGAAGTTATCTTAGCACCGAATGCCCTGGCTAACAGTCACCCCATCTGCACACTTTTATAGACTCGTGGACCATTGCCAGTGTTCTGGCCATCTGATCTTGCTGATGACAGAAATAATTCCTTATCCAAGGTTGCCCCCTTTGGGGTAAAGAACTCTGTGAATCTCTGGCCTCACAGATCCCCAAAATAGAAATCAGGGCCACACATGTCTCTGTACATACTAAAGCCACAGAACAAGGCCTCGCCAAGACACTTCTTGTCTCCTTCAGAGTTTTGACCGAAGCATTCGTTTCACTTTTCAACCCACACAATGCTGGGCTCTCCATGTGTCATTCAAGGGAATTTTCTTCTCTCTTACTGATCTCAAGATACGGGCTCACAGAGAACCATAACAGCTTAACTCGACAAGTTCAAACTCAATTAAATGAAACGGCACATTTCAGTTATTAGCCAAACGTCAAGGGTGAATTGTAATAAAGAGTCTGCCTCAATTTTTGATGTTTGATTGCTGACATCTTCCAAATCCAGCCCTCCCTCTTCCCCTTCCGCCCCACACCTGAGCAAGCTGATAAGAAAGCCTGGGTGCCAGCAGGAAGCTCACAGCCTTAACCCTCGCACAAGATTCCTCACTGCAGGCCCACCACCATGAATGCTCAGCCAGTCTCCTTTCTCGGCTCTCTCAACCCATGTTTGGACTTGGGAGTCTACCCTGCTCTGCCTAGAGAGCCTCATTATGTGAGAAATAAACCTTTTTCTTACTCTCTTTGTATGTGTGTGGCATCAATAATCTTGACAATCTGAACTAAATTTGGGGGGTGGGGAGAGTCCATGTCGTCTTTGCAGTGTGTCCACACGTCATGAGTTTAATAAACACAAATGAGTGTTATTTTTTATTTCCCTGTTTAAATTGATGGATATGTGTGAACCTGATAGTTATCACATATGTGTTTGGTTATAAGAGAGGCAGTATTAATCTAAGGGATATCCTTGATGCCAAGGATGTCAGAGACTTCTTGTGCCAATGGCAGATCTCTCATGTCACAGGATGCTAATAACCCATAATAAAAAGGACTGATTGGGGCCAGCCCAGTGGCGTGGTGGTTAAGTTTGCATGCTCCACTTCAGCAGCCCAGGGTTTGTGAGTTTGGATCCCAGGCGCAGACCTACACACTGCTCATCAGCCATGCTGTGACAGCATCCCACTCACAAAAAATAGAAGAAGATTGGCACAGATGTTAGCTCAGGGCCAATCTTCCTCACCAAAAAAAAGAGCACTGAATCAAAACTTAGAAGATAAATATCTCCAGATTAAGAGAGAAGGATGCACATATTGGGTGTTCAATAAACATTTGTTAAATGAATGAATGGCCCCAGCACGTGGGATTTGAGAACTGACTAGATATAAGGCAGGGAAAAGTCAAAAGTCAAAAATAACTCGGAAATCAAGAAGGAGAAAGTTGCCCTGATGTGCTTCATCCTTGCACCTGGCAAACGTTAGTGATTAAGAAAATGATGCTTTTAAAAAACATTTCAGTGGTGAAACATTCAGGAAAACTAACAATAAAAGCAAGTCTGGTCCTTTTTAAGACCCTGTGTAGAAATAATTCCAAAAAGATTAAAATCCGTGCAGAAACCAAGGAACCATTTTTTCTATATTATATTGATCATCCCAAATGGAACGTTAGCTACGTCAGAACAATTGTTCGGAATTGCTTTTGCCTCTAACTCTGGACCTCTGTTCTTAAAGGATGGTTTCCTAAAGGGAAACATTCAACCAGAAAATTTTAGCACATCAGGCTCTCTCTAAAGATTAAGAAGTCTCTGTGAAGGACTGAGTGTCTAAATTGAAAACTTTTTGCCGTCACACTCAGGAATAAATGAACAGTTCTTCACATCCCCTTCCTTTCTGCCTGTGGTTCACCTATGTCAACTTTTCTCTCAGAAGTGAAATAAAATTAAAGCCCAGTGTCAGTCATGGACGGACACACCCTCAAGTTTGCCTTTGCTCAAGCATTGCCAGAGACACCGGTCTCACGCCAAGTCTCCACTCCACTTCTTTTCTACTCATTTTCACATAATCCAAGAGTCACATTTCAGGTGCACGGTTTCCACTGGGGCCTGGCCACCTCTTTAACTGTGTGAGAAATCTCCTATTTGAAAGATTTGTCCCCCTCCCCAGACTCTGTGGGTTGACTTTCTCCCCATCTGGGGTTGCTTGGAACAAAACAACTACCTCAACTCCTTGTCACTAAAGCCGAGGAGATGGCATTAGAGTCCTCAGAACAGGCTGGCATTAAGGATTTTCTTTGTTAGCCACATTTAAGACATTTGGGTGGCCCTCCCTCTGCTGACCTTGCTACAGTCTTCCCCGCTCTGGCATTTGACCTCCAGAGTGTACCAGAAGAGGGACTCAGAGACAGGCAACCTAATGATGATAGAACACAAGGCCGTGGGCCCCCAACTTTAGTGACTCCACAGGTTCTTTGTGCAGCTCTGCTTCTACATAACCAAGGGAAGGGCTTTCAAAATGGCGGCCAACGCACTCAATGGTTGGCGGATCTGCTATGTAAATCACATCCTCCAAGTCCAACAAAAAGTCAGCTGTTGGCTGGAACTCAGGTGCCGGAGAATGGCCAGGTTTGGCTGCTGCCTTGGGAAGCCTGGTAACATCACATGCGGACTTGGGAATATAAAGAGATACAGGAAGTTAGACTTCATGGCTTTTCTAATCTTCCCTCTATCTTGATTCTTCTTTGGAAACAAGGCAGTTTTCCTGCTTAAAGGGCTGTTTTTTTTTACGGTAGTGGGCAAGGTGGATATGCCTTAATTCAGTGCTTTCAAACTTTCATTACACACTACCTTCAGTATTTTAGCTCTGTACCATTTGTTCTGTTATTTGCTTAACATTGTTCTTTAAGTCAGCTCATGCATAATTTATTTTTTTAATCTTAAGTAATAACATCTAAGAACTAATGCATTTGGTATGTTAGTTATATATTTTCATATATAAATTCATATATAATTCTTTCATATATAAATTCTTTTCATAACACACACTATACTAAACAAATACCCATTTGCATATTTCTTAAATATTCAACTTGGTACCATTAGAATAATCTTGTACGCCATATGCAACAGTCAAGATTCAGCAGGACAGCAGAAACTGGGCAAGTTCATTTGATCAGCATTTTTTAAACAGTATGAGAAAAGTAAAAATGCAAGAAAAGAACTCAGAAAGGGTTAACACAGAAATAGTGATTGTATGAAGCAGTTACTATCCTGAAGGGACGGAGGGAAGGGTGTGGGGTTACTAGAACCTAGAAGCTTGGAAGAAGAACCCCTCAGAGCTGGGACTCAGACTTCCAAGGAGAAGATGATGCCAGGACGGTGCTGGTCCCCCTGAGGGGGCTCCTGAGGCTGGATCTGGGGGCTAGAATTCCTGCTGGTCTAATCATCTGCTCCTGCCACGGTATAGAATCATTGCTGGGGTGACGCTCACCAGAAGAGCAAGCGAAGAAGAAACAAGGTGTCCCTTTTCCTTCCTCCTTCCCTCCAGTCTCCCTGTTGACAGAACATCCAGCTGGTAAAGGAGAAAGGCGGTTCCTGGATCCCCGGCCCCAGCATCCCAGAGTAGAGTCTAGAAGGATGGGCTAATTGAGAGATAATTGCTTAACAACCAGCACAGCACACTTGGCAAAAGACTGTCCTAAAAGATGCTCAGAAGAGAAATGTCAGTTTGGGCAAATATGCTTGTGTGTTGTGAGAGAGAGAAGTTGGAACAGGCTTTCCAGACCCCCTCAAGGCCCAACAAACAAATTATAATTTAGACAAGTCTGGGATTCTTCGCAGCCCAGCTTGTGGTGAGGGTATTAGCTTCACAAATCCAAACAAGCTAAGCTGTCTGTACAAAACCCCCTCAACAGCACCTCACTGGGAAGCCTGCAAGAGCGGAGAATATAAAGCTTTCGATTCTTGTTTCCAGCCAAGGGGGTTGAGCTGGCAGATGGGCACTATGTCCAGTCCTGGCAAAGGATACCACAGACCTTGCATCCAAAGAGCTCACAACCAAGATGGCAAGGTAAGACTAGACTCTCAAAAGTTTCCACCACAGTGTAGCGCAAATCACCTTGGCCATGTGCCCTGTTACTGCTAGTTCCTGCTTAAAAATCTCCTTTGCCTTTCAATCACACAAATTCCTTGTGTGGTTGCAAAAATACCCTCAATTGTTCACCCCTCCCTGTATCCCACCTGTCGCAATGTGACTTTGCAGACCCTCCCATCAAGAGTTGGAGTCTGTATCCTCACCCCTTGACTGAGCTGGCTATGCAATGTGCTTTGGCCAATAGAATGTGGCAGAAATGATGGAGTGCCAGTTCTACGCATAAGTCTCAAGAGGCCTTGCCTGCTTTCACTTTCTCCTAGAACCCTCCCACAGGTGAACAAGCCTGCCTGAGCTAGCCTAGTGGAGGATGAGAGACCACACGTAGGAGAGCCGAGGTGCCCCAGCCAACAGCCAACCTACCCCCGGAAGCAGAGGCACCTGCTGATCCATAGCTGACTGCAGAGGCTAAAGGGAGCTCAGCCTAGGTCACAAAAGCCACCTAGCTGAATCCAGCCTAAAGTATCTGACTCAGCCTAAACTGATGAATCAAGAACTAATAAATTACTGCCATTTTAAGGCACTTCATTTTGGAGTAGTTGTTATGCAGCAATGGCTAACGGATACAAATGGCCTACAAAGCTGTGGGAGAATTTTCCCTGCAGAATTTTTCTCTCCAGCCACATATTTCCCTTCTCTCCCCATACTTCACTATTCTAATTCCTCCGCCTAAACCACCCTTTCCCCTCCCACATCCACCAGCTAAATCCAACACATTTATTTTTGAGGTCCCTGCTTACGTACTACTTTCTCCAAGACCTTGTCAATCTCAAATTAAAACTAGATCCATATCTCATACTCTTCCACAGAATACTCTCCTTTTTTCCTTCAAGGAATGCATCATAATTTGTGATTATATATCTAACTGTGGGGTTCCTTGTTTAATGTCTACATCCTTTCATCTCCTGGAAGCTCCATGAGGATGTCTGTGTACCCAGCACCCCAGCAATGTCTGGCATGTAGCAGGTGCACCCCAGCAATGTCTGGCATGTAGCAGGTGCTCCATTAATTATCTGTTGAATGACTGAATGGCTTCCAAGTTAGATAACTGGGCATCCTTGATATCAGATTCTTAAAGAAAGGAAAGAGGCCTATTTGAAAGATTAAAGAAGAAAGTGGCTCCACCTCCTCTTCCTCACTATTTTACCCGCTCCTGGCACCAGTTCAGGATGCTTGGAATAGATGTGACTGATGACAGAGGCAGAATTATTGTCTTTCCTGGGTCACGATTCTGCTGGGCTCTAAACCTGTGTGGCAGAGTGTAAGGCCGCAAGCCCAGCTGGGCTAGGGCAGTGGGGATTGTGCTAAGAGACCGAAGAAATGACCCAGAAACTGCAAACGAGACATATAGGTTTATCGGGACTGACTTACAGGGAGAATGTCCAGTGGCAGCCGGCTGGACATAGATTTGTGCACCACTCCCACCCCCTGAGAGAGGCTTGCTTAAGTAGGCAGAGGAAGGAAGCCTACATGCTTGCCAAGGGGCTGTCGTTGGTATGACCAGCATTCCCAGGAACAGTAGCTCACATGGAGGGGCTCTGTGTCCCTGTAAGACACAATATTCTTCACATGAGATAAGGGAGGATCCAGGCTGGGCAGGCTCAAACTGTTACAAATCCCAGAGCTGGGCAGCGTGCCCAGAAGGGAGCCAGAAGGACACACAGTTGCGATGGGCCTGGGGGTTTCTGCTGAGCAAGCAAGGCCCAGGCCCTACACAGAGATAGCTAATTGTACTCCCACATCGATCCACTCTTCTTCCCTTTAGAGTCCCAGATTGGGTTTTGGCAGGACACATGGCCACTCCACTGGAATCTCACTTGTCAGCTTCCCTTGCAACTAGGTATGGCCATATGACTAAATTCTCACCAGTGAAATGTGAGAGCAAGTATTGGCACCTTCATCACTTTCCTTAAAAGGGAATTGCTGGCCCTCAACTTCCTCTCTTTCACCCTTCCTGTGAGCTGGAACAAAGATGTGGTGCTGATGAGTCAGCTTCAATCATGAGAAGAAAAGCAAAACCCCAAGGATGCAAAAGCAATAAGACAGAAGGAACCCGAGACTCTGGATGAGTTCGTGGAACCAAGCTTCCTACCCTACCCTGGACCAACCTGGCCTGGAACATGAAAAAGAAATAGGCTCTAATCATGTTTTTGAGGCATTCTATCTTAGGGCTTATTTGTTACAGCAGCTCAGCCTGTAGTCTAATCCATATACCTCATCAAATCTTCTGTTCCTGGGGGAGTCGGGAAAGGAAACAAGTCCCAGAACATCATCCAAACTGAACAGATATAGAACATCAACTCTACCAGCCTTGGTCTGTGACCAGAGCTCAGACTCTTTCAATGTTCCTTCTCCACATCCCCCAACCTTGCTCCTGTCATCAGACAGTTCAAATTCCCCCTGGTCCTTTTCCCTCCCAGATGTTATTTTAGAAATGAGGGCGTGGTCTTCACTGCTTTGGGTCCTGCTAAGACTCACTCAGGAAAGTAGGACATGTGATCATTTCTGGCATAATGCTTTATCTTGCTGAGGCTGGCCAAGTTACACTATTGATAGGAATGAAAACATTCTAATCACCAACTCATGACAACTCACCAAAAAATTTATTTTAATTCACATACATTTTTTTTTTTTACTGAGGAAGATTCTCCTGAGCTAACATCCATTGGCCATCTTCCTCTTTTTGTATGTGAGCCGCTGCCATAGCACGGCCACTGACAGACAAGTGGTGTAGGTCTGTGCCTGGGAAGCAAACCCGGGCCATTGAAGTGGAGCATGCTGAACTTAACCATCAGGGCACCATGGCTGGCCCCGTTATACATTTTAAATTAAAACAAATTTAATGTCTTCACCCAAACAGATTCATTACTCAGGAAATTCCTTATACAGGTGGACACCTGCTCTCCTGAACTTCAAGAAAATCTCCCTTACATCAATGTGCAGGACTTCTCAAACTTTTCTCTCAGTTTCCTTAACAGCACAGGAAAGAGAATCTGCACTCAAAGATGTCTGGGGATTTAGCACAAAACAGCCCTCCACAAGCAGGGAATTTCTTTACGGTATTATATTTTACCTTTAAAATTCCAATGCAAATTGTTTACACACTCTGCTTGTTTTACTGTGAAATAGTGTTTTCATTTGCCATCATTTTTAAGCAGTTGAAAATATGTTCCACCTCACTCAATAAAAATAAACACAAATTAAAACTGCAATGACATCATATTTTTCACCTATAAAATTGGGAACATTTTTAAATGTGATCATACACCCTGTTGACAAGGGTGTGAGAAAACAGTTCTCTCCTCCCGCCCTGACTATAAATTGGTACAGCCTTGTGGGAGGAGAAGGTGGTTAGATAACGTGTATCAAAAGTTTAAATACAAAATTGAAACTGACCCACAATTTGACCTCCGGGAATTTATTCTCCAGATATTCTTGCACATGCATGCAAAGACGTATGCACAAGAATCTGCATCAGCGCCACCTGTAAGAGCAAAAGTAATCTCAGTGTCAAGCAATAGAAGGTTGGATAGACGAGATGGGGTATGTGCGTATGTGTTGGGTGGGTTCTCTAAGATGCAGAGGCCAAGAGAGAGTGCAAAAGGTTTTTTTAAGAAGTAATGCTACAGAGGCCGGGCCCATGGCCTAGTGATTAAGTTTGGCACACTCCCTTTCGGTAGCCGAAGTTCGCGGGTTCAGATCCCAGGCACGGGACCTACACCACTCATCAGGTATGCTCATCAGGTGGCAACCCACATATAAAGTAGAGGAAGATTGGCACGGATGTTAGGTCAGGGCTAATCTCCCCCAGCAAAAAAATAAAAAGAGAGAGAGAAGTAATGCTATGAAGGAAAAGGAGAGGAAATAGGGTTGGGTTGGGGGGATGTTAGAGAAATGACCAGGCCCTTGTACCACCACCTTGCCCAGTCATGGGCTTGGGGCCGCCCCGAGAAGAGCACAACCTCAACTCGACAGCTGAGGGGGACTGTAAAAGAGCTGCCAGCTTAAGGCTGTCAGCTCTCCATGCCTGGGCAGGGAGCTCTTTCTTAAAGGTAGGTCTGAGCAGCTCATCCTGGCTCTGGCACAAAGGTTACCCACAGGATAAAGAAGAAAGAGAGGAATGTGTAATTCCTAGTATGGAACATCTACAAGATACATTGTTAAGTGAAAAATAAATAAAGAGCAACAGAGAACACAATGTTTTGGAACTAGATCGAGGAAGAGGTTGCACAACAATGTGAATATACTAATTACCACCGAAATGTACACATTGAATGGTTAATTTCGTCGTGCGAAGTTCAGCTCAACTTTTTTTAAAAAACAGAGAGAACACAGTGTAGTACCATTGTGTTAATAAAAAAGAAAACACATTTATGAGCATGCATGCCCAGATAGGCGTGGAAAATCTCCAGAAGCAGCCACAAAACACTGATGCTGCGGTCATCACTGCGGCGAGAGACTTAATTTTCACTGAACACCCTTGGTCCTGCTTAAATTTTTACCATGTGCATGTAATTACACCACCTCTAAAAAGAACATCATTAAGGTTGTTTAATTGTTCTGATGAATGAATAAATTACTTGCCATCAGGAAAAACAAATGAAAAATTCCCTGCCGGATTATTGCACGTCACCGTTATATTGATCTTTCCATTTCTGGAAATTCAGCCTCTGCCAAGGCACACAGACATCTCATATCAGGTTCAGCTCTGTCCTTTCTCTCAGGGTCAGAGTACTTCCTGAGCACAGATGCAGTAAACTTCTAGAACCACATGACAAATACTGATAACTTGCTAGAAAAGGAGAAAAACTGTATCTTACTGAAAAGTCCTTCAGCAGCTGCTAGACCATTTGGCATTGAGCAAATTAGCATGCCTTCCTGGACTTCGTTATTTTAAAGATGGTAAAGTGGGCCAGTCACCGACGTTTCCCCTTCCATTGACAGGTAAAGGACCGGCTGCCCCTGGGTCTTTCCTCCAATTGCTCAAGTATGTCTCGTGACCCCATTTGATGGTGTCAGTCAATAAGGGCACCTTTTTCAACTTGGCTGCCTCTTTTTGACCCAAAATAATTTCAACCATCTCTACAGCTCCAGGCTCCACCAGGTTTTCCATTATTCCATGGACCTTTCACCGTGATCCTGAACTGACCTTGAAAAAAGAGACAAACAATTTCTTACCTATCTGTTTGATTGTACTTCTCATTGTTCTACTCCAAGCCAAGACTTTTCTTTTGAGTTGCAAAAAACACTAGCTCTTGGCCTCCAAAGTCACGCTAGTGGTTTCTTGACATCTCAGCAAGTGTTTTGTTTCATGCAATCAGCGCTCAGACTTTTCTCGATGGAGAGACATATGGTTTGGGCCCATTTTAGCAACTCCATAATAAAACCAATTATAAAAATAAGCATCTAAGAATATCTTATGCTTTTAGGATTGACACCACCGCTCACTCCTCAATTGCTAGTTGTGGCTGGCACTGCAGTCAGCGTCTTTGTGGTCGAGTTAACCGTGGCAAAGTCGGCAGCAAAGCCACATCACAGCTCGGGGCCTTTGGGTTGTATGGCATCCATTCATTGGGTGGCACCTGTCACTGACTTCAAGTTTTTGCTTCAAATTCTTCTGCCTTCTAGGCGGAAGTGTAACTTTAAACTTACTGCTCTTTAAGAAAGTGAATGAAAAATGATACTAAAATCCCAACAGCCAGAATTGTCAGCAATCTTATATGTATTCATTTATTCAACAAATATTTATCGGATGCCTATTTACATGCCAGGCACTGCGTGGGGGCCCTGGAAACGCGGTGGTGAGGAAAAGAACCAGTCCCTCCCACATGCTGCTTGAGCAAACAGGGAGCTAGAGATGTTAAATAAATCATCCAACAAACATATGACTCTACAATGTGAAGACTATTCTAAAGATACGCTACTCTCAATGAGTATAGGAGGCTTACTTTAATGCGGTCAGGTAGACAAGTTATATTTAAGGTGAGACTTGTCTTAGTCTGTTCAGGCTTCTGTAACAGAATGCAAGACTGGGTGGCTTATAAACAATGGGTATTTGTTTCTCATAGTTCTGGAGGCCTTGTGACTCTTAGAAGGCCACTAATCCAATTCATGAGGGCTCCACCCTCACGACCTCATCTAATTTTAATTGTCTCCCAAAGGCTCCACCTCCTACTACCAGCACTCTGGAGAGTAGGGATTTCACATGGGAATTTGGGGGAGACACAGACGTTCAGTCCACCACAGACCTGAAAGATAAGTGACCTCACTGGAGCAAAGTGGAAGGAAAAGTGTTTTAAGTAGAGGGAGCAACACAAGTGAAGACCACGGGGAAGGAAAGAGAGGATTTAGTCAAGGAAATGAAGGAAGGTCAGTGTGGCTGCGGCAAAATGATTGAGGACGGTGAAGAAGAGATGACCGGAGAAGTCGGCAGGGCCCAGACCATCCTGGGCTTTGTAGGCCACAAGGAGAGTTTTAAGGAGCCTTTGAAGGTTGTAATGAAGGGAATAGCTTTAGCAGACATGCATTTGTTTGAGGTTCTTCTGGCTTTTGTTGAAGGAGCAGACTAAGCAGGAGGCAAAAGAGGAAGTGGGGGGATCAGCTGTTCCCATAGACAGTTGAGACATCATGGTAGCCTGGAATGAGACAGAGGAGACGGAAACAAGGGGATGAATTAGAAGTGTGTTCTGAAGGTAAAATAGACGACACCTGGAAAGAGAATGGCTGTTTAGAGCAGAGGATTGAGAGAGGGAGAATGTCAAGAGTGTCCCCTCTGTGAAACCCAGTCCTCTCTGACCATCTCCAACGTCATACCAAGCCTCAGTTTCCTCCTCTGTGAAGTAAAACCATTACTTACTTTTTCAGGTCGTGCTGATTAAAGGGGATAATGCATGGAAAGCACCAATGGGCAATGCTCGAAAATAGCCCTTTTACGATTATCTTCTTTTTGCCCCATCTCTTTAACTCTGCCCTTTGTAATAATGCTATTCTTCAAGTGGGCTAGATTTTGTCCTCTCTTTACCTTCCACTCACCTCCACCCAAATTTCCTCTCTCTTCCTTGTGTGCAAGACTGAGGTTACCCCTTCTCAGTCCGTAAGTCTCCCAGTCACCAACTTTCTTGTCCAAGTCAATTCCTTCAGCAAACAGAGCAAAGAGCTGGGTCCTCTTCTCACATCAGTGGACCCTTTAGGCACGAGGGTCTATTTCACAGTCCTTCGTCTTTTGTTATTTTTGATGGCAAAGGGGTCCGATACAGGTTTTCCTGTTCCCCATCCTGTTTGCTAGGGCATTTGCTCAAACAGATGAAGAATAAAGTACCCTCCAACAAGGTATTCTGGATATGCTCATTGCCCACACACGCGGTTCTCAGGAAGAGTCACCACGATGAGGAAAATCACACTGGCCCCCTGACAACAAGGGGATGTCATCATGGGAATTTCTAAAGTGTGAGCTGTTGGCTGTTCTCACAGAGCCTAGCTGCAACTTCATGGGCCAGGAATTCCAAGGTTTTTGGTAGCTGGCTGCTTCTGAATAACTCCCCAATTAAATAAATTAAGGAATTAATAAATAAATAAAGCTTAAAAATCGATTGGGGGAGTATTATGCCAACATCAATTTCCTGGTTTTGACAATGTCAGAGGGTTATATAAGGATCATTGGAGAAGTTGGCTGATGGGAGACAGAAAAATCTGTGCTATTTTTGTAACTCATTTGTGTCAAACTATCTCAGAATAAGAGGTTATAATTTTTTAAATCAAAAGCACCTTAAAAAATTAATTCCGGCAATCCGGTTCAGAAACACTCTGTGATTGTACTGCTACACGCTCTGAGGACGGACAAAATGCTTCACAGTCCTCAAAGCTGCAAAAGCAGAATGTGAGTCGCATGAAAAGCCAGGTTGACACGACACTGTGAAAATACCTACAGTGACGGAGTCCGAGTTTCAGGCTGATTACCCCAGAAGCTTGAGTGGCAGCGGTAGTCCCCAGGACTTGTGACGAAGGTTATCTGCTATCCTGGGGCCTCAGGACCCCAATGCAAGAGTCTTCCACTAAGCCAGCCATCCCCAGAGCCCTCCCCGCCTTCCTCAGCCTAAATCCTGAAGAGTTCACCCGGCCAAAAGGTCAACCACACATTTATGCTCCCAGATGCCTTGGCACAAAGGTCTTCAAATACCCCCAGCAACTCACATACACTACTGAGAATGACGACAGCGGCTCACATTGACTGGACACGGCTAAGCCCTTTGCATCCATTCTCTCACTTAATTCTCACAACAAGACCAGGAGTTTGATACAGGAATCACTGTTAAACCAGCAATCCTAAACCAGTGACTCTCCACGCGGTCTCTGCTCCCCGGCAATCAGGGCCTGTCTCCTCCCCCACCTTAGTTTCTAACCCTTCTGGGCTCCTCTGCCCCCCGCTTCTCTGAGGTTGAAGGATTTACAAGTGAAAAACACCCCATTTTCTGAGGTGTGGAAGGAAGGGAGCAGCCACTCCTGCCTTCAACTGAGAGTGTGAAAAATAAGCTTAACTAAACCTGAGACAAATTTTTAAATGCCTTTGAAAAGACTTATAAATCAAACAGTATTTGTGTGTCTCTCTGCTCTTCAAAATTATCATGCGTGCACCTGAAGTTTAAGCAAAGAAATCCATTAAACAAAACTAACATCACAAAACCCAGATTTAGAGATTTATGCCCTCACTCTAATGAATGTCCAATTCAGAATACCATTTTGTCTTCAAAGAGCCCCGAAGGTTCTTATCTTTGTTATCTTTCTGTACTGTTAGCAGAAATATTACATCTTTGAAAAGAAGAAAAACATTATTCCCAGAGCTAAAACAGAGAAGGCTTTGAACTATTTAGGGATAAATCAACTCACAGTTACTATACACCAACACGAATAAAAGAGACTATTTCAAACTAAGTACAGTAGTCCCCCCTTATCCACAGATTCGGTTTCTAAGGTTTCAGTTAGCCGCGGTCAACTGTGGTCTGAAAATATTAAATGGAAAGTTCCAGAAATAAACAACTCATAAGTTTTAAATCGTGTGCCATTCTGGGTAGTGTGATGAAATCTCATGCTGTCCCTCTCTGAACTGCCCAGACGTGAATCATCCTTTGGTCCTGCGTATCTATGCTGTATATACTTCCCCCCTCCATTAGTCACTTAGTGGCCGTCTCAGTTATCAGATCCACTGTGTGGCATCACAGTGCTTGTGTTCAAGCAACCCTTACGTTACTTAATAACGGCCCCAAAGTGCAAGAGTAGTGATGCTGGCAGTTTATCACAGTACATTGTTATAATTGTTCTACTTTTTATTAGTTATTGTTGTTAATCTCTTACTGTGCCTAATTTATAAATTAAACTTTATCATAGGTATGTTTATATAGGAAAAAACAGAGTAGCTAGAGGGTTCGGTACTATCCGTGGTTTCAGCATCCACTGGGGGTCCTGGAACGTATCTCCCATGGATAAGGGGACACTACTGTAGGTAGGCCCCTCTTACATATATTCAAGTGTTCATTTCCACATCAGTCTTAGAATATACACCTAAATTTTCATATTATGCAGAAATGTCACACAAGCCCCCACTGAATCAGTTAAACCATTTAATTCTTTCTCTAAGGATGAATCAGGTTGTCAGATAAGCAAACCTCAAGTAAAACTTCTAGACCCTGATTCAGGTAGATTTTAATAGTTCCATATAACCTCTTTCATCAGGATGGCATTCCTTATAATTTATATACAAATTTATCTTAACTCCATTTAAATTTTAAAATGCTTCTCTTGGCTGTCTGAGTTGCTGAGCTTTGTAATAAGGAAGAATAGCAGGTACCCTCTGGTCCTTCAAGTACAGTTGGGCTGTGTGCGCACTGCACAAGGGCACCTGGCCAAGGTGATGAGTGGGGATGGAAATCCAGTCCATGTTCTGATCACTAATTAAGCCATCTGACCTGGTCCAAAGGGCTTCAGCCTAGAGGAAGGGATGCTTTTTGGTCAGTCGCCTGCCCTACCCAAAGCAGGCACTTTCTAAAATTCACCTGTGCAGGTGTGGTACCTCTTTGGACTTCACCTGAGGAACTGTAGGTGCCAGCTGTGGCTCTGAGCATCACCGCCCGTAGCCTGCCTCCCTAAAGTGATCCACACACCACTAGTAGGTAGAACGGGGCTCTTGTCTGCAGCCCTCCTAGGATCCAGGCCTTCCCTCCTGTTGTCTCTCAGGCTTCTTCCTTATTGTAAACTTTGGATTTCCAATCCCACATATTGCAAGTACAAGATCCATTCTCTCTGATTCTTATTTTACCTAGAATTAAAGTACTGACGTTTCCCAGAATACTCAACCCTTGACATACACAGATTGTTTTGTAAAATGCATAATACAATTTCAGAGCTGAAGAAAATGTTGCATTACAGACAAACACTCGAGACAGTCTGGTGCCCACATGAACACCAGGGAACCTCGGTATCAGTGAACTTAAAATTAAGTTTCTGTCTTACAGGACCACAAGAAAATGGCTGGGCGGATTGTCACCAAAGTTGAAGGGTACCTTTGCGCTGGGTTTGATTTTAAAATATAGGACACGTGGCACATGGGGGGCTGCTGGAGAATCTCAAAGAGGTGGATTGTCTCACTCTGGAGTTTTATGAGAGGCCTCTGTGATCAGGAGACACATGCCATATGCACCAAGATGCTGTCAACAGGGAAGTGTAGCAGTGCTGCAAATAGAAGCCCCCGTGTATCGGCTGAGCAGTCACTCTTTTTTGGGTTTTTTTCTTCTTTTTTCATAAAAATTTTCCAGCTTTATCGGGGTGTAAGTGACAAATTAACATTGTATATTTGTAAGGTGTGCCACAGGATGTTTTGATATACACATACCTTATGAAATGGTCACCACAATCAAGCTAATCAACACATCCATCTTCTCATATAGTTTACCTTTTTTTTGTTGAGGACACTTCAGATCTACTCTCCGAGCAAGTTTCAAATAACCTATACAATATTGTTAACTATCGTCATCATGCTGTGCCTGAGCTCTTGCAGACTTATTTATCTCGCATAACGGAAAGTTTATACCATTTGACCAACATCTCCCCATTTCCCTCAGCCCCCGCCCCTGACAAGCACTATTCTGCTCTCTGGTTCTATAGGTTCGACTTTTTCACATTCCTCATATGAGTGATCATACAACATTTGTCTTTCTGTGTCTGGTTGATTTCACTAAGCATAATGTGCTCCAGTTTCATCCACATCATCCCAATTGATAGGTTTTCCTTCTTTTTAAAGTTGAATAGCACCCCATTGTTTGTATATACCACATTTTCTTTATCCATTATTCATCAACAGACACTCAGGTTGTTTCCATGTCTTGGTAACTGTAAATAATGCTGCAACAGACATGGGGTGCAGATACCTCTGTAAGATAGTGACTTCATTTCCTTTGGCGATACACCCAGAAGTGGGATTGCCGATCATATGGTAGTTCTATTTTTACTTTCTTGAGAAACCTCCATGCTGTTTTCCATTGTGGCTGCACCAATTTGCATTCCCACCAGCAGTACACAAGGGTTCCCTTTCCTTCACATTCTTGCCAACGCTTGTTATCTTCGTCTTTTGAATAATAGCCATTCCAACAGTTGTGAAGTGATAGCTCATAGGGGTTTTGATTTGCATTTCTCTGATGATTAGCACCTTTTTGTGTACCTAGTGGTCATTTGTGTCTTCTCTGGAGAAATGTCTGTTGAGGTCCTTAGGACGGCCACTCTTACTTACAGGTGCTGACTTGGAATTGAGCTGCTTCCCACATGGGCAACTCTGTTTATCCTATTCCTGAGAAAAGCAGTGAAGATTCACTTAGTAAATGATGTTTAATGATTCTGCAGGCAATCGTCTGAGAGGTAGAGTGAAAAATAAGAGGAAAAATGTACAAATAAGGGGATGTTTTGCCCTTATTTGTATAAATTACCCTCAAGAGTCTGGATTTTAAAAAGAACACTTTAATCAATTTGGCAGCTTGCGTGGCATTTTTCTACACTATTTGTAGGATGTTGGTATCTCCTTAGTAGTTACTATTCTCCCATGATCATACAATGAGTTCTTGAACACGTGGTAGCTTTTCATTCATTCACTCACTTAACAAATGCTTATTGAGCACTTGCCATGTGCCAGACTCTGTTCTAGGCACTGAGGATACAGCAGTAAACAGACAGACAAAGATCCCTGCCTCACAGAGCTTACATTCCGGGATAGGGATGGGAGACAGGCAATAAACCAAAACAGAAGTAAACCATGTAACACGTCAGATGTGCCACAGAGGAAAATGAAGCAGGGAAGAAACACTGAAATGTCAGGAATGTGCTTTTATATGGGGTGGTCTGGGAGGTGACCAAGAGGTGACATTTGAGCAAAACCCTAAATGGGGCAAGGGAGTAAGCCTCAAGGGAATGTGGTGTAAGCGCCTTGCAGGCAGGAAGAGGGCAGCAGCAGGTCTGGGGTCCTGGGGACACTGGGAGGAAGCTGATGTGGCAGGAGGAAGGAGGGGGAAGCCCCGACAAGTAGGCGTGGAGACAGTGCTGAGCCTTGCAGGCAATTTGAAGAACATTAGTTTTGACTCTAACATGGAACACCGTTGGAAGGTTTTGAGCAGAGCTATGTCATGATCTGACTTTTTTTTTCCTTCGTCCTTGAAACAACACACTTCTTTGATCTCTCACCATTTCTATCTTTGGAAAGGCTATGATGTATTAGTGGGTGTTGAGAATTGTTTGCTTTTCAATGTGCAGTCCCCAAACTGAATTTATTCTTACTCTAGACTGCATAGGGACTGCAAACCCAGCGACTCTCCAGAATTTAAGTTTTTCCTATTTTTTTTTATAGGTGTAATTGCGATATAATTCGTACACCATACAATTTACCCATTTAAAGTACACAAGTCAATGGTTTTTTAGTATATTCACAGACTTCTGCAACCATCTGTACACTCAACTTTGGAACATTTCCACCACT
Organism: Equus przewalskii; assembly: GCF_037783145.1. NCBI lineage: Eukaryota > Metazoa > Chordata > Mammalia > Perissodactyla > Equidae > Equus > Equus przewalskii. Next base: position 24,986,704 of record NC_091842.1, read on the forward strand.
CCAAAAAGAAACCCTGTGCCCATTAGCAGTCCCATTCTGCCCAGATCCTAGCGGTCACTAATCTGCTTTCCATCTCTGTGGATTGTAGACTTCCCGATAAATGGAATCATGCAACAGGTGAACTTCTGCGACTGACTTCTTTCACTTAAAATTTTCAAGGTGTCTCCATGTTATAGCACGTATCTGGGCCTCATTCCGTCATCTGGATAGACCACATTTTGTTTATCCCATTCATCAGTTGATGGACATTTGGGTTGTTTCCACCTTTTGACTGTTATGAATAGAGCTCTTACTTTATTTGAGGATCATTCGGGTTCTTGCATTGAAAATAGACGCTAAAGGGGTAAGTCGAAGACAGGGAGAACAGCTAGAAAGTTCTTGCAGGGATCCAGCGAGAGCTGTCGGTGGCTCACACTTTGGTGGAGAAGTCAGAAATGGCCACATTCTGGTGTACTTTTATATCACCTGCTCCTGAAGTGTGCCCTGCCTTTCCTTTTTTAACCATTACTATAATTACTTCACTGCGTTTTTGCCGACTTTGTGGATCCCTTGTTTAAAACCCTGATGTAAACACTTACATTGACATTTTTTGCTGGGTATGTGTGAGGTATTTAACAAAGTCTTAGCTCTCCCAGAGTTTGCCTGCACAGACCAAATCGAAATCAGCAAAACAGGAATCTTATAGTGTCTCTCCAGTTTCCCTGTAAAGATTTCTCAGCTTCAGCCTCTAGAATTATTTCATCAAGTTCAATGGATATGTACTCTTCAATTCTTTTCTAGCCCATATTTTTCCAACAATGTTGCTAACTACATCTCTGTAGCAGACTTCTTGTCTAAAATACTAGCTGAAATGTCAAAAAGTATAGGGTTTAAAAAGCTTTTCTCCAGTGGAATGTACTTCCCCCTCACATGTGACATGATAACTTGATCTCAAACAATGTCATAAGGACACTTTCTTTGTTAGATTAGAATTTTGTTTGCACGCATTTTCGAATAGCTTTAAGAGTTGAATAGCAATCTATGTAAGAAGAAGCTGAGAGACTTATGTAAGAGATATTCATATATCTATAACCTGCAATGCTCCCTAAGAAAGGTGGGCTGTGTGAGCAGAGAGGACTTTGTTACGCTGGACACCTGGAGAAGTTTGTCGGCAATTTTGGGAGTAGAAGTCAGAAAGAGCAAAACTTCTCTGCAAAGTGGACAGAGAAAGAATTGAAAACCCAGAGGAAGATAATAGACAATGAAGCTGGGCATTGCAAAACTGAAGAGTGCTGTCAAAAGAGAGCAAGAGCAAGAGAGAGGATCCCTCAGCGTTGAGAGCTGAGGACGCACAGAAACGCCTGCTGGGTTGCTGCTTAGTTCATTATTCGTTGTGAGATGTGCAATGCAAATCCCATTTTGGTCCCCCCATTGGACTCATCAGCAACGTCTAGACTGCTGCATTAGCTATCTAGGGCTACATAACAAATTACCCTGAAACTTAGGGGCTTAAAACAACATACATTTCTTATCTCACAGTTTCTGTGGGTTAGGAATTTGAGCATGAATTGCCATGACCTCTGCGTGAGGGTCTCTCACAGCTTGCCATCAAGGTGTCAGCCAGGTTGTGTCTCAAGGCTAGACTGGGGAAGGATCCGCTTCCAAACTCACTCGCGTGGTTGCCGGCAGGATTCAGTTCCTCATGAGCTGTTGACAGAGGCTGCCCTCAGATCCCGGCTATGTGGCTCTCTCCATAAGGCAGTTTGCAACACGGCAGCTTGATTTATCAGAGCGAGCAGGAGAGAGGGCAAGAGAGAGTGTCTGCCAGCAAGAAGGAAGTCCCAGTCTTTTGTAACTTTATCTCAGGGTGACATCCCACCACTTCCTCTGTCTTCTACTGATTAAAAACAAGTCAGAGGTCCCAGCCCACACTCAGGAGAAAGGGTTACACAGGGGTGTGAAGACCAGGAGGCAGGGATCATTGGAAGCCATCTGGGAAGCTGCCCTCCACAATCACCCACTACTGCTGTGGTGGGAATGAATTATTTGAGAAGAGTCACACCCTGGGGCAATGAGTTGCATAAACAGCATATAGTTAGGAGGACCCCAGAGGCAGCCATTCGCCAGGAACTCACAGAATCAAGGCGAGGCTCGGTTTCCCCTGGCTGTGGAATTGGGGGTTCCTCACAGGCTGGACAGACTCAGCTGACACCCAGATGAATTTCAGAGTTGTATCCATGGTCTTTAACTCCAGGTGCAGCGCCCAGCGAGCTATTCCTGAGCCAGAAGTAAAAAGTATGCATTCTCCTGACATCAATAACAAACTTGATCAGGGAAAATAGGGCAGCATTGATTGACATGAGTCAGGCCACACTGGAAGTGGACAACCACCTCGAATCAGAGAGACTTGGAGAAACTTCTCTGGGATTCTTCCTGTCAACTTTGGAGGGTGTGTTCTTGATATTGCATGGTCCACTGATGAATGGACCCATCAGGAAATGGATGGCATCCTCAAATGGGGTAATTGAGGACTGTTTAAGGAAGAGATTATCACAGAGGTGTGGGCAGGCCTAAGAGAAAACAAGCGGGTGAAGTACCCTGGAACTGTCAACAGTGGGGAGCCCTTGCCACCCAGGTCTCAAAGGGAAGGGGAGAGAGGCTTCTGGAACCCAGAGAGAGCTGTAACTGTAAGAAAGAGCCACCCAACAGGAAATGTGGCCTTCAAGGAGGAACACAGCCTCTGCCCCACCTCAGGCTGCCAGGAAGGGAGCCGGGGCCCGCCAATCTCCTGGGGGCCCCTTCGGCCAATCACAGCTGGAAATCAGAGGCCAAGGAGCCTCATCGGGCTGCAGGGCACTGTGGAGCGGAGAGAAGCGGAGAGTGGATCTGCAGGCACAAGCGGAAAGCACCCAAACATAAACCAAAAGCCAGGCAGCTTGATCTGAGCCTTTAAAAAGTTCAGAAGCCACTGACATTCTCCTGGGAATGAGAGGACAGCGCAGGCCTCAGAAGCCGGTATTCCACCCAGCATGGAGAACACGAAATCATTTTTAAAATACAGGTCTCCTCTGGAAGGGAAAAGGTATGCACGTCTGGCAGTCCGCTTGGGAGGATTAAAGAGCCCACCCTCAGCTCGACCCGGCTGCGGCCCCCAGAGAGGATCCCAGAGCCTGAACTAAGCCCACCTGGAGCCACTGGAAGACGCTATGATGACCCAAAACTAGAGGCGTTATTTGGAAGTGCAGTGCCCGGCCCTGGAGGGAAGGTTTTGGTTTCTTTGTTTGTTTTTTTCTTTTCCTTTTTTTTTTCTTTTGAGGAAGATTAGCCCTGAGCGAACTGCTGCCAATTCGCCTCTTTTTGCTGAGGAAGACTGGCCCTGAGCTCACACCTGTGCCCATCCTCCTCCACTTTCTATGTGGGACGCCTATCACAGCATGGTGTGCCAAGCGGTGCCATGTCCACACCCGGGATCCGGGCTGGCGAGCCCCTGGCCGCCGAGAAGCGGAACGTGCGCACTTGACCGCTGCACCACCGGGCTGGCCCCTGGAGGTAAGGTTTTTGAGCAGGCCACCAGGATGCTGCAAGAGTGCCAGGCCTTGGGAGGTGGTAGGGAGTGAAGAACCTTACAGCATGTTCACAGGCATCAGTACTGGGGGGCGGCTATTGCTGCATTATCATCTCCAAGCTTCCGTTCTTTCATTTCTGTAGCCAAGTACTTGATAAGACCAATGTGGCTGTCTGATAATGGGGACAGACACAGACTATACACCAACAGGGAGAAAAGCCCCCTGCATCTGTATGAAGACCAGGGAGGTCTTTACAAGAAGCTGTATGACAAGGCGCTGCTGGATGCTGCTTAGAATGTCAGACTTGATGACAACAGGTTGCTGTGCAAGCAAACCCAGATTCTACAGGAGAACTAAAGGGCCCTCCCCTGCACCCCAGAATTCTTGCCCTGTATGATGCTAAATCAGGAGGAAGAAAAGCAAGAGATGATATTGGCTGCCCTTGGGGACAGGAAGCATCAACCCAGTTGGACAAGCAGATCAGCATCCATACTTGGCTATCTGGAGTAAGTCAGGTATGATTCAGCCCCCTGAGGCCAAATTCCCAACAAGGAAGGCCCCTGGAGGGTGGGAGGAGCAAATCTCCTACCTGTGATGAAAGTCATCTCCAGAACAAGTCTAGGGGTCAAGGCAAAACCCTTGAACACTATTTTGCTATTTCATCATCTGTGTATAAAGACAGTTTTCAAAAACAGGGTCCCTGTAACCCAGCAAACACTGAGATGCATCTGGGCAAAATTCAGGGTAAAGCTTGCACTGTTGGGAGCCCTGTGAAGCCGAGATGCCCCTCCCCTGTTTGTTCTGGTTATGGAGAAAATGGCACTTTGTGATCAGTTACACCCACAATAAAAAACAATCTAGACACCCCGAAATTAAAAATAAGCAGGTAAGTGAAGTCATCCAAAACAGGTGTATCAGAAAATTCAACCCAAATTTGTTCATGTAACCGAATGGTCCAGGGCCAGATCTGCAGGTATGGTTTGATTCAGGCTCCAAAAGCTTTTACCAGAACCCAGTTTTTCCTCACACTATTTCTTAACTCCATTCTTCATTCACTTCTTAATTCCACTCCTTGGAACAGCTTCTCTTCTCATGATTTCAAGATGGCTGCCAGTTCCCATCCAGAAGGAAAGAGGGAGGCCTCTCGTTCTCTATGCCAACAGTTGAATAAAAATCCAGGGCCTGGCTCTCATTGGCCCATGCCTGAATCAATCACCATGGCCTGGGGAGCGGGATACACTGATTGGTTTAAGTGACTGAGAGCCCAGGCTGGAGCTGAAGGTGGGATTAATCCTGCCTAATCCACATGAGTGAGAGCCCCAGAGGGCTATATCCCCAAAGGAAATTCACAGTATTGCTGGGAAGGAGGAACCGATGCTAAGTCACTACAAATAACAAACGTACCACAAAGGCACATAGTGAAAGGCTTAGAAGTGTAATCCTAATAAAGGGGCTAATCTAAGGGTTCGGGAACAATTGTCTAGCCTACTCCACACAGGAACGTTCCAGAAGGTTTCAGAGACTGGAGGAAGTTCCTCAGGGCCAGAGTGCTCCTGTGAAATGACAGCCCCTCCCTCCAGATTTCATGAGCGTGTATCTAGTCTGGCTCATAAAAGGCCAAGATTGAGAGGAAGGCAAACAAGGCCTCCACCTGCCCGAGCGTGAGCTGCAGATCTCTCCAAGGATCTGACAAGCCCGGGTCCCTTTCTGAAACGGTCAGTCACTGGGGCAGTGAAGGCAGAGAGGGTAAAATGATGCTCCCGTGGTGGCTGAGTCCGAGGACTCAGTGGACGTCTGGATGGATTTACAGAGGGATTTATATACTCACTTCAAAACACATATTTTGTAGAAGTCCCACTTAGCCACTGTGTGGCCTGGCCATTCTGCAGTGCTTAGCTTGTTACTACATATATGTGTTATAGGGGGGCAATATAGATGTTTTTAAAGGTCCCCAGGAGGCAAGGATGGGCAAGAACTTTTAAGGACTAAGAAACACGTAATATTGAATATTAAGTTGTCTACTGCGTTGTCACTCTCTTCCATGACAGCATTTCTTCAGTAAAGCTAGGTAAACACACACACCTCCTCAAGACACAGCCACCTCTCCTCAGCACCACAGCCCATCCCCGCAGCTGTGGCTGCACCCCTGGGTACCAGGGCCAGAGAGAACAACTTAATTCTAAGTCCCACTGATGGTAGACAGAAGTTGCAGGAAGACTTCCGGCCCCCATCAAGCCCCGTGTCTGGAGTGGGCCTGGAGGTGGGGCTTCTGCAGAAGGATCTAGCTGGGGCGATATTCAAAATATTTAGTAAGTAGTATGGCACAGGTCCTGACCGATCAGAACCACGGCCAGCACGCTGTGACCCACATGCAAGTGACTGTGATTCCTGATCCAGCTGGGGGAGTTGTAGGAGGTGGAGGCGGGCAATCCAATGGCAAGGTTGACATTGAAAGGTGAATGGAAACAGCACCTACCAGTGTGACCTGCTGCTTTCCTGCGTGCAGAGGACGGCGCATTCAACCCGAGACTCCAGGGGTCCTGCAGGGCATAAGCTAGATTTGTCTTCCTGCCTGAGGCAATCACCAATTATATGTGCTGGGAGGCAAGCTGGCCTCCCGCCAGAGGGGGAGGTGCAGGGATTTACAGAATCTCTCTCTGATCTAACTTATCGGAGAAGTCAAAGGATACCCATCCAGGAGGCAGCCCAGTGTGGGATAAAAGGTCAGGATGCAAATCCTTTCTACCTGATTGGCCTCACACAAGAGTTCCTTAACTAACCTCTCTTGGGCTCAGTGCCCTCACCTGGAACATGGGAGTCATAACGGCATCCATCTGGCAGGGTTGTGATGACAATGACGTGAGCTAATGACACAGGTAGAGCCCTGAGAGCAGTGCCTGATGCAGAGCTGGCTTCCGGAACAGGAGCCATTATTGTCATCCCAGAAAGGAGGAATGATCCAGGAATTAAATCAAAAATAAAGGATCAGAAGGCAAGGCGAGACCCCAAGCCTCATGATGTTGGCAGCGTGAAGTCTGACTCAAAGAAAAGTGGTTGTTGTTGTTGCTCAGGATAATCCAAGGCTGGAAGAAAGCGGGAACCCTGAGTGAGTCCAAAGCCTTTCTGATGGGCTTCTGTGCAGACCCCTTCTCATCCAGCATCCGTCTCCAAGCCGTGGGGCCGGCCCCCCTGAACTGGGGGCTGGTGTTTTGTAATAAGATAAATGGTCCACACTTGAGAAGCAACATTAGCTGCCACCTCCCCTCCCTGCCAGGATGAAAGAAAACCAAATCAGACCCTAAATAACACCTGCAGGGCCACACCTTCCACGGAGCGGTCTTGTAATTTTCTATGATAACTGCAGGTGACATCTGAAAATACTCTAGTCTCTACCACACCTACCCACGCTGCTGTTGTAGACCCGTCACCTCTTAGGAAGCACCAGAGATGTCTGGAAACTCAAGCAGGCCTTTCCTCTCATCTCCAGATGAGAGGTCCACTGTGGAGGTGTGACCAGGAAGAAAACATGGGACGTGCTGGTGGCAGAACAGAAGTGTCCAAGATACCTCACTTGCCACTTAAGGGATGCCACGCAAAACAACTTTGCTGTCTTTGAGGAGGTATAACACCCACAAGGTGGCAAAGCACCGCTGCTGTCCCCTTCCTGAGCCAAAGGGCAAGGGCATCCTGTGAATCTCCAGAAGTCACTCCTTCCCAGCCTGTGGGCTGAGTTGGCTCCGCTGTGCCATAATCACATGGGTGACTAACCTGTACCATGCAGTTTCTTTTACTGCAACCCATCCCCAAAGCCCAGAGCAACTTAAAACAAGAAGAGCCACCACCGCCACCAAAAAAGGAATATTCTGCAAGCTTAACTGATGACTCCGCGGCCATCCATTCAGCCGACTCCCAAGGAAATGGAAGCATCTGGAAAATGTATTTAAAAATTGATTTAACGTTGAGCCATGTTAAATGTTTTAATTTCCAAGCAATGCGATGCCCACCGAAACATCAATTAGCCCCAGCAATCAGGCAGGAATATTGGCTTCTGATGAGGGAGCCATTTATTTCAGCCCTGCTAAGTACCTAAGAAGGAGAAATCCAATGTGGCCTACAGCTCCGAGGAAGGGAAATGAAGTCAGAGTGGAAAGCAGACCAGGCCCGGCTGCAACGTGCCTCCGCCTGCACCCACGGCTCCCTCTCCAGAAGGAGGGCAGTTCCTTGTACCTAAGGTCCTCATGCTGATGACAGAAACACCCTCCCCTCCCCACAGCTTCTCTGTCTCCCAGCTGGAAGACAAAAGGCTGAAATGGGGCAGAGAATGGCTGCCTGCTGAGGACGCAAGGCAGCTTAAGAATTTGCAAGGTCATTTTTAATAATTATTCCTTTTGGTGCTTTTTCAATCTCAAGGTCCCAGGATCTCTCTGTCCTCGTTGAGGTTCCAGGTCTGGGCAGGGGTCCCCCACAGACTGAAGCGCCTCTGTCTCCACGCACCTTGGCCAGCTGCTTGGGCGCTGAAGGGCCATGTGTGCCCGTGCTCACCACAGGACGTTGGGCGTCAGAAGCAGCAGGGGGCAGCCAAGCCAAAGCCCCCGGGCCACAGGAGCTCCTGCAAGGAAACAAGGTAAGAGCGTGGGTGAGGGGAGCAGCCCATGGAGGGAGCCGCATCGCACCCAGTGCCCCAGGCTCCCCATGGAACCACTCACTTGATCTCACTGTACCTTGGTTTGCTCATCTCTTAAATAGGAATAATGACCCCAAAGGAGGAGTGAGAATTAAATGAGATTGTGTGAATCAGCCACTTCCAGAGTTGACTTCAGCATAAGAGTCACCTGGAGAGATTGTTAAAAATGCGAACTCTAGTGGCCGGCCGGTGGCGCAGCTGCTAAGTGCGCACATTCTGCTTTGGCAGCCTAGGGTTAGCTGGTTAGGCTCCCGGGTGCCGACATGGTGCCGCTTGGCAAGCCGTGCTGTGGTAAGCATCCCAAATATAAAGTAGAGGAAAATGGCATGGATGTTAGCTCAGGGCCAGTCTTCCTCAGCAAAAAGAGGAAGAGTGGCAGCAGTTAGCTCAGGGCTAATGATCCTCAAAAAAATAATAATAATAATGCAAACTCTGGGATCATCCCCAGGAGTTTCTGCTTCAGCAAGTCCGGGACAAGGCCCAGGAGTCTGTATTTTGTGTGTGTGTGAGGAAGATTAGCCCTGAGCTAACATCCACCACCAATCCTTCTCCTTTTGCTGAGGAAGATTGGCCCTGAGCCAGAATCTGTACCTATCTTCCTCTACTTTATATGTGAGACACCACATATAAAGCCGTGCATAGGTCTGCACCTGGGATCCAAACCTGCAAACCCTGGGCCACGGAAGCAGGGCACGCGAACTTAACTGCTGTGCCACCGGGATGGCCCCAGGAATCTTTATTTTAAGCATCAGTCCCGGGGGGATTCGGACAATGAAGAAAGGTTAGGAAACAAGAGATTAAGAAACTGGCCCACAGGAAGGGTCCAGCCAAGGTCAGCCCCCACTCAGGCCTGGGGGGTGAGTGGAAGGAGAAGGCATCTAGGATCCTGCGTGGCTGAGGACACACAGGGACATCTTCTTAAAGTGCCCTCCTCACTTTCTGATGCTGCTGTTTCAAAGGAAAACTGATACTGCCCCTCTGCGGGGGATTTGGCAATTTCCATCAAAACTACAAACTCACACACCCCCTGCCCCAGTAATCCCATTTTGAAGACTTTATCCTGCAGACATACTTGCACAGAAGCAAAGTATGCAATGTTATTCACTACAGCATTGTTTGTAACGGTAGAAAAATAGGAACAACTAAATTGTCTGTCTGTAGAGATCTGGTTAAATATGGTTATGGCGTAGCCAGAAAACCACCAATTACACGGCTCCTGTGTGCAGATATGGAAGTGTCTCCAAGGGAAATTACCACAAGAGAAAGGCAGCACATTTCTCTCACAGCAGCCACCGTGCTGCCTCGTGGTCGCCTGGGTACTTGTGTCTTCCCTCACTCCCATGCTCCACTGAGGTAGGACAGAGGACACAACTGGCTTGTTCACAGCTGTCTCCCCAGAGCCTAGCACCATGCTTAGTCCTAAGATGGTGCTCACTAAATATGGAAGGAGTCACGCAAAAGTGGGAGCTGGGGGAAGGAGGGGAGGAGGAAGAAAGGCAAGAAGGAAGAAAGGGAGGGAAAGTCAGCTTAGCTCAGGCACCATCACCCCCCTCTGCTTCCTTCCTTCCCTGGTCTTATCAGATATGAAATCCTCTTGTTCGTTGACAAGAGAGCCTTACCTGCCTTGCTCGCCTCCATATTCCCACAACATAGGTGCCCGCTATATATAGGTTGGATTTATTAATTAATACTGGACAGTGAGAAGGAGGGAGCATGGAAAGGAACAACTGAAAGGATTTCAGTCCTGAGATTCTGATTCAATGGCTTCTGGGTGGGGTCCACGGAACCGGGGCTTTTAAAAGCTTGGGGCAGGGGGCTGGGGGATGGGCCCTGTAGTATAGTGGTTAATTTCAGGGGCCCAGGTTCGCAGGTTCAGATCCTGGGCGCAGTCCTACACCACTTGTCAGCCATACTGTGGTGGGAACCCACATACAAAACAGAGCAAGAGTGGCACAGATGTTAGCTCAGGGCAAATCTTCCTTAAGCAAAAAAGGAGGAAGATTGGCAACAGATGTTAGCTCAGGGCAAGTCTTCCTCAGAGGGAAAAAAAGCTCCCCCGGGTGACCGGGTGACTTCAAAGTGCAGCTGGAGTTGAGAATCATTTACACATAGCTTGCAGAGACTGGCTTTTTCTCTGAGTGCAGAATCTCCAATGACTGTCAGCGACCCCATCCTGAATCTTAGGAGGCTTCCCGCCCCAGCCCCAGCAAGGCAGACCAAGGGACAGAGAAGGGGACAGGGGTGGAGGATTGGCTGGGGGCTGTCCTGCTCACCTTGGGGAGAACGGGAGGCGAGGATGCGGGTGGGGCTGGCGCTCAGGGGCTCGTCCAGCCAGGAGCGAGTCTTGGCGCCATCTAGCGCCCGCTGGAGGCTCTGCAGCTGCGGCGCGCTGAGCTGCCCTCGCTGAGCCGGGGTCACGGCCGCGGCGTTCTCGGGGCCCAAGGAGGCGATCTGCTCCGCGGACAGCGCCTGCAGGGCGAGGGGGCAGCGCCCTCAGGGCCGCCCTCCGCGGGTTCCCCAGACCTCAGTCATCCGCCCAGGGACCGCACAACTTTGCTATAGCCGTGTACCATTCCTGCTCTTTAGGATTTCTCCTTAAAATCAGATCACTCTTTCACACTAAAATAATTTATTTTTAAAATGGAAAATTTTTAATGGAAATTTCCAAAAATGGAAAACTGAAATGACTTGCCATCAGTAATCATGAAAAATAAGCCAAAAGAAATAAAGCAACATTATTGAATTCTAGCTAGATTTGTTGGCCAACATCTGAATTTGAGGCCTTTTTTTTTTTTAAAAAAAAAGGGCATTTTAAAAGCGTTATAGAAATGCTAAAGACATTTTAGCTCCAAATTGAGACTTCCTCCTTGAAGTAATCAGTATTAAAGGAGAGTTGAAAGAGAGTCATGATTTTCTCACTGTGTGACTTAATGTTTAATGCAATACAAGCTACCTCCCCAATCCCTCAAGGCCCCCCCCTGAGAAACACCCGTGTGGAGGAGAAAACACAGGCCTAAAGGCCAGAGGCCTGAATCTGAGCCCCAGCTATGCCACATACTAGCTGTGTGACCTTGGGCAAGTTACCTAGCCTCTCTGGGCTTTTGGTCTAGATGTGGGTTAGCACAGAGAATTTATCTCCCATGCAGATTCTGATCGTTTAGTACGACTGCCTGAACACCATAGGGGTGAGTCCTGTTAGGGCTCAGAGGGGCAAAGGTGTAGTGATCTACTAGTGATGTCTGCCACGGACACCGGAAGCGGGAAATTTGCCGTGCACACTGTCTTTGAGGAGCCTGAGTAAGCTGTTTTCTGACGTTGCTTCCACCTTAGAGGACTTGGTGACTAGCTCCAGTGGGTCTGGAATGAGATGGGGGGGCAGGGGTCTCAGAGTCACCCTGCTTATTTTGTAAGAGCCCCAAAAATTCGGAGACAGAGGGTTATGCTCCCTCACCCCTTCCTCTTCTCTCCTTCACCCTCCCCTTCCTTCCTGTCTAGGCAGACACTTCCCTGGAATCATGTCATTCCCCGGCTTAGAAGCCTTCCCTGAGCCCCCTCCAGGACACAGTTCCAGCTCCTGAACTCGGCAGTGAGGCCTTCAAGCTTTGGGTCCTGCCCACCTCTCCAGCAGCCCCTCTCGGGCGCTCTTCACTCCAGGAGAATGAGCAACCATATTTGCAGCCCCCAGGGGGCAGCACCTTTGCCATGCTCTTCCTTCTGCTGGAATGCTCTTCCTCCCTCTGCACTAGCTAAGCTGCCCTGCAAGATTCAGCATCACCTCCTCCCTCCACCACACACACACACACGTGCACACACACGCACACACACAGCATAGGTGCTCTTCTGGCTTACATCTTACATCTACCGTTAACACAGAGTCTGTATTATAAAAATTATTTTTCCAATGCTGTTGACTTGTGACCCTCAAGCCAGGTTAAATCTCTAGGCCTACCGCACTGTGTTTCAACGGATCATTTCAAAATGGTTGCCAACATTTAATTATCAGGAGATTTCACATGAAAATGGAGACTTCTGGATTCTTCCCCAGCCCCCATCCCCCAAAAAAGATCCAGCAATACTGGCCCACATTGTCACACTGCAATAACGTGCCAGAGATGAGAAGCAGCCTCCACATTTAGACAGGGCTCTCCAGTTCACCTCGGTTCCTCTCCAGGCCGCTGCACTCCTTTCTGTCACCTTCCACGCTCCTGAAGGCACTGTGTTGTACCCCGTCACCAGGGCATCCCCAGGGGCACCTACGCTGGAGCCTAGAGCCCACCACCCAGGCTGGAGCCTACTGCAATGTAGGCGGGCAATAGGAATTTCTGGAATAAACAAATACTTGAACAAAGAAGCAGCCACAAAGTACACTCAAAAGAAGACCAGGAGAAAGCGTTCAGCATCCAGGACCAAGCTGCCTATCCCATGCAGAGCCCCCAGAGGGGAAGCCTGAGAGCCTTAAGGACTATTTATTTCCCCAAAACAGCCCTTGCTCCCGCTCTGTGCTGGGAACTGTCCTGGGTGCTGAAGGGGTCAAGGTTGGCCATCTGTCTTGAAAGCAAACAATGACATGGCATCACGGGAGTTTGTCTAGCCTCGTTTGTGTATCTTACCCAGTTGTGGTGGACAGAAGGTGTTCCCAAGTTACCCAGAAAGCAAGGTCACTCCTCATCAGAGCAGACTGTCCCCACCAAACACTCTCCTAATCTTGCACGTGGACGGGAAGCCAGGACCTCTCGCTGCACACCCTGCTTCCCTAACTTCAGTTGATCCAATTCCACCCTCTCGACTTTTTCCCTGGCAGTTTATCAGCTGTCCTGTTGTGGTTTTCTTCATGCTTTTTTAAAAAATCAACTAAACTATTTTTGCTTAAATTTGTTTTAAAAGGAAATGTTATCCAGGTCCACAATCCCTCACCAGCAATTCTGAAATCCAAAGAAGTCTGAAAACTGAAAGCTTTTTCCAAAGTTTTAGACAAACTTATTTGCCAGCAAAACCTGACCTGAACTGATGTGGGGCCATTTATAGTCTCTATTTATTCCAGTTTGTTTGACTTCTCACAGATTTCTTCACAGAAATATTAATGTGTTTGCTTAGAAGCTGCTTCCCCCAGACGCTGCTGGGGGTGTTAAGTTACATAATGTAGATGCACAGACTGATCTTTCTAAAACCTGGAAAATTCTGAATGCTGAAACATATCTGTCCCCAAAGGTTTTAGATAAGGAAATATGAACCCATCATAACATCATAAATAGAAAATCAGTACCACTTGCTATGAAGAGACAGCAACCATAAAAAAAAATGATTAAAATAGAAATTAAAATTTTCAGAAAAAAACTTTAAAGAAAAAAACCACCTAAAATTATCTCGTGCCCCATCCACTGTTGGTGTCTAGTTCTCCTCAGGCCCTCTCGGCAGAGGCCTGGCTGCAAGCCGCTGGACTCCAAGACCTGTCATCTGCTTCCCTGTGCGATTGGAAACGGGGTCAAGCCCCCACTCTCCTTGAGGAACTGAGTACCTACTCTGAATATCTCATCAGGAAGGCACTGGATTGCTGACGGCTGGAAATATGGCATCAAGTCCTCATCAAGCATTCGGAGCTCTTCCTTAGTTACTCCAGCTGGGGAGAAAAAGGAATCACAGGGTTTAGCTCAAGCCCTAGGAACTCCGCTTGTTTTATTAATGCTCTGCATAATGCACAGATCTGCGTGTCTAGGCAAGCGCCATTCCTTACAAAAGGCCCCCGAAATCACACTGGGGAAGCAAGTCCTTTAATCAACCCAGGAAAAAAAATGTGGGTCACATTAGCCCGGATTGGTCTCCTAGAAGGAAATGTGTGCCCAGAAGGAGCTTCACTTTACACAATTTCAGATTGTGTATAAATCTATTTAGGAGCCAATTAAACCACATTTTAAGCCACTTTCGTGTGTACAGGAATCACCAAGAGAGCTTGTCTAAAAAGCAAATTTGCAGACCCCACGCTCTGCAACTTCAAGTCATGAAATCTAGGTTCTACACATGGCCTAGGCTTCTTTTATTTTTTGGCTTTTGTCCCCAGTTTTAAGGTTGGAAAGGGAGAGAAAGGCATGCTCAAGGTGCCTCTTACCTGCAATGGTCCCGAGCTCCTGCAAGACAGAGCTGGACCACTCTGCGGGATTCCCAAACACAGCTTCTGCCTTCCTCTTAAACTCAGCCAAGACATGGATGCTGCAGAGCAGGGTTCCGATTCTGGCCGCCACCACTCTGGTTAAGAGGGAGGGATACAGTGCGAGCCTGGGAGACTCTCCGGCCAAAAAGATGTGCAGAAGGTAGGTAGGCTCAGCACTGAGAATGGATCCGGCTAAGCCACATGTCAGCCCAGAGAGGTGGCAAAGCATCAGGAAGCAGGGAACATTGTGCTGAATGAACTCATGGATCAATTAACCGATCAATTACCACTTCGCACGCTAGTATTTTGGTTACCTGAATTCTGAGATCCTTATAAGCGAGATTTCAGTGACGTTCATAGCACACAGGGTTGCACCAAGTCCTACTAAGTGGAAGCTCTTCAGATCCTGGATGCTGTAGCCTGAGTCCTCTAGGAACCCTTGCAGAATGGCCTTAGCCTATAAAAATGAGGAGGGATAGATGACATACCCAGGGATGATCAAGACCCCAAGGCCCGAGGGGATGACTGAGCTGTTGCAGTTGCCTGTTGGCTGCTCCTGCACCCTAGTCCTCTGGATGCACCCCGCATTCTAGCCATCACAGCCACTGCATCCAGGATAACGTCCCTAGGGTGCTACTTCTACTGAGAATGTCCCTGATCTGTGGAGGTGACTTTAGGCAGTGAAACTCTCATCTCCTTCACTAACATCCAAGGAACTGGATCCTGTGTCTGCTGGCTTGTTTCTTTCAGTCACTCATGGCCTTCAGTTTGTTTGGTCACTTAAGTTCTCCTGTATCAGGATCCAAGCTTTTCCAGCTGTTTCAACAACTTTCTGATAAAAACCTTGTCATTTTCTGCCCTTTCGCCTTTGTTTTAATCAGTCCCTCCATCTGAAATGCCCTTCCTGCATTCCCAACTGTTAAAATCCAACGAGCCTTTTATTTGGCGGGTTCAAGTCAAATGTCACCTTCTTCATGAAGTCTTTCCTATCTTAGCCAGAATGAATTTTTCTTTCCCTAAGGTCCTACTGAAATAGGTTTGTCCCTCACTCATCAAATACTTGGTGTTAAAAACCATAGAGGGATCTCTTGAACGAGCTTTGATCTAGGGGGCTGATGTGTAGGTCCCTGTAATTCTAGCATAGTGGCCATTCAGTAGGCATGACTGTCCCTGGACAGCCACCCCTCCCACACTCTTACTTCACAGGGTCCAGCTGGAGCTAACTACACTCTGAGTTCCACAGGAGACGCTATAGCCCAGTCCTGGCCAATCAGGTCATCTCTTAGCCTGGCTGCAGTGACTGGTTCTAGAGTTGGTATGTGATCTAGTGAAAACCAACCAGGACTTTGGTTGGAACAACCAGGAGGGAAGAGCTTTCTTTTCTCTGGACTGGACCTTGGAAGGATAAACGCTCAAATATGCAAGAACTCACCACGTGGAAAGAGCCTGCCTCTGAGTGAAGCCAACACAAAGGAAAGCAGGGTCAAAAGACCGTGAGAGACAGATTCTTGACAATAGTGTTGAAGCCCCTGGATCCAGCCATACCTGAACTCTACACCTGAACTTTTCAATAAATTCCTTTTCTTGCTTAAGCCACTGTGAGTTGGTTTTTCTGTCAACTGTAACCAAATGAACCCTGATTTGTTTGATCTACCTATGTTGGACCTGAGGAAGGATCCAAGTCAATCCCGTGGAGGTGAGTTGTATAATAAAGTCTGGATCCCTCAGTGCCCACAGGGGCATGGGCAAAAGATTACAAGAGGACAAGAGCTCACAAGGCAAAGTTGGGGAGGAGACATCCAAGGACAAACATCTCCTGACTAGGAGTGAGGGTCACAGGAATACAGACAATCTTCCCTTCTCCCTTTAATGTCAGTCCATCCGCGTCACACAATACAGATCATCCCAGGGTTGAGAGAAAGTGTTGGCAAAGAACATGAAATGCTGTAATGGGATTCTACTTTTCATGTGGCTGTTGCCTTCTCCTCCCTCGGGTCTGTTTAAATGCTACCTCCTCAGAAAAGACGCGTGGATTCCCCCATCTCACGTAACCTCCTTCCTCATGATTTCCATGAGCATCTTGTCCATTTTCAGCTTATCACTTATTACAATTTTTCAAATTTTTCACTTTTTAAATTTTCAACTTTTCACTCACTCACTTTTTTGTCTGCATCACCAAGTAGAATCCCCAAAGACAAGGACCACATCCAGTGAGTTCACTAGTCATCCCCAGCACCTGGCACAACGCCTGGCACACAGTGGGGTTCAGTAAGCACTTTCTGAGTGAATGAATGAATGAATGAAGGAAGGAAGGAACATCTCAGAGAATGACATATAGAAGTTGTAGGCAATATGTACTCCTTTGAAATGGCATCAGATTGCCACCTTCACGTGATGGATTGGCTCCCGGGAGATTTTCCATGTTTCTGGAAATCGGACTGGTCAGTGTCTCATGAAGTTGCCCTCAGTGATTACAAACCTCAAAGGTTCTATAAGGGAATTTCAGTAACACCATGCTCAGCCTTCAATGTCTTCGGCTGAATAGGAATGTGCATCAAAAATAATAACAGCTGATATTTATTGAATGCTTACTGTGTGCCAGCACTTTACATATGCCATCTCATACAATCCTCACAACAACTCTATAAAAAGAAGGGTTAATATTATCCCTATTTCACAGATGAGGAAACTGAGGCACAGAGAGGTTAACTAACTATGCCCAGGTTACACAGCTAGTAAATAATGGTCCTGGAATTAAAACCCAGGCAGTCGGACTCCAGAACCTGTGCCTCCTAGCCAGTGAAGACGTTTGGGTAAGGAGAAAAGATGGAGATTCAAGTTAGCTTTTGAACTTTTCTTATTAATTCTTCACAACCAGGTTCCGCTGGTTGATTCCTAGCAATTTTTGCTCCTCAACTCTCAGGCATGCCCATTTTCAAATGAAAGTGCGAAAATACAATTCAAATAAAATTACTCTGAAGATGTGATATTAAATTGTCCTTGCCACTGGAACCTGGAAAATGCAAGCTCAGCCTGCAAGGTGATAAGCCAAAATACATTTACTTGAATGACTAGACCACCGTATCTGTAATGATTCCAAGACAATTAATACCAACACTTTTCGGCAATATTAACTGCGGAAAAATGAAGAGCTGTAAGATTTCAATCTCTCTGTTCATCCCTCTGGCTTCTATAATAGTTTTTTTTTCCTTATATTGGTTTTTAAGCTGAACTATCTGTTAATGTAGTTCCGCCAGGTCTGACTATTAATCTAGAAACATGCATTTAAGGGTCTGATGGGGGCTAAAGTGGAGGAACCGACTGCAAATGATATATGCAAATGTTGGGTTTTCATATCCTCTTCAAACATATTGATAAGTCTCGCCACCATCCACAGGAATTAAAATTGGTATAAAGGGAAAGAGAGACTCTAGTTTCTAAGTTGGATGTATTTTTCTGTTTTCTCCCAGACTGTGAGTAGAATAATTTTAATATCAGAATGTGATGTGGCTCTTCTCAAACGTCAAGGCCAGTCTTAGAGTCGTGCAACCCCAGGATTACAGAATGTCAGACTGGAAGGAACCTCAGAGTGCTGGCTCTAACCCCTTCATCTTACAAATGAGGAAACTCTTAAACCAGCAGAGACAGGGAATGTGACAATGATGATGACAACGATGACGATGACGATGAAAACACACTAATTTTTATTGAATACTATGTCCCAAGCACTGTTCAAAATGTTTTACATCTATTAACTCATTTAATTCTCATGGCCAGAACCTCCATGGTGCCCAACTCCAGAGGGCACAATTCAGACTGTGTTCTATTTGAATGGTGCCACTCAGAGTTATGTGGCATGGCAATCCTGGTTCGAAAAACCTCACAAGAGTAGGGCACATGCATTAGTTCTGCCTGCCCAGCACCCATTCTCCCTTTGTTTGATAACCCCATGCTTTTCCTTTGGCAAGCCACGGTGTATTAGTTTTCTCTTGCTGCTCTAACAAATTACCATAGATTTACCGGCTTAAAACGGCATAAATTTATTCTCTTACAATTCTGGAAGTTCTAAGTCCTAAAATGGATCCGCAGGGTGTGTTCCTTTGGGAGGCTCTAGAGAGAATTCATTTCCTTGCCTTTTCTAGCTTCTGGAGGCTGCCTGCATTCCTTGACTCGTAGCTCCACCCTCCATCTGCAAAACCAGCAGCACAAGACCTTCAAATCTCTCTCTGTGTCCTTCTGCGTCCATTGCCACATCGCCTTCTGTGTCTGTGACCCTCTTGCCTCCTCCTTTTGAGATCTTTCATGATTACATTGGGCCATCCAGGATAGTCTCCTCATCTCAAGGTCCTTAACTTAATCCCATCTGCAGAGTCCCTTTGGCCACATAAGGTAACATATCCAGAGTTTCCAGGGGTTAGGACATGGACATCTTTGGGGACCTTTATGCAGCCTATACACACCCATCCCCGACTCTCAGTTCATATGGACATGGTGAGATGGACTCTACTCCCTGATGCATACCTGGCCAGCCAACATATTCTACCCATGACCAGATTGTTTATGGGTGAGCCATTACATGATTAGAGTCTATGCCAGAACTTTTTCAAACGTTAATGAGAAAGGGGCACTTTTCAATGGGGTTGCTAATTAGATAAAATGTAAGCCTAGTGCGGAAAATGAGAAAGAGCTGCCTAAGAATGAGGACAACACAGAGCAGCTAAGACTCCTCTCTCTAGAAATACAGTAGATTAACTTCCCTCCCAACTAAACAACTAAATTCTGGAGGGAACTTCTTCTTCAGTCCATGAAGGCTTCACTGACACAGAAATCACCCTCCCAGCGTAAACAATGAGAAAACCGAACAAATTCCATGAAACCACCGTATTCAGACATTGGCAAGAGTGAGCACAGAACTATAATCCTGAGAGAAGGGAAACAAATAAAGCGAATCCTAAAATCGCCCTCGCTTACTGTCCAGAAGCAGTCTCCAGGCCACTGAGCGGGAAAGGGAACCCAAACAAGCCCCATGGTCCAAGCGAGTGGAGGACACAGAGATCCTCCATCAGAGAGGACAGGGCACCTCTGATTTGTGGGGCAAAGTACTGAAGAGAGAGAAACTGCATAGAGAGAGCTCCAGAAACCTGCAGAGAAGCCTTCTCAAGCCTTTGGCTGAGTACTGATCTACACATGCAAGGAGTGAAACTAAATAAATATAAACATAAATATCAAAAGACCCAGAGGAAAGTGGTACATAAGCCAAACAATTTCCAGAGCTCACATGGAGTTGAAAAGAGTTCACTCCCACCAGCCAGAGTGGAGAGGTCTTGAAATACATGGAGCATCAGATAGAGTGCTCAGAAGACCCATGTCTCGGTAATGAGGACAAATTAACCACAGAATAACGGTCACTCTGGACCCGCCCTAACAAAGCTCAAAAGGAAGCGTCAACAAGATCAGACTGACTTTAAAGCAACTTAAACATACCCCAGAACAAAGCCCAATACTCTTCAAAGGACAACAACGAAATCAAACACTCAACAATGTAAAATTGACAATGCCCATCATCCAGTCAAAATTATTAGGCTTGCAAATAAGAAAATGTGACCCAAAAGTAGGAGAAAAATTAGACAATAGAAAGAGACTCAGAAATGACAGTGATGATGGAATTAGCAGCAAAACTTTTAAAGCAGCTATTATAAATACTATATGTATGTTCAAGGATATAAAGGAAAATATACGCACGTTTAAAACGGAAGTAGAATATTTTAAAGGTCCAGCAACATCTACCTACCTGTCCTGGGGTCCATTCTGTCTGCTGGCTTAGGGAAGCCACAGTGTCGATGGAGCTGAGATCCAGCTGCTCCAGCTCACTTTCATTAAGAGCCAGGGCAATGCGCCCGAGGGAAACAATATGATGTTCTCTCCAGTAAGAAGGCGTGTCCCAAACCTTCAGGTGAGAAAAGAAAAAGCCAGTTAAGACCAAACGTTAGTGACAGCATTTAAAACAGACATAGGTAAATCTCCTTAATATATAAAGTTCTCTTATAAATCAATAAGAAAAAATGACTACATTTGTTTAAAAAATAGACAAAAGATATAAACAAGAAATTCACAAAAGAAGAAATAAACATATGGAAAACGTTCAATCTCAGTCATAATTAAAGAAATGTACGTTAACAACAATCAAAGAATACCATGTTGGCTGATCTTAACAAGGAGTAAAAAGAATGATCATTTCTGTCGGTGGAAAGCTATGGGGTAAAGGATACCCTCATTTGTCGATGTTGAGAATATAAATTGGCACACTTTTTTTTTTTTTAAAGATTGGCACCTGAACTAACAACTGTTGCCAATCTTTTTTTTTTTCTGCTTTTTCTCCCCAAATCCCCCCAATACATAGTTGCGTATCTTAGTTGTGGGTCCTTCTAGTCGTGGCATGTGCGACACCACCTCAGCATGGCCTGAGGGTGGCACCATGTCCACACCCAGGATCCGAACTGGCGAAACGCTGGACCGCCCGAAGCAGAGCGTGCGAACTTAACCATTCGGCCACCAGACCAGCCCCAACACACATTTTAAGACGGCAATTTGGCTATATGTATCAAAAGCCTTTAAAATACCTATACCCTATGACCCAGAAATTCCAACTCCAGAAATTTAGCCTAAGTAAATAATCAGACAAGTGCCCAAAGAAATATGTACAAATATACAACTTGAGGCATTAAAAAATTTAATCTAAAAATCAAATAATTAGCTAAAATAATAAGAACCAGCCATACAATGAAATATTATATAGCTATTTAAATACTAATATAGATTTATACTTCTGATATGGAAAAACATGCATTGTACGCTGTTGGATGTGGACAGTAAGTTATTAAACAGTAGGTGCGTGTGATACTGTTTTCTGTAACATACATATGTGAGTATACATGAAATAAATGTATGAAATACACAAATATATTCTACACACATATACAGAAGTCTGGGAAGCTCTATATTTTGGTAAATATACCAAAATATTAACAGTGCTTATTTCTGGCTAAAAGATTATGACTGGGTTTCTTCTATTTTCTGAATTTTCTACAATAAACTTGGATTACTTATCTAAAAAAGAGTTATAAATATAATTTTAAGAAATTTAATGTCTTGACCTCACAAGGGCAACTAGATATTCCACACCATCCTAGCAGCTGAAACAAGCCACTCAAAGGGACCTTTATAAACACGGCAAACTACTTCTAGTCCTCTTTTCACTCCTTTCTGCTATGTTTTCTGATGAATTTGCAACAGATTCTGAGAAAACCTGCTGTGAGCAGCAGCTGGGGTTCTCCAAATGGAGAAAGAAAAGGCACAATTCCTGGAAACCGTCTCGGTCAGAGGCACCAGAACATCCACAGAATTTGATCTACTAAGCGTCCATTAGATGCCAAGACAGATCTCTTCTGTTCTCTGCTACAGCCCTAAGAGGGGGACACTAGAAATTTCTCAGATGCTGGAATCACAGCTCAGGCGCTCAGCTGGTGTAGTGAAATTTCTACAAGATACGGCACGTGAAAACTCCTGGAGGAGGCTTCCATGCACAGAAGCGCCGGGACCGTTAGGTTGGGTTTTTCCCTCCGTTGAATGCTTCCTTCCTGAGGCGCGCTTTACCTGGACTGCCTTCTCCTTCAGGGTCATCAGCTGAGGCCGGCTGAGGCCCCTGAGGGCCCCCAGAAGCTCCACGTTCCTGATGAACGTGTCTTCCTCCATGCAGAGCAGGTCCTCGGGGGCCCAGCAGGCATTGGCTTCGGCCAACTTAAAGATGTCCTCGGAAGAGGGAGCCGCGACTCCATGGCAACCTGAAGAATGGGGAGACACAGGAAAGAGAATTTTGGGAAATGTTAGTCTGTTTCTTTATTGAAATGGGTAATATCCTTCTCTGGTCGGATTTATTCATGGGATGCGGTGTAGCACAGAAATTGAGAGAAGGGACTCAGGGACCAGTTTGAATCCCACTTCTGCCATTTCTTGCTAATTACCTGGTAACCAAATTGCGGAAATGCCAACGTTTTGCACAGCCACATGCACACAGTAGGAGCTCTGTAACATTAAAACTGGACTACAAATGACCACGAGGGAGTCGGAGCTGATGGGGAACAGTTCTGGCTTTAGATTCAAATCTAAAGTTATTTAACCCCTCTGTGACTCAGTTTCTTCATCTATAAAATGACGATAAAATTACCTCATAGAATTTTTGTGAGGACTAAATGTGTTATTACATATAAAGCACTTAGAACATGCCAGGTATACAGTAAGCACTCAATACTCAATGTTAGCCATTTTTATTATTTATGTTCCCTGCCACCACCACCCCATGCATTTGAGTTTGCAACACAGAGTTAAGGCTTCCAGAATTATGAGGAAGGAGCACTCCTATCTAAGCATGGAAAGGCGGATAATATGCCCTCCATAAAAGTCTCAGTGGGGACTGTGGCCTCCCGCCCCAGGGGAGAGGAGAAATGGGCCTGCTGCATTGGCCTTGGCAGCAGGGGAAACCCATCCATTTCAGTCTTCGAATAAGTTGAACCTTACCTGGTCAAACCGGTTTCCCGTCACCAACACATAAATGAGATACTGTCTTTGCTGTGCCCAACCTGGGAGAAAACCCAGGCTCTTTGTCTTAAGAACAATCCTGGATTTCTTGTCTTAGCAGCTGACGAGCCTGATGCCACAGACCCACCAGCACTATTGGGCCCCAGCATTTCCCAAGCCCCGTGGCCACGCCTTTCTCACTGTATCTTCAGTGGCAATTCACCGGACTCCGGTCAAGAGGTGAAAGTGGACCAGGTCAAGGGCTCTATGTGTGGTCCTCAAACATCTTTATCACAACCCACTTGGAGGAGACAAAAGACCCCTCCCCGCTGGACCCCCCTCCACCCGATTTCCCAGTGAAATGAGGGTCCAGCGATCGCACAGAGTCAGAGAGGAGCAGAACGGTTAAACAGGGCAGCAGAGACCCGGTCTTATCACTGCTGTGTTCCCAGGCCCGGCATAGCAGGTGTTCAGCAAATATTTTTTGACTCAATCAACACACACATAAAAATTAGGTAAAATAAAACCAAGTAGTAATTCAGCTAATTCATTAACTACCGAAAGCACGGCAGCAATGAATACTCAGAACCAACTAAAGAAAACTACGCGCTGTAACCATGCAGCCTCCCCCGAGTGTGGAAAGTCCTACTGTCGCATATCCACATGCACAGCATCGGAGCTCTGCAGTGTGCCAAGTGGCCTGCTAGGCGGGGAGGGCGGGAGGAACTAAGGGCGAATGCCACCAGCTTTGGGGACAAGTCCAGGAGCTGCCTTTTACTACCCCTCTGACTTTGGCGAAGTCTGTTACTCTCTCTGAATCTCAGCTTCTTTTGTCAAGAAAATGGAAGAATCATGGTGCCACCTCATGGGACAGAGGTGAGGACGAGACAAGGCATGAAGAGATGATCACCCGAAGTAAACATAAGTCAGGTCGTGACCCTTTTTCGCTCCATGGTCCCCATGAAACCCCTACCCAGAGTAAAAGCCAAAGTCCTTAAGGTTTCCTTCATAAGGCCCGACATGACTGGCCTTGTCTCTCGCTCCACTCCAGCCACGCTGGCCTCTCATTTCCCCTTCCTCTCTCACTCCCGCCGCACTTCTTTCTGCCTGCGAGACTCTGACTCTCATTTTCCACGTGGCCCACTGTCCTGGGTCTTTACTCAAACGTCACCCTCCCAGTTTGCTGAGTAAATTGACCTTTACTCGACAGCACCTTCCTTGACCATTTTCTTTTCAAATTACAACCCCCACCCGACACTCCCTGACCCCTTCCCTTGCTTTATTTTCCTTCTCGCACTCACTGCACACAATGTACTTCACCAGCACGTGTATTACTGGCGTGTGTAATTATTGTCCGGCTGCCCCTGTTTGAAAGTCAGCTCTGTGAGCACGAGGATTTTTGTCTGTTTTGGTCACATAGTCGGTGCTCAAAAATTACTCGTTGCAGGAAAGAAAGCGATCACTGACTGTCAGTTATTACTCTTACAATTATTATTGGCTCTGATTAACTTTGTCTCCTCCTGCCTGGCACAAGTCTGTGCTTAGTAGGTGCACAACAATAATAAAAATGTCTAACACTCACTGAGTACTTCCTACACGCCAGGCGCTGTTGTGAGCATGTTTACTGGTGTAAATTCATTGATCCGCACAATCACCTAGTGAGGTAGGGACTTGCATTGTCCCCACTGTGCAGAGGACAAACACCGAGGCACAGAGAGGTTAAGGAGCTTATCCAAAGTGCCACAGCCAGTAAGCGGCAGACCCAGGGTTCAAACCCTGCCAGCCCGGCCCCAGCACTGCAATACATAGCCACTTAGCCATTTTGGCCTTTAAGTCGATCGTTTTGAAATGTTTGTCGCACATATTGACCCACTAAACCTACTAGCCTGGGCAAGGAGTGCAGGATGTGACTCTAAACCATGTTACAAAGACATAACTCTTTGGCCTGTGGATTTTGGCATTCTATGGCTTTGCAAACATTTCATCCAGTCCCCTGACAAGGAGGCCTCTTGACGCTAGGGACTCAGCCAGCACACGGCCGCCATAGCACGGTCTGGGATACCCCAGAAACACTCACCGGGGCTGGGGTCGGAGCTGGGCCTCCTCTCACTGCTGTTCCGAACAGACTCAAAGACAGCCCAGAGGAATTCTTTGGGAGGTGGAGTCCTGGCCATCTTGGAAGCTGCTTGTTGAAGGATGTCAGGAAACTGTGCGGGGTAGAGAAGACGAAAGAGGAGGAACACATAGTAATTAAAGCACATTAAACAGATTTAGATCCGAGTTTAAACGGTAACACCACCTCCCTGCCTCCGTTTTCTTTTTCTTTATAGCAGCATCTCACACAAATTTAAACCCTGGCCCGTTAACGTGGTCTCTACAAAGAATCCAATAAAATGTACCCAACCTCAATGACAATCCAATAAATGTTCAGTAACCTAAGCAAACATTGTTTTTCAGATTGTCAAAAACAGAATAGCGATAATACAAAATGCTGGCCAACATGCAGGAAACAGGCACACTTATTTTTCTGTGGGACTGTTAGATGGTGCAATCTGATAATTTCTATAAGAAATGCAGGTGTGCCTATCCTTTTTTGGTTTGGTGCTGTGTTAAACTTTGATTAAACTTCATCATAAAAAGCAGGAGGAGAGGGTTGTCTCTGGTGCTGGGGGAAGACTAGCATGAGGGGCTCCCGGGCGCCCTGGGGGAGTGCCATTTCTCACCTAGGACTGAAGCACTTTGTCAAGACTCAGGATATTTATTGGTAGACCTGTCAAGAGCCCAGGGAATTCATCAAACTGTTCCGCACAGCCGGGCGCCACTGTGTCCCGTTCTCCCACAGAGGACGCGCCTCGGCTTACACAATGCCCCTCTCTAGCCTGATCTTCAGAATCAGAGCCACAGCCTAAGTGAGTAGTTCCCAGCCCTGGCTGGAGGTGAGAATCACCTGGGAAACTAACCGACACCGGGCCCCACTCCAGAGATTCTGAGACCACTGGTCTGGGGCGGGGGCCGTGTATCTGCCCATTTTAGAATCTCCCCAGTGACTCTAAGGTCGCCAGCAACTGCCGTGAGATAAATCATTGACTTTTCAAAAGCAAGGTGCACAGCAGAGTGGATGGTACTTTTCATTTTGTATTTTTAAAAAGGAGAACAAGTATAGGCAGGAGGAGGAGTCTTCCGGAAAGGATGCAAAGGAAAGCGGGAGCAGCGATCGCCTCTGAGGATACAGGCTGGGGACCTAGAAATGCGGGCTGGGAGGAAGAGGCGTTTACATCCTACGGCCTCTGGAACAGATGCGCTTTTTTTAACGCGCAGCACGTATTACTTATTTTAGTAAACGTTTCAGGCACTGAAACAAAAAGTATAGAGAATAATACAACAAAACAGCCACATATTGACAACCCAACTTAAGAAAGAAAACATCACAAATATAATAGATAGGTCACACCCCAGCCTTTGGCCTCCCTCCTTCCCCAGAAGGAACTGTCACCCTGAATTTGATAACATTTGATAATTAACCATTCTCGCGTACTTTTATACTTCTCGTACATACAGAATTGTTTTGCATGTGCTTAAAATTAATTTAACTCGTATTTATTTATTTACATTCTTCTACTGTATGTCTTCTTCTGCAACTCACTTTTTTTTTAACTCTACATTGTGTCTCTGAGGTTTACCTGGGTTGATACAAGACTTTTTCAACTTCTAAAGTTGATTTTTTTAAAGATTAGATAAGTATATAAAATTTACGTCTCCACTGCTTAGGACTGCATGTTTGGACAGCCCGGAAGCTGACTTTACCACGACTGAACACTGGAACGCACGTGTGAGCCTGGCTGACGTGCTGTGCTTGGGCTCTGCTGAGCGAGGACCACGGCATCCATCTTGCGCGTGCAACTACAGGGATGGGCTTTGAGGTTGATCTGATTCTTGTTCAGCAAACATTTACCCCTCTTCACCCTCCACTCACGTGGAGGAGATGACTTCCTGCCCCGCTGAGGTTGGGCTTGGTCATGTGACTTGCTTTGGCCCATGGAAAGTGACAGTGTGCCATTTCCCATCTTGGGCCCTAAGGAGAATTGCACTTTGCACTCCCTCTTCTGGAATTTCAGACCTTCATGATGAGAAGAACACGCTCCAGGTAGCCTGGGCCCCAGAGGCAGACTCATGGGGCAGAGGTGTCCCTGTGACCCACAGAAATAAATGCTGTGGTTGCAAGCCAGTGAGACCGTGTAGCTGTGCGATGCAGCAAAAGATGATGGATTCGTGCTTGTCTGGCACGCCTCTTGGCCTAAACTCTCTAACTTTTGGATAGTTACTCCAGGTGGGGCACTATACCCAAACACACTGCTCAGTAAAGATTTGTGTCAGGATTAAATGTGTTTGCACATGTGATTGCACACACTGGACATACATGTACGTGTGTATGTGGCACTGGTGGGTGTAATACCTCAAATGAGCACGCGTGGGAAAGGCTGGAGTTTGTTCAGCCGCTGCCTCACTTCCTTTTCCTGAACCTTGGGCATCCTGGAGTGGAGCTGGAAACATCTGAGCCCTTTGAGGCAGGGAGGAAGTTTCCAGAAAAACAAACTGACAGCAAACCCAGTGGAGAATAATTGACCACACTTTCTCTCCCTTTAAAACTCCTTCAGACTTCTAAAGACAGAACACAGAAGTACCTTTGTGGCAATAGAGCTTAATTCTTCTCCTGAGAAAAGTACTAGAAAGGGTCCCAAGTCCTTTGTAGTCTCGGCTGTCCAGTTCTGGGGGAGGCTAAGAAGAGATAATAAGAAGGAAATTGAAAAATCATGCTGTTGTCCTTGTCCGCCGGCATTCTTTTCTTTCTGGAACAGACTCTCTTCATACCTGGAGAGGCTGTCAATCACATGGGCCCACTTCCCTGACCAAGAAAATGGGCATGTGATGCAGGCTGACCAATTAGAGTCATTCCTGGGAATTTTGATGGAACTGCTAGAGGAGCTTTCTCTCTTTCTTCTGGGTTCTCTAGCAGTAAAAGGAATATTGGAGGCCACTCCTATCACCAATTGGAGAAAATAAAGGCCACACCCAAGAACACAGAGCTGAGGGATGGGAGGAATACATTCCTGTTGACATCACTTGAGCCCCTGGATCCAGCCATGACTGAAGTCCACCCCTAGAGTTTTCCACTACATTTAATTTCTGAACTTAATAAATTCTCATTTTTTTGAGTTTAATTGAATTATTGAATTTCTGTCATTTGCATCACAGTAATTCCTTCCTCCCCTTCTTCAGTAGAACAATAATGATATATTTGTTTCTTTTAAATTACCATTTAAATAGTCTTCTCTTATAGCAAGATGAAATTTCCTCTTGAATTTGGCAGGATAATAACAGCACTGACCCAGAATCCACTGTTGTTCTCAAGTGTCCACAGTGAGTGCCTCACACTGTACTTGGTGGCATCTCTGAAGGAGGTCTGCCCAATGAGTAGTGATAATCCTCCTCTTAGGGCCAAGTCAAACCACTCCCCTTTATCTCTTGGATTAAAACATTATCCCACTAACTGTAAGCTCCATGAGGGCAGGAGCCACAGCTATCTTCCTAACCACTGTATCTTCAGTCCTAGGCGTACAGCAGGTGTCCCACACTCGGCACTGTGTGCCGGACTCTATTGGAAGCCCTTTGAGTGCATGAACTCATAATCATCACAACCACCCTGTGGGGACTGTTACTGTCCCCATTCTACAGACCTGGAAACAAAGTACAAGAACATTAAGTAGCTTTCCCCAGGTCACATAGACAGCAGATGATAGAAACAAAATTCGAACCGAAGGAGTCTGGCTCCTGAGTCCACAATCTCAAACCCTATATAACAGTACAACGCCTGAGTCATAGGAATGACACCAAAAAACATTTTTGTTGTCTGACCACTGGCTGATGGCTAGGCCCTACTCAAATATCGGGGCTAACTTCCGGAAACTCTTCATGGGGAATAAGAGTTTTTTTTTCCCCCAGGGAGTTCTCACTCATGCCCTGATTATTCACATTATTGTTGCTGTTGTTGTTTCATAACAAAAATAATAATACCAACTCCTTGTGTTTGCAAAGTGCTGTCTTTTCACAACTCTTTCCCTTTCCATTTGCTGAGATGTATTTTTACTTCACAGGGAGTCTGAGGCCAAAGAAGAAAGGTCACATTTCCAGAACAATCACAAGCACCTAACCTTGTCCTAAGCAAGAGACTCTCTGTTTGGAAGGCAGGAGAGCGAGGGTTGGGGACCCCTCCGCCAGCGCCCCCCCACCCCAGCGCTGAGCCCGGCCCTCCTTACCCGTGCTGCTCCAGGAGCCTGAGCCTCACCGCGGCCTTCTGCTCGGGGCTGAGGTCTGGGCAGTCTCTGAGGCCGTGCAGGGCGGTGGCCCAGGCCCTGGGGGACACCCCGCGGTGGAGGATGGCCGCCGGCAAGTGGCAGAGCAGGTTCCCCACGATGTCCACAGCGTACTCGTCAGCTATGGAGTTGTTCTGAAACCGACAAGTGGAGCTGATGGGAAGATCCAGCAGGGCTCAAGATCATGACCCCTTACAAACACTTCCCGACCCCAAACCCCGTAAAGCTTCTGGAATCTGATCACCTACCTGCCCTGGACTACCCGCACAGGGCCTGATTTTACCCCAGGGACGCAGACCTCGGAAGTGTGGGAGACCCCACCAGGGAGCGGGTTTGGACAGACTTGGCACACGATGAGCACTCGTAAATGAGGGCTGGGCCGCGTTGTCACAGCTCTGAGGCTACCCCCAAGGCAACAAGCATTATAATAATAGAACAACAATAAAAACAGCACCTCAGTTTGTACAGCACTTGAAAGCCTTCAAAATTCTTTCTCAAAATGACAAAAACAGCTAACATTTATTGAGTGCTCACCACAGGCCGGACACCATTCTAAGGATGTATGGGTCTTAATCCTTTCATCTTCAAAGTAACTATAAGAGGTAAGTACTGCTACCCTTGACCTTCAAAGTTGCAGACACTGCCAACTAGTGGCCAGGCGGGGATTCACACTCAGACCGTCTGCCCTTTGGGCTTTCCCGTTAAACAATAGATTACCTATTTCCTGCCCTCAGTAACTCTGTGAAGGAAGCGCTATTGCACCCATCTTACAGATGAGGAGGCTGAGGCTCAGGGAGTGGAAGTGACTTGCCCAAAGCCACATAACCAACCACTGGCAGAGATGTGTCTAGAACCCAGACTCTGTGTACTGTGTTCTTTCCAGTCCCCCAGAGCGGCCTCTCCTCATTCAGGCCCCAGAATGGCAGTTTCCAGAACCAATGGCCAAGACTGTCCCACCCAGTGGCTTCAGAGCCAGCTTTGAGACACACATGTCAGACTTCTAGTCATCAGAGCAGGCTTAAGATTCCAGCCAGATCCCCTGAGCCACAGACACCCGGTGGGGAAGGGAGACAGTAAAAGTGTCACCCAGGAAGTTTCCTCACCAGGCACTGCTGCACTTTCCTGAGGATGGAATTCTTTTTGTGGGAATCTAAAACCAAGGAGTCCAGCTGACTCTTGCCCAGGCTGATGAGAAAGGGCACACACCGGGAGGCGGGGACAGCAGCCAGGTAGCGAGCCCTGGAGAGAAATGGGAAGAACAAGGGAAGGTGAACAGTGGCTGCTCTGTATTTGCCCCTGACATCAGGGTCTGCGCACCCGAGAGCTTACTACACGGGTATCCTTTAAATGTTTGCCCTCCCCGATGATGGGGTGGCTCCCATGGGCAGGCAGCCAGCCTGCCAACCATCATGCTCCTCTTCTATGGGCAGGAAACTAACTTCCCATCATGCTCCTCTTCCATGGGCAGGAAACTAACTTCCCATCATGCTCCTCTTCCATGGGCAGGAAACTAACTTCCCATCATGCTCCTCTTCCATGGGCAGGAAACTAACTTCCCATCATGCTCCTCTTCCATGGGCAGGAAACTAACTTCCCATCATGCTCCTCTTCTATGGGCAGGAAACAAACTTCCCATCATGCTCCTCTTCTATAGGTGGGAAACAAACTTCCCATCATGCTCCTCCTCTATGCCCCAGCAGCATTGATCAGAGAATAGATCTCCATAAATATATGCTGACTGATGGACTGGTTGAGGGGAGATGAACAGAAAGGAAAAGAAAGAGCAGAAGAAAGAGACAAAGAGGAGAGCGAATAAAATAGAAAGTGAGGAAGAAAGACGAGAAGGAGTGGAGAGAATAAGAGAAATGATTCCCAGCTCAGTCATCTCCAACCCAGAACTCTTCCCTAAACCCTTGATCGTGTGTTCTCAGTCGGGGCAACAGCACCCTCAAGGGGCAGAAACTGGTTCAGGGGAAGGAGGGAGCAAAAAAAATCTTAGTTATGACAATGACTTGTGACCCACCAAAGCTCAACAAAATCTTATTCCTTGTAATCTCTCTCATTAGGGAGAAATAAATTTTTCTCCTTAGGGAGGCAACAATGAAATAAGGTTGAGAAAGACTAGTCACCACGTGGCCTAGTCATTAACGTCACCTGACTGCTCCAAAACCACATTCCACACGTTCTTCTTCTCTACACCATCCTAGACTCCTTTTTCCCTTTATCCTCAAATCTATCATTGCTATGTCCTTAATATTACCCCAATCTGTTCTTGCCTCTCCATTCCTAGTACCACTGTCTTATTCATTCATTCTTTCATTCATTCAGCAAATATCCAAGAGCATCTACTGCACGCCAGGCACTGTGCTGGGCACCAGTTACAACCATGAACAAGACATGAAGGGCAGGTCACTGCTCTCGGGATGCTTCTTTTGAGGAGGGGAAGAAACACAGAGACCAGTGAATAAATCAGGCCATTTCAGCTGGTGATCAATGTAAGGAGGAAACCAGAATGGCTCTGTCGAGGACAATGATGGTGGGATGGCCAGGAGAGCCCCTTCTAAGGCAGTACTATTTGAGCTGAGACGTGGATGAGTGGAAGGAGACAGCCATGCCAAGGTCAAGGTTACGGAAATAATCTTCCAGTGTGTCCCTCCTCCAGCCGGGTCCCCTGCATTCCATCCTCTATGTGGGTAGTGGTGATGATCTCCCTGAAACATTAATCTGAGGGCTGTGCCAGAATACAGGTGAAACACGAGCCCTCCTGATCTGACCATCCCTGTGTCCCTCCCAACTACCTTGCAGTGCACACCATGTGTCCCCCAGAGCGCTTCACTCCCCTCACCCACTGCTGGACCGAACAGCCCTTGTGCCCCAGCCTGGAGTGTCCATCTTGAACTCTCTAACCCGCTCATTCTTCAAGCTTTAGTTCACTCTCCTCCGACTCTCCAGTCTGAAGGAGATCTTCCTTCCTCCGCGTCTGGTGCCCCTTACCCCTTCCCATGGTAACAGCACATGGCTTTCTTGGAGAAGCACCCTGGCACTGTAAATCCTTGTGGTTAGGGGTGGAGCCCATTTCACCCCCAGCTCCAGGGGTGCAATACAGACCTAAGCCAGTCAAAGTAACCCATCCTCCCGACCCCAGTGACTGGTTCGTGGAGAGCAAATTGGCCCAATTTAAGTCAATGAGCGTCAAACTCAAGACTTTTACTGAGAAGGATGGGAAGAGAGTCTCTTTCTTTTCCCTGAATGTGAAACTAGAAGACATAATCTTGGATCTGCCCAGGGGCCACCACAGAGAAAGAACTTGTCTGACAGAGAAGCCTACAGAGGAAAGGTGCACCAGGAGATAGTTAGATGACATCATTTGAGCCCCTGGATCTAGCCATGCCCAAACTCCATCCCTGGACTTCCCAGTTATCTGAACTGAAAATTGCCTTTTATTGCCTAAGCCAGTCTGCATTGTTTCCGTCACTTTCAACGAAACCAACTTGACATAATTGGCTTCAGGCTTGTCTATTTTCCTCCCATGAAATTGTAAGCTCTTATAAGGGGAAAATTGAGTTATCTCTGAGAATTAGTACATAGTAAGCACTCAATAAATATTTTTTGAATGAATGAAGACAGGAAGTGTAAGAGAAGGGAGAGAGAAAGAGAGAAAAAGAGAAATAGTGTCCAGAGCACATTTAAAACTCAGGGCTGCCTCCCAGGCCTGAATGCCCAGACATCCCAAGAGAAGTCCTCAGAGCAGCCGGGGTTGGCCTGGAGCCTGGGTCCAGCCGTGCAGCCAGCGCAGATGGGACCTGCTTCCCTGGCACTCATTCAGGCTTGGGTTACTTTGGCATTGGTTTTTAAATAACAAAAAAAAGCAAGAGAGTCTGTCTGAAATACTGATGTGGGGCTCAGAGTCTAATCCTGGTTCTCAAGGGCTTAGCTGTCGAAGGCACTCTCCACGCCACCTCTGGTTCCTCACAAAACCCAGGCGGAGGGGAGCACTTTGGCTCAAGTGATTCCCACTGTCTTACTGCTGAGCCAGAAAGGGGGGCCAGTGCTCACTCACGGGAGCGCAGCCAAGAGGAAGGGCGGCATAGTGGACCTGGCGACGTCCCAGTATTTCCACGCCAAACAATTAACCTGAAAGATCAAAGCGGTTCGAGGAACGTAGTCCGACAATAAGAACAAACACAGATTGTGCTTTCGGTGTGTCGGGCGCTGTTCTGAGTGCTTTCTATATGTCTACTTATTTAATAGGACACCCTATGCCGTAGGTACCACTCCTGTGCCCAGTTTATGGATGAGAAAACTCAGGCAATAACATGACAAACACAAAAACTTGTCTCAGAATGCTCACCACAGGTTTGTTTATACCTGCAAGAAAGTCAGAGCTAAACTTAAGGTCCCTCAGTAGGAGATGGTTAAGCAAATTATGGTACATCCATACAATGGAATACAATGCAACTATTTTGTTTCCATATGGTAGATTTACATAGATTAACATGGAATGATGTCCATGCCCTATTTTACATATATACATATAAAGTTAAACAGAACAGTGTGCATAGTATGAGTTCATTTGTGTTTTGTAAATTACATGTAAATATGTTTTCTATATCCCAAAAAACTCTCAAAGTCAATAGCAAACTTTCCCCTGCAGTTACCTTCTGGAATAGGGATTCTCAGCCCCAGCGCTGTTGACATTGGGGCTGGATAACTCTGTGTCATGGGCTGCCCTGTGCATTGTGGGACATTAAGCAGCATCCCTGGCCTTGGCCCACTAGATGCCAGTAGCATCTCCTCCAGGTGTGACAACCAAAGTGTCTCCAGATATGGCCAAATGGTCCCCTGTTGAGAACCACTGCTGCCGGGGACATTTTACTTTCTTTCTATTGGGTTTTTTTAAAAATAATAATTGTGTGTTTTCAGCAAAGATATAAACAATAAAGGTAAATTTTCTAATGAACTGGTAGTTGAGGGTTCTGAGAACTGGGAGAGTCTAGGTAAGGAGCTTCGGGGGTCAACTCTTCCTGCTCGAACATGTAGGTCTTCCTCAAAGCGGGTCTGGCCTCCATCCATTGGATCAGTTATTGACTTCCCTCCCTATTTGGGCAAGGCTTTTAACATGGTTCAACGGTTCTCACCAGGGAACTGGTTAGAAAGGTAAATGACCAGGCTTCATCCCAGACCTACTAGAAGGGAAATTCTGCAAGTGGGGCTCTGCAATCTGTCTTTTTTAACAGTCTTAATAAGGTATAATTGATATGCAAAGAACCACACATATTTAATGTGTACAATTTGATAAGTCTGGACATACACAAAATCCGTGATACCATCACCACAATCAAGGCAAGAGACATATTTGACACTTCCCAAAGCTTCCTGTGTCCCTTTGTTTTTGCAGTAAGAGCATTTAATATGAAATCTACCCCCTTAACAAATTCTAAAGTGCACAGTACCATATTGTTTTGGGGTTTTTTTTGAGGAAGATTAGCCCCGAGCTAACTACTGCCAGTCCTCCTCTTTTTGCTGAGGAAGCCTGGCCCTGAGCTAACATCCATGCCTATCTTCCTCTGCTTTATACGTGGGACGCCTGCCATGGCATGGCGTGCCAAGTGGTGCCATGTCCGCACCCGGGATCCGAACCGGTGAACCCCGGGCCGCCGAGAAGCGGAACGTGCACACTTCACCACTGTACCACAGGCCGGCCCCCCATATTGTTAACTACAGGCACTGAGTTGTACAGCAGATCTCTAGAATTTACTCATGTAGCAAAACTGAAACTTTAACCCCACTGAACAACTCCAGCCTTCCAGGTACTGCTGAAGCAAGCTCATATTTGAGAACCACTGATAGAGTGGACCATCTGAGGGATGACAGAGCTTCGTTAAAATTGCACGTATTCCTCTAATGATCTCAAAGGATTATCTGCCAAGCTTTACGCTTCCCTGCTGTCAGGGAGAGAATTCACTGTTTGGAAACTTTTCATTCAGATCGGAAATGCACCGAGGCCAGCGGGGGGAAGCTGTCCTGTGTATGTACCTGCTCCCCCTCTCAGCACTCTGCACAGCTGGCAGTTTACATTCAAAGTCCAAATGCTGTTCCCAAGGCCCATTTTTAGTTGCGTAGATACTGTGAAGTCAGTTACTGCCTCTGGTCTCCCCAAAGGGTTAGAGTCTCCATAACCATTAGGAAATGGAAGTTTCAAAAAAACAGTGCAATGTTCTTAGAGGATTGTTCCCATTGCAGGCTACCCCCGGGAAGGACAGGCATGACGGATGAAGGAATGACCTTCTGTCTCAGGAGAGCATAATTATGGACGTGCAAAACGCTCCACCTTCCAGCTGTATTTACTGTTCCAATCTGAGCACAGGCTAACCTTTCGTTGAAACTCTGGCTGTGGAGACGTGGGTATTTGGAGCTTTTAAAAAAGAAATTGGAGAAGCCCTGGCTCAATATCTGACCCCACGTCATCACTTCCATCTGAATAATCCTGATATAAATATCTCAAGACGCCAGAGTCAATCCAGGCCCGGCAACCAGGGTCGGGAGAGAGAACGAGAAGCAGAAACTGCTTGCATGGTACCTGATACGGTGAAAGCAGGGAGAGGCTGTTCTCAAAATACTGGAAGTGGGCCAGAAAGGAGTCCGCACTCATGGCATCAATGTGAGAGCACATCACGCCTTTGACCAGCTGCCCTGCGCTAGAAAACAAAACAAGGGACCCAGGAGAAGAAAGGGGTGAGGAAGAGAGAGGAGAGAGGACATGAGAGAAAGCAGATCTGATGTGACACGGGCTACAGACGGGACAAGCCAACTCTCCTCCTGGGAAGTCAGGCTCCTTGGGAGAAGGCTCCAAAGGCCTCCTCAGCCCCCGGCCGGGTTATACTCTCCTACCTCAGGAGCTCCGCGGGCCTTCTGGTCGTCTGTGACAGAAGCTCATACAGGAACAAGGCCTGAGGGGAGAGAATGATGCCAGTGTCTATGGAGCACTCGCTCACCATGATGAGCCTGGGGGCCCTCTGGGGAAGGCACGCCTTGATCCCATTTTACAGGTGGAAGAGTGGAGGCTTAAGAGGCTATGTTACCTGGGACCACACAATTGCTAAGCGGCAGAGCTGGGATTTGAATGGTGACCAAGTAATTGCAGAGCCTGTGCCCTCCCACCTCAGGGACTCCCTATGCTCCAGGAGGCCAACAAGGAACAAAGCCATTGCGCAGCAAGGCTGGAGTTTCCTTCCTGGGCTTTATGAAGCCGCTGCCAGTCGAGGACCCTCTGTAGCCGCTATGTCCATGCCCACCTGCTAGTTCCTGAACACACAGCATCCCAGGAAGCAACTGCCAAAGAGACGGGTGAATAGACCAAGACGGGCTGGAAAGGATCCTCAGCGAAGTAACTCCTGCTGGCAGCACGCACTCCCCTCAAACCCTCCCAGATGGGCACTCCAGGAGAACAATAGCCAGGAGCCAGGGGAGTCGTTTGTTTTAAGGAATGTAATTTTACAGAACACCTAACTTGCAGACGCGATCAAGCATGACATTCGTCTATTTTATAGACTCTGAAACTTTGAACGTAATTCCCCAAACAGAATAAATTGTGAGCTGGCATTAGGCAGAGGCATCTGAGACGTGCAGCTAGGCCCAGGAGAAAGGAGCAGCAGGGAAGGTTGGTTCCCAACGCTCTGTGTGTGGCCCCAGAGATCTCCTTGGGCACAGGGTCGAGTTCTGGGACCCTCCCACAGTCTTCCCCAACTCAGGAACGGCAACTCCATTAACTCAGTTGCTGGGACAAAAATGTCTTGAAGGCATCGATGGCAGGGTGTGTTTTCCAAAGTGGCCACATATTTTCCATCTGATATGCGCTTCTAGAACCTTCCAGAACCACCACCCCATGATAAGGTGGAATCTGTGTCCCCTTCACTGGAAGCTGGGGGGCCTTCGTGACTGCCTCAACAGATAGAGTGCAGCAGAAGTGACACTATGTGACTTCCAAGGTGAGCTCATCAAAGGTGACAGAGCTTCTCCTGGCTCGCTCTGCCTCAGGACATAGGCCTTGGGAGCCCTCAACTGCCCACATAAGGCCAGCCACCCCAAAGCCACCATTCCAGACAGTGTTCAATTCCTAGGCCGCAGCAACAAATTACCACAAATCTGGTGGGTTAAAACAGTAGAATTTATTCTCCCACAGTTCTGGAGGCCAGAGGTCCACAATCAAGGTGTCGGCAGGGCAGGCTGCCCCTGAAAGCTGTAAGGGAGGAGGCTTCCCCATCTTTTTCCAGCTTCTGGTGGCTCCAGGCATTCCTTGGCTTGTGGCTGCATCACTCCAGTCTCTGCCTCTGTCTTCACGTGGCTTCTCCTCTGTGTGTTTCCAATCTCTTTTGTCTGTGTCTGCTGCCTGGGTCCTCTCCTCTTATTAGGACACTCGTCATTGGACTTAGGGCCCACTCAGATAACCGAGGATGATCTCATCTCGAGATCCTTAACTGAATTGAATCTGCAAAGACTCTTTTTTCCAAATAAGGTCACATTCCCACTCACAGGTTTTGGGTGGCATATCTTTTGGGGGGGCACCATTCAGCCCACTACATGGAAAGACCATATGCAGCTTAGAGAGAGACCCCCCCTTGCCCCAGGTGTTTGCATCTCCCCAGCGCAGGTGTCAGACACATGAGTGTCTCCAGGTGACTCCAGTCTCCACCTGAATCCAATTCATGAAAGACCCTGAGCACAAAGCCCCGAAACCATGCAAGTCAATAATAAAACGATTGCTACTGCGCTGAATTTGGAGGTGGTTTATTAGCCAGCAATAGATCATTGGACCATCAGCCTTGACGCCTCACTCTCTTTCATACCCACATCCAATCTGACAGCCAATCCGGTTGCCATTACCTTCAAAATGGATCCAGAATCTGACCATTGGTCTCCACCTGCATTGCCAGCACCTGGCCTGAGCCCCTGTTGTCTCTCATCTGAATCAGTCAATAGTCCCTAACTGATCCCTTCAGTCAATAGTCCCTAACTGATCCCTTTGCTTCCTCCCTGCTCTTCTCAATTCAGTGTCCATGCAGCAGCCAAGAGAGTCTTTGAAAACAAAAGTCAGATCACGTCTCTTCTCAGATGCTCCTCCAGCTCCTCTTCTCACCCAGAGTGGAGGCAGTCCTCACAGTACCCATGAGGTCCCACAGAGTGGCTCCCCCGTAACCTCTCTGAGCTCGGCGAGGTCGTCTCTGGCTACCTCCCCACCCTCCAAACCGCATTCCCCATTCCCTGATTTATTTCCTCCTTCGCGCTCATCATCACCTAACACACACTTGACTTACTAATCTTACGAACTGTCTGTCGCCCTCACGAGGATGGAAGCTCCCTGAGGGCAGCGACTCCTCTCTGTTTGGTTCACTTCTGCGTCCCCAGCACCAGCACCGTGAACAGCATCTGGCCCGTGGGGGGCAGGGGCTCCACCAACATTTGATGAGTGAATGAAACAAAGAGTGGGCTGAATGAAAAGGAAGGCAGGAAAGGTCCTGAGAAAGCGCACTGGCCTCCACACCACAATCATCCCCAAACCCCCGAGCAAGCAGCGTTTCACTTCACACATCATAACCGCTAATATTTATAGCACACTGCCCACGTGCCAGGTGGTATTTATACAGATGTCTCATCTCATTGATTCTTGTGAGAAATTATCCCCAGTTTTCGTGTGAAACTGAGGCCGAGTGAGGGGAAGTAGAGACCCCAAAGTTAATAAACGGCAACCCCCGAATTCATGCTCAGGTCTTGTCTAACTTCTTAACACTATGCTATTCTGCCTCCTGAGTTTAATCACACAGAAATAAGGATTTTTTTTTTTTTTTTTTTTACAAAATTAACGTGAAAACAGACTTTTCCCACAAGGCAGAGAGACAGAAGCCCAGGTGCCATCTGGGGGCCTCGTGTTCACACCTGACTCCTGCGAAGCTCCTTTTCCTTTAGGTCTGTAGCGTTGAATCTG
This sequence comes from Equus przewalskii, assembly GCF_037783145.1. Classification (NCBI taxonomy): domain Eukaryota; kingdom Metazoa; phylum Chordata; class Mammalia; order Perissodactyla; family Equidae; genus Equus; species Equus przewalskii. The sequence continues at coordinate 25,026,005 of NC_091842.1, forward strand.
GGTTCCCTCCGTAAATCGAAGAGAGACACTTCCTTAAAGAAAGCCCCTTGTATTTCCACAACACCGGAGGTGGCATCTCCTGCTTCGATCATCTGCCAAAGTGAGAAGAGACACAGTAAGAACGTTGTAGAAGGTGCACTGAGTTTGGGTAAGCTGGGCACTGTGGCAAGGGCTTCGCGGGCAACAAAACCCATCGGACCTGCTCAGCAGCCCAGTGATGTGAGGGCTATCCTTATCCCCATTTTATGGGTAAGAAAACTGAGGCTCAGTGAGCAATCCAGAAAGTCGGTAAGTCAGATTCGAGCTCGGGTCTGTCTTATCGGAAACCCACGCTCTTTAGTTTCGCCATCCATGCTGCTGCCCTCTGGAGGCAGATGCTGGCGTTGGTGTTTCAGGCCAAACCTCTTGTGTTTGGTTCCTTAGCAGATTTTGCAACTGCATACAGCAGGTCTGATAGAATAGGCTGCCCCAAAGACACCCCTGCCCAGTGAGAAAGAGGATACACACATGACTTTGCAACATGGAAGAGGCTTCCAGAAGCACTCTGGGAACTTCAGGGTTCATTTGTAAGCATTTCCAGATTAGACTGGCTAGAGAGAACAGGGTCTGGGAAGTAATGCAGCATGACCCAAGGGGCTCTTTCTGGAAAGGAGGGAAGCTGGGCATTGGGAGAAGACATTCTTCTGATCTGGACAAACCCATGCCAAAGGCAGAGCTAACCCCAGCCCAGAGCCGATGGCCCAAAGTCACAGCCTACTCCCCAGACCCAAAACCGCATGCTCTGCAAGCCCCGTGGCTGAGGACCACACGTCTTCCTCTCACCTTGCTGAGGACACCTTGCTGCTGGGCAGGCGACAAGTCAGACAGGTGCAGGGAGATGCTGCTTCTCAGGACCTGCAAGAGGTCCCTGCGGTCCATGCCATAGAAGGCCTGGGTGCCAACCCCAGCCAGAAGCACGCCCATCTGGCTGACACCGTAGAAGGACAGCACCTGTGTGAGGACCGGCCACAGGGAGGGTGAGGCTCTGCTCTGGCCTGTTACCTCTCAGACGCTTACCAGTCCCACACATGCTGGGTATCAGGATGGGCACTAGGGGCACCAAGGTGGGCAAGACACATGCCGCCCTCCCAGACCTTCCTTCCTTCCATCAGGAAAGAGAGGTAAATATCAAAACACGAGACTCGTGGTAACTACTCTGCTGGGGGAATTACTCTGCTATCCGAGGCCACATTACAAATACCAAAAAGCATGACCCATGTGCCACAGGGGCCAGGAAACGGGCTTTTGTGGTTTAATTTGAACTAGCTGACAGATTTAAAAACTGGAGGAATTGCCATAAAAATCCAGATTTGAGTTTCTGTTCTATAAAAAAAAAATCTGAACATGAGGCAATACTGGGGCTACACTGGCAACAATGGGCAAGAACTGGCTAGCAGCCACCCCTGCAGGTAGGTCACAGGGCTCTCAGTTTATCCAGCCGCACCCCTCTTACAGCGCCTTGAGACAGCCTGCTTCTCCCACTCTGTCAGCCCACGCTCGTCTATCTACCTGTAGAAGCTTTGAGTTGAAATAAACATTTAAAGATATAAGTCTGATATTTGATGACAAATATGATTGTAGCTGGCCACCCTATGAGAAATTCTACTTGTTTTTTTCCCTCCCTCTTTGGGAGTGAAGGTGCTAGATGGTTTTCCTTATAATCAGGGACATTCCTTGGTTCTACAAGAAGACAGTTGAGTGGTTTCCTTTAGTTATTCTCTTGGAAGGGATAGTCTCTTCCTGTCCCCAAAGAAGGCAAGACCTTTCGAGCTCTTGGCTTCTTAATAAAAGTCGCCTCACCCCTCTGTAGGGAGAGTTGGATACTAGGAAGAGACAAGCCACTTTGTCCCAGGCTGGGAGGGGACCAGAGAGTCTCCCTCAGCTCCCTAAAGTCAAATTCACAGAGAACAGTCCCGGTGGCCCATGAGGCCCCAGTCCAAACAGAAGGGCTGCAAAGCCTTAAGCTAAAGTCATCATGAGGCTAGAAGGGATGCGAAGAATGGCCTAGCCTTGGTCTTGAGTCAGAAAGTGAGAATGAGTGTGCAATGGTCATGGCGCCATGACGGAGGTAGTTTGCATGGAAGTTACTCAAGTAGGCTCTGGAGCCAGATGCCCTGGGTTCAATGCCAGCTGTGTCCCCTTTACGTGGCCCTGGCAATTCCCTTATGTGCTCTGTGCTGCCCATGAATGACCTGGAAAATGAAGGTTCTAACACTACTGGCCTCACAGAGTTGTTGGGAAGATTAAATGGTTAACTCACTTAGAATAGAAGAGGCACACAGTAAGTGCTTAATAAATGTTTGCTATTATTTCATATTGGTATTGGTTCCAATCCAATCCTCACGAGCCATTTGGCATCCTGGGAAGTGGATAGGAGTGTAAACTGAAAGAGCGGGACATCAAAACGCTTAGGGGTGAAGTCTCTGGAGCTCCTTCTACTGGGCCTGGCACAGGGACACTAATTCCCGAGAACAGTTCATTTCCCACCCCAAGAGCAGCCAGAGCAAGGACTAAGGCTCCTGTCCCCTCCAAACAGGACCTTCCGTGGGGATGATTCTCTCCCTCAGGCCAAGACTGGAAGAAAAGAGCATTATCTCTCATCCCAGGATGAGGGACACGTTCACAGCCTCAACAACAAGCAAGGAAATCCTGGGGTGGACACCACACATTGCTCAGCATCTCAAAGACAGCTACCCCTCCCTGAGTTCATACTCTAGGGCATGTGTTGTTCGAACCTCTTCCTGGGTACTGACTCACACAATCCTTGCAGCAATCCTGTGGAGTAGGTGCTACTGTTATCCTCATCTTACAAATAGGGAAACTGAGGCAAAGAGAAGTTAAGCCAGTTGTCCGCTGTCACACAGCTAGTAAGTGGCAGAGCAAGGATCTGAACCCCGGTAGTCCTCCTCGGCACTATCTTCTTACTGATTGGCTGCGTCCGCCATGTGCGGATAACTGGGCCTTGAGTCTCAGGGCACTAACAAAGAGTTCAAAGCTCCAACTGACCTTCTCATGGGCCAAGTACTTGGCAGACAAGATGATGACCTGGCTCTTGGCCCAGCTCGAGACCTGGGTGAGGGTAGAGATGGCGCCGTGCACAGCCTCAGGGGAGAGCGATTCCAGCTGATCGTGCGTCAAGCCCACAACCGCATCTGACAAAGAGCCCAGAGTCTCACTGAGGGTCTGGTTCTCTGTGGCAATGTCCAGGAGGTCGGCTTTGAGCTAAAAGGGACACAAGCTGGAATGAGCGTGGACAGCAAGCAGGACAGTGGTTCCCTCTGACTACACGCTGGGATGCAAGGACTCCACGACACCCTCGCCCCACCCTGCCCCATCCAACGGAGGGGGTCTCCTCCAAGCCCAGACAATGAAAACCCCTCTGAGAGTTCCACCTCCCCTGGCCTTGGCCTTGATATGCTGCAAGTTCACTGTGTGCTTCATTTAAATATTAATTCGCTATGAAATCAACCTTAAAGCATGGCAGAAAGAAACTTTGCTCACTTCACCCATAACTCCACCACAATCCCACAGCCTCTAGTTTCCTTTTGTGACCTTGAACTCTGTATCCATACATATGGCTGTTTTTCTTTCATAAAATATCCAGGGGGAGTTTCATGATAATATATAATCTGTGTAAATGTAACTCTCAACAGTAACAAGAAAGTAAAAGTCTCCTGAAAATCCTACCTCATAAAAATAACTAGGATTAGTAGCTGGGTGTGCATGTTTCCAAGATTTCTTATGCCTTTATAAACCCTATGGACTTTAGAAACCACAGTATGTAGTTTTTTCTTAGTTGTAATATGAATGGAAGTGCAAGTTTCTGCTCTATATTTTTCACTTAAAATTATATCTTACACGTTTTCACATTTCTGTGATCACCTGAATTATTTTATTATAATATGCCTGTCTAGTTAGAGTCATGTTTCCCAACTGGTTCCAGTAGAGAACATGATAAACTCACTTACTGTAACATGAACTCTGTACAAACAGTTGAGAAGAGTTCATGTTTTAACACCTGAATTTGTAGGAAGAATACATTCATTTTAGACGTGTGCACGCAGGCGTTCCTGGCAATACTGAAATGGCCACTGGGGGGCAGCAGAGAAAAGTGAAAGAAACGGCCGTCCCAACTCCCGGTTCTCCAAATTCAGGAACGGCCTCTCCCTTGCGCTCAGTTTCCGCTTCTGTAAATTGAAGGGGTGCCCTGGAGCAGTGCTTCTCACAGTGTGGTCCTTGACCAGCAGCAGCAGCATCTCTCCCGGAGCTTGTTAGAAATTCGGAGGCCCCGCCGCAGACCTCCTGAATCAAAGACTCTGGGCCAGGGGCTCTGTGAACTGTATTTAACAAGCCCTCTGGATGCTTCCGATGTACCCTCAGGTTTGAGAACTACCCACCTAGATGATCCCTAAGGGTTCTCTCACGTCTAATCGGATCTGACCTTCGTGGTCAGGGCTGCCACGGCTACTACCCCCGTGGCCGGAAAATACTCATCTAGTATTAGAAATACCATCTGCTGCAGCTGGACCTAGATTCAGGTTAACCCCACGCGTGGCCTCTCAAAGGCCAGGTGAGACTGTCATCCCCATTTCTCTGGAGTGAAACTGAGGCAGAACCCCGGGGCCTTGGGTCCCGTCTGCACCTTCTGAACGCCGGCCTGGAAGCCCCTCAGGCGGCTGCACTTGATCATCTGGTGAAGGCGGACTTGGGCCACGGCGGCGTCCAGCAACTCCAGGTCTTTGTAGAAACAAACCAGCAGCCCCAGCCTGTGTGAGAAGATAAGGGAGCTGGCGGAGGCCCCAGGGCTGGGGGCCGCGACCGCAGCCCCACCCTAGTGGGAACCAAGTGCCGTACCAGGTATCGTGCTGAGCCCTTTACCCAGATTCTCTCATCACAACAACCCTGGGAGGTAGGTGGACTGTTAGCCCCATTTCACAGAAGGGCAAACTGAGACTCAGTGATCTTGCCCAAGGCAAGCAGTGGAGCTGGGACTATGCCATCTCTCCCCCTGGGGCGGTAAAGAGCACAAGGAGACAATGGTGGTTAGCCACGCAAAACTCCCCATTTCCACATGGAGATAAGGGGTTTGTCCAGCCTGAGGGATTCGCTGAGGCAGAGATTTAGTTCCAGGATGCTTTATAACCTATACCCCCAAATGATGACTTCAAAGGAAAGAGGAAGACAGGAGGCAGAACAATGTAGGGACAGAGGTGGGATTTGAACCCTGGTCTAGCAGGGAGCACTATACCTAGTGGTTAAGAGCATAGCTTCAGGCCAACTGGAGTTTGAAGCCCAGCTCTGCTAGGTGTTTGACTTCCAGCAAGCTACTTAACTTCTCTGCAAAGTTGCTGCACACAGCTGTGCAGTGCACACTCTGTACTACTGTACAGGGTGGCCTTGCCTTTCTGAGCCTTTAATAAAGGGGGGGGGGTTGCTTTGTTCATCATAGCACATCATAATAAATATGATGACGGTAGGAATGTACAAGAGTTAAATGAGAAGAGGCACACCAACTGATTAACACACGTCCTGGCGGCCACTAAGCAAGCATTCATGAATGGATGCTCTTAGAGTTAGTATAAAATCTACTTGACTTAGTATGGCTGGACCACCTAGTTGACCATGCTCAACCTGGTTCCACCCTCTCAGAAAGACACTGACACGCCCAGGCGCATCCACAGGAGAGGAAACAGGTCAGGAAAAGCCTTTGAAAATGTGTCTGATGAGAAAAGAAGATGCAGGGGAAGTGAAGACTGAATATCAATAACTGCATTAAGAATCACGTCTCTTGAGCACTCACAGAATGTCAGGTGTGTGTAATCCTTACAAGGACCTTCATGAGGCAGAAGATTATCATCTCCCATTGTACGGACGGGGAAACGGAGGCAGAGAGAGGTGCACTCACACGGCCAAGATCACACAACTTGCAAGTGGCAGAGGCAGGATTAAACCCAGGAAGTCTGGCTCCAGGCCCATGTTCTTAACCACTAAGCTACTTTTTGTGTAATATAGAAAGATGGGACCCATGCTGATGGCTGAAAGTTACTAGAGATGGGGAAGAAGGTGTAATCGTTTTATATAAGAACATTCCCTACCAGTGACTCTATGAAAAAATGTAAGGTCATACGGTGATGTCAGAGGAAGCCCTGTGACAGCAAGTTCCCGGGAGATGGAGAGAAGATGGCCGAACAGTGCTCACCACCCCTCCCCATTCCATGCTCCCTCCCCCTGACATTCAAACCCTGTCTGGGATCACCCCTGCACAGCTCCTGGCCCTCCCCTGCTGGAAATGGGTCCAGGGGATCACGTTACAATCACTACATTCTAGAGCAGATCACATCCTGGGCTGCTCACCTGAAAGTCTGGATAACAAGGGGTTTGCAAATATAGGGACCCATCAGCTATTTCCAATACTCAACCCAACCTAATGGAAGTTACACATTTATCTTGGAATGGATGGAGTACTGAGTATTTAAAATGTTCCATTTCCACGCTCAGAGCTGGAATCTTAGCACCAAATGCCTGGCACAGAGGAGATGCTCTGAAAGCATTTGTCCCTCTCTGCCCACTTCATAAGTCCTTCGAAGGGTGTTTCTTTGGGGAAACACCTCCCCTCACATGCACAGAGACATGAGAATTCAAAGAGATGGATCAGCCACCTCCCTTCCCTCCCGGGGACTTTTGCTGCTCACAGGAAGCTGACGCTTAGATTGCATCTTGGGAAACAGCTCCGAGGGCCCAGAGCCCATGCCATTTACCTGTGGATGGTTGAGGTATTCCTCATGTCAAAGCTGGAGGAGCTGATCCTCTCCAGAAATGCCTGGGCCAGTTCAGGTGTGATGTCATAAATTGTGTCCAACTGCTTGGTAGCATTGTCATAGCTGATAAACAGCCCAATCTGGTGGACAAGGACAGAAAGATCAATGAGGAGAGCTGAGGTGGCCCCGTGCAGCCCCACCCTGGTGGTCTGTGCAGTGCCCCCTCCCAGAGTCCCACTTCTCATTGTCAGTGATTTCCTAATGGTCGGTAACTGATGCTTTGGTCTCCTCTTCAACCCAACTGTTACTTAGGAAGGTATTATTTTTTTAATATCCGACCAGGTGAATTTTTTTAAAGCTCATATTTGCACATTAATTTCTAGGTTTGTTATACTGCGGTCAGAGAATGTGCTCCACAAATTTTCTGCTCAGGGGAATCAGAGGTTTTTGTAATAGATGAGTCGGGTTGTAAATGGCCCCCGAGTGATGAAAAAGAGTGCGTTCTCTCTGTAAGATACAAGTATATTTATAGTCAGCTTTACTAACTACGCTAGTCAGAGTCTTTCCATTCTTGTTCACTTTTTGCCCATATGTCCAAGGGTGTCACATTGAAGTCTCCTGTATTTCAACCCACTACTATTCTGTGCCTACAGAACTCACAGTTGTCTCTCCCTCACGGATGTACTCTTTGTCCATATAAAATTTCCCCTTAGTCTTGGTGCTCTGTAGCTTCTCCTCCTTTCTCTACATTTTTAGGTGGTGAAGAAAAGTTGCAAGTGGGCTCTTGATCTTAGAAATTTCCCCTAGGGGCCCAGCTTCCTAAGAATTTAACCTCTGTCTACTTCCGGAAATTCACTAATGTTGGGAAAGTAAAATGGAGGTTTAATCCATTTTATAACTGAAGGTTATAACATTGAAAGACGTTTGAAATATTTCCAGCCACCTTAAGAGGAACCTAGTTCTGCCTCTGGTTTCATAATAACCACACAGAGTTGGGTCAACTGGTCCTTGAACAAGCCAGTCATTTGATGCAAACACTTCTCTTACTGGCCAGAAGAAAGCCAGGGCACACATGATAAAAACTGGAGGCAGGAGGGCCAGCTCCATGGTGTAGTGGTTAAGTTTGGCACGGTCCACTTTGGTAGCCTGAATTCGCGGGTTCAGATCCTAGGCACAGACCTACATCATTCTCAACCATGTTGTGGCAGTGACCCACATATAACATGGAGGAAGACTGGCACGGATGTTAGCTCAGCGCTAACCTTCCTCAAGCAAAAAACGAGGAAGATTGGCAATGGATGTTAGCTCAGGGCAAATCTTCCTCAGCAAAAAAAAAAAAAAAAAAAAAAAAATATTGAAGGCAAGTCCCAGACTTTATGAATGCTTCCCTTTTGGCAGCATTCTTTGGAGGCTGCATTCCAAAATCATGATGTCCAAGGGATTTTAGTGTCATTGTGTCCACATCAGGAGAAGGAGAGAGACAGGCTGCCCAGTGAGTTAAGTAAGCTTAAAACATGTGCATTTCTCCCTGTAAACTCGAGAGTTAGAATCCAATCATTGCTCATGCTCAAGTAGCTATCAATAGAAGAGGCTAATAATCCACGTTGCTTTTGATCTGGGTTCATGCTTCCAGAGACTGGAAACTTTACAGCTATTGTCCTTGGCCTTTCTTGAGTACAAAAATATGCTTAAATGATTTTTGGTTCAGAGCCAACACCCTTTATATCACATCTGCTCACATCAGAGCTATCTTAGTTGTCCACAGTTCTTTTTCTTTTCTTAGCTCTTCTATACTAGAACACAATCTGATGGGTGACATTCCAAAGTTTTCTTTAGAGGCTCAAGATATATTGGGCTGAGGCGGGTGTCCAATTTCCAGAGCACCGTGACTGACTGGCTGAACACGAAAGGTTTAGAATACGCCTGACTCCAGATGTATCAGTAATGGGGACATGCAAAGGTACTTCCCCAACTTACTTCTATAGGACTAATTTTCATAATTTCTTCAAATGATAGGTGCACCATATATCTGCCCAAAATCCATAAGTTTTCTGCACTGACCCATGAAACAGAGTTATCTGCAAAAAATAAATAAATAGATAAATAAGTAAATAAATAAATAAAAGCCTTTGTATGTGATAGTCAAAAGCATCTTTGATGTTGGGAGCTTCTTCTTGCACTCATTAGTTCATTAACTCGTTCGACAACCATTTTTGGGGAGCCTCCTACCTGTGAGATGCTATGCTACACACAGGTGACCACAGACACCCGCCACCTGAGGCAGGTTTGTTACTCAATAGTGTGGTCCCTGGACCAGCCCCATCAGCATCACTTGGAACTTGTTAGAAACACAGATTATGTTTTAAGACTTAAGACCACAAAATATAGTTCTATTTTTAGTTCACTTAGTTACTAACTTGAAATATGTTTGACTCTTTGATTACTACCAGTAACAACTATGATCATTCTTATCAATGATCATTGTCTTACTATACTTGAGCCAAACCAAACTACCTGTCCTTCCTCATAGGCACCTCAAATGTTCTCGAAATCCTCGCTTGCTTGGGCCCTTCACATCAGCTATCATGCCTTTCCCCTAACTCTTCTGCTTCCAAATTGTGTCTTCAAAATTAAGCTCATACGTTTCCTCTTCCTTAAAGCCTTCTCTTGTCTCCTTATCCGGCAGCAATTTCTACCTCCTCTGAATTCCCAGAGGACTCTCTCTGTCACTCTGTTCAAGCATTTGAAATTCCCCATCAGTGCGATGTCAGTGGGACTTTAAGAACAGTCGTGTCCAGGATCTAACTTCAGGTTTCACTGAGCTAGAATTGGCCACCCTGCCCCCAATCCTTCAATAAAGGACTTTTACATACAACAGCATTGCGTTGGTAGCATTTTCGGGAAATGAAAGCAGCAGGGGAGTGTTTACAGGGTGCAGGGAATCAGTCACCCAGAGCTGTTGCAGGAAGCTGTGGGCAATGGCTGACTGCCAGACGGGATGGAGAAGTCAGCTGCTGCATGCATGAGTCACAAGAACAAGGCGCCACCCCAACCCAGCAATCGGAGCTGTTGGGCTGAGCACAGGTAGATGGCCTATGATTCCCTAGATGGGGACTCTGGACATTTGACTGGCTTATTAGAAGAAAGGGTAGCCCCAGAAGGCCAGAGAATTTGTGGGGGAAAACCACTGAATTCACCAAGAACCAAGTTGAAATATTTACTCCGGCCCTTTACAGAAAACAGTTGCCACAGGCTGTTGTAGTCTAAGTGGCAACCCTCTCCATGGCGTTTATCCATTCGATTTTCTTCATAGCAGTACAAATATCTGAGTTCTCTCTCTCGCTCTCTTTTTTTTCATTTACTTTAAAATGTTTCTCCACCTACCTTCCCACAATAAAACAATAGCTCCCTGAGAGCCAAGACTTTGTCTTCTTTTCCTCTGTGTCCCCAGTGGCTGACATATACTCGGCTTTTTGGACAGGTTAAAAAAGTTTCTTCTGTTTACTTGACTGACATTAAACATTCAGTAAGTTGAAGCTGTCTGAGAAATTGTTTGCATTACTCATCTACATAGCCATCCTTTTCTATATTTCTCCTTTTTTCCCAATTGTAAAATACATGTAACATAAAATTTACCATTTTAGCCATTTCTAGGTGTGCAGTCAGCGGTATTAAGTACACTCACTTTATTGTGCAACTATCACACCATCCATTTCCAGAACATTTCTCATGTTGCAAAACTGAAACTCTGTGCTCATTAAACACTAACTCGCCATTCCACCCTCCTCCCAGACCTCGAAACCACCAGTCTACCTTCTGTCTCTAAGAGTCTGACTCCTCTAGGACATAGCAGGTTTTTAATAAACATCTATCAAATAAACAAATCCTTTGGTTGTCAGGAAGCTTAGCACTAAAATTCTGTGCTTTATTGCTTAGATTTTCTTTTAAAAAATGATTTTTTGCACTTTAATACAGATGTTTTAATACAGATTTTGAACTTGCAACCTCGTTCTAAAGGTTCTCATCGAATCTACGAAGGCATCATTATTTACGTTCCACTAAGAAACCAGGACGTGCCATCAACAATGAGATACAGATGCATCCTTATTTCGGAGAAGTAGGGCACTGATGAAATGGGATATGTGTTTTATTCCATAAGCCACATCAAACCCTTTTGGGAAGTTGGGGGGCAGGGAAAATGATAAGTGACATGAAATCAAATCCCTGTTTTCAGATATGAAGCACCTCTTTCGAGGATGAACTCCTCCTAGAACGTGGTCGCACTCAGAGTGCGGGCTCACCAGTGGCATTGGAGGATATCTGCAAAATCCCAGCCATCCAGGAGTAGAGAGCTCTCTGGGAGTGCGCCGAGGTCTGGTCATAGAGCTCTTTGAATACAGCAGATCTAAATGACACAAACGTGGGCATCAATTCAGGAACAAACAGGTCGGGGCTGCCTTGAGGCCGCGTCAGAAGGGTGAGCGTACCCGAAGCTGTCTTGTGTTAAAAACCTCCCCACTCCCTTGCTGTATGTACTTATTTTTCCATTTCTCCTCTTCCCCTCACAGCTAAATACTTTCCAGAGAGTGGTCTCCACTTCCTCACTTCTTGGTCATTTATTTTTTTTGCTAATAGCTTTATTCAGATATAATTCATATACCATACAATTCATCCCTCTAAAGTGTACCATTCCATGGTTTTCAGTATATCCACAGACTTGTGCAACCATCACCACAATCATCTTAGAACATTTTAAGCACCTCAAAAAGAAACCGTGTACCCTTTAGACATCACCCCTGAACCTCTAGTCACCCCAACTCCTAGAAACCACTAATCTACTTTCTGTCTCTATAGATTTGCCTCTTCTGGACATTTCAGATAAATGGAATCATACAATATGTCATCTTTGTGTCTGGCTTCTTTCTCTTGGCTTGATGTTTTCAAGGCTCCTCCAGGTTGTAGCACGTATCAGTCCTTCATTCCTTGTTATGGCCAAATTCTATTCCATTGTATGAATACACCACATTTTGTTTATCTGCTCAGCAGTTGATGGACATCTCAGTTGTTTTCATCTTTTGTCTAGTATGAATAATGCTGCTGTAAACATTCACATACAAACGTTTGTGTGGACATAGGTTTTCATTCCTTTGGGGTACATACCCAGGAGTGGGACTGCTGGGTCATATGGTAACTCTGTGTTTAGCCTTTTGAGGAACTTCCAGGCTATTTTCCAAAGTAGCTGCACCATTTTCCATTCTCACCAACAGTGTATGAGGCCTCCAGTTTCTCCACATCCTCACTGGCGCTTGTTATTATTATATATATATTATGTTATATGTTATATGTTATATAACATAATATGTATTGTGCTATATATTATATATTATATATGTCGCTTTGATTATAGACACCTGCTGGGTATGAAGTGTCATGGTCACCTTTTAAGCCACTGCAATCTGGTTTCCCCACCACTGTACCACTCCCTGTGGCCCAAGTCACCAATGACCTCCTTGTTGCCATATCCAGCAGTCCCATTTGGTCCAAACACAACTTGACCTTTCACAGCATTTGACCCTGGTCACCCTTCGTCCTGGAAGCCTTCCCTTACCCCCACCCACCACCGCTGAAAATCAATTCACCAAATGAACAATTCACCAACCTTCTCTAAGCTTAAAGTTTCTCTGCCACTCTCCCAGTCATTTCATACGTGAATAGGCAAACTTTCCCTTAAGTCCATTTTTTAATATCTTCTCTCTGTATTTTTCTTCTTCTTCCTTCTTTTCATTTTGTTTTTTCATGAGAGCAAAGTACATGAAAGGGACAAGAGATAGACAGAGTTCTGGAAAAAAGTAAACATCATTTAAGGGAAAGCTTGCCCATCTGCAAAAATGCTGGCTCTGTCATTCCCTAGGAGTCTGACCTGGGCAAGTTATTTAATCTCTCTGTGCCACAATTTCCTCATCTGAAGAATGGGGGTGGGATTACTGACATTATCCTCACGGAGAGCAGAGGGATGGTAGAGTACAGTAGGAAGAAGACAAAGCTAGGGTTCCGGAGACTTGCGTTGAGTTCAGATTAAGTTAAGCCCCATGGGGTCACCTGAGGGCCTCAGTTTCTTCATCTGTGAAAGAACGGGTTGGATTAGAAGATGCCCATTAGGAAGACTTCAGTAAAAGTGGGGACCATATTCTGGACTCCTCACTCAAGGACTGAGAACCTGGAGTCACATAATGTGATATCTGTATTATTCTGCTGTCTTTCTGTCTACAAGGCTCATAACCTTTCCCCCGGCTCTTATTCAAGGTCTGTATAAACTTTTCGTAGTGGATGTCTGCGGGCTTTGACTGCCCAGCATCAATTCCCTATTTTCTCATAACAACACCTCAATTTTTCTTGGAGAAATGACATTTCTCCCACTCTTGGTTCATGTCGTTTGGGTGGGACTGTGACCCACATCTAAGCCATTCACAATAGTAGATCCCATTGGCCACAGTGATGGGCTCAAGGATGGGCACATGACCCAGTGTGGACCAAGGACAGTAAAGTCTAGGACCATGGTTGGAACTTCTGGAAAGAGAGACTCTGCCTCCTCTGCATGGGGCACCCTGAGGAGGTTAGCCTGGAACTGCCAGTGCTCCCTCATGAAGAGAGCCTGCCTGAGAGCAAGGCCAACTCAGAGGACAGCAGAGCTGAGAGGTGAAGAGCCAAAGATGTTCCTGATAGCATAATTTCAGCTTCTGGATCCAACTGTGCCTGAACCAGCCATATACCTAAAACTATTCACTTACATGATCCAATAATTTCCTTTTTAAAATTGAGGTTATAATAGTTTACAACATTGTGAAATTTCAGTTGTACATCATTATTTGTCAGTCATCTTATAGATGTGCCCTTCACCCTTTGTGCCCCCCTACACCCCTTCCCCATGGTAACCACTAAATAGTTCTCTTTTTCCATGTGTTTGTTTATCTTCCACATATGAGTGGAATCATACAGTCTTTGCCTTTCTCTATCTGGCTTATTTCACTTAACGTAATACCCTCAAGGTCCATCAATGTGCTTGTGAATGGGACAATTTTGTCATTTTGTTATGGCTGAGTAGTATTCAATTGTATATATATACTGCATCTTCTTTATCCATTCACCAGTCGATGGGCACTTGGGTTGCTTCCACATCTTGGCTATTGTGAATAATGCTGCAATGAGCATAGGGGTGCATAAGTCTCTTTGAATTGCTGATTTCAAGTTCTTTGGATAGATACCCAGTAGTGGGATGGCTGGGTCATATAGTATTTCTATTTTTAGTTTTTTGAGAAATCTCCATAGTGTTTTCCATAGTGGCTGCACCAGTTTGCATTCCCACCAGCAGTGTATGAAGGTTCCCTTTTCTGCACAACCTCTCCAACATTTGTTTTGTTTTTTTTTTTTCTGTCTTGGTTATTATACCCATTCTAACAGGTGTAAAGTGATATCTCAGTCTAGTTTTGATTTGCATTTTCCTGATGATCAGTGATGTTGAGCATCTTTTCATGTGCCTGTTGGCCATCTATATATCTTCTTTGGAGAAATGTCTGTTCATATCCTCTGCCCATTTTTTGATAGGGTTGTTTGATTTTTGGTTGTTGAGTTGTGTGAGTTCTTTATATATTATGGAGATTAACTCTTTGTTGGATATATGATTTGCAAATATTTTTGCCCAGATGGTGAGTTGTCTTTTCATTTCAATCCTGTTTTTCCTTTGCCTTGTAGCAGCTGTCTAGTCTGATGAAGTCCCACTTGTTTATTCTTTCTTTTCTTTCCCTTGTCCAAGAAGACATGGTGTCCAAAAAGATCCTTTTAAGACCAGTGTCAAAGAGTATACTGCCTATATTTTCTTCTAGAAGTTTTATGGTTTCAGGTCTTACCTTCAAGTCTTTGATCCATTTTGAGTTTATTTTTGTGAATGGCATAAGAGAAGGGTCTACTTTCATTCTTTTACATTTGGCTGTCCAGTTTTCCCAACAGCATTTGTTGAAGAGACTTTCCTTTAATGTATGTTCTCAGTTCCTTTGTCAAAGATTAGTTGTCCGTAGATGTGCAGTTTTATTTCTGGGCTTTCAATTCTGTTCCATTGACCTGTGTGTCTGTTTTTGTACCAGTACCATGCTGTTTTGATGACTGTAGCTCTGTAGTATATTTTGAAGTCAGGGATTGTGATGCCTCCAGCTTTGTTCTTTTTTCTCAGGATTGCTTTAGCAATTCTGGGGTTTTTGTTGCCCTGTATGAATTTTAGGATTTTTTGTTCTATTTCTGTGAAGAATGTCATTGGGATTCTGATTGGGATTGCACTGAATCTGTAGATTGCTTTAGGTAATATGGATATTTTAACTATGTTTATTCTTCCAATCCATGTGCATGGAAAATGTTTCCATTTCTTTATGTCATCATCAATTTCTTTCAGAACAGTCTTGTAGTTTTCATGTATAGGTCTTTCACTTCCTTGGTTAAGTTTATTCCAAGATATTTTATTCTTTTTGTTGCGATTGTGAATGGGATTGTGTTCTTGAGTTCTCTTTCTGTTAGTTCATTATTAGTGTATAAAAATGCTACTGATTTATGTAAGTTGATTTTGTACCCTGCAACTTTGCTGTAATTGTTGATTATTTCTAGTCACTCCCCAATGGATTTTTTAGGGTTTTCTATATATAAAATCATGTCGTCTGCAAACATCAAGAGTTTCACTTCTTCATTGCCTATTTGAAATCCTTTTATTTATTTTTCTTGCCTAACTGCTCTGGCCAAAACCTGCAGTACTATGTTGGATAAGAGAGGTGAGAAGTGGGCACCCTTGTCTTGTTTCTGTTCTCAGAGGGATGGCTTTCAGTCCTTCCCCTTGAGTAGGATGTTGGCTGTGAGTTTGTCATACATGGCCTTTATTATGTTGAGGTACTTTCCTTCTATACCCATTTTATTGAGAGTTTTTATTGTAAATGGCTGTTGGATCTTGTCAAATGCTTTCTCTGTGTCTTTTGAGATGATCAGGTGGTTTTTGTTCCTCATTTTGTTAATGTGGTGTATCACATTGATTGATTTGCGAACGTTGAACCATCCCTGCATCCCTGCTGTAAATCCCACTTGATCAGGGTGCATGATCTTTTTAGTGTATTGCTGTATTGTTTGCCAATATTTTGTTGAGGATTTTTGTGTCTACGTTCATCAGCAATATTGGTCTGTAATTTTCCTTCTTTGTGTTATCCTTGTCTGGCTTTGGTATCAGGGTGATGTCGGCCTCATAGAGTGTGTTAGGAAGTGTTCCATCTTCCTCAATTTTCTGGAATAGTTTGAGAAGGATAGGTATTAAATCTGTGAATGTTTGGTAGAATTCTCCAGAGAAGCTGCCTGGTCCTGGACTTTTATTTATGGGGAGGTTTTTGATTACTGTTTCAATCTCTTTACTTGTTATTGGTCTATTCAGATTCTCTATTTCTTCTTGATTCAGTTTTGGGAGGTTGTAAGAGTCTAAAAAATTATCCATTTCTTCTAGGCTGTCCAATTTGTTGGCATATAGCTTTTCATTGTAGTCTCTTATAATCTCTTGTATTTCTCTTGTATCCATTGTAATTTCTCCTCTTTCATTTCTAATTTTATTGGAGTCTTCTCTCTTTTTTTCTTAGTGAGCCTGGCTAAGAGTTTGTCAACTTTGTTTATTTTCTCAAAGAACCAGCTCTTTGTTTCATTGATCCTTTCTACTGTCTTTTTTGTTTTGATTTCATTTATTTCTGCTCTAATTTTTATTATTTCCCTCCTTCTACTGACTTTGGGCTTTGTTTGTTCTCCTTTTTCTAATTCTGTTAGGTGTAGTTTGATAGCACTTATTTGAGATTTTTCTTGTTTGTTGAGGTGAGCCTGTATTGCAATGAATTTCCCTCTCACAACTACTTTTGCTGCATCCCAAATGAGTTGGTATGGTGTGTTTTCATTTTCACTTGTCTCCAGATAATATTTGATTTCTCCTTTGATTTTTCCAATGATCCATTGGTCGTTCAGTAATATGTTGTTTAATCTCCACATCTTTGCCCCTTTCCCAGCTTTTTTCTTGTAATTGATTTCTAGTTTCATAGCATTATGGTCAGAAAAGATGCTTGATATTATTTCAGTCCTCTTAAATTTATTGAGGCTTGCTTTGTTTCCCAACATATGGTCTATCCTTGAGAATGTTCTGTGCACACTTGAGGAGAGCGTGCAACCTGCTGTTTTTGGAGGGAGTGTTCTATATATATCTATTAAGTCCATCTGGTCTAGTTTTTCATTTAATTCTACAATTTTCTTGTTGACTTTCTGTCTGGATGATCTATCCATTGATGTAAGTGGGGTGTTGAGGTCCCCTACTAGTATTGTATTGTTGTTGATGTCTCCTTTTAGGTTTGTTAATAGTTGCTTTATGTACTTTGGTGCTCCTGCGTTGGGTACATATATATGTATTATGTCTTCTTGGAGGAGTGTCCCTTTTATCATTATATACTGCTCCTCTTTGTCTCTATCCGTTTTTACTTGAAGTCTACTTTGTCTGATAGAAGTATGGCAACACCTACTTTCTTTTGTTCACTATTAGCTTGGAGTATCATCTTCCATCCCTTCACTCTGTGTTTGTCTTTGGGGCTGAGATGTGTTTCCTGGAGGCAGCATATTGTTGGGTCTTGTTTTTTAATCCATCCTGCCACTCTGTGTCTTTTGATTGGAGAATTCAATCCATTTACACTTAGAGTGATTATTGACATGTGAGGGCCTAATGCTGCCATTTTATCGCTAGTTTTCTGGTTCTCCTGTGTTTCCTTTGTTTCTCATCCCAGATATTTCAGACTACCAATTCAGTTAGGTTATTTTCTATGCTGGTTTTCTTAATTATCTCTTTATTTATAATTTGTGTCTCTGTTCTAATTATTTGTTTAGTGGTTACCATGTGGCTCGTATAAAACATCCCATAGATGAGACAGTCACATCTTATTTCTTCTTGTGTTGTGAGTTTGTGGTTAAAATCACAAGATTATATTTATTCTTCATGTTTTCCTTCCCTTTATCTTTAATGTTATAATTAAGCATTTGCTAATCTGTTCTGATGGAGAGCTGCAATTTTCTGATTTTGTCTATCTACTCATCTTCTTGCTGAGAGTTTTGTAACCCCTTTTCTTTTGTGTTTTTTTTTCCAGGTTTGGGGGCCTTCCTGAGAATTTCTTATCGGGGGGGTGGTCTTGCGGCGATGAACTTCTTTAACTTTTGTTTATTTGGTAAAGTTTTTATTTCTCCATCATATTTGAAGGATATTTTTGCTGAGTAGAGTATTCTTGGCTGAAAGATTTTGTCTTTTAGAATTTTGAATATATCATTCACTCTCTCCTAGCCTGTAAGCTTCCTGATGAGAAGTCTGCTGACAGCCTGATAGGGGTTCCCTTGCAGGTTATTTTCTTCTGCCTTACTGCACTTAACATTTTTTCTTTGTCATTGACTTTTACCAGCTTTACTACTATATGCCTTGGAGTTGGTCTTTTTACAATGATAAAGTTTGGAGATCTACTGGCTTCTGTCACATGGATTTCCAGCTCCCTCCACAGGTTTGGGAAGTTCTCAGCTATTATTTCTTTCAACAAGCTTTCTGCTCCATTCTCTTTCTCTTCTCCCTCTGGGATACCTATAATCCTTATGTTGCATTTCCTAATTGAGTCAGATATTTCTTGGAGAGTTTCTTCATTTCTTTTTAGTTCTCTTTCCTCCTCTCTCTGAAGCATTTCTATAATTCCTGTCCTCCAGACTGCTAATTCTGTCCTCCATAATATCAGCCCTACTGTTTTGGAGTCCAGATTTTTCTTTATCTCAGCCATTGTGTTTTTCATCTCCAAGAGTTTTGACTGGTTTTTCTTTATAGTTTCAAGCTATTTTGTGATGTAGCTCCTAAACTCATTGAGTTTTTTAATGATAGCTATTTTGAATTCTTCATCATTTAGGCTATAGATTTCTGTGTCTTCAGGATTGTTTTCTGGGTACTTGTCATTTTCCTTCTGTTCTAGAGATTTCATATATTTTTTCATACTGCTTGATGGCGTGGATTTGTGCCTCTGCACAGAGATAGAATTTGGTTACCACTTCCACTTGCTGCCACTGAGGGGAGGGGGCAGGAGCTGTGTAATCTGTGCCCACCAGGATCCCCATCAGCTGTTCCTGACTGACCCTGGGCCACTCCTTGGGATCACCATGGCCCTGTGGGGTTTCCCACCAACTGTGGGAACAATCACATGGGGACTTCAGGTTGCTGCCGCCTGCTTCCTCAGGCCCACCTAGACACGCTCCCTGCTTAGGGACTGCAGCGTTGTTATGGGCTCTTGAGGCAGCCGGGAGCTTGTTCGCCCAGACTCACAACTCCACTGCCATCTGGTCCTAGGTTGTACCAGCTGTTGTGCTTGGGTTGGGGCCTTCCCACTGGGTCTGAGCCTGTGCTGCTCCCTGGTTCTGTGGTGGGATTGTGGACTCTCCCACTGGTTGAGAGAGTGATCACACAGGGGCTCAGGGCTGCTGACACCTGCTTCCACAATCCTGCCCATCGTACTGTCCCTTCAGGGCTGCTGTGCTACTGTGGACACCTGTAGTAGCTGGAGGCACTTTCGCCCAAGCTGCAGATATGGCACCATCTGTTCCTAGGTCACCACAGTCTTTGTGCTTGGTGGGCAGGGCCTCCCCACCAGGACAGAGCCTGAGTCCCTCCCTGGAGCCGCACTGGGACTGTGGATTTTCCCACTGGACCAAAGAGCAATCACAGGGGCTCAGGGCTGCGGTCACCTGTTTCCACAGTCTCACCAAGGTGCATGCCCACCCTCAGGGCCATGGCAGTGCTGTGAGTGCTTCATCCAGGAGAGCAGTCGCTCTCAGTTACTGGGCTGTCTGGAGGCCGAAGAGTTCTCACCTATCTCCACCTCCTCCCCACGGGTAGTCCATCCACCTTCCGATGTATAGCAGTGTGGGTCTCTCAGGCGTCCTGAGGTGCTGTATGAGTATCCTCCATTGATCAATGAATGTCCATTTAGTTGTAGTTCGAAGGGGGAGAGACAAAGGGAACTGCTCACTCTGCCATGTTGCTGATGTCATCCCCTCAGTAATTCCCTTTTTGAAACAGGAATTTCGAAAATGTTTGAATGGGTTTTCTGGCACTTGCAATCAGGTGAGCAGTAGCCAAATAAACTCCCTCTCCTAATTCTGTTCTCTCCACTTCCACTCCCACCCATATACAACCTGAGTGAATCAGAGGGAGGGGAGATGCTGAGTTAAGAGGGACTGTGTAACAGCATGCAAAACAAAGGGGTTTCACATGATATATGTCTTGGCCAAAAAATAGACATCCTGGAGACAGAATGAGGTCAGTATATTGTCTGTTTCCCCTACAGTCCTTTGGAGGAAAACACACAAAAAATAGGATCTTCCAAGTTGCCATCATCATATGGGTCTTTCCCTTCTTCTAAATCATTTTTAGACTTAGAAAGGGCCTTTTGGGACCATAAAGTGACATAATTAATAAAAGGGGGAGCTGGCAGTGGTCACAATGCCTAGGCTCTGTCAAGTCCTAGACACAATCCTCTAATTTGGTGTTCCCCACAGTGTAATTTCATATAGGGTAGCTGCTTACAGACATTAACTGGTGCAATATCTCAAAAGGAGAAAAGTGCTCCCTTTCCAGTGCTCAGTCAATCCTGCTGGCCCTCACGGAGAAAGTCTGTTCAGTGCTAATCAGTTCCAACACACACTCAGCTCCTTTGTTAACCAAGAGAACAGGCCCCAGTCCCCGAGCCTTGGAAAAGCAACATACCTAGGCAGGATGTACTGACACTGTTTGGTTTTTTCTTCATTGATTTTATTTTTATGATTACCTTTACTTAAGACAAATGATATTGGTTCCCTATTTACAGTAATTATGTCATATTTACTTTAAAAATAGATATTTTTAAGCAAAAGGAATGATTCATTATAAAGAAAAATGTGAAGTAAATAACAGTACAGGTGGTGTATAGATGTCTCAAAAAATTGTGAGGATGATACAAGAATGATTGAAATTTGAGAGACACTGTTTTAATCAAACGATCTCTAAACTCCACAGATTTTTTTTCTTTTTGAGGAAGATTAGCTCTGAGCTAACATCTGCTGCCAATCCTCCTCTTTTTGCTGAGGAAGATTGGCCCTGAGCTAACATCTGTGCCCATTTTCCTCTATTTTACATGTGGGATGCCTGCCACAGCATGGCTTGATAAGTGGTGTGTAGGTCTGTGCCTGGGATCCAAACCAGTGAATCCCAGGCCCCTGAAGCGGAGTGCATGAACTTAACCGCTGCACCACCAGGCCGAGAAGATTTTAAGCTTCTCTTCCAGACTTTGCACACCAGCCTGTCCTCCCACCCCCACCGTCCACCACCTTTCTCTCCTTTCTCATGTATTACCTCCTTGAATTCTCACAACAGCCTCTGTGGGGCAGGGAGGGAGTTAGCGGGTGGGGGGAGCACTCACAGGTTCTTGAAGGCATCCTCGCGCAGGTCCTGGGGGAGCCTCCCTGTGACGTCCGGCTGGAGAAAGCTGCCTGAGGATCCCCTCAGCAGCCTGCCCAGGATCTCTACACACTCGAGGGAGTTCAGCACCTGGAAACACCTCTCGAGCGTGATGAGAAACAGGCTGCGGTTCACACCCGGGCTCTGCAAGGCTTGTTCCCGAATCTCTCCCAAGTCAATAATGATGTCTTCCAGCTCCTAAAGGAATGACAGAAGCTGGGGCTGTCCTGAGAGCTGCCTCTTGATTTAGAAGCCCTAGGAGGGACCACACTTAGCAGCAGTGGGGAAATTCAGGACCACTGTTAAACACCATGCAGCTATGTCAAAACTTCTAGAAGTTTCCATCGGCTATGGAACAAAGTCAAGGCCTTCACCTGCTTCACCCATACTAGGCAACTTCTTGCTCTCCAGATACACCATGACTGTCACACCTCAGGGCCTTGCTTTACCTGGAATTCCCTCTCCACCTCCTTCTCCTAGCAAAATGCAGCTCATCCTTTAAGGCCAAGCTCAGTCATCACCTAACTGGCGAAGTCTTCTCTGAGGTCCTCTTACTTTGGTCAACCAAGTCTCCATCCACTACGTGCTCCCAAGAGCATCTCGAACCAAACTCTATGATGCATCAGAGATGCTTATGGGCCTGTCTTTCCTCCAGGCCAATGGTTCTCAATCCTGGTTGCACATCAAAATCACCTGGAAGGCGATCCCCTAGCACTGCCAAATAGAGTCTGATTTAGTTGGTCTGGGGTAGAGCCCTGGCATCTGATTTTATTGTGCAGCTGGGGTTGAACCAGGAAAGTCCTCGAGGCCCAAGCCAAGTGCCTAGTGGAATGCCTGGTACGCAGAAGGCAATGAGAAATGACCGGTTAGAAGGAATGAATCCTTTGCACCACAGAACCCAGGAATGCCGACACGGTTTAGTCACAATCCGACTAGTCCCTCTGTCCTTCACCCGACATACCCTCAAGAATAACAGCTGCCATTTACTGAGCAGTGACTACACACCAGGCACTGTGCCAAGCCGAGAGAATTATCATGTAATTACCTCATGTAATTCTCACAAGAGTCCTATGGTTAAGCCCCATAGGTCCGAGGGTCAGACATTCCTAGGTTCAGATCCCAGGCCTTATCCCAGGGATAATCTACTTATTATCTACTTATTATCTGCATGTCCTTGAGCAAATCACTTATCTTCTTTAAGCCTCAGTTTCCTCCTCTGTAAAATGAAGACACAATCCGTGCCTACCTCTCAGATTTGTATAGCAATTGAATGAGAGAAGGAATGAGGGTGCCTGGTTCCCACTCAACAAATGTTCGTGACCGAGTGGTCAAGTTCACGCGCTCTGCGGCAGCGGCCCAGGGTTTTGCCGGTTCGGATCCTGGGGGCAGACATGGCACCGCTCATCAGGCCACGTTGAGGCGGTGTCCCACATGCCACACCACAACTAGAAGGACCCACAACTAAAATATACAACTATGTACTGGGGGCTTTGAGAAGAAAAAGGAAAAAAAAAAAAGATTAAAAAATCTTTAAAAAAAGAATGCAACTTAGGAGTCCTTAGGCAGGGCTCTTTGGTAGAATTTAGGGCATCTGTGAACATTGGGGGAAACTGCATCCTCATTTTGACTGCCATAAAACTGACACCTGGCACCTCCTTCAGGGATGAACGTCTGCGACAAGCCACTGCGGCAGTAGCAAGACCTTTGATTTGTCATCAGCAGAAATCACGGACACTTCCATGGCACGTTATGGTTGTCACAGATGTCTTGAAATCCTGTTTACATGCAACACTTCCTCAAAGTTCCAGAAGCTATTAGACCCGCTGTTAAATCTTGTTATTGGATGTGTTCAAGCAGCACACAAATCACTCCAAATTTGTTTGTTTTACATATTTTGATAAATGTCTTTCAATAGCATCGGTTTCCTTCACAGCCCTTTGTACTTTATGTTATGGACTAACACGTTAGTCTGAGAAGGGCTCCACCAGACACCAGAAGAGCTCACAGCTGGAGTCGAGAGCCCAGGTTCCAACCTCAGATTTCCCACCTTCGAGCTGTGTAACCAGAGGTTTACTCAAGCTCTCCAAGCCTGTGTCCTCATCCACATACTGGAATGCTGAGATTCTAATTCTTCTCATGTCAGCAGGTTCTGGAGAGCATTCAACGGGCCCATGTACGTTAAACCCCTAGAATACTGTCGGCAAACAGGGCCCACTGGGCTAAATCTGGCCCACTGTCTGTTTTAGTGAGTAAAGTTCTATAGAACACACCCGCATTCCTTCCTTCACCCGCCACCTGTGCCTACTTTCACGCTACAACAGCAGGATCAAGTAGTTGTGACAAAGATCGTATGGCCTGCAGAGCCTAAAATATTTACTCTCGGGCCCTTTACAGAAACAGCTTGCTTGGCTATTCCCTTAGAATAGGACCTGACACGTAGCAAACCCTCAATAAACATTCATCGAGATCACTTTCATGGACCCCCCACCCTCATTTTCACCATACCTTTGCATTGTATTTACTATTCTTTACTTCATAGTTTTCCTTAAACTGACTCTTGTTTAAACTTATATCCATTTCAAAAGGAGACATTACAAAAGGAAAACTACATCACAGGTTCGATGTGTCCATCCTATTTTAACAACAGATATTAAAATAAATCTATGCATATTAAAATGTTTAAAGGGTTCAACTCCTTTTGGGAAACCCTGCTCCACGCTAAAGTTTCTCTGAAAAAGAAAACTCTAAATCTCACCTTTCTGGGTCCCGAGGATTTTCTGCGTCTCAGAGGCTTGCTTTGCTCTTATATCACCAACCCCCTTTTGTGGAAATTATCTGTTTCTGGTTTTTGTCTCCCCTCCGGACCGTAAGCTCCTTGAGGACAGGCTTTCATCTCTGGAGCCAGTGTCCACTGATGCACGGTAACTATCCATGGATGTTTACCAAGCCAAACTATTGGAAGCTCCTCGGTACCCCTCGTTTCTTAGTCCCCGTAGGAGATGAATTATAAAGCTCTCCATTTGAACTTTGGAGAAAGCGAGTGAGAAAACCTGGATCCCAAAGCTCCCAGGAAAGTTGCGGAGGGAGAAAAGGAGAGGAAGAGATAAAGAAGGGCCCAGGCCTGAATCAGGCTCAATTCACTTCAGCTCAACAAATACCAACTGGCCCTGGACTTCTCGTATTCCCAGGATGCCAAGAACGCCTCACCAGGGGGTCCTTCTTGTCTTCTAAGAGGCACTTCATGGCGGTGCGGAATTGCTGAGCATCTGTCTCCCTCAGGTCCTCCAGCAGCTTCTGGGGCCGGTACAAACGCTGCTCCAGGTGGTTTCCCATGACTGCCTAGAGATGGGGCGTTGGGAGAGTCAGTGAGGACAGGACAGGAGCATGTGATCAGCACCGTGGCCTGCAGCCCAGCAGGGCTACCCACTTCCCTGCAGAGACCAGAGCTGGCAGCCTGCACACACTTTTGGATTGGCTGGCTCCAAAATTTTTCATTAGCTGCCAACATTTAAAAGTCAGGGGATGCCTCACAAAAATTTAGATTTCCAATTTCTCTTGGAAAACACAAAGATTTGGCAATGCCAGGCATGCATCTCCTTCCTGGTGATAATCAGCAGGCTGAGGGGCAGCTGCTCGCTATAATTACTCTCCTGCTCACCACCCACCCAGCCAGCCAATTTCTCCATGGCCTGCCTGGTCCTTGTGGGTGACTGAGGTTTCAAGTTCAGAGCAGCTGGCTTCTGCCCAGAAAATTTACTACCCCCAACTGGGCACTGCTCAAACCCCATCCCATGACCCCAGCTACCAGTGCAGGACAAAAATTCAGGCAGCATGAACAAATTCCCCATGGCATCCCCCCCAGGGCGAGGAGCACAGGCCAGCAGTCTCCCCTAAAAGAGATTTCCTCTGCTATCTTGGGAATTATTTTCTCAATCTCCCTTAAACAGAGGTGCTCTAGAAAGGCAGCATAGCATTATGTCATGGGCAAAAGGTGGGCTCTAGAATCAGACAACCCATGTGCAAATCGCCACATTGCCACTTACTAGCTGCATGGCCTTGGGCACATTACTTAACTAGGGTTGCCAGGTAAAATACAGGATGCCCACTTAAATTTGACTCGCAGATAAACAACGAATAACTTTTTTAGCATAAGTATATCCCAAATTTTGCATGGGACATACTTATACTAAAAAAAATTATTCGTTGTTTATCTGCAAGTCAAATGGAACTGGGAATCCTCTCTTTCTATTTTCTAACCGAGCATAACCTGTGGGCCTCAGTTCTCTCAGCTGAAAAATAGAGACAATAGTAGGACTTACTATGTAGGGTTGTTATGAGGATTGAATCAGTGTGTGAAGTATTTTCAATAGTGCCTGACACACAGTAAGTGGTCAATATGTATCAGCCATTATTTTCTATTCTGAATGAGCTGAATAATTATTTACTCACTGTCTCTCCCCCTAGAATGAAAGGCCCACATGGGTAGTAACATGACTGCCTATTCTCTGAGTCTCCAGTGTCTAAAACTGTGCCTGTCAGAGAGTAGATGCTACATAAGTACATACTGAGTGAATAGATGTATATCTACATAGGAAGAGACATAGTGAGTATATCTACTAATCAGGTTAAAATATACACATCTCATGAGAAAGCTACTGCTAGAGAGAAAAGGAGCAGCATTACTTCTCTTTAGGATGCCACAGACTGATGAACAGGAGAAAGAAAGCAGAAGCCATGGGGTCAACAGCCACCTCCAGTTAGAGGGTGACCTGGTAAATGGTTAACAACCAGCTCTCTGAGTGTAGTTCTCATGTGAATGCTGTTTGATATTTTTGTTTTTATTAAGAAAGAAGTAAAAATTGAAACAAGAAGGATGTATGCCGTAACTTGATTTATCAATGATATGAATTCTTTGCCAAATCAGATAATAGTTCTTGAATGCTGAAAGAATATTTCCTCAATGTTCTTGGCTAGTCACAGTGTAATAGTAAAGACAGAATACACCACACTGGGCTAATGGTCATGTTAATGAGGCATGTGCTGTCCAGGTTGCCACAGTCCCCACCATGCCCTATCGCTTCCTAAGGCAATATCCATCGCCATCTGTTAACATGCTTGTGCTACTGGTTTTCTTATAGTAGAGTTAGAAGGGACGAAAAATATTTCTTGGACTTGTGATTGAGAGACTGATTATTATACCCAAAGATCCACTCCCCTGCTGTTCCTTTTATCAATAGAATCCCACAGGTCTTTGCTGGGTGCATGGCCTCTCAGAAAGGCCTCTCATCTTACTCCTCTGCAGGAAGACGTGACTATGGACTATGAGCCAATGGAGGGAAGCAGAAGGAAGTGTACAACTTGCAGGTCACATCCTTAAAAGAGAAGATGCTCACCCTTCACTTCCTCTTTCCTCCCCCCCCCCCCCCGCTTGGGTTGGAGAATGAATGTGCTCTTTCAACCATGCATGCAATAACTTCCTAGAGGATGAGAAAACAAGAAGAGAGAAGGAACCTGGGCCCCTGGGCCACCTTTTGAAATAGAGCTCCCTCTCCTCTCTGGATCTCCCATCCAGTTCTGGACGATTACATGAGATAGAAACAACTAAACTGTTTGAACTGCTGTCATTTTGGGTCTCTTTGTTACAGCAGCTCAACCTATACCCTAATACACCATGTCTCCATCAAAGGTGGAAAAATGAAAGGTAGAAGAGCTTGTATCACGTTTCAGGAAAAACTGGACAGAACACATTGTGTGTGTATGTGTGTGGAAGTGAAGACTAGCGCTATACCTAGCCCAGTCCCCCAACTTACCTGGCTCCTGAGTTTGCAATCCCTGAGCACTGAGAGAGGAACATATATGGATGATCTCAGGTACACACCTGCAAGCTGCGGATGGTGAAGGCAACATTCCGTGAATTCAGATAGGCCAGGACTCTGCGGGACAGGTCTGCCGTCCACACGTGGGAGCTTCAGTCCAAGACAGATGGGAGAAGGTCACGAAGACAGTTCCTCTATCATGAGTAGTTCCCCTACTAGCTGAGTGACGAGGGGACCGGCGTTCAGAGAGGATGGTGGGATTGGGCTGGGGATGCTAGAAACTTGGTGCTTGGAGGTAGGACATGTGTTAACCTGGCACAGTGGTGTGGAGTTTCCAATTCTAGGAATCTGCCTGGATCCCACTGTCTCAAAGACAATGATCAACCTCTGAGCTGCATGCAATGCAATATTCTCATTCTCATAAGAATCCACTACAATTAACTGCAATCCAAACAGATTGCCTTAGGACGATGTCCTAACTATATTAAGTTTTAAAAAAGATGCTGTGTATACCCTGAGAGGCTGGAACAGCATTGTTAAGAGTCTGGGCTTAAAATCTGGATTTCAATCTTGGCTCTACCACTTAACTGTGTGGCCTTAGGCAATTTACTAAATTTTCCTGTGCCTCAGTTTCCCTTTCTATGTAATATAGCTAACAGTTGTGAGGATTCAATTCGTTCACACGTGTAAAGTGTTTAAAACAGTGCCCAACACATAGAAAATGCACAGTTCAATTCATAACAGCCAAAAACTGGAAACAACTCAACTGTCCAACAATGGGTGAAAAGTTAAACAAATACAGCATAGCCATTCAATGGAACACCACTCATCAATAACAAAGGAACAAGCCGGACTTTTGCTTCCAGATATGATGGAATAATTGGCACTAGATTAACCCTCCTGCTGGAAGCAATTAGAAAATGTTTTATAATCCCATTTTTGTTATAAATAAATAGATGAATGAATAAATAAATAAATACGTTTTAACCGGAAAGAATATATCCAAAACTATCAACTGGAGTTACCTCAGGGAGAGGAGTGTCTGTGGGATCTTTCACTCTGGCATAATTGGGAGGCCCTGTCATGAGGCTCCAAGGCTCCCATTTTTCTCCTTCATGGTACTTATCATATTAGAATTATCTGCTAATATTTGTCTTTCCACAACACCGTCTAGCACCCTGCCCCATATCCCTGGTATCTAACACCAGCCCGTATACAGTAGGTAACATGACAGTGAGCGCAGTGGGCCCTGGAGCCAGGCTGCTGGACACATACCCCAGCTTCACCACTTCCCAGCTGCGTGACCTTGATTCCCCCTCCCTGTGCCTCAGTTCCATTATTCTGTTCAATAGCATAACCATCGCCCTGTCCCCAGAAATGCTTGTGAGGATTACACGTGCTTCTGTGCATCGAGCACTTAAAATAGTACCTGCCACACAGTAAGCACTCAATAAATGCTAGCTCCTGTGCTAGTGCAGAGAGAAACACAAGTTTGTGAAGCAAATGTGTCTACTTTAAAACACTTGTGCCTTGGTTGACAGTTTTTGCAATGAGTACATATTACTTTTTACAATTAAGAGACTTCCATTAAGAATTTTTTATAAGAATCTATTCCATCCCTTCCCCTCCCCTCTAGGGAGAGTTACCTTTGAAACTGTATGAGATCCAGTAATGCTACAATGGGAACAAAATGAAAAGACAACTTAAAAAGGAATCATTCCAGAAAGATCACAGTGCATTCTGTTTGAAATTCTTAGAAGCAGCAAGTGGGGACAGGGTGAGTACATTACCATTCAGATAGCTTCCATCTATTATTTCTTCCTAAAAGGCAAAGAGAGAACGTCGAGCATAACATCCAAAAATTGGCAGTTCCAGTAGAGGGGATTTTGATTAAAAGAAAATGGAATACTCACCGCCATTTTTTGCAACAATGGATGCAAATCTGCAAGAAAGCCATTGAATGTATAACTAGAATTGAATTGTGTGACTTTCAAAAATACAAACATAGGTTAGGAAAAGAGCCCCCAAAAAGGTCACTTGCGAAGGAAAATTTTAGTGAGTTTTAATTATACCTGTGCTTATATGTACCCAGCATGAAAAAACCTGTTTTGAAACACCTTTTTAGAATAATCCTGAAAATCCTACACATGTGTACACATATACGAATACACACATGCACACACACATCCCAAATCACTTTCCAGCATCATGAACCTAAATTGATCTGTCCCCACTCCGTTCCCTAAGATGTCTGGAAGCCATGACAGATGGTTCTTCCCTTGGGACTTACCCTGCCTGGAATCTGGAACGGCATGACTTGCCACTCCATGGCTGAGGAAAAGGAACAGGAAAAGGGAATATGTCCTGGTTTCCTGAGACATTCTCCTGTAGTTAATTCAAGCATAGAAGCGATTCAGGTTTGTAGTTTTTAATCCATTTAAGAACATTCAGAAGACAAAAGGGCAAGACAGACAGACACAGAATTCCTTGAAGTTTTTAAAAAATAATTTTAAAATTCCACCTACTTTGCTCCATCTAAACCCCTATCCTAGTCTAAGACACAATCATCTCTTTCCTGTTTAAATTCATACCCCTCCCCCCCAACACCGCCCCACTCCCCACCCCCACCCAGCAGAGGAGCAGTGGACTCCTCTGTTATAAGCATGGACTCTGTTATATCTACAAGGGATTTATATCCAGAATATAAAAAGAATTCTTAC
Source organism: Equus przewalskii (assembly GCF_037783145.1). Lineage (NCBI taxonomy): Eukaryota > Metazoa > Chordata > Mammalia > Perissodactyla > Equidae > Equus > Equus przewalskii. Next base: position 25,055,895 of record NC_091842.1, read on the forward strand.
AATTCAGTAAGAAGAAGATAAATAAGCCAATGGGAAAGAATGGAGAAAAGATATGAACTTAAACTTCAATAAAAAATACAAATGGCCAAAAGCACATAAAAGATTATCAATATCACTAATTATCAGGAACATGGAAATTGAGTCCACAATGAGATACCACTACATACACACTAGAATGGCTAAAATGACCGCCAATACCAAGTGTTGGCAATGGTGTGGAGCGCCATAAGGTTAAATATACAATACTCTATCATCCAGGAATTCACCCCTAGGCATTTACCCAAGAGAAATTAAAACATATGTCCATACAAAGACTAGTACAGTTTAAATGATAATAGCCAAAAATTAGAAACAACTTAAATGTCCAACAATAGGTGAAAGGTTAAACAAATAAGATATAAATTCAATGGAACACCACTTATCAGTAATAAAGGAATGAGATGGACTTCTGCTTCCAGATATAATGGAGTAATTGGCAGGGGATAAAGCCTCCTGCCTTAAACAATTAGAAAACCAACCAAAATATATAAAACAAATAGAAAAAATATTTGAAGAAATAACGGCCAAAAATTTTTCAAGCTTGATAAAACTATAAACCCAGAGATCCAGGAAGCTCAACAAGCAGAAGAAACGTGAAGAAACCACACCAAGGCACATCGTAATCAAACTGCTAAAAACCAATGACAAAAAAAAATCCAACAAAGGAGTTGCATCTAGAATAAAGAATTCTCAAAACCGATCAGTAAAAAAAATAAATAAACGATTCAGTTAGAAAATAGGCAAAAGGTATGAGCAGACATCTCACCATACAGATGGCAAATAAGTACAGGAAAAGATATGAACATCATTAGCCATTAGGGAAATGAACATTAAAACCACAACACCACTATAGACCTATCAGATGGCAAAAATTTTTTTACAGTGATAAATGCTAAATGCTGGAAAGGACGCAAAGAAACTGAATCACTCATACATTGCTGGTAAGAAAATAAAATGGTAAAGCTACTCTGGAAAATAGTCGTTTCTTATAAAACTAAACGTGATTTAACATACAGCCTAGCAACTGCGCTCTTGGGCATTTGTCCCAGAGAAATGAAGACTTATCTTCACAGAAAAGCCTGCACATGAATGTTCATAGCAGCTTTATGCATAATAGCCAAAAACTGGGATCAATCCAAATGTCCTTCACCGGGTGAATGATTAAACAAACTAGTACATCCATGCCATGGAATACTACTCAGCAATAAAAGGAGCAAGCTATGGATATGCAGAAATTTTGACAGACCTCAACAGAATTATGCTGAGTGAAAACAGCCAACCGCAAAGGTTACATACTATGTGATTCCACTTACACAACATTCTTGAAATAAAATTATAGCGATGGAGAAGAGAATAGTGCTTGCAATGGGGAAAGGTGTGGGTACCAAGGGTAGCAGGAAGGAGCCTTTTGGTCATGGGACAGTTCTGCATCTTGAATGGGGTAGCTGTTACATAAATCTACACATGTGACAAAATTGAAAACTATATGCAAACACACACACAAAGTGCATGTAAAACTAGTGAAATCTGATTAAGCTCTACGGGTGGTACCTACGTTAATTTCCTGGTTTTGGTATTGTGCTATAGTGATGCGAGATGTAATCACTGGGGGAAGCAGGATGAAGACTGCATGGGAACTTGTCCTTTTTTCCTTTTTGCAACTTGCTGTGGATCTCTAATTATTTAGAAATAATAAAATTTTTAAAGCATCCAAAGGAAAAAAGGTACATTATGTGCACAGGAAAAGAAAGAAACTCATTTATGCAGCAACGTGGATGAACCTCAAAAACACTATGCCAAGCAAAAGAAGAAAATCACAAAGAGTATATATTGCATGATTCCATTTACATGAAACTATAGGATAGGCAAAATAATCTACAGTGACACAAAGCAAATCAGGAGTTGCCTGGGGCCCTACTGGGGTGCAGTGGTAGGAGTTTACTGCAAAAGGGCACAAAGGAGCTTTTTGGGGTGATGGAAATATATTTTGATTGTGGTAGTTGTTACACAGATACATACATTTATAAAATATCATTGAACTGTACACTTAAAACAGACACATTTTATTGCTATGTAAATTACACCCCACTAACATTGATTTAAAATAGAAAGGAAAAGCATGAACTATGGAGCTAGACGGCCTGGTTTGAATCTCACCTCTACCACTTATTAGCTGTGTGATGTTGTACAAATTACTTAATCTTTCTGTACTTCCATTTTCTCATCTGTAAGGTGGGGTCAATAATGGCATCCACATCATAGTGTCATATGAAGAGAAAATGAGGTAATAATAGAAAATCACTTAGAACAATGCTTGGCACAAAGAAAGCTCTATATATGGGTTTATTAAATAGGCAAATAAGCCAGACTGATGTTTTCAAAATTCAAATCAGGGGAAAGAATGTTCCAGAAAAAGGGAACCACAAGTGCAAAGGCCTTTGGTTATGAGGTTAGGAATGCAATTTGCATGTTCAGTAAGTCGCATGAGGATGAGAGTAATACGAGATGAGGTTAGGCCATTGTAAGCCCCAAGACTTTTGCTTGGATGGAGATGGGAACCACTGAAGGGGATATTAGCACTAGAGCAGGCTCTGAATTTTTAAAACTGGATCAATAACACTGATTGCCGTGTTAAGAATAGCCTGGAGGGGGGCAATGGCTGAAGCAGGGAGACTAGTCTAGGTTAGAGATGATAACAATGACTTAGTCACAGATCGCAGAGACGGTGGTGAAAAGTAATTGGATTCTGGAGGTATTCTGAAGCGGGAGCCAACACAGTGGATGTGGGGAATAAAAAAAAGAGAAAACTCATACATGACTCCAAAGATTTCAGCCTGAGCATCTAGAAAGATGGGAAATGGGGAAAACCATAGGAATAGCAGGTTCGAGTGAGAAGCCCTGGAACTCAGGTGTGGACATGCTAAGCTTGAGATGCCTGATCCATATCCGAGCGGAGATGGTAAGTAGGCAGTTTGGTATCTGAGTCTGCAGGTGAGGGAGAGTTCCAGAATGGAGCTGTCTATACAGAGCACTCGGCATACATGTGAACCCATAACACTGGATGAGATCACCCAGAAAGTAAGCATAGGGAGAAACTGGGTGAGGTTTAAGGGCTGAGACCCAGGGCGTCCTTTTGTTAAGATGTTGGGTAGACCAGGTGTAACCAGCAAAATCCAGACTCTGGGAAACTCCCCAGAACAAACAACTAGTTTCTTCAGCAAATGTATTGCTAAGAGAGAGACAGGAGAGGAAGGAACTAGGGATTAAAAAAAAAAAACCGAGATAAATCAATCACTTGTAGCACATGGACTTTATTTGGATCCTGATTCCAGCAAACCATAAAAAACAAAACTATGAGACAACTGGGGAAATCTAAGCCTGGACTGGATATTGGAAGATTTCAAAGAATTATTGTTCATATTTTTAAGTTTGATAATGGAATTGTGGTTTTATTTTTAAAGGAGTGCTTACTTTTTTAAAGGAGCCGTGTTGGTTCGCAAACTGGCCCCACTGCACGGAGGCCAAGGAGAGATGCAGGAAGGAGGCAGAGCCCTCCAGAGCTGCAGGCGGCAGCTCTAGTAAGGAACGCAGCTTACACAGGAGGCTTCTCTTGAGTGACCACAGAACACTAGATCTCTGTGTCTCCACCAGAATCTTAAGAGTTCATATAGCGGCCTTAACTGGGTTCAGTTACGTACACTGTCCAGATAGTTTTGACAACACCTTACTCTCTTAAGGCTACATCCTTGAAAACAGCTCCCACCTTGTGCAGAACATACATTCCAAGGACAGGGGAAGGGTGAGGAGCCTCCAATTGCCTGGGTCCAGCTCATGGGTCAACGGGCAGTCACATTCTCTCAATGACCTTCTGCAACAGGGGGTCAGCAAGCTACAACCCAAGGGCTGAATTCAAACGGATGCCTGGTTTTGTGTGGCTCACACGCTACAAACGGTTTTTACATTTTTAAATGGTTAAAAAAAATGAAAAGAACAAATATTTCTTGACATATGAAAATGTCATGTATGAAATGTAAATGTTAGTGTCCATAAATAAAGTTTTACTGGAATACAGCTACGCTCATTCATTCAAGTACTGTCTGTGGCTGCTTCATGCTATGACGGCAGAATTGAGAAGTTGCAACTGTGTGGTCTACAAAGCTGAAAATACTTGAGAAGTTTCAACTGCGTGGTCTACAAAGCCAAAAATATTTACTCTCCGTTCCTTTACTGAAAAGGTTTGCCAGCCCCCCTTCTAGAGCTATATCCTTACATATTTACAGGAGAAATGTCATGTTTGAGATGGCTTCAAAATGATACGGGATGGAGGAAATAGGTGGGAGGTAGGTATAGCTGAAACAAGGTTGGCTATGAGTTGACAGTTGAAGCTGGGAGATGGGTACATGAGGTTCATTATATTCTTGTGTGTACTTGTATATGTGTTAGAAATTTTCCACATAAATGACTTTTAAAAAGAAAAAGCAAAACAAAAGCGACTGCATGTTTTTAATAAAAGAGGGTAGACTGAAGAGAACAAACTAGGAAAGGAGGCTGCAAGGAGTGGTGCCAGGGCTAGAAGGAAAACAGGTGAGGATGGCGTCCTGGAGGTCAAGTGCAGAGAGGGGAGGAGGACCACTCGGGAGCTGCTCCTGGGTCCGGTCGGATGAGGACTGGGAATTGCACTTCGCTCCACCTGACTCTCGGGCAGCCCACACCCCAATTGCGGGATGCCGCCCTCTTACAGGAACTCGACAGGAACACTGTAAAGCACACCCACGGATCCTCGAGATATTTGATAGGTGCCCCAGAACTCTTTAATACAGATTTCCCTGGTATTGTCTGGCTTGTAATCCAAATGGATTCTTTTTTTTGCAAATGGATTCTTTATCCCCCAAAGGGACTTCCACAACCAGCTTTGGAAACAGTTATGCTCATTTTACTGCCCTGGGCAGAAACAAATGGAAACTTTTGAAACCTCCAGACGCGAAAAGCCAAGCCTTCTAACAGGTTTTGAGTCCCTGATCCCAAAGGACTTTGCAGATGCGTTCTGCCCCACCAGTCCCACCCTCAGGTGTGTGTTCAACTCTCATAATAACTCTCACTGGGTTTGGGGGGTTGGGGTTTGGGGAACCTTTGGCGGTTTTTCTCCCTGCCCTTTGGTCAGCTGCCCTGGGGCACTGGCCTCATTCACAATTCTCCAGTTTCCCAGACAATGAGGCTTCTTGTGCTCACGGCTCCAGCGTCCTGCTAACCCTGTGGAGAGGTTTACGTTACTGAAACAGATGCCGCGCTTTCTGCTGCACATAATGTCTGCGTTCCAACGAAACCCCAGCCCATCGCCAGCGCGGGATTTGATTTTAATTAAAAGCCCTCTAGGACACTCTCTTTCAGGAGGCTGGCCAAAAGGATTGAAAGGACTGTCCAGGGCAGTGGCGACTTGGGAGCTGCTAGCTTTCCCCGACGGGCCCCACCCCAGCCCCCAGAAAAGGCTCCCCCCAGTGCAGACCAGTGGAAATCAGGCAGGCAAGGACTGCAAGGACCAAAATGAAAACAGCAACAATAACCACAAACCTGAAATGAACACAGTGTCCTGAGAAACTGCCCGAGTTTGGATGAGCATGGAGACCAACCATCACGGTTTCCTGGGACTGAAGGGTTGAGTTTAAAAACTGGGAAAGTCCCAGGCAAACCAGGATGAGTTGGTCACCGTATGGATGAGAGACATTTCATCGTCTAGGAAACTTGCAAAGATGCCGGAAACTTGCAAAGACGTCGGCAGGTTCCCCCAGTGCTGGGACATCCCACCCCAAACACAAACCAACAGGTCACAATTACATGGAGTTTTACTGTCTGCAAAGCAGCTCCATTTAAGGTATGTATTCAGGATACATACATATGGACCTACAGATACTAACTTGGAGATTTTCCACAAAAAAAGAAACGTGAGACCATTTTCATTCCTATTAATGCACAATGGGCTAGGTCTTCTGGCTTGTAGAATACCAGGCTAATTAAGCTGGATTTGCATTTTATTTCAAACTTTGGTGTGGGAACGGCCCAGCTCGCAGGGGTTGCAGAAGTCAATGGAATGGGCACTTTCTGGACTGGAGGCATGGAGGCCTGAGCACTCGTCCTAGCTCTGCCCCAAGGATGAGACTACCCTTCCTCTCTTTTAGTCTCAGAGGAGCAACACGGAACACTTGGGATTCCGTGATGAAAAGAGGAGAGGGGAAGAAACTGGTCTCACTGAGCATCTTCCAGGCACCGGCATCGTGCCTGGCGCCCCCTTTCACTTCTTTCCATCGGCCCTGAAGGCTTACTTTATTTGGTTGCACAGATGAGTTCAGTGGACACACGGAGGTCACACAGCAAGCAAATGACAGAGAGGGGTCTTGATGCAGGGCTGCCTGACTCCCTAGTAATCACAATCCTAGCAACCATTGAAGGAGAGAGAACAAAATATATGCCTCTCTTTATACATTGTCTCACTTAATCCTTGCAGTCTTTGAGGCAAATATTATCATTATCTCTATTTTTCACACATGAGGAAACTAATTCTAAGAGTCAAGTGATCTGCTTAAGGTCACACAGTGCCAGGGCCGGGTCCCAAACCCAGAACTAAATGATTTCAAGCACTTACCAGCTTTGCTCTGCAGCCTCTCTGCTCAGCAGCCCTGACCCTAAAACTCCAGGTGGCTGGTGCCACCTCAAGGATAGGAGCCCCAGCTTTAATTTGGACCACCCGTCACTAGCTGTGCACTCTTGGGAAAATTCCTTAACCTTTCTGGGTTTGCATTTCCTCCGCTGTACAGTGGGGATGGCAATAGTACCTCCCTCCCAAAGACTGTGTAAATGTTTTTAAAGTTCACAAGCTTATCCAATGCGTAGTCGGTGCTATTTGCCTTACCTGCATTTTCCCATTTTTTTGCTCACAACAGCTATACGGTAATATGGGTAAAGAACTTTCCTTATATGTAAACTATGTAAAGAACTGAGCCCAGCATTGGTACACATGAGCACTCAACGAACAGTAGCTATTATTATTATTGATGCTTTTGTTTTGGCTGCTATTATTGCACAGTTTTTGTCATCATTGCTGTTCTTATTACTATTATTAAGTGAGTTCGGACCCCTTTCCTGGACGTTTCATCACCCACCCCCTATGAACCGGCCCCATGAGCGAGCCCTTAAAGCCGCTGCACCCGCACTTTGCCCCCTCTCCTCTCTCTCGGGCTCTCCGCGCCATGCACAGCTTGTGCCGCTTCCCTGGGGAGGCCCCACGGCGAGCCCCCAGCCCGCGCCCCAGCGCCCTGAGCTGCGCCCGCCCGCGTCCCCTGCGCCTGGCCCCGCGGGGCCTCCTCCCGGGCCCGCCGCGCGCCTCACCTGCGGAGCCCGGCTCGGCTGCTCTGCGTCCTGCGGGCGGGCGGCGCGGGGCGGGCCGCGGGACTCCTAGGGCGCGCCCACCGCCCGGCGGGGATGGGGCGCAGGCGGCGGGCAGCGCCAGCCTGCACAGCGCGACCTGCTCGCCGCTGTGGCCAAAGTGGAAACCGAGACACCGAGAGCCGCGGGGGTCACGGTCCCCTCCTGGGGCTTCCTCTCCAGACCCGAATCGCACAAGACGGAGACGAAACGCACTCCCTCTCGCCCCTCTCTGAGATTGCGGCTAGGGAGGAAGCGGAGGAGCGCGAAGGCCAGATCCACCAATTGCTGTGTAGAGACTTTACTGGGATCGGGATTCAAACAATTAAAAATTTATGAACCAAGTGGAGCAAAGTGGTCGCTGGATAGTTAATGGTTAGGTTTTTAAGGTGTGATAATGATACTGTGGCTCTCTCTCTCTCTCTCTCTCTTTTATTTTTTAGGAAGCTTAGCCCTGATCTAACATGTGCCGCCAATCCTCCTCTTTTTGCTGAGGAAGACTGGCCCTGAGCTAAACGGTGCCATGTCCGCACCCGGGATCCAAACCGGGCCAAATCGGAGCGTGCGCCCTTAACTGCTGCGCCACCGGGCCGGCCCCTGTGGCTCTCTTTTAAGAGTCATTCTTTGCAGATGTAGATTTACAAAACTGAAATATGATGTATGGGATTTGCGAGGAAATAATGGGGACCAAGGAGTACGGATGAAACAAGATTGGCCATGCGTCAATTGCTGCAGCCACGTGAGCAGGGGTCATTATTACCTCATTTTCTTCCTTATGTGCTTGGAATTTTCCATAATAGAAAGTTGTTTTAAATAAAAGAACTATAAAGGTGTTCGGACCCCTTGGTCAGTAAATGTGACTAAATTTATCTAAAGGGAAAAAAAACTCCTCAGAAATAAAAAAGGTTTGTGCACCAAAATATTTACTGCAGCAGCATTACATATATGTACAGAACAAGGGGGAAAGGGGGAAGAGATCCAACTTGTGTCCACCGATAAAGAAATGGTTACATAAACCACGATACCTCCACTCTATGGGTTATCCAGCCATTAATATGGGCATTAACAAAGACCATGTAATAGTAACACAAAGAAATGATTTTATATGCCCCAAAGCCAAATATTAAGTAATATGCATGTACACACTTTTATTAAACAGAAAATGCATGGAAGCATTAGGTTTGCCTGGTGGGATTATGCATAACTTTTCCCTTTAATGAAAATACAATTGTAAACTATAGAGATTCCTTTGCAATCCTTCACAAAATTCAATGAAACACATCTCAATACCTGAAAATGTTTAAAGTAATAACTGAAATGCCTAATGTTGACATTATTTTGTCAGTGGCACAATTAGACACTGTCTTCAGAAATGGCACATTGCGCTGGTCTACTGCTCAGCTGGTAGTTATTTTTATAATACTAGTGCTCAGCATCCTCAAAAACATTTTATCCCCAGCTCTTGGTTTCATCCCTTGACCAAGCAGTTTACTCTCAAGGCGTAAATGACAGAAAGTGTCTTCTAGCCTTTGTCAATTTTTTTTTTTAAAGATTGGCGCCTGAGCTAACATCTGTTGCCAACCTTCTTTTTCTCTTCCTTCTTCTTCTCCCCAAAGTCCCCCAGTACATAGTTGTATATTCTAATTGTAGGTCCTTCTGGCTCTGCTATGCTGGATGCCACCTCAGCATGGCCTGACAAGTGGTGCTAGGTCCACGCCCAGGATCCGAACCAGCGAAACCTTGGGCCACCGAAGCAGAGCACTCGAACTTAACCACTCAGCCATGGGGCCATCCCCTGTCAATTTTTGATTTAGAAAATGGCTGTCTATGAGTTTCACATGATTCATCTTGGAAAGATCAAAGTACCTGTTCATTTTTACTTTTTTTAATGTTAAATGCTTGTAAACGTGTATGTGTGGCTACATACATGCATAGAAGAAAGTCTGGAAGGCCATATACCCAAACATCAATAGTGCTGCTCTCAAGGTTATGGGATAGGTCAAGTTTATTTGTATTTTATTCTTTTCTCCTGTCTGTATTTTCTACTTTTCCTACAACAAACATGTGCTTATAATGCAAAAATCAGTAGGGCTTTATGATCGGTCATAGCCACCTTAAAAACAATAAGTAATAAAAACAAGGTGGCAAAATCAAGTGCAGGAAAGACTGTTTTGTTCTGCTGAGGATAAAAAGGACTGCCGATGTATTCCACGAACTCAACTCTACCATTTGAAAAGTGTTGACGTTTCAAAGGCATTTAAAACCAATGTCCTGTGCCTACTCCTGAACATGATATAAGAAAACAGCATCTGGGCATTCTATCTGTTCGTAATTATTTTCAAGAACTTAAGAAGTGTGAGTGTATAAGGCATTCCAATTTTACATAGTCATTTATTTTGGGGGAAAAATCTTTACTTGTATCATTTAAGAAGTATTCAAAGTTTTTAAATGGCCTTGTAACAAAAATATAGTATTTAATTCATGTGGATACAGCATATTGACTCTAAAATCCAGAGGGAAATCTTAAGCTCTCGTAATGTAATAATATCCTAATTCTCCCAAAGTATAAAATTTCATAGCTAAAAAGACATACTTTGGTATCAGTGAACACTGACTCCAATTCACCCCTATCGATATAGATAGCGAGCTAAAAAGCATAAATTACTAGTAAAGGAAACCCAATGCCATACAAGTTGTACTATGAGGATGTGGAGAAACTGGAACTCGTGTGCACTGTTGGTGGGACTGTGAAATGGTGCAGCTGCTGAGGAAAACAATCTGACAATTCCTCAAAAAATTAAACAGAGAATTACCATATGGTCCAGCAATTCCACTTCTGGGTATACACCCAAAAAAGTGAAAACAGAGACTCAGATATCTGTACAGCCATGTTCATTGAGGCATTATTCACAATAACTAAGAGATGGAAGTAACTCAAATGTTCATTGACGGACGAATGAATAAGCACAATGTGGTATATACATGCAATGGAATATTACACAGCTTAAAAAGGAAATTCTGACGCATGCTACAACATGAATGAACCTTGAGAAAATTATGTTAAGTGAGATAAGCCAGTCACAAAAAGACAAATATTGTATGATTCCACTTTTCTCATACAAAGTAGAATGGTGGTTGCCGGGGGCTGGGAGAAGAGAACAGGGAGTTAGTGTTTACTGGGTATAGAATTTCAGTTTTGCAAGATGAAAACAGTTCTAAAGACGCATGGTGATGATGGTTGCACAATATGAATATACCAAATACCACTGAACTGTACAGCTAAAAATGGTTGAGATGGTAAATTTTTTTAAGATGGTAAACTTTATGTGTATTTTACAATTAAAAAAAACTAAGATAAACGAATAACGGTACTGTCAGGAACACTAATAATTTTGAAAGTGAGCAACTAAATGTGCCGGTATCCTGAATTGGCTCCTAGAACAGAAAAAGGTCATTAATGGAAAAATGGGCAAAATCCCAATAGTTTGTAGTTTACCTAATAGTAATGTACTAGTGTTAATTTCTTAGTTTTGACACACCACGGCTACATAAGATAACATTAGGGAAACCAGGTAAAGGGCATATAGGAATTCTCTGTCCTATCTTTGCAAGATTTCTCTAAATCTAACATTATTTCAAAATAAAAGTTTATTTAAAGATAAAGTTTTAAAAAGCTAGTGATAACTAAAAAGTTAAAATCAATTCCTGCATAGAAGACAACACAATGCAAATATATTAGAATTGATAAAGCAAGCAGCGAAATATGAATGCCTATACAGATAGCTACAATAGATGTGAAATTCTTTTATTTTTATTGGGCTGTTCATGTTGCCTAGCTATTGTCTCATTACCTAATTGCAAAAAGGCAGGCTGTTGAATTTTACATTGTAGCAATATTTCCTTAATGATCCTGGGTGCATTTTTTCACTTAATCACAAACAAATGTTTCTCAGCATGGAAACAGTGTGAAATTCCCTCTGCTAATTCATGATTTTGTATTGTGATAAGTTGGGTGTAACTTTGAAAGCACCCTATTTCAAGTTCATATGAGCTCGTTTTTGTTCTGTGGACTACCAGCCAGTGCAACTCTGCAGGACAGCACTGACAGTGCACTGTCTTCAGACGGAATATGGGTGCGTTGGATACAAGCTTATTTGGGGGTACTCAGGCATCTATGCAAACACGGTAGTTCAGTTTAGTCACTGGAAGTCCATGCCGAAGGTGCTGTAGTTAGAGAAAAAGGATCATGAAACACTTCTATCAGTAACCAAGTGGTGGGAAGCAACTGATGAGAACATCTTGCTTCATCACGAGTCCGTTTAAATACTATGCTCAGAATTAACTGAAAACAAAGCTTTATAGTCAGAAAGACGACCTGAAACGACTAAGTTTTACTTTACTTCCCAGCCCAGCTTCTTTTCTGTTACATAAAGGTCAACTATGTAAGTTCTGATGACATAGAGAAGGGCAGAAAATACACTATCGCTTTTAACAACCCTGCACAAGGGAAAAATGACTGAGGCTATTGTAGCTCCTTGCCTTGCCTTCTCCGAAATCAGCAGTCTAGACACTCAGCGGGCTTACAGCTGCAGGTGCAGGGAGCTAGGACTCCCAGGTGCAGCTGGCATTTCCTTTCTCCACGACCTTTAAGGTCAACTGGTTAGTTGCTTTGACCACAAATAGAGCTCGTCTTAATTTCTCTAAAACGACCTTAACTTGGTATGAAGCACTTACACGAGGAATGGTGCAGACAAGAAGGCAGCTTTATTAGACTTTGGGGGGAAAAAACATGATTCCATTCAGGAAAAAAAAGCCATTGACACTCGGTAGGCAACACTGCCATCTAGCGGAACGGTAACACACCACCAAGGCTTTCAAGACCAGATAGGAAATGTGAGCGGATTTGCTGGTTTAAATTTTCACCATAAAATGAAGCTGTTAATATGCTGGTCTTCAGAGAACTTCAGATTTTGAGAAACTGTTTATCTGTGAAATGCACAAATGTCTGTGCTTTTCTCTTTTTTTGGGTAAAGAATGAGTTCTTTAAAAAAATAGACCATCAAATTCATTCTCAATTTCAAAATTGTGAAACACTTTTGGGCAACCTGCCTCTTTGAACATCCACCACTCTTACACTCTTTTTCGACAGTCTAAACAGCAACCCCTGATTACAACAGACAGTTTATAAAGAAGCAAAACACAACTGTACAAGAACTACATTAAGTTTACTCATTTCTTCTATTTTTACAATCTAGGGTGCTAAGTATTTGCACTTATTTGAATTCCTCGAAAAAAGCATTAGAACGCACCAATTACAATTTTGCATAAATCACATAACCCAACTCTTATTATGTCTACACAATAACAGTGGAAGATACTGGTTTGAGGATGTGGGAACGCTGCTCTTAATGAATAAAGTAATTCTTCTCAAGGCTTTAATTCTCCTTTATACCCTGGTGTTGCAGTAAATGTGTTGATTTGATGACTTTTATGAGCGTATAAATGAGAATATCTAATGCAACACCTGGGTGAAAAAAGAAAAAGTTGTGAGAATAACATATTATTAATAACCACAATCTCAAATCAGGATCTGTTATTACTGAGATTTTAGATTCTGTTAAGTGCTCTGCTCTTTGGAATATCCACAATGGTTACTAATCTTGCTAATGAGTTCCTCTACTGCAATGTTTCTGGGAATATGGTTGGAGGCACCCACAGATTCTAGAATGCATGAGTCTGACAGGGTCTTCAAACCATATTCTCTGCAAATAACTCAGTTAAGGACTTCAGGAAGAGCCAAGTTCTGGGAAAGAGGTATACAAGTGTAGAGTAAGAAGTAAAATTAAAACATTTTTTAGGTTGCGTTTGTCAGTAGACACAACTGAATGTTTCAATTCTGAGAACCTGAGACTGCCCAGAAAAACAAAATTCTGAGTGCAGGATGTAAGCTGTTACAAAGTCAGAACCCAGCATGTTGTGTTTCCCAAAGCAACGTGACCTGGGGAGTGGCGGGGAGTGGCAGGTGGTCTCTGAAGCATACCTGGATGAGGTTCTTTGGAGGGTTACTCTAGACTGCCTCAGTGTGTGCTGAAATCTGCAATAACCTCCCCCACCCCCACCCAGTCTGAAGCCTTCCTTTACTACATATTCAAGTTGACTGCATCTTTCACTTAATGCTATATTTGGGCACCCCTGAAGCCAAAGCAATAAAAGACAGTGGGGGAGCCTTTCATTAACTCAAACATGATGCCAAAGTCATCTCCAAAAAAGTTTATTAGCATGATTAAAAACATTTTCTTGAATAATGACAAAAAGAATTTCTAAACATGAAAGAGTATCAGTGGCTAATACTTTATAACCAATATTTGCAAGCGAATGGACAACTTTATTGCCAGTCTTCATTTTATTAAAAACAATCCATATCTATCGGTTCCACGTGAAGTCACGACTATTGCTTTGACTGGGAATGAGTTCCTACTGCAATGAAGTATAAAAAATATCTTCCTTAATTGGAGTGTGACCTGCATTACTGAGTCAAGAGTTGATAAAAATCCTCAAAGAGTTGGGTTTTTCTTTTTTAAAAACACTCCTTTTACAAACTACAAAGAAATAATTAGTATTTTGGCTTTTTAAATTCCTACATGATATTTAGAACGGCAGTCCCCAAAGGTCCTCCCTTCACATAATCACAAATGCAGCCCCTCCTCTGGAGTGTACATTCTTGGGGTGGACTCTGAAGACTTCGGCCTCCACGTGTTTATACTGGTTTGAGAACAAAGACAGCGTCGTCCAGAACGTAGTAGTCGTTATACATGTCGCCTTCGCACAGGTATGGCAGTCTGGTGAAAGCTTCGATAACAAACCCAGCTTTTCTGAAAACTTCAGGCAGACTATTCACTTGTTCTTCCCAATTCTGTCCCTTGATTTCCAAAATTTCTGATGGTTTCTCCCACTTGCCACCTACTAAAACGAATAAAAACATTCAGTTAAATCCTTGAACCAACAAGCTATTTAAAGAGACAAGCGGGAAGAGCAGTATCTGTCAAGGACTTGGTGTGTGCCAAGCACTGGGGGCCTTGATGAATCATCTCCTAGGGAGCCCCCGAGGCAGGAGGACAAACAGGTAAGTGCGGACTCAGAAGCGCTGAAGAACCTGCCCAAGCTTGCAAGGTTAACGAGCGTCAGGCAGAAACGTAATCCCAGGTTTATCTGGATCCAGAGCCCATCCTACAACCTTCTCGGAGAGTTTCGGATACCACCCTCCCTTAGACTGCCTGGGGTGTAATGGTTAATGGTTTGGGAAGACTGCTCATTAAATACTGTAATATTGAAGCAGACAGTAACATATAAAATTTGAAAGAGGGTTCTGGATAAATGCAAGAAAATATAGCACTTACAGTGTGAGCTTATACAATGTATTAACTAGAGAGGTTTATCAGGCGGAAAACAGGCTAATGAAGGATTTTAATTTATAAAAACAGATCATCAGTGTGTTTTTCAAAGGAAGTTGATCTACTCCCTAACTTTTCAGAACAATTTCATAAAAGTTAAGCTCCAGGACCAGAGAGAGGTAGAACCCTAGAACAGATGAATCAACCTAGCATTTCTTGGAAGAGCGACTGAAGTCACGTCAGTCATTTCTAAACCTATGAGCACCAAAGGCCTGAGGCGCTCAGGGGTTAGATAAGGTCTTTAAGTTCACATACACACGAAGCACTGACTGTAGACACATACACAGGGATAATGCTATATATTAACTTCAGGATGCTTCTAGGTACTATGATGATGTAAAAAATATATACGTATATTAAAAGTGTTACTAAATTCAGATTGAGGATAACTTTATATAAATGAGAAAATACATAATGAACAGGTACCCAGGGTACAAACAGAAAGAGGGTTCAGCACCTGCACCCTCTTCTCTGAGTCTTAGTGGGAGGCGAAGCCTGGGGAAGCAGCTTTCCAGCCCGAACGGCTAAGGCACAGGCTTGTGACCTAAACTCAGACACACTCACCTGGAAGGAAGAGCTCGTACCCAGAGAAGTGGGGACGTGGACTCTCTCTGGGGAGCGGAGCACTGGCTTGAGACCAAGCGGGTAGGGCAGCGCTGAGTGGTACTATCAACAGTGTGGCCCATACCACGGCATGTAGTGCTTGGCAGCAGCAGTATGCTTTTCAGACCAGTTTTATAGCACGATTTGGGGCATTTTTCTTGGCTGTGGACCCTAAACATGGTTCTCCAATTCTCCCACCGACTGTGTGAGCTACTCCCAAACCCTTCTGCTTAAGTCAGCCCCAGTCAGTTTCTCCTGCTTACAAAGAAGAACCTGACGACATCTCCCAGCGTGTTGGCGACGGGGCTGGGGGTCATGGGGGGATGACAGACACACAACTGAGGGCCCACACAGTTGTTTCACAGCACATTAAAAATGGGTTACACAAAACTGGGGTACAACTAGTTAAAGCCATACAACTTATTTCTTCATTGTACCATGATGTATTGGTTCACTAATTTCTCTTGTCTCTATGTGAAGACACCTCCTGCTGCTGCTTCTCGATTTCCAACAGCTACCGGTCCAGCACTGGGCACACAGGAGCTGCCCCAGGACCGGTGACAGAACCCCTCTGGAAACTTAAAGGACGAATTATTTGTCAAACAGTACTCCTTTGCATGAGCTACATGTAAATCAAAATCTCACTCAAAACATCGAAGACCTATGAGGATCTGTAAAATCCAAGAATTTATCATGGGAACATTTAGAAACATGCTCCAGGCTAAAATTGCAACTTTAAATCGTGACATTTGGTTACAAACAATCTTTACACAATTTCAGAAAGTTCCTGATGACAGTTCCTTAATAAGAGTTCCTCTCCTCAGTTCTTCCTGTCTAAAAAGAGAAAGAAAAAAAAAGCCAGCTCTCTTCAAATACACACTCTCCCACCACACACACCCACACCCACACCCACACCCACACACACACACACACGGACATGGAGACTGTGAACGGAGGCAAGATCATTCTCGGTCTGGAAATCAATCTGATTCTATTCTATGCGGGTAAGGTTCTTTTTCTTTTTTCTCCTCCATTCTATTTAAACCAATCGCTATTTTTCACCTAATGCATTTATATTTTAAGCACCTAGAGATTAATTTTTAAATGTATAAAATTATGGAACTTGTCTAACATGTTTCCTTTTTCCCCAGAGAAACAGGTAATAAAATAGCTGAGAAGTTTTATATTAACTTTGAAAATTCCTTCTGCTTTAGATAAGAGCCCCTCACCAAACGGTTGAAAATATCCTGAAAATCCCATGTGCTAGTCATCGACAATTTAGCTCCCACGCACTAAACAATACTTGAATATTTTCAAAGAACAGTATTTCTGAAAAGCTGAATTTCTATAAAGTACTTATCATTAAAAAAAAACAAAATGCAATGGCTCCTTACACAGAGAATGACCATCTCATAATATATCTTATTTTTTAAATTCTGCCTATATCTGTTTTTTCCTTATGGAAGATAGTGTTTCCTACATCACAGTTCTAATAATCTCAACATAGTTCTGATAAATCTAAGACTCTCCAATTTGCCCACAAAGTTTGAATCAGAGGGCAGGGAAGGGGGTAAAAGCTGTCAAAATTAATTTTTTTTCATCTGTACAGAAATATATCAAAATGTTAACAGTGGTTTTTTTTGGTGAAAGGCCTATGGGTGATTCCTTGCTTCTTTCAGTAATATTCTATTTTTTCCTAATAAGTATATATTACTCATAAACTATTTTAATTGGTGTTATTTTAAAGAAGAATCTGTAGGTTTTAAAAGTATATTCTGAAAGATGTGCAGACAAATATCTGGAATTCGTAACAGGTGAGAGTGAAGGAGCAGGTGGGAGAGAGAACGCAACAAGAGGGCGCCGAAGTCAGGAGGCGGCAGGGAGCTCGTGCGGCCAGCCAGCGACTTCCGCCAATGTTTGAATTTTCCATAATAAGCCTTTTTTTTAAGTATCAAAAATTACTTTTCTATTTATTTTCTAGGTTGCTTTTAAAAACAGGACAGTGATCTTTTTTATTCCTTCCACCAAGGAGACAAACTTTCAACCTTTTCAGAGAGTACTGTGTTTAAAAAAAAAAAAACCCTACAGAGAGTCCTACAAGAGAAACTGCTCACAGGAGTGGGCGGTGGTGTGACCCCTTCTCCCAACTTCCCCTTTTCGCTAATATGTTGCCTAACAGCTGAGGGGAGGGAGCAGCGGTTTCCTCATAAGTCTGCGCTCTCATAGGAAACTGCTGCAGCTGGTTTTCTCCCAACTCAGACTAACGGCAGAGAAAGCGAAAAATAAGCGGAGATAGGAAACTCCAAAGTTGCAAATAGTTATTTTATCCTGGGACATTAGTTCTCCAAGAAAAGTGTTAAAAGTCAGCTTCCCTTGTAAAAACCTATCTGACAGAGGACTTGAGATCGAGACACTGTTGGTTACCGTTGTTGCGGCTTGGCAGGCCCCATTCCATTTCAGATTTCCGACATACAATGATCATTATACATTGCAAAGTGTCTCTCTGTACTTCTAGGGAGGAGATGTGAGGTTCAGTCAGCTAAAGACTGTGAGAAACCGGCTGGTCTTCTCCAGGTGACTTGACCCTCTTGTCTAGCTTGCACTTATTAGGTCACTAAAAAGCTCCCAGCTCATCTCCCAAGTTTTACAAACACTAAAATTAAAACATGGTGAATAGATCTGCCTCACAAGACGACCTATAAGAAAAATGTTAAGTGAAAAAAGCCCGTCTGAACCTTAAGTGTCAGACCACGTGGATTACTTTTAAATTTCAATTTTCAATTACAGTAGCAAAAAGGACAAACTCAGACAAGTAAAATTATTTGGAAACATATAATAACCAGGCAGAAGTCAGTCTAAAAACTCGCAAAAAATTCCCATTTGTCTGAACCAATACTATTTTACATAGGGCCTTCCTTGCCCCAAAAAGAGTTTAGGGCAGGTCTCCCCATTTTAAAACACCTAAGTGGCTTTCCAGCTTCACATGCCTGGGATCTGAAGGCCAAGGTGGGGACCCAACCTGCGTAACCTGGGAAGCCGCACGACAGGGTGGAGAGAGCACTGGACTGGGTGTCTAGTCCCGGCCCTGCTAGCATCTTGCTGAGACCTCCACAATTGTCGCTAAAATGGGTGACTGAAACTGTGCGAACAGGAGTAGCGGCAGCAGCAGAAATAGCCACCTTTTATTAAATACTTATTATGGTTTAGGCAAGTAAATACTTCTTATGTGTTGATGGTCTCATTTAAACTTCGCACGAACCCCACGAGGTACCTAACACTATCCCCATTTTGCTAATGAGGAAACCGAGATGCACAGACCATAGAGCTAAGAACTGGCAGAGCTGGGATCCAAACTCCAGCCTATGCCCTTTATCCCAATAGTGTTCATCGAATAAGGTAAAAACTACAAAGCAGCGTACAAGCGCCAGGAAGAACTCAACTTCGCTTGGCCGTGGCATGGCAGCTCGACAGGCCTCTGCTCAGTAACAAAGACGGCACAGGTTAAGCCAGGGCTGCATTTCCCCAGGCGTCCGCCTGGCCTTTTATAACATTTCCCATAGGGACAACCGGGCTCACAAAGGAACAACTGGGACTGCCATGAATTCCTAGTGACCCCAACCCACAAGACAAAAACAATCCCTACTGCTCATGTCTCCATCATGGACAACAGTATTTGCACCCAGGGCTTTGATATCCGTTACCACGTTGAATACAACACTCCCGCGAGGCCAGGGTCCAGATGAGGAAACAAGCTCTGAGAGATTAAGTGATCTGCATGAGATCAAAGGAACGCTGGTAAGTGACAAGAGTGTACACGTGGACCCCAAACTTCTGACTCCAGATCTGCTGCCATCTCTGCTCACAACACGAATTCCACGGAACCTCTCTGGGACAATCTCCAAGGAACAAGACATCATGGCAAACCAGCAGGTTAAGATCAGGGAACATGGGGAGCAGAAGGGAGGACCACTGGTGTCTATTTTTACAGTTTTGTTCGTGTGGGAGTAAGATAAGAAAAAGAAAAGAATTTTGGGTCTTCTAGCCCCAAAATGCCAATAAAATAGAAACAGAGGCAAAGGGGGGTGAGAAACCCGCTCCACAGAGCCTGTCTGCTTCGTCCCACAGGTGCTGCGAGCGACTGTAAAGTCTCTGTGTCTCAACCGGGTCACCTCACAGTGGACTACACTCAAAAGGCCGTTACCTTGAAGTGTTCCTTCTCCACAGCGGGGTGCCCTGCAGAGCCCCCAATGAGCCTGTGGTTTCGCTATGGTGCTTACCAGCCTGAGAGCCTCTGCTTGGACGGATGCAGAAGTGAGGCGGACAAATTCGTAGTGAGGGAAGCCCTGGCAGAAAAGCAAGTTTCTCTCACTGTAAACAGACTGGCTTTCAATGACAGTGCAATCTACATCTGCGGAATAGCCTTTCCCAGTTCAAGGGACTCGAGAGCGAAGCGAACCGGAGAAGGGACCACGTTGGTGGTTAGAGGTCAGTCACTTGAGGCTTTATTCCAGAATGTTACATTTTGCTCAGCCCTTTAAATGCTTTACATTACTCATATACAGAAATTATGAGATAAATCTGTAAGGCATGACCTGAGCACAAACCAACAGAAAGTTTGGTTAAAGAACTACTCTGACTCCAGCTCCCAGCTTCCGAAGACACAAAGTCAGGGTTGTGTTGGGTGCTGTATTCTCTCTCAATGTCCAGATTTTACTAGTGAAGGTGGACCACCTATGTCCTCCTTTCTGTATATTACAGTGCTTGTGTAATGTACCAAGTCCAAAGGGAAACCTGCAAGGACTCACTATCAGGTTTCTTAGGAACCGGTCTGGTATTGCACCATCCAGAACAAAGCACTGAAGAAGCATAAACAATCAATAAACTGGACCTCCCAAAATATGCATTATGGAAAATAAACACAAATCTGGGGAGAATCCACTGGGGGATCCCTGACCCTCTCATTCTGCATGTATGTTGTCTAAATTGAGTTCACAGGATAAGCATCTATGGGATATTTAGTTGAAATGTACAGGTTATTCAGATAATAATTACAAATCGAATTGTATTTTATCCTTCAAATAATCAGGTACTTTAAGACATGGCACGTTACTCCATCCCTACCTAGAGCACAGGATACCTCCTGCAAGGAGGGAGAAATTCAGAATGTGAAAACGGATTCAACAATTCTACTTCCCAAACCTTGTTAGGAAGAAGGGGCAGATGTAACAATGCCTGTCTCTGAGTATGAGTGAGCACTAAGGTTCTCAGTGTACGGCCTTCTCAGTTCTTTACAGACCGCAGTATTCCGTTATGGATATGAAACAGCTCAAAGCTATAAATAGCAGCATTAACAAACACTTGGGAAAATATCTTAACTCCATAAACAGACTCTTGGTGACACTTCTACATCATTTCTACCAAAAGAAATGTTAAATGCCCTTGAACAAACTGTCTTAAAACGTTCATCTAACTTTAAAATGCTTTATATAAAAAGTGATTCCTAGCATCATGAGCAGTAATTAATTGAATTTAAAAAAATTTTTGGTTTTAAAAATGAGTAACATTTTTGGTATAATATATTTAAAAACTGATGAACTGGCTTTAATTATATCAAGCACTTGAGTGTCTTTTGAATCAAGAGACGCTGAATCAATGTTCAGGTGAAGAGCCAGCAGAGGCAGTTCATGTCCCCTCTGACAGGCAGCTGCAGTCAGACTTCAAACGTGTGTTTGCGATAACGTTTCAATCGTGACTGAGACTCTCTGTTTTTGTGACAAAGAAATTAAGGTTCTCAGTAAGGAAATGCAGAGTGTCCTGATAGCTCTCTTATCACTGCTCTCTATCTACGTCACTGGTGTCCTCGTGATCTTCATAGTTCTCTCCAAGGTAAGTCAAATTTCTTTGTCTCAGCTGTCCCAATAGCCTTGAATACTATCATAAGAAAATAACTCTCATCTCTCTACACGTGAGCCTCACAAATAGCTCACCTAATTAACATCTTCCTGTGCACCTGCAGGAGAGATCACCTGCAGGAGAGGTCTGCAGAAGAAAGCAGACATTTTCCTCACTGAAATTATTATTAACCAGAGTACACTATTTATAGTGTTTTCTCCTTAAAACCCAGTAATATGGGAATAGGAGACTCTCCTTTATAACCATCTGATATGCTATCTTTCTGCTGGGGGGAAGGCGGGTTAATGCTATCTATGAAAGGCCTAAGAATAGCTTTTAAGAGCAAAAAGGGGTTAACAAAGAGATCAGAAGCTGCCTTAAATTATTTTTTAAAGGCCTGAAGTTTTTAAGAAAGAATATCTTCTGGTTGTTTATAGGCTATAAGAGGGGGAACATATGTGTTATATTAGGATTACTATAAATCCTACAATCGACATCAGTTTGAGTTATTAGTAAAATCTCAGAAATGACATGAAAATTATTAAATCTTACTGCATATCATCTAAATATTATGTTAGTTGAATCTTATTATGGTATGAGATAGCTGCCATCATTGTTCTGAGTGCACAAAGTGTCTTATAAGACTTTCCTTTTCTTCTTGACAGTCGAAATCTAACACTCTAAGAAACAAAGAAACAGAGGACTCACAAAAGGTACAGACCAACGCTTGTAAAATATCTTCTAAATTGTGGCTGGTTCTAGTTATTTCAAATCTGAAATAATTTAAGAAACACAGAGAACACCAGGGTGACTTTCAACCTTGGATGCTGTGTCCTATTGCTGAGAAACTCAGTGAGAATCTCCAGTGGTAAACTGTCATTTAAATTTGATAGTTCGCAACCATAAATTCTACTTAATGTACTTAAAATACAAGAGTGAATGGCAGGTAGATGTGCTGGTTGGGGTGGTTTTGGAGACTGACGGCAGAAAAGAAGACAAAGCTCTGATGATGTACACCAAGCATCGCTTCTAGCCCTAAGGGAGAGAGACATTTTTTCTCTTTTGTATTTATAGAAGAAGAGCGCTCGGCGTATTTTTCGGGAAATTGCTCAAGAACTATATAGTAAGAGACACGTGGAGACAAGCCAAGAACCTGTAAGTGTGAAACAGCAAAAAGCTTTAATGCAGATATAAAGCAGGTTTGACTAAAAACACTAAGCTGCCAACAAGCCATCAATAATCATTAGAAAAGTCTGAAAGAGGACTTTCACATATAATGCATTTTCATATAGAACCTGTTTTGATAAATACATAACAAAGGACATCTGATATAATATTAACTAGAGACCAGGCTGGCATCTTAGTGACGTGGAATCTTTCAGAAACACACCAGATACAGGCAATGTTTTCAATATAGACAAGGCTGCTTTTGTGGATTAAAAGCTACTTTGTACAGTATCTAGCAGTGTAGTAGTAGGCATTAAGTAGATGTTGCAAACATTTGTCAAATTATATAGAAAACATTACTTGTTGCTAATAAAGCAGAAATAAACACATTAGAAAAGACTCAGCTAATGAAATAAAAATTCAGTATTTCTTCAGTCTTTGGCGTTGGAATGGTAGAAAGAATACATTATCTAGAATACATTCTGACAGTGTCTGGTTAAAGTCCTATATAAACAGGTTTTTCAAACAAGACGCTGTTTTAGAGCTGGTAGAGTAGATACTCGGCTTCCATGATGCATGATCAGACCACTCAAATTTAAATTAAAATGAATACAAAATAATGAACTTAAATACGACTAAGGATATTTTCCTCTTAAACAGCAGCCAGGAGGGCAAATGCAACAGGTTTCTGATATGAGGTGTGTTTTTTTAAATCCAACTTTTAAAAAGGATTTTCACCCAGGAAAGAATATTGTCTAAACAGTCATTTCATCCTTCAATTGAATATAGACAAATATGTAAAGAAATGGTCTAATTACCTAAGACACCACCCTGAATAATTAAAAATGCCTATTCATACTCTTTTCTTCTTGAGGCTGGGGCACCCTTTTCAGCAAAGAGGCAAAGTTAAGTGGCCTGAAGACGTGCCTGGAAGGAAGAACTGTCACACGTTCTAAGCCAGGGCTTTGACAATGGCATCTGAATAAGAAAATAAATTTTCAGTTCCCACATCTTACTCTAAATATAGGGAAAATGGTAGCTTGACCTTTAAGATTACTGGAAGAGTACTTATGTCCCAGAGTGAGAGATGGCACTGTGGTTTACATGTTGCTCGCAGTGTGGCATCGTTGGTTATCTAACCTTAAATATGGCTTGTTATTTACTATTGCAGGAGAAAGACAACACTTATGAAAACAGAAGAGTACTCTCCAACTATGAAAGACCATAGAAATATTTTAATTTTCATTTAAGTCACTGAAAATCCAACTCTACAAGTTATGCAGTATTAATGGACATACACCCAACAGGGTTTTAAAGAAACAACCAAAGGTCAATGGAAAAGACAATTGGCTACAAGGAAGGAAGCCAGAGTATAAGGAAACTGCAGCTCACAGTAATTACCAAAATACTAAAACCCACCGAAATGTAACTGAAAAATGCTGCCCTAATTTGCTAGGAGAATTCTAAGCAGTCTAACATTTTCACAAACTTCCATTTTTACAACATATATCCTCTATTTATTTCACTCAACCTACGAGGTGCGTGATGACTGCTACCCTGAAGGTCTGGAGCCACACCACGTGCCCTGAGCAGAAGAACCGCACCCGGGGGTGGGCGTGATGGGCCAGTCAGACTAAGCTGGGAGGGAAGGGGAAAGAGGCGAGGAGGAAAGAAGGTGCCCACATTTGAGTCAGCGAAAATCATCTTGAAAACTACCTTGGAGCAAACGATTCCTCTGGTATTGCCATGGGGCAATGGTATAGTGCACATTTTCCTGCCAGGGCATACAAAATCACTTACATCATGCCGCCAACGAAAAGCAAGACTGGAAGAGAAGAGAGTAAGAAAGCGATAGCTACAATATAGAAAATCCAAAGCAGAAGGTTAAACAAAGAAAACCTCAGAACAAATAAGCCACAACCGACTCTAGATGTCAGTGTTGTGCCAAATAGCACCAGGGTAGGAGTGGGCAAGGCACCGTCCTTGAGGGCGCCTCTGCAATACTGATTTTTAACCAGTTTAGGAGGGAAACATCAGATACCAGGCTGAGCACAGCAAAGATGTTTATGGAATTCATTACCATCTTACTAAGAAAACATGTTATGGATTGTTCTTTGAAAGCTACTTTGGCGTAAAAGAATCTATTTAAACTACCCACAAGTATGTGTTCGTTATTAAACATGAATTACAACTTATTATGTTTATTTCATTAAAGTGTTTCTTTTAAACTGATATTAAGTGAGGTGTACTCTTATTTTCAAAACCCAGACAGAATTTTAAGATATTTTAAGATCCATGGTTTAAATTAGTGATCTCTAACCTTTCTAATCACATGTGCCAAGAAAAATGGGGGAGCATATAACTCCATTTTATTTGTGTGTATGTATGTATATCTATGTGTGTGTGACTGCATATGTTGTGTATTTGTAAAGTGGATGCATATTTATGTATGTATGTCTGTATATTTGTGTATCTTATACACAAATATAGAAATTAAACAATTAGCATAAAAAGTGATATAAATAAAAATGCTAATATTTTCTTCCTATAGCCCCAAATAAATTGCCTTGCGTACTCCCTGGGGTACATAACCGCCACTTTGAGACCACTGGCTTGGATGAAATAAATGAACTTCTAAACCAGGTGGCAAAAAGGGTCAATGCTGACACCATGTAGGTGAATAGAAGAAGTGTTGGAATAGATCATTTACTTTTCATTTCATTACCTTTTAGTACTTCCGGGGCTGAAAATATACTGTTCTTTGTGTAACTAACAAGGAGACAAAATCCCTAAGATAAACTAGTACCTGACTCAGAATAAGCCTTTCCCAATGCAAACAAGGACTGTGTTTCAAAGAGTGATTTTTGAGCTGAAATTTGGAATACACTTTCCCAAGGAAAGCAGTTCCAGTCCCTCAGGTCAGATGTAAGAGTGCCTGATGTATATACAACATTCATTCTTTTATTCATCCATCGAGCCAACCACACTTACTGAGCGCTCTACTACTGCAGTCAAAGGCCTCTTTGCAGGCCATCCTTGGGTCACGCTGAACTTGTCCTTCCACAACCTCACTCTGTTCACACTTCATGCTTTTCACATGCTGTTCCCTCCACCTGGGAAAACACTTCACAGACACAAACACAGCTCATATGTCACCTCTTACATGAAACCTCCTGTAACTGACCCAGCAGTCAATATTGGGTCTTTCCTTCTCTAAATACATAGTGCTTTGTCATTTTTCTTATCTGACTATCCTGCCACGCCTGTTTACATCTGTCTTCTGGACTAGTCTGTAAGGATTTTAAGACTAGAAGAACGTTTTCATTTATCCCTGTATTTGCACTGCCTAGCACTACCTGGTACACAGTAGGCTCTCAAATGCCTTTATATGAATACAACTGAACAATCTTTCTATAGAAAAATATTTTTTCAGCATTTCAACTGAGATATGAAGCATACTTCACACTCTAGCCATCAACCTTCACTCTTCTCCATAAGGACTGTCTGTTGAATCCCTAACGGTATTAATTTTCCTACTATGTGAGCATCCCGAATTTTCGCTGAAAATGACTAAGCTATAGCTGTCTGTTTAGATTTGAATTTCCCATGACAATAAAAATATTGACAACAACTCAAAGATGGAAATGGACAGAGACGTAGTTCTAGTGTCTACGCACCGACCTTCCAGACAAGGGCATTTAAACCACATACCAACAGGATTTTCACAATGAGTAATTTCTTTTTCTCTACTATGGAAGACTGGAGAGAATCTGAACCCCTGGCTAACACATACAGTTAAGTCTCCGTGGGGTCAAGTCACACAGACCGACGGAGAAGGCACAGACTTCGAGGGAAGTTAAAACGCAGACATCAAATTATGATGCTTATTGTTAAAAGGGTTTCACAGGCAGATCTAAACCACATTGACAAACATTTCAAACTGTGAACAAATATGATAAATAAACTACAAATAACAAAGTAACAGAATAGAATGGAATGAAATAAATCTAACATGTATCAAATACCAACACTGAGACAGACATGGTTGGGCACTATCCTCTAAATTACATTATTTAATCCATACAACAAACTTCAAGATAGGTGTTAGCCCCATTTTTACAGATGAAATACTTAGCTTAATGAGAGGCCCAGGGAGAAGGGCTGACCCATGTTTCAAACACAGGTCAGCCCTCAAAGCCCAAGTTCCTCCACAAACAGTCCTGCCAGTCTTGCTTATTTCTATTTAGACCAACAGGAGCTTTAAGACTAGACATGTCTAATTTAACCAGAACAATGACCCTGGAAGAAAGTGACAAAGGTACCAAGGGCTACCTCTCAAAAAGCACAGGGCTAGCTGGTTTCACAGGAGAATTCTACCAAACTTTCAAAGACCAGATAACCACAATGGGATTTAAACTGTCCCAGAGCACAGAAGAAACAATTTCCAAATTCTTTTTTACAAAACCAGCAGAACATTGATACCAAAACATGACAAACATAATATCCTCCAAATAAATAAAAGATCAGATACAGACCAACTATCATTTAACAATATTAATGCTAATATTTTTATTTAGAATTTCTGTAAATCCACTCTAGTGATGCATTACAAGAAGACGACCCCATCGAAGCCTGGAGGTGCAAGGGTGGATGTGTATTAGAAAAGTATATATTGACTTAATAGGTCAAAGGAGAAAAAACAGGATGACTATCTCACAGATGTTGAAAACATAGGTGATAAAATTCAACATTGATTCCTGATTTTTTAAGCTCTTAATAAAACAGGATTTAAAAAAATATGTATCTCAAGTCAAACAGCAAGCTCAAGGCAAAAGACAGCACCATATTTAAAGTAGAAGTATTTCTTCATTAAAGTCAAAACCAAGACAAAAATGTCTACCATTTTGTTAACATTTTCTGGAATTAACTACCAATTCACTTTGAAAAAAAAAAAGTCTAAAAATAACAAGGAAGTAGCAAAACCATTTGCAGATGCCATAACTGTGTATCAAGAAAATCTAAGAGGATCAATGGTAGAAACAATTTGAAACACTAAGATAATCCAATAAGGCAAATGGTTAAAAAAATTGGTACACACACAAAAATAACTGCTTGTGTAAGTATGTGTAATATCCATTCTAAGATATGATAGAAAAGCCATCTGCTACAACATGGCTGAAGCTGGAAGATTTTATGCTCAGTGAAACAAGCCACACACAGAAAGACAAATACGGTATGATCTCACTCACATGTGGAACCTCAACAAGCCAAACTCGCAGAACCAGAGCAGACAACAGTGGCTGCCCAGGGGCTGGGAGTGGGGGAAACGGGAGGATGTGGGTCAAAGGATACACACTTTCAGTTGTAAGATGAGTAAGTTCTGGGGATCTAATGTACAGCATGGTGACTACAGTTAATAAAACTGAACTGTATACCTGAAATTTGCTAAAAGAATAAATCTTAAGTGTTCTCATCACACATACACAGAAAAAGGTAACTATGTGAGGTATTGGATATGTTATTAACTTGACTGTGGTAATCACTGCACAGTGTATACCTATACTAAATCATCACGTTATATACCTTGAATACACACAATTTTTATTTGTCAATTATATCTCAATAAAGCAGGAAATTTCTTTTAATTTTTGCAAAGTGTGATGGAAGAAAAATTCCTATTCACAATATCACACATACACACACACATCCCATTAGAATAAATCTAACAAAAATTGTGCAAGACCTTTAAGAAGAAAATTTTATGATACTAAAGAACAAGCAATAGAATAAATTGAAAGACACATCCTATTATTAGCTAGGAAGACTCAATACTCCCTAAACTAACTTATAAATTTAATATGGGGCAGTTAGACAAGCTAGTGCTAAAGCTGATCTGCTAAGTCAGTCAAGAAAAATCTAAAAGGAACTGATTGAGGGGGGACTAGTCCTGGGATATTAAAGTGTGTGATAAAGGTACAGTAATTAAAATAGTTTGGTGTTGGCACACACACAGATGGATTAAATCTTAACAGGACAGAACCAAACACATACAGGACTTTAGTCTCTGATAAAGGTGGCATTTCAAAGCATCGAGAAAGAGACGATTTATTCAGTAACTGGTGTTAGGATCACAGGCCAGCTATGGGGAAAACTTCACTCTTTAGGAAGCAGTTCCACTCCTGGAGATGCATCATACAGGTAACCTTAGATCTACTTCCTTCAGATCTTTTCTCTATGCCACCAGCTCAGTGAGGCCCTTCCCTGAGCGCTCTCTTTAAAATTACAGCCCCCAACCCAACTCCCAATTCCAGAGCCCCTTTCTTGCTTTTAGTGTTTACTTCTCTTCATAACACTTATGACCAACAACATGCCATTTGTTTACCGTCTGTCTCCCTCACTAGAACATAAGCTGCACGAGGGCAGGGATATTCATCTGTTTGCTGCTTACTTATCTCCAGCACCTAGGCACTCAGTAAACACTTTTTAAATGAATGAAGATACTCTGTGGCATGAGTATTCAGCAGCCAATTCCCTCCCACTTTCACTTCGAGCTCAGCTCCACAGTGTAAACAAATGTGCTCAGGGCAGATGACTCCCTCCACAGACCTGGAGAGTGCATCATGATGGTCCTGAATCCCTTGCCAGTTGCTGCCTGGGCAGGGACACATGCCCCCATCCTTGCCAACAGGACCTGCAACGCAGTGTGCTAGGGAGGTTTCTGGGAAACATTTCTCTCACTAAAAAAAACAGAGAGATGTACAGGAGAAAATGCCTCTTTCTTTTCAAGATTTTGTCATGCCTACACATGATGCTTGGTACGACATCAGCCATTTTGCAATTTTTTTTTTTTAAAAGATTTTCTTTTTTCTTTTTTCTCCCCAAATCCCCCCCTGGTACACAGTTGTATATTCTTCGTTGTGGGTCCTTCTAGTTGTGGCATGTGGGACGCTGCCTCAGCGTGGTCTGATGAGCAGTGCCATGTCCGCGCCCAGGATTCGAACCAACGAAACAGTGGGCCGCCTGCAGCGGAGCGCGCAAACTTAACCACTCGACCACGGGGCCAGCCCCAGCCATTTTGCAATTTTGAGGGGAATGTTGGCATACTGAAGATAAAGAAAAGCAAGCAAGCTCTGAACTTCAATGGAATAGTTTTATCACTGAATTAACCGACCTTGGAATCACTTTTCCAAAATAAAATCAATTTTTACAAGCTACTTTTAGTTGCTCCTTCTGTTTCCTAAAGCAGAAAGCATCCTGATACATAGTTACACATGTGTGCAAAGACTTGCCCAAGAGTGTTCGTTTCACTATTACTTATAAAGCAAACTGCTGGCATCTAAAATTACGTCAGCAGAGGTGTCCTTAGGTAAAAGCATCATATATCCAGTGGTGTGCTGGTAAATGTTTACCAACCAGCTTGGAGGAGGCTATTTGTAGCGTCTGCCAATTTCCATGCTGTAAGTATTCCCACCACAGTCAGTTTCAATAATGGCCATGTTTAACAACCAGCTCACTAAATTCCTGCCAATGTAACAATCAGCTCTCAAGAGCCAGTAAAACCAGCTCCAACATACCACTTGCTTACATCCAGACAGTGCAGATACATGTGCTGGCAGGAATCATTTCCTTGATAAACTTGGGTGGAAAAAGGCAATGAAAGTATTTACAGAGGGCTTTAATTATATAATCAATTTTTTCAGGTACAGACATACTTACATTTTGAAGAATATTCAAGAAACCTGAACAAGCTTGTGGAACTGGAGTGGATGAGAAACTTTTCATTATACACCCTCATGCAAGCTGCTTAAACTTTTTTTTACTATGAATTATCTTTTTATAAAAATTATAATTTTGAAAAATTAAACCTCCTTAAATTTTCATTTTTGCAATGTAATTCTCCTTTTCTCCATCACATACTTTTCCCCTTTTTGATGATTAAAACAATGCTCACTAGATTTAATAACCCCTAAACAAAACTGGGTCAGTAAACCAAACAAACTGAAATTAGATACCTTTGCACTTTTTTCCTCAAATTAACCTAAGTAACAAAATCACTGTGATTCAACTTCAATAAATCTCAAAAAAATTATGCAAGTAATCATTTCATCTACAATGCCTTTCTGTTAAAACATAAATTGAGCCAAGTATGCAAAGCACATTCAGATATCCTCAAAACAGCCCAAAATTCATGCACTCACAGAGCAAGCTCACTTTGCACCTCAGTCGTCACATAGTGTCACATGGAAATCATCGGGATCTAATTAGCGACTTAGAGAAAGGAAGCAATAACAGAGTGCTGCGGAACAGTCTGCAAAATTTATAGGTCACTAAAGGTCACCCACAGTAACAAGGCTTCTTGTCTCTGGTTTGCTACGTGTCACATGCCAGACTCCCTGGACCCAACAGGCAACTCTGTGAGTCCACAATCAAGGAGCTTGTTTTCAGCTCTTACTGGAGACTGCCCTCTTGTCCAGTTTGACTTCCTCTCAATTTTTAGCGTCAGAAACACAAGGAAATAAAATTCATGGCTAGACTGATGTTTCCTCCCCAGCTCTCCCACCTCCTGCTATGCCAGGAAGTAGCATTAAAGTTCTATCACGTGGTTGCCCAACAGGACACAGGAAGCCAGGACCTATAACCTGATGACTCAGGACTGTGATGCAAGGATGGAGCTGATACTTAACTACACTGGGAACAGCACTGAGACAAGGTCAGGTCGCTGTACTAACAAGAAGGACGTTTCTTAGGCTTT
This sequence comes from Equus przewalskii, assembly GCF_037783145.1. Taxonomy (NCBI): domain Eukaryota; kingdom Metazoa; phylum Chordata; class Mammalia; order Perissodactyla; family Equidae; genus Equus; species Equus przewalskii. Next base: position 25,087,215 of record NC_091842.1, read on the forward strand.
TCACTTACAACATATATATACGCTATCCGGGCACTCACACTTACAGCAGTTTTCTCTTTACCATGACAAACGATTTAACAAGAGGAATGGAATGATGGAGACGTTCGATGGGGGAGGGATATCTGTTCCATCTGTTCTCCTTCCCGCCCTCCTATGTCTAAACAGTTCTCCATTTTCCCCACCATCAACACAAATCTAAAACCACTGGATAAATGTTAAGACAAGCATTAAATCTGAAGGGACTAAGACCTGAGGGGGAAAAAATAAGGACGAGAAGAAATGAAGGAGCAAGTGAGTGGCAACGCAATCCATGGATATAAGCAAACATGAACATTATTCCTTAAGACAGATTTTCACAGATATTCGAATAACTACGACGCTTGCAAAATATTAACGGATCTCTTTGAAGAGTTTTTAAACCCAAGGCTGAACTAGGCTGTAAAATAGAAAAATTAAAGATTTTAAAACATTAACATGTATTACTTATACAATAATTTTTATTCGCTATACATTAACTTATGAAAATGAAAAAGAGAGGCTTAAAGTCATACCTTTCAGCATGACCTAAAATGCAAACCACATAAGCTAAAACTATGAATTAAACTAACAGCCAGAAGTCACAGTAAATATGAACGTAAAATCAAACCATTTCTTCTAAGATATTGTTCATTCAATATTGCTGAAGAGCAAAGACCAATCAATCAAAAAACCAAATGTTACACAAAGAAATGATATGTGCTGAAACACAAATGGTCTTTAAAAGGAAAAACCAGGTAAGAGCACTGATCATTTCTAGAGTCTGGGACAAGAGACGTAAAATATAAAATAGATATGACATTTGGCCAAGTATACACGGGTAGATTAAAAGGCATCATTTTTGGCTTGACTCAGCTTAGAAGCTAATAAATAAACAGTTCAAGCTCCATTTAAGAGCAGAAAATGCAAACACATTTTAAGCTTTCCATCTCAAGCATGCAGACCCAGCCAAGTATTAATTATTACCACTGCAAAGGGAGTATTAGAGTTCTATAAAATCCACATTAAGAAGAACATTAACCAAAGTGATATTTTACATGAGTTAACTGTATTCTTTTCAATTCCAGGCTATTCTAAGAAACAGAATCACAAATACCAATAAATATCTACGATAGCTAAGAGGCAGCCTGACCACACTCACCGTTTTCCACATAGGGATGAAAGGGTAAGACGAGGGCCAGGATGACCCGGCCTCTGGTTGGCTCCAAGACACTTCTGATATCTTTTAACAAAGTCAAGGGCTGATCACAGCGGTCCAGTAAATTCAGGCAGCTGATGACATCATATTGGAACCCTGTATTCTGCCATTCATTTATACCAAGCACTCTGGAAAAATCAGAAAGAACTAGATTGATACAAACCCCCTTAAAGACATCGTTAAAAATAATTGAGATGCCAGTAAAGGCTCTAACTTGTCTTCCAGATCAAAGTAAATTCAAAATCATCATTTATAATTCATGTTCGCAGTTATGGCCAGGCAAGAGGAAAACAGCAACCACATTTCTTTAAATTTAGCATTTCACCGATTTCCAAATCCCAAAACACACCATACATCTTCATATTAAACATATGATTAGTTCTCGTAAAAGGACATGTATGGTGATAAAAATGGTTATAAAACTAGGGCATCAAATTCTTCAACATCAGTGAATGAACAAAGGGTCCTACTTTCCACATTCAATGAAATTTAATCATAAAATATATCATACATTCCTGTTTTCTATTCCTAGGGTCCCTCCAATTTAAGAATGACTAGGGTTGGTATAAGATAATTCCCATTTACAAGCTATGACCTTTTGAGCACATCTCTGTTCCCAGGAGAGAGCTACTATTTCATACTCTAGAATCTTCATATCTGAATAACTACATAGGAAAAAATAAAGCACAGGACATTCTACTAAAACTGTAAGTGAAGAGTATAGTTAACACGTCACCCTCAGCCCTCAATATCACACACACTGACACACGCACACTCACTCTCTCTCTCAAAGATCATTTCTAGTCCTTCACAATGTTTTATCCACGGAAAGGGGGAGTTCTTGTATCAAATCTTTGTTAGCCACACCATTAAGGAAACCACTATAAAGTACTCACTCCTGCTGGCTTATACCAGTCAGAATGTGGTAGGTGAGATACATTAAGACAGACAGTGGGAAAAGAAAACAGGAAAAAGGAACTTTGGTAAACAGTCTTTGATAATGCCGAGCAAATACAGCAGAGATATGTTAGAAAATTCTAAAAGTGTAATGAAAAAGTATAACTCATTAGCATAATGATATTTTACAGCATTTTTGAATAGAATAAAAAGGAACACAAACCTCTCAGGTGCATCTTCTTTTCAATCTAGGTTTTTTTAAAACTAAAGCCTCCTGCAAAACCACACTCTAACGAACTTCAAGGGACTGGGTGTCACACTCCTTTGCTGCCTGAAGTAAGTGGAGCGTGAGGGCTTCACAAGCACTCTGTGGCACTGAAACTGGGACTGCAGTGATGACTTCAGAAACTGGGTTCAGCTCATTCAAACCTCAGGGAAGACTCTACTTTCAAGACAAAAAGTTCATCAATTCCCACCTCAAAAACCAAAACGAGCAATTAAAGAGAAAGGCTATTTGTAATTTAATAGTTTAGCCACAGAGCCAATTTAAATTCATAAATTGCAAAAAACAAATTACGTGCTTGATTTTAAAAAACAAAACAACAAATTTAGGCCTGTCTACAACGAAGCGGAAGCCAAATATCATCAGTATGTTTTAATCTAAAATAATCTTCCTAAATCCCTCTCAGAATGAGTCGCAGATAGTGAGTTTCCATGTCGATAATTTTGAAAGACAGAAATACACTCTCACAACAGAAAATTATGGCTTTAATGCTGGGACAGGTAAAAACTTTACCTACAGAAGTCCAACTTCATCTTTATTTCTGTTTTGTGATTTCTATGTGTAAACTTAGTTCAACTGACAAAGACAACTTTACTAGCCCAGGAATCCTAACAAGTTGTTAGAACTTTCCTCTTATGAGAAAAATGAAAGAAGTGCCTTGTCCAACGTCACACTGCAAATCACTGGCAGGGCAGAAATGACAACTTGGAGATTCTCCTAGTCTGTTATTCAGGTCAATGAACCTGCCTCTCCACGTAAAGTGAGAAAGAACCTGACCAACATCCTTTGAATAAATGCTGCTAGGGCAGTGGCTGAGTGGACGGCCATCTGCACTTCAGTCTCCAGTATCTTTTTGTTAAAAAAAGAAAATACAGAGGACATTAACATAAGAAATAGAATTCTCAACTATTTTCTTTTCAAGAAAGATCCCAAACTTACAGATAATGCATTAAAGTCAAGTCATTAAAGTCTTTCCAATTGACACTAAAATCTTTGTTCTCTGGTGTCAACAATGTATACACAATTCCTCTCTGATTACCTGGTGTGACGTGTCTGTGAAGTGGGGGCTTAAACCCAGCCCCACCCCCAACCCCACTCAGGGTCTCGCCGCGCGCTTCTTTCCTCCATCAGCCGCTAACCACCATTTGGATCACGGAAACTAATTTTAACATTAACTTTTGCTAAAGCAAACTGAGGAAGGTAAACATGCTGCCAAAATCTTTTCCTGCCAGAGAACGTTTCTATTTATTGCCATTTGAATTGTGGAACTGTAAGTTAGCACACACAACCAGAAATCAGTTGTCTAATCCTTTCCTATGTTTATGGCTTCTCTAAGACACCAGTGCTACCCCAAGAAGCAAGGCATCTGTTTAGGGATTATCTTCAAGAACATGAGATAAATAATAGTTTACCTTCTAGGAGAATTTAAAATAAATTTTTCTTAGAGAAGTGACAAAGAAGAGAATTTATTTTGATAAATTCTAAATAAAAAACAAAACTCCCCAACAGTATAAAGAAAAGTTATTGTTTTGTTTTAAAGAATCAAAGACACATCCTTGGGCTGGCCTGGTGGCACAGCGGTTAAGTGCGCACGTTCCACTTTGGCAGCCCAGGATTCACCAGTTTGGATCCCGGGTGTGGACATGGCACCACTTGTCAAGCCATGCTGTGGCAGGCACCCCACATAAAATAAAAGAAAGACAGGCGCAGATGTTAGCTCAGGGCCAGTCCTCCTCAGCAAAAAGAGGAGGATTGGTGGCACACATTAGCTCAGGGCTAATCTTCCTCAAAAAAAAGAAAAAATCAAAGGCACATCCTTAAATTTTACAACAGGGTTTTCTGGTATAAACAACGATATACTGGCAATACAGAGGAAAAATCTGGCCATTTTCTGTTCATTGATTTATTTCAAAAATGACATCTAGAACTGTCATTAAAAAGCCAGTTGTTCATGGGCCCAGATATTGAAGAGAAACAAAAAATAGCCACCTCCCCAAAAGAAGCCAAAAAAACAAGGAATTAAGCTAAAAATTGCCCCGCCATCATGGGTTGGGCAATCCCTCAACTTACTAAGGCATCATCACATCCTCATCAAAATCTGAAACTGCATCAAAAGCTGCCACTTTTGTGAATATGTTTTTATTTCATACTGATATTATGGAGAGAGTGTCAATCAGTATGAATTTCCTATTTAGGTCAAATTGCAAGCAGATTTTGGCATATGTGCTATATATAAGGAAAAAAATTAAACTAAGTATTTTTTATACGGTGGATAAGTTGATGAAGTTATGTGTAAACTCCAGATATACTGAATTACTAATTCAAACATCTGAAGCATCACTGAAAATCCCATTTAGGCATTTAGTCTCAAGAAGGGCTTTACTGGCAAACAAGCAAGGAAAGGGGCCGGGCAGGTGGGAGGGGAACGAAGACATGTTCCAATACCTTCCTCCCCAAATCCACTTTCAAAACACAGATTTTTTCTTTTAAATGGGGGCAGAGAATCAGATTAGGAATTCAGCATGATTTAAGCCATTGTCCTAACAAAGGTCAAAGCATTCCAAGTTTTGAAATGGTGAATTAACTTCTAATTGAAGGAATATGTTTCAATTTTCACCACACAGACCCACCAGGATCTAATCTGAGACAGATTGCTGGAGCTAAGGGAGACCTTATGAATCACTCAGTTCAACCTCACACAGATAGAATTCTCCTATAAGACAGCCCTAACAGCTATTGATCTGCCTGACATACCAGGGACTACACTTATTCCCTCCTTCCATATAACATCCCATTAAATATTTGTGCACAGTAATCTTCCCTTCCACCCCTTTCCTACTTGGTCTTCTCTTCCCCAGGCTAAAAGTTTCCAGGATTTGTCAATGTTCAACCCAGTCCTGGTCCAAAGAGCTATGCTGATGCTCTGTCTCTAGGGTTAGTGTGTCTAAGTACAAACTTAGGTGGATAGGAGAGTGAGTGCATAATTCTTTCTCCTTTCTTTCTAAGGCTAAGCCCACCTTCCAAAATATCAGAGAAGGAGGCAGGCTCTACCTCGACCTGCCCACTCTATACTCAGCATGTTCTCCCATCAAGAGAATCCATACTGAATAAGGAGCCTTCTTCCTAAGTCTCCCAAGCAGCAAAACCTCAAGCTTAAAACCAACATTTGACACTTCACACCCATTAGGATAGTTATTATCAAAAAAAACCAGAAAATAAGGGGCAGGCCTGGTGGCACAGTGGTTATGTTCCCACGCTCTGCTTCTGTGGCCCGGGGTTTGCGGGTTCAGATCCCAGGCATAGACCTAAACAGCACTCATCAAGCCATACTCTGGTGGCATCCCACACATGAATAGAGGAAGACTGGCACAGATATTAGCTCAGGGCCAATCTTCCTGACACACACAAAAAAAACCCCAGAAAATAAGTACTGATGAAGATGTGGAGAAACTAGAATCCTTGTGTATTGTTGATGGGATATAAAATGGTGCCACTGCTGTGGAAAACAGTACGGCAATTCCTCAAAAACTTAAACATAGACTTACCATCTGATCCAGCCATTCCACTTCTGGGCATATACCCAAAAAGAAGTGAAAGCAGCAACTCAAATAGATATTTGTACACTCGTGTTCACAGCAGCATTATTCACAATAGCTAAAAGGTGGAAGCAAGTCAAGTATCCGCTGACAGATGAATGGATAAACAAAAAATATGGTATATACATATAATGGAATATTATTCAGCCTTAAAAAGGAAGAAGATTTGACATACGCTGCAACATGGATGAACCTTGAGGACATTACATTAAGTAAAATAAGCCAGTGACAAAAGGACAAGTATTGTATGATTCCTTGTATTTGAGGTTCCTGGAGTAGTCAAATTCACAGAGACAAAAAGTAGAACAGTGGTTGCCAGGGACTGGTGGAGAGGGAAAATGGGGAGTTAGTGTCTAATGGGTAGAGTTTCAGAGGGGAAAATGAAAAAATTCTAGACACGGATGGTGTGATGGTTACACAACAATGTGAATGTACTTAATACCACTGAACTGTACAGGTAAAATGGTTAAACAGTAAATTCTATGTTATATCTTTTTACCACAATAAAATTTTCTTTTTAATTAAAAAAACAAAAACAAGACTTGAGAATGCCAGGTTGCAATTAGGGAACAAGTCCATACATTCGATCTCCTGCTTCCAAGCTGTCCCTCATCTGCCCTTTTCCCCCCTACCGTGCCAACTCCTCTAGTTCAAAAACACACTGCCAAGGGAGATGACTTCTCTCTCAACCTCCATTTAACTGTAGTATGGCAAGTTTTTAAAAAAAATTCCTAATCATGGAAAATTGTTTCTGATTCACATCCTTTAAATAAAATACTCTCAAGAAGAAATACATCTAAACCCAAGAAATATACCCGAAAACATGTCAAGAAACTATACCTGTATTTCTTCTTCTGAAGCTGCCATATCATAGTTTCAGACAGCTCAGTAGCATAAATTTCTTCAAAATGAGGGCTCATGATTTTTGTGACTTCTCCATCTCCAGCACCTAAATCAAGAAGTCTATGGGTTTTCCAGTCTGGATTAATCTTAAGCAGTCTCTGAAATTGATCTGGTGAAAACACAAACATTGAGCCTCTTCCTAGCAACCTGGAAGGAAAAGAACAAAAATGGAAGCGTCTGTACAGATCAAGCACCCTCCATACACACAGAAGGACACAGGGAGCCTTTGAACTTACAAAATGTTTATTTTATACGATTATATGATTAAAATGTGTATTATTTTATATGACTGAAAAACAAAGTTAGTAAAGTAAGAAAATACTTTCAGGTACCATTATCTGTCTCATTTGCAAATAACATCCCCCAAAAGAGTGGACAATGAGAGGAAGAAAATGTAGAAAAGAAAAAGTCGAGAGGGGAAGGGAAAAATAAATGAGTAAGAAATTAAAAGATGAATGTGAAGAACTTATGTCAAAATAGGAAGGAGAGATGGAAGGAATAACAGAAAATGTTCGTCAGTTAAACAGATGACAGACCAACAGAATCAGACCACAGCACTAGCCAGTAACACTAAGCCAAGACATCAACTAGGAAAATAACGCCATTAGGAAACTAAACAATGGGCGAGAAAAATAGCTTTAGGATAATAGATTTTTAACAGACACTTAATTTGCATGAGAAAAGCAGACAGTACTTGTGTCAGTTATATGTTATACAATTGGCTGGGTCTTATTATTTCCACAGATTCTAAAAAACACTCAAAAACCACAGTAATACTTTTGAAAAAAGAAAATTGAAAGAAGCGAAAATGGAGATCAAAGCGAACCCTCAGAATAGCAGCTACAGATCAAACTAAGTCTCCCTATTTCATTTCCATCTGGGGAAATAAAACACACTCCTATTTAGAACTTGCTTTCTAGCCCTCAAATCCCCGTTTGCCCAGGGCAGGGATTCTCAGACTCCTCCTCAGCAGCGGAACCCTCTCTCTAGACGAAGCTGAACTCAAAGACAATATAAAGCGGCAGAAGGAGAGCTGACGCTGAAATGAGGCTGACAGCCCTGGGCTTCGGCCAGCCCACTTCTAGGCCTTTCCCTGCCGCCTGAAGCAGCTCCAGAGGCACCTCCTCTCCAGACCCTGGAAAACAGTTTGAAAAAACCACTGTCTAGGAAGTGGCAAGAAAATCTGTACTGTACTGCTACTTTCTGGAAATAATCACAAGGCACACTATATTTGTTAGAGTGAGTGGAAAGATGCATGCAACTTGGTGCTCCTGGTGAGACCGGGTTCAGGAAAAAGTTCAAATTATGGAGGTCACATAACAAACGTCCCCTTCCCTCTTTCCATTAAGGCCTTAAGAGAGTTTAATCAAATCTAATAACGCATTTACAGTAAATCTTCTGCACCACAGAAATGCTTAGAAAAGGGCAGGAGGAGACCTCAGAGACTAACTGAGGCTATCCACTACAACTGTCTACCAGAGAAAACCGTATCTCCTAAAAGAAAAGTTGTTTTTAATCCTCAATTGTTCATAAATTCTAGCAGAAAAACAGGCTGCAGAAAGCAAATCTGAGAAAAGGAACTAAACTTACTAAAAGAGCTATACAAAATTTCCCACAGGAGCCAGAGGCCGAGCAAGAAGAGGGAGGTGATAGGCAGCACAGCTTGGGGGATGCATGTTTCAAATGTCGGCGCTGACTTGCCATAGGACCAAAAGTAAGCTGCAAAATAGTTATCTGGCTTAAACTTTCCCAGTTATAAAATAACATGCTTCTCTAGTCATCTCTTTGGCATGTAAGGAACCTTGACATGATAATCATAAAATTCTAGAGCTAGAGGTCATCTGACTCTGACTGGTCTACATCTAAAGGCACCAGAGAGAAGAACTGTCCTATTTCCAAAGATCATGAGCAACAGAGGCTCCACAAAAAGATTAAAACTGTCAAAAAATATAGCAAAATTCATCGAGCCCAGCGTTTCCCAACCAAGACCAACTTTGCCCTCTAGGGGGCACTGGGAGTAGGTGGGAGAGTTTCAGGTAGTCACAATGACTTGGGGGTGCTACTGTCATTTAGTGGGCAAGGTCAGAAAAGTTAGACTTTCTGCAAGGTGTGGGGCACTCCCACACAATGAAGAATTACCCCACGTAAAACGCCAAGACACTGATCTAGCTCAATACAAGGTTTCCAGCAAACACATACCATGGAGAGATACGGCTCTCTAATTTGTCCTTAACCTCCAAAGTTAGTGATGTCCATGTGTGGGGTTTTGTTTTGTTTTGTTTCAGTGTTTAGTAACCATCCTAGGTTCTCTAGCCTCCATCTAAATTCTCTCCAGAGTCTACAGAGGAGGCACACCTTCTTATAAACATCTTCCCACAAACTCTGAAAGCAGTTATTACGCCTCTCCTTACTTGGTCTTCCTCTTCCCAACACAGAGGAAGTCTGATAAGTATCTTATCTTCCTAATTCAAGAAGCTACCACAGTAATTACTTCTGTCTCTAAGAGATGGCCACTCATGGTAATAACGTACCCCTGCCATGACTCGAAAGTACCAAAGGGCTCAAAATTAAACTTTCAGCTGAGAATAGGACACAGGCCAAGAGATGTTTTGGAATTTGCAGGGTGGAGGTAGTGGAGATTAGGGTTAGGAAAAAAAAGCAGAAGAGCTGTACATAAGCGAAGCCAAAAGGGATTTACTAATTATGCTGCCTCTTTTTGACCGAACTGTGAAATTCCAAAGCAAAGATTTTAACCTGGGTCCAGTGAGGTAGAGGTAAGGGGAATTGGTTTAGGGTTTGAAATCTCTCAAAATCATACGTAAGGTGTTGAATGGAAATGCTATTTGAAGAGAGGATTTCAACTTCTTATTGCTTTCACAGAGGTCCTGTACCTCTTATCCATGAAGGATAAGAATCACTCTACAGTAACTTGCTTGCTTTCCGACGTAAAACAGAAATTCAGGGCAGCCAATTTAGAAACAAAATGTCAGACCAAGTTGTATAAAATCAACCACCAACACAAAAATAACAACTGTTTGCTGAAGCGAACTTTAGGAAATTTCATATAAACAATGACGAAAATCAAGTAAGAAAGCTTGAGAAATGACTTGTGGTGCCTGAAAACATCTTTAAAGGCCAGATGACAGACTGGGGATGCAGACATTTGGTCCAAGCTGGTTCCAAACCTCAAGGGAAAAAAAGTGGACCCAGCCAGCAGCTTCAAGTGGTCTCATAAGGCTTTTCAAGCACTGAGCCCCGCTGCTCTGCTCTTTGGCATTTCGGATTCTTGGGCCCTGGGGATGTTTAAAAATCCGGCCAAGAAAGGATGAAAATGCTCCAAAGCTTTTTCTGTGGATTTACACGAGAGAACCACTCTAGGGATAGACAACTCTGCAATAGGTTCACAAGATCCTGGTGAGCCTAGACATGAGGTAAGAAGAGGTGTAGGACCCTTCACTCAGAGCAAGCCTCCACCCACTGCTGGGCTGAACTAAACTCCCCAAAGAAACTTGCCCTGGGAAGTACACTTAAAGCAGAGATCTTACTCTTCAGCCTATCTACGTTAATGGCTTGGTTTCAAGTAGCTTGCTACGCTCTATGGTAGGGTACTAGCAACATCATGGGCATCACCTTGGAGCTTGTTAAAAATGCAGAATCTCGGGCCCCAGACCTACTGACTGAAAATCTGCACTGTAACCAGATGCCCAGGTGATTCCTGTGCACATCCAAGCTGAGAAGCACTGCTCTACGTAACTCCCACCACAGACATACAGACCAATGAGGCGATTTACCAAGCTACGGTGAATTTAAAAAGCATAACTGCAGAAGGCTGGGCCACTGGACCTACTGCCAAGGATACCGACTAGAAAAGTGTTGTAGCTGTAGAGGCGGCAATATCTTGAACACGGTAACATTCCTTTTTCATTTTTTTTTAAACCTAAAGATAAAGAAAAATATCCAAGATTCACTTACCCATTGATAGATGTTCTAGACATAAACAGGCTAAAAACAGATGACACAAAAGAGTGATATAATTGGATAAATAGCCAGCCCGATTTCTCAATGCTGTTGTTTAAGAAGATCTGTGTTCCTTGATCAAGATAACTCTGAACAAAGACAGCCTGGAGTGATTCGCATAATTTCTCTCTGTTGCACACATACCACTAAAAGAAAAAAAAAAAGAAGAATGAAAACACACAACTGAAGTGTCATCTAAGAAGTCCAAAGACAAAAACCAGAAGACTAAATCAAATCTAAGATTTCCAAACATTATAATCTCACGGCACTTTGAGGATAATCATCATCTCTTATATTCATATGACCTAGAAAGTACAAAATACTCTTCATACATAATTTCTCATTTAATTCTCATAAGCCTCCGAGTAGGCACAAAGAGCAGGGGAAGGCTGAAGAGGCTTGTGAGTCATGCAGCTCAGTAGATGGCGGAGCCAGGCCATAGTCCAGGCATTCTATCCTGGCCTAACAGTTCCCTCACTATACACCCGGGACCCCGAGATCTAGGAAAGCTCTGCTGGCCTCTCCTTCACTGAAATTCAACATCAGAAGACAATAACTAGCATTATTAGCCTTGTTTTTAGATTAAACAATAGTCATAATCCAATGATTTAACTCAAAACCACCAAACAAATTAATGGTAAAGTGAGCAGCAGAATTTAACACTCTAAGGACCAGAGTAAGCTGCCCTCCTTCTTGTAGGCTATATAGAGACCTTCAGAAATACTGAGGTATGCTTTATGAAGTCATATGACATTCTCACAGACAGGAGCAAAATGTGCTCGAGAGAGACTAAGAAGTCACTTAAGGTCACAGTGCAATCAATGAGAAGACAGAGTAATAACATGCTAAGAGCCAGACTTCCGGGACCAGGCTCTAACCAGAACGCACTTTTTAGAAAAAAATTCAAGAGCTTCAACTGTGGGTGAAATTTAATCTTCCATAATCAATGTTTTCCATTTTCATGTGGAGTTAGCGTTCCAGAGAAGGAGGGAAGCAGACTGTAGGGTGCCTAAGCTTTAGAGGCAGCCCGAGGACCAAGTCCTGGCTCTGCCATTCCTCTGTGAGCTTGGAGAAGTCACTGAATGGCTGAGCCTCTGTTCATTCATCTGTAGACTAGAGATGTCACTGGTATCTATCTATCCCAGTAGGAAACTGAGAGGATTAAACGAGATAATGCAGGCAAGTCCTCAATACAGTACCAGGCACACAGGAGAGTCCTGTAATAATAATAGCAAAGAGATTCCTCCAACGTGGCCTGACAAGCAAGAGTTAGCCCATCAAGTACAATGATGAAACTGCAGAGTAGACCATTATTATTAATCCATTATCTGCTAAGAAACAACCAATTTTTCCCAATAAGAAGTCCACTGGCCAAAAGCAACTTGCTTCCCCTTGACAAATATGACCATTTATCAGCAGTAGGTGTCCCGTAACTGCTTGCACAATTGTGGACCAATTTTACAGTCCCCTAAGCTTGCTAAATGTTGAATGAAATCTTGGGTAACATTCTCAACACTAACATCGAAAGGAACCAGTTAGAAACCAATACAAACAAGCAAACAGGCACAATAAAATTTTAAAGTTTGATTAATCTTCACAAATCCTGCACCCCAAACTGGATAAACCAAATCTTTCCAACTGTTGACTGATGTGTGTTAACTTACCATTTAAACATTGTTACCAAAACTGCTTGGACTCGAAAAATATTTTTATTTTTCCCACCCTATATGATAAGCTATGAAGCTTCTTACATTCACTGCCTACATTTAACTTGGTCTGAAAATGTTCTCGCTTAATCATTAACCAATTCTTAATACTCATTGTGCCTCAAGTTATGCCCCAGTGCAGGTCATAAACCATTTTTTATTACACTTGTGAACTCCTAGTGCACATTCTGAACTCTCTAATACTGAGGCCACTCTGACTTTTATTTATTTTTTTATTCTTTGAAATAACTAATCAAGATGAAAGCCATCACCTTGGTAATAGGCAATCAGGTGCATTCTATTAATGTGGACAAGAAATCATTCAAGTGAAACAGAGGAGCTAAGAATTCCTCGGCATCCACTTGTAAATGGACAATCAGAACAACAATGGACTCTGACTTCCAGAACTAAGCAAGAATTGGTACCATTAACTGCAAATATTGCTTTCAAGTGCCAAAAGGAAAACTCAAGTTTTTAACAGCATTTCTCTCAATTCAACATTAACACATGTGGTTGAACCTTTCCTATCACATAAGTCTTTCAGAAAAGAAACTGCTTACTGAACGGAATGTGCTACAGAATAAAAAGGAGTAAAGCCCTTCTTTTTAAAGATAAAGGTTGAAATCCATGTTCCTCCTCACCATATAGGATACAAATGTCAACTCCATAGCATCATTATTCATAATCACCAAAAAGTGGAAACAACCCATCAAGTGATGAATGGATAAACAAGATATGCTTCATCCATACAATATGGATAAACTTTGAAAACATTATGTTAAGTGGAGTAAGTCACAAAGGGCCACAAATTATATGATTTTATTTACATGAATTGTGTAGAGTAGGAAGATCCAGAGACAAAGTAGATTGTGGTTGCCAAGGACTCGGGGAGTGTCTGCTAACAGATATTGGGGCTTCTTTTTGGAGTGATGAAAATGTTCTCAAATTAGAGAATGGCGATGGTTGTACAATTCTGCGAACAAACTAAAAACCACTGAATTGTACACTTTAAAAGGATGAATCTACGGTACGTGAATTGTATCTCAATAAAGCCGTCATCTGTTAAAAAGACAGACACACACATCTAAGTGTAGGTGGCATTTTGATCTTCTAGAAGTTAAAAAGTAGGTTGAAAATTTAAGAGACCAAGCAAACCTCTTTAAAAATGTAAATCTTTAAATGCAAATCAGATCATGTCACTGCCCTGCTTCACAGAAGCCTTAGGATAATATCCAAAATGCTTAATATGGCTCACAAAGCCCTAAACGATTTGTCCATTCTCTGTCCCCAGCTTCACCTCATGACACTCCCTAACTAACAATACCTGGCCACTCCCTCTGTCAAACACTGTACCCTTTTTTCTTTTTCTGGAAGGCTCCTTTCCCATGGCTGTCTCACATGGTATTTGCTCTGTCCCCTACATTTCCTACCACCCCAACCCGCCTCCCCGTCGCCTAGTTAATTCGACCAAAGCCTAAACATTTCTTCAAATATGTTTCCCTTGAACGTCCAGACTGGGTCAGATCCCTCTCTTCTAATTCCCTCTCTTACATCCCATAAATCTCCCCGGTCACATTTATGACCACTGAAGTGAATAACTATACATAGTCGCATGTTCAGTGTCTATCTTCCCAGGTAGACGGAAAGCTTCCTAAAGGTAGGAACAATGACTGACTTCAGTGCCTGGACTGACACAGATGAACAATAAGTGTTCATCAAATGAATTACTGTTTAAAGTCACAAGCAGTATAAGAGGCAGAATTTGGAGTTTCTAGCAAAATCCTGGAGGGAACATAAGGATAACCACAGAGACAGCAGTCACTGGGTTTCTGTCAATTCCTTCAACTCTGAGGTTTATGCAAGGCCCTTTAGGCAAGGCCTTGCTTAAACCTAATTCTGCAAACAGTGGTTAAAGCTACCCACCCACCACAAAATTGCTTTAGCAAAAGCAAGCAAAGAAGGAAGACACTGCCTGGGCACCTGCCCTCACCAGGCACCTGGCCAAGAGCTTCCCATCTCACTTAGCACCTACTAACTTCTGAATCCCGGGAAGCCTAGGGGTTCTCAGCACTTCCAGCTGATTCAAGTTCCTGCTGTAGATGCATGTTGTTGTATAAAAGTTTCTTTCAAAGAAGCCTCTCTCACTTCACTCTACCCAGTGTGTCTGTCTGAGATTCACTGTTCTAAAAGAAGGCAGGACTATTCGGCCCAATTAACTGGACTGGTTGTGTTCAGAGAAAAGATCATCTGATCCAGAAGTAACTAAATTTCGATAGGCCAGGGTTTCTCAACTCAGCACTATCGACATTTCGGGCCAGATAATCCTTTTCAGACTAGGAAGAAGGACCTGGCCACCCACTTCCACAAAACTGTCCACGAAAACCCTGTGAACAGCAGTGGAGCACTGTCTCACACGGAGCAGGAAGGCGAGAGGACGGCGCAGAAAGACTGGGCAGGGGGCTCTAGAAGTTGGAATCCAAAAGAAGGCACTAACATCAAATCCTTCGCAGGGGGGCCGTCTTGTGCATTGTAGAATGTTTAACAACCCATCAGATGCCAGTAGCACTGCCCCCTAGTCATGACCAGCCAAAATGTCCCAGACATTGCCAAATGTCCCCCAGGGGACAAAACTGGCACGCTTGCGAAGCACTACATGGACTTACCCAGAAAACTTCACTGCTCTGACTGCAGTAGTGTTTCCTAACTACCCTAGCTTAACAGTGGTCTAGGGAAAATTAAAAGATGGACTCACTGGCCTCCGGGAACTCATACTCCAGAGGGGAGAAAAAAATCAGAAACCAAGACAAATAAGTAACGGGATTATGATCTTGGTCAGGACCTTCAGCTCCTTAAATGAGCAGTCGCCCTGCCCTTAAAGGCAAGACACTGACTACAGAGAATAATCAAGGCAGGACCTTCTGCAACCATTTGGCAGTCCCCCCGGAGTTACCTCTCTCCAGACACCCCAGCTTACATGAAAAGCTGTAATGAGCTCACAGCACTGGTGGCCCGTCTGCAGGCACCGGGCACTTTCAAGCAGGTGAGTTCTTTGAATATGTGCTCCTCAAAAGACTACAGAGACAAAGGTGCCCAGGCAAGAACAAAGGATTGTGCCTGTGAAGTGTTCCCACTGGAAGGACTATGTGCCAGCTCTGCTGTAGGGCTGGACGCAGTGTCTGAAAAACCGTCCTCTTAGCATCTTCCTTTAAGGTTCACTCAAATTTCATTCAATCTAACTAAGTAAGGAAATCTTTTAAATATTTTAAATAACAAACTCTAATCAAACAAAAGTTGTGCCATCCAGTCACCTGCTGATGCAAAGTATAAAGATGTGATAACTAAACATAACATCTTCTAAAAACAACAGTAAATGGCAATGTTCTCCCTATTTGTAACAAGACTATAAAGATACGAATAGTTAGCCAAATAAACAGCCAAATCAGGTAGACATGAGTTCAAAATGTGTATTTGACAGTATTAGCTAAACAAAATAAGGAAGTATTAGGTCATGTCTTAAAGATTTCATTAAGCCCACAAACATCTCCTGATCTTTACATAACGTTAGTAGATGAATTGTTCCTTCACAGTAGAAATGCAATTTCCATGTAAAATTACATTTGCTTATCAGACTGAGGGATAGAGTGAAAAGTTTTTCTGAAATTATTTTTTAGAGTTCCCCAACTAGTCAAACATGTGCCATTTTTCCAAAATACAAAGAATTTGAGCACATCAGTAGAATGAGAAAGTTATTTTGAAAAACCCACTTCCTGCTTTTAGGTAATGTGGTAAAATAAAAAATAAACATTTGGTTTTTATTCCAGGTTCCTGGCACAGAGCTCCTACAACCCTTGGGGAATCTCTACAGTGCTAATTTTTGTATGCTAATAAATGAGGGAAGTGGGGTGGGGAGGGTGTTGGAACTTTCGGCCCCACCCCTCCAACCTCCAGGGAGGAGAGAGGGGCTGGAGATTGAATTCAGTCACCAATGGCCAGCGAGTTCATCAATCGTGCCTACCTAACAAAGCTTCCATAAAACCCCGACTCCACAGGGTTGTGGGAGCCCGCAGGTTACTGAACACACTGATGTGGGGGGAGGGTGGCTCACCTGAGAGGGCATGGAAGCTCTGTGCAAACCCTCACCCTGCATACCTTGCCCTATGCATCTCTTCCATTTGGCTGTTCCTGAGTTGTACCCTTTATAATTAACCAGTAACCCTAAAGTGTCTTCCTGAGTTCTGTGAGTCATTCTACCAAATTATCTAACCCGGGGTGGGGGGGGGGGAGTTTGGGAACCCCAGAATTTGCCACTAGGTCCAACAGAAGCATGCGTAGTCTGTGGACCCCAACTTGTGGCTGGCACGTGAAGTGAGGGCAGTCTTGAGGACTGAGCCCTTAAACCTGTGGACTGATGCAAACTGCAGGCAGTTAATGTCAGAACAGACAGAACCGAACTGTAGGACACTCGGTGTCAGAAGAAAATGTCACAGGTAAGAAATGGGTTCTCTCTTTCAATGTTAAACTTGATAAAACTGGATAAAGGCCAGCACTTCAAGAAGCTGTCCCATCCTTGTCTAACTGACAAACTGTCAGAACTTCAACTACTATTTTGCACACAGCTCCATAACTTCAATGTCTACACTGAGGCCCACTGGAGCAGGGCCTTTCCTATGAAGCAGACAGCCTATCTTCACAGCCCTTCAGACAACACAAGGTTTCCCAGGAGGGACATTATGAAGCAACGGGAAAAGCCTGGGCCTTGAAACCAGAAAGAACCGGGTTCAAAACCCAACTCTGCCATCTATAAACTGCACTTTTGAGCAAGTTTCATCTCTCTTAGTCTCAATCTTCTGTCTGTAAAATGGGGATATACCACCTACCTCCCAGAGTTGTTATGAGGATTAGAAGGAATAACATATTTAAGTGCCTAGCACACAATAGAAGCCCAATAACTATGAATTTCCTTCCCCTTCCTGTCCAAGGTCAACAAAAACCAGTCAGAGGAGAACTCAAGTTCAAGGAAATGCCTAAAAACCGCACTGTAGGTCTGGGCACCCAGCCATTCCCAAAAGAAATGAGTAACCAAAGACCTAAGGGAGGCATTTAGTGCCACTAAAAACAATCGGATAGGCTCCACTGATCAGGGTCCATGAACAGAGAACCTCTTCTACTACAGGGGGTGGTCAGATCAAGCCTGACAATATTGACCTCGACAGCTAAGGATTCAAAAATCACATTCTAAGTTTCTGAATGCAATCAAATCAGCCCAGACATTTCACCACTGACACCTTCTTGCATCTAAGCACAGCACAGGAGTGAACCAAACCATTCATTACGATTTCTACTAATGATACAAACCTAAACCAACGCCCTCTTTGTGTGAGATTTCAACATGTAGAGTGACAAGGCATCCTCATGTCCACGCAGGGAAACAATTTACACGGATTTGATGGAGCCTCAGCTCTGATTCCATAAATAAACTATTGGCAATCTTCATTTCAAATACTCACTCCCTGTCAGTATTTTATAACTCTCAGATTTTAATAAAGCTTCAGAGGGTCTAAACAGCAGTTTCTTACTGGAAGTTACCAGGGTCCCCTAGGTCACCTTCCCGGTACATCCTGCAGAAGAGAGAGATCCTAGTGTTCCATGAAACGGAAGCAAATACTTGTTTAGGGTTTCAACACAGGTTATAAGGAAGGAAACAAAGCCTTTTAAAAGTCTATTTGGTATTCAGCTGCAAAGGCCTCCAGACTCTCGAAAGCAGTTCACAGGAGGACAGGGTGGAATCCATCAGCGTCCGTCTGGCTAGCTGGCTGACTGCCCTGAGCGCTGTGAGCTCCTGCCTGACGTCCGTCCGCCTCCACACGGTAAACGGGCAGTGAAGGTACAGGAGACCGAAATCTGTCCTTCAGCACAACCTACCACCTCTGACTGTGATGTCCAAGTATTTTTTCCTTTGGAAAAAAACTCCAAATCATTTTAATTCTATCTTGAATCCATCATCACCTGTGGCATAGCACAGTTTTGAGCTTTTAGAAGAAGGTAAAAAAATAAGTCAAACATACACATACTTGTAATTTTAAGTTACACCTTAATAATTCTGGATACTGTTATCTGTGCTTTTAAAAAACCTTGCAGTACGTCACCTGGAGAAATTGTCCTGGCTTGGTTCCACGGAGTTCTGTAACAATTCTTTTTTAGCTCCATCTATTGAGAAGCTGCTGAATGACTGTTATTACCAAGAACCTAGTTAGTGCGGCCTGAGGATCCTTCCAAGTTTCAACAGCTCTAAAATAGTTGCATTATCTTTAAGCACAAGGCGCAACGCATCGGAAAAACTACATCTAAAGTTTTTGTGGTTGTTTACATTTTTAAGTTCCGAGTCTGCCGATACTGAAAAGTGACAATATCTAGTCTCTCACTGCATGGCTCTATTTCTTCCCAATGAGTCAAACTACCCGTCTGGCAACCTGTGATTAGAATGTGCTGATTAGGAAGCTGGAAATTTTCTCTTGGGAAAAAAAGATCAGTAAATATTTCAGGCCTTCGGGTCACACAGTCACAACTGCTCAACTCTGCCACTGCAGCGGAAGCACTCAGAGACCAGAGGTGAATGAATGGGGGGGGCTCTGCTCCAACTAAACTTTGTGGACACCAAAATACGAATTTCAGCTAAGAAATTTTCACGTTACAAAAAATGTTGGCAACCATTTAAAAACATAAAACTATTCTTACTTCACAGGCTGTACAAAAAAGTCAGAGTCCAATTTGGCCTGCAAGCCATATTCCTGCTCCAAGTGAAGCCCTTGCCTCCTGCTCGCCCAAAGTGAAACATAATCCCGGTTCTGAAGCCAGCACACTGAACCAAGTTATTAACATGGTGCTGCTACGATAGTTTTAGAGCTGCTTTAGCTCCAAGGAGCCTTGTATCTCCAGGCTATAGTAACTAAATAGTAATTTTTAATGAATAAACATTGCCCAAGATCTCTCTTTTAACCATGAAATCCTCCACCATAATTTCTTAATAAAATAACCATAAGGAAAACTTGTGCTGAGTATGGTTCAATCAAATCCATAAACCTACTTTTATGTAACTCCAAAAGAACCAGATGTGGCTGCCTATGGAACCCACACACCCAAATGAACACCAGAAGACCTTGTATAGAACTATTAATTTGAAGGAAGAAAAACCATCAGAGTTAAGCTACTTCACAAGCAACAGGGTTTATAAGGCAAACCCAGGATCCTGGAATACAAAGCAAATAAATCACCAACTCAACCACGTTGCAGAGGGTTACAAAAAATTTTATGCAAATTTATGATTCCCTTTAAAAACAGAAAAAGGGCAACTATAAATATTTGCTAAATAAATGCTACTTTTCTGAATGAACTCTATATTTCACTTTATCTCACTGGGGTTTCTATACACATTTTTCTTTTGTTCACTTTCATCTTTATTCATAGACAATATTTTCATAATGTGAATGGATCATCCCCAAATAATGTCTGGATTGATTATTCTAAGGAAAAGAGCCATTCTCCCCCTAAACATTCAGAAAGCCCCAGATTAGTCTCCACCTTGGAGAAACTGGCTGCCAAACTGTTAGTGCAACTGGTTAACACACACACGCACATGCGCACACACAGGTGGGTATCTTCAAGGCATAACGAAGTAAATGAGGTATCTGAAACCAATATTAGTTTTCCTTAGAAGCTGCTTTAAAAAGGTACCCAGAAAGTATCCTCTGTTAGGAGATATTCTGAAACTCTGTCTACAGCTATAATTCTACCTAGGCTCCATAAAATCAAATTATTTAAACAGTTTTTCAATTTTTAAAAGATGCCCAATTCTTTTTTGAGCACTGAAATCATCTCAGGTGTGCTGCAGTAGAGGCGACCACAAGTGTTCAAATACCTGCAGCTAAGACTCAACCATAATTCCACATCAATGGAAATAAGCCTCCTTTTTATCCCACCCAGAACCTCATCACTACCACCTGTCAAAAAGGACATTTCTAACTCACTGTTTTACACCATTATCCATGCTCCGTAGAGATATGCGACATGTTGGTAACTGCACATTATGATTATGGTACTTTAGAGTTGTTTCTCTAAGAATCACTAGTGTAAGTAATTCATAGCAAAGAATGTGATTTTACACTTTAGGATCACCTACTAACTTTACGTGCAGTCCTAGTACCATCACAGGAGTAATTACCTAACGAACTGCTATAGCTGTAGGGTTACAAAAAATTTTATGCAAATTTATGATTCCCTTTAAAAACAGAAAAAGGGCAACTATAAATATTTGCTAAATAAATGCTACTTTTCTGAATGAACTGCTTCTTTATTTTCATTAAAACACATGAAATCAACCCGAGGGTAACACCAGGCATAATAAGTAACACAGGAAAGTGAGAAATCCAAAAAAGTGGTAAGACACAAGATGGGGGATAATTAGTTACTGCTCTCTGGAAAGGCAGAATGTACTATAAATACCAACTACTATAAGCCAACACTCTTGCAGAGTTCAAAAGCCTCTTTTCAATGAGTGTAATGTTGACTGCAAACTACATTATGGTCAAATATGAAATAGCTCACTCTTAATTCTACAGTCGACCTGCACATACTTCAAGTGGCACAAAACTAAGCTAACGAAAAGACTACCTGGCCGGTCATACCACACTGGTCAAGATTCACAACTACAACTCTTACAAGAATTCAGTCCGGCCCACTTCTGTTTTAAAAACCCTTCCAGCAAAAGCTTGCATCACCTTCCTTCTTATCATATCTCCCCGATCAGACACCAACATGGAAGTTTAAAGGCTCTCTCTCCTAGAGAGGAGGGAAGGCTCCGTGGGATGGGCGTGAGGACCTGTCAAACACATTTTCTAAGTGCTTAGAGAAAATGTCACCTGAAGGAGCCTGGAGAGTTAAACGGCTCACGACGCCCGGTTAAATCGCTTTATGACCCTTTGTATGTTCACAGATTCAACTAAACAAAAAGAGGGACGGGGCTCTCATTTTGATTCTCGGGGGTTAGCAAGGTTGTCGGGGTAACGGGTTTGGTCCGCTCTTTTGCCCCTCACGCCCCGGTGCCAGCGCGGCCCCCGTCGCCACGCGCCGGCCCACCCCAACCCCCACCCCGAGCCCCGGTGGCCGCCGGGAGCGGACGCCGCGGGGGCCGAGCGTCTGCAGTCAGCGCCCGGGCGGGGAACAATGCGGGGCTCCGGGCGCCCACGCTCGGCCCGCGGAGGGGGAGGCAGCCGTTCTCCGCCCGCGCCGCGGAACAAAAGGGGCCGGGCGCCCCGAGGTCGCGGAGCCGGCGCCCGGCAGGGAAAACTTTCGGAGGGGCCGGGGCGGCGGCGCGAGGGGCCGGGGCCCCCTCGCCGCGGCGCCCCGCACAATAGCCGGGCCGCGCACGGGAAGCCCGGGCGCCACGCCCCCGCCCGCCGCCCCGCGCTGCCCGCGTACCTGGTGGTTCTCCTTCCTGCCGCCCGCGGCCGCCGCCGGCCCGCTCGGGCCGCTCGTCATGTTCACGTACAGGGAGCGGGTGAGCGGGCTCCGCAGCGTCCACATCCTCCGCGCCAGCCACACGGACGCCAGGCTCAGGCACAGCCAGCCCGCCAACAGTCTCATCGGGGGCCGCGGCCGCTCGCTCCGATCACCGCCGGCGCCGCGGCGAGGAGGAGGAGGGGCCGCCGCCTCCGGTCGCCGCCGCCGCCGCCCGGGCTCGAGCCATCGCGCCCGACTTGCCCATCCAGCCCCTGCAGGGCCGAGGCGGGGGTGGGGAGGAGCGGAGCGGGCGGTGCACAGCTTCCCACCGCCTACTTCCGGTCCGCCCGCGGAACGCCGCCGCCGGCCGCGCCAGTTTCCACCCGGAGCACGGACGAG
This sequence comes from Equus przewalskii, assembly GCF_037783145.1. Lineage (NCBI taxonomy): Eukaryota > Metazoa > Chordata > Mammalia > Perissodactyla > Equidae > Equus > Equus przewalskii. The sequence goes on from NC_091842.1 coordinate 25,109,745, forward strand.
CGGCCGGGGCGCGTTCTCGCCGGGACGCGCTCCCTCCGCCCAACGAGCAGGCCGGCCGGGAGGCGGGACAAAGGGAGCGCGCGTTCGCCTGGCGCGCGCCCGGTCCCGTCTAGACCGCGGCGCCGTATCCCGGCGGAGATGATTTTAATTGCTTTCCTTCCGAAGACTGTAACTGAAGCCTCCCGCTCCCTCCGGGGTGGTGCCCGCTGGGCTTCTGGCCTTTCCCCGCCTTACCCTTTGCTTCTGAGGTCCTCCTCCCGCCCCCCGACGGGACCTCCACCTGATCGTGCAGATAGCCCAGGGCGAGGAGGGGCCTCATCCCTTTCGCCCGTCGGGACACTTCAGACCAAGTTCTTGCCAGAGACGACGCTGCAGGTTCTTAACTGTCATTGGCTCAGCTGCATAGCTGCCTATCCTCATTTAGAGTCAAGGAGCCCGACCCCCACCCCAAGGGCCTCCGGCAAAGCAAATGGGAATGAGGGGGAAGGGAAACCACCATCCGCCTCCCCACCTCTCCCCCTCCCCGCCAGGTGCCCCAGGTTTGGGGAACCTGGCAAGCTGCCGGCTGGACGTTTCTAAGAGGCCTCGGTGAAACCTCTGCCTGTGTTGGCAGCTTCTGCAGCTGGGGCACCTGCAAGAAATGCTTATTGTTTTTTGCTAAGGAAGATTCTCCCTGAGCTAACATCTGTGCCAGTCTTCCTCTCTTTTGTATGTGGGACGCTGCCACAGCCTGGCTTGATGAGCAGTGTGTACGTGGCACCCGGGATCCAAACCGCAAACCCGGCCCCAGAAGCAGAGCGTGGGAACTTAACCACTACCCACCCGGCAAGTAACGTTTTGATGTACTCATGACCCTGTCCAAGAATGGGACCCCAAATTAGAATCCCTGGTTGCTTGTTTCCTTAACCTAACACAGAAGTTGTACCCAACATTCTTAAAGTGAACTAAGCTCTAGGAGCCCTGTTTACCCAGGTGTTTCTTTGATCATTTATAGCATAGAGAGACCTAGCAATGTTTCAAAACTATAGGGTTACACTGTGTTCCTGTGTCTGAAGTCCTTCCTGCTGCTACCCAAGCTACAACTAAGGCGTAACATACAGTATTTCATGGGTCCTCTAGCTTTAACACCTTCCTAGGTTTGTTTAGAAAATGCTTTTTAATTTAACTGCACTAGAAGTAATGTGAATACATTTTATTTTAGTTCAGAAAAAATAAACCTTTCCGTTAACTCCAATATTGCACTTGAGAGATTGTCATTTATGAAAAGGTGATGTGGTGATCCACTGATAAAGAACGAAATTGTTCCTTACAAAACATTTTTATTAGCTTCTAAGAATCTCAGCTTGGCACCCTTCCCTAAGAGGGACATCCTGTTGCCTAAGGTGACTTAGGCTATAACAAAACAAAACAAAAAAACGGTGGGGCTGGCAAAAGAAGAGGGTACTTTGTGTGCTTTCTTCCCAGTATGCTCCCTGACTGCTTCCTGCCAAAACCCCAAGGAGCCTGTGCTTTACTATATCTAGTTCAAACCTCTAGTGGTCCAGGCCCGAATCATCAAAAAGAAACTGGAGTAGCAAGTCCAAATAAGTCAATTTGCTTACCATGTCACCCTTCCCTCCTGTCTCTTGGGATCAGTATCACAGATAAAGCAGCTCTGTGCCAAAGGAAGCCATCTTTTTAGAGGGGGTGGGATGGGGAAGGGGGTAAAAACAGCAAGAGTATATAAAATGACATATTTCATTTCTGAAAACAAAGGAGACGAAAAGGTATGCCCTCCAACTATAAGCCTGATGAGCTGCAGCTCAGAGACTGCAAAATGTGTCAGATGAACAAGATACAACCAGATGGCTGATAGTCTGAAGAACTGGGGGTCAGGTGACTGCCACGAAGCCTAGCATCTCAAAGGAGCGGGTTTTCACTTTAGACTTGAGCAACCAGCCTGGAAAAATAAACCACTCACACATTTTACACACTCTATAGTAATCACAAAATACACATGTTCTTTACGCTTAGCAAGCACAGGAAGAGACCAAAGCACAGCGTGATCAAATGATTTGCCTAAAGGTAGCAGAGCAAAGGCAGTAGCAGACCTTTTCATAGAACCTGGTGTCCCAGCTCGCAGTCTTTCGATCCATCTAAGAGGCCTCGCGCGCTCTCTCTTCTCAGAGAGCCTCTTGAATTACAAATGAGGAAGAAGGAAAACAACAAGAGCAAATATACTAAGCAGAAGTTCAGATTGCCCTCAGGCACTGCCCCCTTCCTTCATCTACTAGAATGTCACTACTGTATATTAAAACCTCGATTATCCATAATGGAGAGGGGAAGAGGCACAGATAACACAGAAAGCCAAATATGAGCCAATCTCCTTTCTAAGGGGCTTTGAAATGCAGTCAGTGATATTCAAGAGACACAAAAATGACAGCCTCAGTGCTGAGCTCTGCTCACTGCCTCCTGACCAGCTCAGGGTCTAGCTTGGGTCACAGCTCTGTGCACAGGCCCGAAATCCTGACTGGATCACTTTCCTGTCTAGAACTCTAGGAAAGGGCACTTCTTGATATATGTAATTGTTCTTATCAGCTACAAGTTACGGCATTTTCTTGTTCTGGTTTCAATTACAAAGTATAATGTAAAGAGAACCCCGTAGGGAGAGGCACTTGGGTTTGCAAAGGGCACAAAATGTGCCAGTCACTGTCGGACACTGTCGTCTCCTTGAAGAGAAAATAGTCTAAAAAGAACTCATATAGTCACGTTCTCTTTATGCTTCTTATAGATTTCTTTATGCTTCTTAACAACATTTTGGACTGTCAGAGAAAGGTACAAGTTTTCCCCAATAGATTCAGTAGGTGTGCCCTGTGGTTATTAAGCAATGAGCACCTCTTAAAAATAAAATTAGTAAATGTATCCAACAATTTTTTTAAATTAGTAAATGTAAGGGATTTTGGTCTGAATGTGGCTGATATTTCAGTAATATGCAATGCCATCGCTACCGTCTCTGATAAATTCTAAGCTAAGGTGAAACTGCAAACAGGTTAAACAAGAATTGGCAACAAAGTAGCAAAATTGGAGGAGGAGCCAGAAGACCTATAGAAGCAAGCACAAAAAACGCAGTGCACTCTGGGAGATCTCCCACTGTGCTCATTAGCATAGTGGTGTGTCCTCTGCACTCTTGAGACGGACTACCTGGGTTTGAAGCCTGGTTCTATGCTTCTTGGTTAGGCAATTTGAGGCGAATAACTTCACCTTTCTAGGTCTCAGTCTCCTCATCTGTAAAATGGTAATAATAATAATGGTTACCTATCTCACAGAGATGTGGTGAGGATTAAATTATTCTAAATATAAAAAGCTTAGTGTAGTGCCTCAACACATAGTAAGCTCTCAAAAAAATTGTTAATTTGCTCTTGTTTTCACTATAACTGGATAAATCAACCCTTCTGAGCCTCCCGTTCCTCATCTGTAAACTGAGGGCCATGATCCTGAGCGGCCTACTTCACAATACATCTATGAGAATCAGAGGATCTGAAAGTTTCTACCAAGGTTATCATGATAAGGATGCTTCGTCCTAATGTGACTGGGGTCTCTGCAAAGCTACTCTCCATGAAACCTTCCCTCAGAGCCCCTGATGGGAGCTGCTCCTCATAAAGTGTCTATTCCCAGACCCCTTCCTGAGACTCTGAACTAAGGAAGTGAGGATGGAAGCGGGGAAAGGAATATAAAACACAAAACTGTAAAACATTCACACCTCAAATCACAAAGTCAGGCAGCAAACTCAAGTCATCTACTTGGCGGGGATGCCTGTCTTCTTAGTAGGAAAGCCTTGCCCGCTCTGATACACAGAACTCTTCCCAGCTGGCTCATCTGTACACTGCTGTGCCATTTCACCTGCCTAGAACCTTCCAAACCCACGGCTTCCCTCCACGGCAATCTTATACCTGTTTCAGTTTATGTGAGGGGTAACATCAGAAAGACAAAGAAATACCAAGAAAATAACTATTTATTGAGGGCATGCAATACTCCAGGCACTGGACTAAATGGAATAGAAAGCAAAATAAACACAATGCCTCCCCCTCATAGACCTTACTGTCTAGTGGGGAGGCATATCCAAGTAATCACAAAATGAAGATACAATCACAAACTGCTGAGTGCTAGAAAAGAATTGTATGTTGTTGGGAGAACTTGTAACAGAGAGACCTGGCTTAACTGGGGTGGGAGGGGGGAGTGTTCAGGGAAAGCTGCCCTGAGGAAATATGGCTTTGTGGCCCTCGTTTTGACATCTTCTTGCTAAGCTCGAGTTTCCGAGTTGCCCAAGTTCCTCTGGACCATAGGTGCACCCAGCAATTGTGAGAAAAGAAATGGGATACCCCTCCGAGCCTTCTGGGAGGTGAAGACTCACGGTGGGCCACCTAACGTACTTACATTGTGCATATACACAACTGCGCCTAGGGTCCTTCAAAGAAATTTGCACATAAAATAACTTAAGCCACTTAAAAGAATATATGTAGTTTTTTAAAAATATGTGTTTCAACTCAGCAAGGTCCTTCTAGCAGCAGGTTTGAGTCAGAGCTCTGATAAAAGAGTGAAGGCAGTTGTTTTCATTCACTTTCCAGGGCATTTTCAAAGGTCCAAAGATCTTCTTTCATCTTGTTTTGAGTATATTTTCAAAACATCCCTGTCCTTGGCCTCTTTATTGCTGTCTCCTGCATGTTTGTGGGTTTGGTCTCATGAATAGTTGCTTCCTCTCCACCCAGCATACCATGTAACTTCATGCCACTGTGTTTTCATATACTTATTTTGAAACTATAAAGCCTTCTTATTTTGTGACTATAAAGCATTCAAACTTGTGATTTATATGAAACACATGAAAAAATTGCATGGTACAATGAGAAAGCTTTTAAAACTTAAAATCTAAATATTTCATAGTAGACAAAATATGTACATACGTACATAAACATAAGTGATCTTGAAGAGTTTGTGTAACATACCACAGAACCACATCTCTGCTGGCATGAAAGAGGACCACTATCTCATTTTTGCACAACCAGAAACTGGTCTGAAAATGAGGAAGAATGCATTTATGAAAGAGGATACTTGAGCAATCAACCAACCTGAAAAATCAGACAGATCTCCCTTCTCTGGCGAAAACTGTGATTGATTTTTTTAATAGCCACAACTAACGTGAGTTGTTTTAAAACTGAGCCTAGCATCGTCCTTAAACTTATTGTGTGCACAAATCATTAAATCCAGAGGAAAGGCATTTGGTTATTAGAGAACCAAACCCTCAGCAGAGTGAGACGCCCACGGCTGCTTTTCTCCGATCACGATTTCCCCTTACCAAACATCCTTTGTGCCATACAGTTTCCTAAAACTGACAAAGTCAACCCTGGAAGCAGCTATTAAGCTATTCTACGATAGAAACTTTATTTCTAACTTCATTAGCTTTCTATGCTCAAGTCTTTCCAAAAAAAGTTTTAGATATGTCAGGGCCACGTGGGCATCAGAGGCCAGCAGCTTTTCCGCCACCAAGAAGACTCTTTTCTTCAGCCAGCAGAACTCAGATTCCACTTTCCTCCTGCCTCTCACCCCAGCCCCGGGGGCGAGGGTGGGAATGGGGGAAGCCAGCTTTGCTTAGGAACCCCACTAACGTGTAGTTTGGTGTTTGTGGATATAAAACAGGCTATTCTCCCACCAGGAAAAGTCAATTTTATAACAAAACTATAAATGAATGTTAAACAGACATCTCACAATTTTAAATAAACGCATTAGTTTGTTAAATGCACTTTTTTTTTGCTTTCATCAGGAGACATGTTTACAGCTAAGTTTCACCACATCTACAATGCTCATCATGATTATTCAAAGGAATAAGTCTTCAGGAAAAAAATCCAAGTTACTCCTGTAGGGTTTGATAGTACAATGGACTCATTTTTAGAATCTCCAACGCCCTTTTTGATTCATAACCTGGAGTTTCTCCATTATTGTGCTGTAAATAGCAGTATATTCATGGATGTATTTCCATCTTGGCACATAGTAAATCACATCATATTTGAGGACATCTAACATTTATTAGCTCTTTTACCCCGTTTAGAACTTATATCTATTTGGACACAACTATCAGGAACACATTATATTTTTGACGTATATGTTTAAGGACGTTTCAAGGAAAAAAATTTGAGTCAGGTCTTTCTGAAATGGTAGGCAGTACATGGAGTCAGTCATAAAGTTGCCCTGAAAAAAATTCTGGAAATGAGGAAATATATAAAATTTCTATCTGAGAATCACACTTGTAAAAAGCATGCATATAATAGATTAAAGAGATGCAAAGACACCTTTAAAAAAGGCAGGTCCCCAAGCCAAGACTCCGCTGCAAATTGACTGCAGGAAGGTAATAACATATTTATAGAAATAACAGCTCATTGTGGGAAGGAGTTGAGTCAAGTTTGAAAACACAGGAAATGGAAAGTCAGGCTGATTTGGCAGCCGATCTATATCACCAGCCCCGGACACAGTACCCCAGGCCACTCTGCTCAGTGCACCAGGTGTCTGTGTGGATGGAGATGCGTGCATCCATCTTATCAAGGCTCCATGACATATCCATTAAAATCATCCTAAATCACAATGTCCTTCCTTCCATGCTCAGCATCCTTATATAGGGTGGGAATGTGCTGATGGGAGAATGTAGTGCCTGTCTCATTGATGGTTAAGTTTCTCAGTATAAGTTAGTAAATAGCTTTATTTGGCATTGTTCTGAGTCTGGTCCATGCTAATGTGCCTGTGAGAGATGATTCCATTCTCAATGTACCCGCATGTCAGGTTTCTATACCAATAAAACCTCAGACAATGATGATTTACCCACATGATGCTCCTTATGGAAACTGAAGATGACCAGCGAGCCTTCCTTCACCGAACAGACATCAGACCTCACTCACTGAAAAGTACAATGGACAGGAATGAGAGCTTTCCCAGATCCTTCAAGTATGCTTGTGGTTCTCCTTCAAGGTCTGTTTTGTCCCACCACACACTCCCAGTTCCTGACCCCCATGTCAATTTATCCAGCTCAAAAACATGCAGAAAACTCAAATTCTAGTTATATCTCTAATATTTTCCATGTGACCTTGGAATATCACTAACCCCAACTATTTTGTTGTAAAAATGGTAATTAATAAAGACCACCTGTATATAAAGTTATGGACCTGGATCAGAGACTTGTAAAGTCCCTTCCAGTTACAAGATCTGTTCGTTCACCTGCTTACTGTCTTTCATGAATTATGAGTTTTGTTCATTTTTTCTGAAATGCTAATATAAACATATCTGTACTTACATAGTACACAAGAGAAGTGGTATAATTTTCTGCATTTTTCCGCACACTTTAAAAATAAATCTCACAAACTCAAAGTTCCATTACACTGCATAAAATAGGACATAATTCACTACAAATAGTACATACCTGTGACAAAGTTTCTAAGTGAAGACATCTTTTGCTTTTAGAGTTGTGTGCTTGACAAATTGTCAGTTCCTTATGACCCCAAACCAAAATCCTTGCATTTCTTCTCCTCCATGTTCTTCACCCTCTCCCTTAGCCTGACATGCTGTTTCATAGTACAAGGCTTGCCCAGTCCCCTGGGAGGAAAAGTACCCCAGAAATGAAAATAGATGTATTTCTACCCCATGAAATTCTAGATCTGGGCTACAGCCTCACTCTTTATGAAAAAGAGCCCCCTACAACAGCGCTGCAAGAGTACCACACATGCCACCAACAACAACGACTGCACATAGTAGGCGCCAGACATGGTGCTGTGTCCTAAATATGTTCTCTCTTAATTCTCATTGCAATCTAATGAGGCTGATATTATTATTACCACCTTTTTTTTTTTTTTTTTTACAGAAGAATCTAAGGCACAGACAGCTTCCATTGCACAGCAAATGAGTGACTGAAGTAGGATTTTAAAGTAGACAGTCTGATCGCAGAACACACATTCTTCCCACAATGCTCTGCTGCCTCCTAGCGTTGCTTACCAGTCCTCAGCGCACAGGCATCAGAAGCCCCAGGGGTGCGAGCAGGTTCCGGTGCCGTCCCAGGTGTAGTGATTCCGAATCTTCCTGTAAATGGGGAGTCTTCAACATGACTCACGAGGGAGAAGACAGAGAAGAGGTCCTTAGCAGAAGCAATATGTACTTTAAAGTATTTAAAAGTCATGAAATTATTTTTAATAAGGTAATTATTTTTAGTGTTGAGATACCCTAAAAAAAAAATGACATTTGTAAATAGCAAGTCAAATAGCAGTTTGTGTAATCACTTCAGGAAAACCTTCCAAAATAAAATAAAAACAATTTCTATGATCTGTAAATTTAAGTCAGGCAATTCACCCTCTGTAGTGTACAATTTATAAGTTTTGACAAATGCACACAACTGTATAACCAACACCACAATCAAAATAGAGAATATTTCCATTACCTAAAAAAACTCCCTGTGTCCCTTCGTAGTCAACCCCTCTGCCCACCTTCAGGTCCTGGCAACCACTAATGTGTTTGCTACCCCGCTAGTTTTGCCTTTTCCAGAATTTCATATAAATAAAATCATACAGCATATAATCTTTTGAGTCTGGCTTCTTTCACTTAGCGTAATGCATGTGGCATTCCTTCATGTTGTGTCTATCAGTAGATCAGTCTTTTTTACTGACGTGTAGCATTCCACAGTGTAGATAAACCACAATTTTTTTACCTATTACCCAGTTGAAGGACATTGAGTTGTTTCCAGTTTTTTTGGTGATTATGAAGAAAGCTGCCATAAACAATTGTGTACGTGTTTTGTGTGAATGTAAGTTTTTGTTTCTCTTGGGCAAACAGCTAGCAGTGGGATTTCTGGATCATACGTCAAGCTCATATTTAACTTTATAAGAAGCTGCTGAACTATTTTCCAAAGCAGCTGTACCATTTTAATTCTTACCAGGAATGTATGAGAGTTCTGGGTACTCCATAACCTTGTCAGCATGTGGGATTGTCAGTTTTTATTTTAGTCATTCTAATAGTTATGTATCTCATTGTGGTTTTAATTTGGATTTTCCTAATGACCAGTAATGTTAAACATTTTTTTCATGTATTTATTTTCCATCTGTATATCTTCTTTGGTGGAATGTCTGTTCAAATATTTGCCCACTTTTTATTGGGTTGTCATCTTTTAATTGATTTTGAGAGTTATTTATGTAATCCACATGCGAGTCCTTTATCAAGCAGGAATTTTGCAAATATTTTCTCCCAGTCTGTGGCTTACATTATTATTTTCTTAACAATGTCTTTCAAAGATCAGAAGTTTTTAATTTTTTTCAGATTTATTGAGGTATGATTGACAAAAATTGCATATATATTTTTAAGACATACAACATTATTAGTAACAGTATTTTTTGGTGAGGAAGACTCGCCCTGAGCTAACATCTGTTGCCAATCTTCCTCTTTTTGTGCTTGAGGAAGATTAGCCCTGAGCTAACATCTTGTGCCAATCTTCCTCCACTTTATATGTGGAGGCTGACAGTAGTGTAGTTCCACACCTGGGATCCAAACCTGTGAACAGTGGGCTGCCAAAGTGGAGCACGCCGAACTTAACCACTGTGCCACAGGGCTGGCCCCTCCAACACTATTTTTTAAAGGTGTACAACAGGATGATTTAATACACATTGCAAAATAATTAGCAACCAAATTAATTAACGCATCCATCACCTCTCATAGTTACCTTTTTTGTGTGTGGTGAGAACACTCTGTGAGACCTACTCTCTTAGCAAATTTCAAGTATACAATACAGTGTTGTTAACTATAGTCACATTATACATTAGATCCCCAGAACTTAGTAGTCTTGGAGTTGGAAGTTTGTCCTCTCGGACCAACATCTCCCCATTTCCCCCACCCCTATCCCCTGGCAACCACTGTTCTGCTCTCTGCTTCTATGAGTTTGACATTTTGAGATTCCACCTATGAGATCATACAGTATTTATCTTTCTGTGTGCGGCTTACTTCACTGAGCATAATGTCCATGTTGTTGCAAATGGCAGGATTTCCTTCTTTTTTATGGCTGAATAATAGTCCATTGTATATATATACCACAACTTCTTTATCCATTCATTCGTCAGTAAATACTTAGGTTGTTTCCATGTCTTTGCTATTGTTAATAATGCTGCTATGAACATTGGGGTGCAGATATCTCTTCGACACAGTGTTTTCATTTCCTTCAGATGTATTCCTGGAAGTGGAATTGCTGGATTATATGGTAGTTCTATTTTTAGTTTTTCGAAGAATCTCCATACTGTTTTCTATAGTGGCCGTATCAATTTACGTTCCAACCAACAGTGCACAAAGGTTCCCTTTGCTCCATATCCTCACCAGCATTTGTTCTCTCTTGTCTTTTTGATGATAGGCATTCTAATAGGCATCTTTTCTCAATCTTATTGGTTTCTGATCTTTATTATTTCCTCTTTCTGCTTGATTTGGTTTTAATTTGCTCTTCTTTTTCTAGTTTCTTAAGGTATAAGCACAGATTATTGACTTGAGACCCTTTCTTCTTTTCCAATGTAAGCATTTAATGCCATAGATTTCATTCTATGCACTGCTTTTGCTGCATTCCACAAATTTTGATATGTGTCTTCATTTTTGTTCAATTTAAAATACTTTCTAATTTCCCTTATGACTTCCTCTTGACCCAAGAGTTATTTAAAAGTATGTTTTTGACTTCCAGATATGTGGGGATTTCCAAGGTATGTTGGTTGTTGGTTTCTAATTTAATACTATTGTAGTCAGAAGACATACTTTATATGATTTCTATTCTTTTACATGGTGTTGTGTCACTTATTGCCCAGGAGATAGTCTGTCTTGGTAAATGTTCCATGTGCACTTGAAAAGAATGTGTATTCTGCTGTTTTGGGGCAGAGTATTCTATAAATGTCAATTGGGTCAAGTTTTTTGATAGTATTATTAACTTCTTATATATACTTATCAATTTTTTGTCTACTTGTCCTATTGATTACTGAAAGAAGCAAAGTCTCCACCTATAATTGTGGATTGGTCTATTTCTCCATTCACTTCCATCAGTTTTTGCTTCATGCATTTTGAAGCTCTGTTGTTAGGTGCATACACATTTAGGATTGTTATATCTTGTTGGTAAATTGATCCATTTACCATTATGTGACCTCCCTCTTTATTTCTGGCAATATTCCTTCTTCTGAAGTGACTTTGACATGCATATAGCCAATCCAACTTTTCTTTGATTAGTGTTTGTATGTTATATTTTTTGATCCTTTTACTTTTAATATATCTATGTCTTCATATTTAAAGTGGGTCTTTTGTAAATATCATGTTGTTGGATCTTGCTTTTTAAAAATTTAATATAACAATTTCTGTCTTTTAATTGGTATGTTTAAATCATGTGTATTTAATGTAATATCGATATGATTGAATTTAAATCTATCATCTGGCTAGTTGTTTTCTACCTGTTTCACTTTGTCCTTATTATTTTATCTCCTCTATTGGCTTATTATTCATGCCTCATCTTAAAGAAATATATTTAATGGTTGCCCTAGAGTTTAAAATATATGTCTTTAATCACATTCTATCTTAAAATAATATTATACTTCTTCCCATATAGTATGAGAACCTTACAAAAATATATGCCCAATTCCTTCATCCCATCTCTTAGGCTGTTGTTGTCCTACATTTTTATTTTTTTTATTTTTTTTTTTTAATTTATTTATTTATTTTTTTTTTAAGATTTTATTTTTTTCCTTTTTCTCCCCAAAGCCCCCAGGTACATAGTTGCATATTCTTAGTTGTGGGTCCGTCTAGTTGTGGCATGTGGGACGCTGCCTCAGCGTGGTTTGATGAGCAGTGCCATGTCCGCGCCCAGGATTCGAACTGACGAAACACTGGGCTGCCTGCAGCAGAGCGCGCGAACTTAACCACTCGGCCACGGGGCCAGCCCCCCCTACATTTTATTTTTGCATATACTGTAATTACACAAGGCATTACTGCTATTTTTGCTTTAGATGGTCAGTTACCTTTTATTAAAAATTTTATTGAGATATTGTAGCTTTACCTGCTGTAGTAAGAAATAATACAGAGAGATCCATGTAATTGTTACCCAATTTACCCTAATGGTAACATCTTGCAAACCATAATACAATATCACAACCAAGATCGACACTGATACAATCCACTGATCTTACTCAGATTTCCAGAGTTTGACTTGTATTTGTATGCATGTGTATGTTTAGTTCTATACAATTTTATCACATGTAGGTTCATGGATCCACCACCACAGTCAAGATACAGAACAGTTCCATCACCACCACAATTATTCACATTGCCCTTTTATAACCACATTCATCTCTGTTCCTTTCCATGCCCCATCCCTAACCCCTTGCAACCAGTAATCTGTTCTCTATTTCTAAAATTTTATCATCTCAAAAAAATGTTACATAAACAGAGTCATACAGTATGTAGCCTTTTGTGACTGGCTTTTCTTCCCTCAGCATAATTTCCTGGAGTGCCATCCAAGCTGCTGTTTGTATCAATAGTTTGTTCATTTTTACTGCTGAGTGGTAGTCCATGGTTTATATTTATCACAGTTTGTTTAACCATTTACCTGTTGAAGGACATCTGAGCTATTCCAATTTTTGGCAAGTATGAATAAAGCTGCTATGAATAGTCATTTAGAGGTTTTTGTGTAAATCTAAGTTTTCATTTTTCTGGGATAAATGCCCAAGAGTACAAAAGCTGGGTTTCATGGTAACTGCATGTATAGTTTCATAAAAAACTGCAAAACTGTATTCCATCGTGGCAGTACCACTTTACATTCCCACCAGAAATGTATGAGTGATCCTCAATTATCTTTTACAGTGATCAAAAATAATTTTTAAAAAGCCTTTTATATTTATCTTCGTTTTAATCAGTTCTAGAGACCTTAATTTCTTGGTAGAGATCTAAGTTTCCATCTGGTGACTTTCTTGAACATTTCATGTAATGGAGGTCTGTTGGTAACAAATTCTTTCTGCTTTTGTTTGTCTGAAAAGTCTTTATTTCACCTTGCTTTTTTCTTTTTTTCTGTGTGTGTGTTTTTTTTTTTTTTTTTTTTTTTTTGCTGAGGAAGATTAGCCCTGAGCCAACATCTGCGCCAATCTTCCTTCACTTTAAATGTGGGTCACCACCACAGCATAGCTGATGAGTGGTGTAGGTCCACACCCAGGATCCAAAGCTGTGAACCTAGGCCACTGAAATGGAGCATGCAGAACTCCACCACCATGCCACAGAGCCAGCCCCTTAATTTTTAAAGATATTTGCACTGTGTATAAAATTCTAGGTTAACAGGTTTTTTCTTTCAACATTTTAAAGATGTCATTTCATTGTCTTATGTCTTGCATAGTCTCTGATGAAGAGTCTGCTGTTGTTAATTCTGATTTTCGTTCCTCTATATAAGGTGTCTTATTTCTCTGTCTGCCTTCAATAGTTTATCTTTATCTTTGGTTTTCATCAGTTTGAATTTGATGCATCCAGGCGTTTTCTGTTTTTTATGTTTATTTCAATATTTATCTTGGTTCTCTGAGCTATTTGGATCTTGAACTTCTTGTTTTGATGTTTTTCATTATTTTTTCTGTTTTTTTGAGGAGGCTTAGCCCTGAGCTAACATCTGCTGCCAATCCTCCTCTTTTTGCTGAGGAAGACTGGCCCTGAGCTAACATCTGTGCCCATCTTCCTCTACTTTATATGTGGGGCGCCTGCCACAGCATGGCTTGACAAGTGGTGCATAGGGCTGCACCCGGGATCCAAACTGGGGAACTCCGAGCCATTGAAGCAGAATGTGCAAACTTAACTGCTGCACCACCAGGCCGGCCCTCATTCTTTTTTAAAATCCTGGCTATCATCTCTTCAAATATCTCATCTGACCTGTTCTAAATCCTCCTCCTCCACTTTCTTCTTCTTCTTTTAGCATTCCATTAAAATGTGTGTTTGTCTGATATTGTTCCAAAGCCCTCAGATGCTCTGCTATTTTTTCTCTCTCTTTATGTTTCAGCTTGAGTAATTTTTCTTGACTTATTTTCAAGTTCACTGATTCTTTCCTCAAAGGATACTCTGCCCATTAAGTTTGCACAAATCCAAACTTCTTCATAATCTGTAGCTCCCCTTTCAGAACAGAGTGTGAATTTATGATTAATTGGCCTCTCTGGAAGATAATGCAGTCACCATCTCCAACCCTATCTTTCTGCATCTCCAGGCCCTGAGAGGAGAACTGTGCTGATTTCAGAGAAAGTGACATGAAAGCAAATTCAGGAAATATACAATTTTGTACTCTCTTACTGCAACACCCTGGCTTGAATCAGAAAACTGAGAATGTGAATCAGGTCAACCCCATCTACACCCTTTATGCTTACTGAACATGTCCACCCACAGACCAACTAGTGGCAACTCAGGGAGTACTCTTTCTATATACACCCAGTGGCATGCTGGAGTCTGCTCACACTGGCTGGTGAGAGCCGTTGTTAACTTTTCAGGAATTTCTCAAGCTGGTTTTTAAACACAGTCATTATTTAAAAATAATATCTAGAAGTTTATAATTAAATTATTTTTAAAACAAAAGTGATAAATACTCAAAACATTACTTTCTAATTACTACATTTTACTCTTCTTTATGCTCTTCATGTTATTAATATCTGTTGTATCTGTATGCTGATACAACATACGTATATGATGTATGATATTTATTTTGTTTTCTAATTTTATAACGGTATGCTACTGAGCATCTCTTCCCAAATCTGTGTTCAGTGATACCACATCTGTAGCTTGAAATTAACCATGGTGGATGTACTTATACCATAGAAATCAGTATAAATTATTGCTTTGTTTTGTTGATTGTCTAGACCAGGAGTCAGCAAACATTTTCTGTAAAAAGCCAGATAATATTTTAGGCTTTGTGAGCCACACAGAGTTTCTGTTGCACAGTCTTCTTTGTCTGTTTGTTTTCATAAGCCTTTAAAAGTCTAAAAATTATTCTTAGATTTCAGACTGTACAAAAACAGGCCACAGATTGGATTTGGCCCCTGGGCTAAAGCTGAATTCCTATTTCTTCACAACCAGAGCCCTACAACTGAGGCGGTCAGCCACAGAAATCCGGGTTATATGAGTTCTCTTATCCTGGTCCCTGAATTTCCCAAATCTGACCACTATTAATCACAGGAGAGTCTACAGATGATGTTGATGCAGTCGTACTCAATGAAAAGGAAAAAAAAGGCTATCTTATTAATAAAATCAGTCAAAGAATCAATAGGAAGCTTAAAAACATAAAAAGAAGTGGCATACACAGACAGGTGAGCTCCCAGAAGTCCAAAGCAACTCACGCAGCATCCAAGGGTGGAGAGCGGCAGGCTGTGTCCCGGTCTAGAAGACTACGTGGAAACAACCAACAGACAGGCCTTACCTCATAACTTTCTTATTACAGAGTCAAAAAGCCTAAAACATGCTGGGTTTTTTGTTTTGTTTGTTTTGTTTTCTAAACAAATTAGTGGTTCTAAAGAACAGTTTTTCCTTCTGGTATAATGTAAACTCTGTAAGAAGAGACAAACGACTGACATTTTGTCTGGATCTCATGACAGCCGGCATTGACCTTAAAGAGCCTCTGCATAGCCTGTCTTGTTCCTCCTTGAGAATGGGCTCCCAACCAGAATCGGAATCATGGCAATGCCCAGCGGGACCAGGCAAGTCAAATTAAACACAGCATCATAAAGACCGAAGTTGTACTAGGGAAAAAAAAGATTTAAGACATAGTTTCTCCAGTGGTTTCTTTTCTTATCAGCTTAAAGCTATATGACAAAACGTTTCAGAAAAGTTTTGCTATCTATTGAACCCATTTAAAAAGTAACAAAGTTTATCAAATAATTTTGATTCTTTCATATAATTGAATAATTGAATAATCCCCACCTTTCAGTTCTCATGCTAGAGGAGGCTGATATGTAAACCCATGATCACAAGGCCCCGTGAGAAGAGCTACGGCTACAGAGAAGGACCACGTGCAGAGCCCAGGAGGACGGGGGCTGCTCATCTTCATACTCATAATACTCTAGTCTTGAAATGACCCTCCAACGGATTTTAAACAGTGCTTGGAGTTGAGCATTCACTTTTATTACTGAATTTACTTCTATTCAACACAATTAGAGGTTTTGAGAGGAAACCAGGGTTAATAATAATATTTACAAGTGACATGGCCTGGTTTTCCACCAAGAACTTCCATTAAGCCCAAAGGTTCCTATGGCTCTTGATTATAGTCCAGATGGATCATATTTGTTCATGTAAATCATTTGCAGTAAAAGGGGGCCGCTGATTCTTCAGGGGCTGATTATCTAGTCTGCAGCTTCTTTTTGGTTACCTGGGCTATCTAAAATAGCACCTCATTAATTCAGCCAAGTAGAAATAAGTGAAAAGATCAAACTCACGATACAAGAAGAGGAGGAAGTTTGTTTACATTTTCATACTAAAACCAGTTGCTATTACCAGAACCTACGTATCATTCATTCATCTAAAAAAAAAAATAGGCACTGTGTTATTACCAATGTGTTAGGCCCTGAGCTAAGTACGAGGTACTCAATAGTAGGCAAAACTGACAGAGGTCCTACCCTCATGGAGCTTACCTCCTAGTGCAGGAGAGAGGTCTTAACCAAATAATCACACATAAGACTGATTTACATAGGATGACATAAGATGACTGTGAAAAGAGCTGTGATGGAAAAGCACAAGATATTAGATGGAGCACATAGCCAGAGAGTCTGGCCTACTCTTGCCAAGTGAGCCCAGAGAAGGCTCCTCTGGAAAGTACTATTTGAGCTAAGTTCTGAAGGATAAGTAGGTGTTAATTAGAAGGCCTCTGCCTAAAATCATGTGCAAAACCTCCAACCCGCAAGGAAATGTCCTTGGTGCTCTGGATCAGATTGCATTTGTTAGCTATGGCCATCCCTCCTGACTGCTCCACAAGTCCACCCTTCACCTCAAGTCCTACTGGGTCCAAGAAGTGACTGATTCTGACTTACCCACCCTTTGCTCTTCTGCGGCTACTTTCTGGGTTCTGAGACAACCATAGAGTCTTGGATCATAGGCTGGACCATGCAATACATACTGACCGTAGCCTCTAGAAGTAACAGAGGTGCCAAGGGTGGTGTCGGGATGTGGCTTACACTTCTGCCTCACTCAAACTATCTATAGAAAAATCTCATTTCTGGGGCTACGGGGTGTTTTGTCTTCCCAGCATTCCGTCCTTTAAGAAAATCCTCTCCCCTCTTGCAAAGTAAGCCTGTCTCAGTCCTAAAGATCCAGTGGAGGCTGACTCCCTTACACCCACCCCCAAGGTGACACACGCCCAGACCTGTTCAAAGGACTCCAGCCCAGGCTACAGGGATGGGCACGTGACTCACGCAGAGCATTTCAGGGTCCACCTGGGGCCTTTTGCTATGCCACTGGGATGAATGTACATGCTTCCTCTAGGATCTTAGGCTGTTAGGCCCATGTGAACTTGGAGTTTTCTTGCCACCATGTGGTAAAAGCTTGCACTCAATACAGAGGGAAGTCAGGGACAGAGAACCAGGTTCCCGACATCATTTGAGTACCTACCTAGATCCAGCTCTGCCTGAATGTTCAGTTATATGAGCTGGTAAAGCCCTTTTTTGTTTAAACCCTGCTTTGCATTTCTGTCACTTGCAGCCAAAGTGGCCTGAATAATGTACCTTTCCTGTTGGCACTTACGTCCAAATTACCATAAATTGGCTGCTTCTAACCACTATAGGGAAAGGATTCAGTGATTTCTAAATGGCCACTCTTAACAAGGACACAAGAAGTTTGAAACAGCTGAGCACAGATTTCGAAAATGAGAAGACAAGGTCATGACTGCACTTTTGAACTTGATGTTATAGGTGCGCATGAGCACGAGACTTCTCTCGCCACCTTTGACTCTCACTGATTGGAACCACAAGACAGACCAGATAGGACAACTGGGCCAACAATGGGTGCAAGATGCCAATGAGGCAATGGAAACCCAAGTTCCACTTTGAAGCAGCCTAAATCACACATTTCTCAAATACAAAGAAGAAAGGAAGTGGCCTCATCAAGACCTTTAAAGGGGGAAAAACCCACAGAGCCGCGGCCGTGAGCTGTGAGTCACAGGATTACTAGAGGATGTGCTCAGAAGCCCAGGGTTTTATGAAAAGACTGGTTTCTGCTTGGCCGAGGCACCTCCGTGCTTTTTATCTGAGTGTTTGGTTAGCAGCAGGAGCCCGTTATCCTCCGGCACTCTCGAGTTCTAACAGATTCCAGTTTCAGAAACATCAAGAAATTGGATTCCAGCTGCCAGAGGTTCTCTCTGGGAGATTTTCGATCTCCAAGACAGAATTGTCTGTTTCTCTTTATTCCGTGGTGAGAGGGGGCATGGGGAACACCTGTGACAATCTGCAGAGGCAAAGCCTCGTGTCAGCACGCTGAAAACCCTGCAGAGAGAAAGCCTTAGGCTGGAAGTTCAAGGGCAGGCAGGGGAATGAACATTTAAATGAATAAGGCAATTTGATAACGACCATGTTGTGGGCTCAGAACCAAGGCTTTCAGGCTTACGTTGTTATTACTGAAACTGTAACCATTTTAATGGCTTCGTACTCTCCACAGCCAATGTCCTTTCCCTACCACTTCATGGAATTACTGGATGCTCTTCAAAAATTTCCTTGATTTTTCTGCGCCTTTCTTAAGATTTTTCCTTTCTCTTAAGGTGTTATTCTAATCTGGGAGAGATGCCCATGATGTAGAGAATTTCTTCTCTTCTCTCACATTACAACCACCCTACTGGGATGTGGAGGAACCTATTGACCAGTTGGGTCTTTATACTTTCAGAATGTCAATTCTAACCTCAACAGCATATGAATGAACCTCTGGCAGAAAAATAATTCCTAAGCCCTGCTTATAATTTCACTCAACAAATATTTATCACACACTTACTGTTTTCCACGCTTGTGATTTAGGGTAAATAAACCAATAATAATCCTTACCCTTAAGAAAGGTTACATTCTAGTAGAGGCAAAGACAATGGGCAAATACATTTAATTTTAACTTGTAATGATAACAATTGCACCTCTGCTTATGGAAAAATTTTTGCACCCAATTTTCTCTTACAATGCTCTAATTTCAAAAGAAAAAATATCTACCTACAGGTTCTAATATTCTAAAATATTAGTGGCTGGTGTCTGTTTCCCCATTTTCTTGCCTTAGATTACACCTGTTAAACCATTTGTAGATTCAGCTCTATGAGGCCAAGAGGGCCACATAAATCATCCTCATCTCACTTCTAATCCTATCATACCTAGGATCTTGCACATCACAAAACTAAAGCAAAGTCTGGCTCCTTTCCACTCTCCTCTTTCGCTATCAATGTAAGCTCAAAAAAGTATAAAGTTAATAAAGTTGCTTCCTGATAGAATCCGTGGAATATGTTTCTGGTCATTAGTATAAAAATAGACAATCTTATCAAAGGAGTTGCTGCCAAAATCAGTAGCAATGAGCGTTCCTGCAGAGAAAAGAGGAGCTCAGGATGGAAAAGCCCAAAGAAGCCGAAATAGACCGTGGTACAGTCTCTTGAATTAGAGTCAGGAAAACTTCAGTGCACCTCAAGAACAGAGAGGAAATTTCTCCTTGCCAGGGTCAGCCTGATGAATCCCTCATAAGAGTAACGATAGCACAACATATATTGCCTGTGTGTCTGGCCCTGTTTGGTACTTTGTCGTTGCCACTAATTTTCACAGTCACCTAAAGAAGACACCAAGGCTTCATTACACTCCCCAAAGTTCCACTGCTAGTAAGTTTGGAGCTGAACTTTTTACCTAGATCTGAGCTAAAAAAAAAAAAATCTCTCTAGGAAAAAATGTTATTTATAATATAAGTTTATCAGAAGGAAAACAAAAGCTCATTTTCTAAGAAGAAAGTCATGTACTCTCTGTGGAAATGAATTCAGAAACTCTCACAGAAAGGCAATGGCCTACAACAAACATCAAGAACACAAATAGCTTGATAGATGACATTGCTGACGTGGAAATGTGACGATTTAACTCCCGATATACCTGTTTTTCTTTGCCAGAGGTTGGGGCCTATTGCTAATGTTTCCTATAAAGACTAAATGGAAAAAAGTGAGAGCATAATACTTCTCCCAAGTCCCCCCACCACCAATGTTGATTATCTCCTCCTTTAGACATAATCTTGTCCTCAGGCAGTCCCTTTGCAATGAAACATTATGATTCTTATTTACAGAGAAAGAGAAGTGAGCTACGGGGAAGAAATCAACAATGTCATTGATAATTCTGTGGTAAAACACAGGGTATATATTATTGTAGTCCTATGAACTTCTGGATAGAATTCCGTACACAAAGTTTCACATCATAGCCCGATTTCTGACACACTATTAGTAAACTGATTTAGACTCAAGCATTATCTTTTGGCCAGATGTTCTTAATTTAAAATGCTACAGATGCTCACATTAATTACAGCTGGCAAATGGACTTATTATAAGAACAATGTTAAAGACTAACTGATCATCCCAATATTCCTTCTAGCAACCCCAACAAATGTTTATGCTTATATGTACACAGTTATTGAAGCTGTAATATTTCAAATATGTTTTTAATCCTATCTTCCCAAATAGACAGTGATGGGTGAAAGGAAAACCGCATCTCACCAAAGTACAAAATTTGAGGCTCTGAACACATGCAGTGTTCCAACTGCCAACTATTTCTGGCTCTTCCAGTGGTCCTATAGGAGGCTGCAGGAGCTCTTCACAGGAGGGCTTCTTTATTTTCATTTTCAAGGTTCTATGCTTCAGTCACCTCATAGATCAAGAATATGTAAAAACAACAATAAAGAAATTTACAATAAGCATTTCAGGACTACAGCAGAATCAACAGTTTGGTGTAGAATTGATACTTAGAAAGAACAAAATCCACGAGCACCAAGTATAATGCATAAGACTAGCCCATTTCTAGTCCAGGTAACGTAATCATTAACACTGAAAAAAACCACCTATTAAGTCCTACTGAAACAGAAGTCATTAAGCAAACAGAAGCGATGCCTGCCTGAGAATTTCCAGGCTGTTGCTCTGGTAAGTCTCTGTGGAAAGCACTTGTTTTTCTAAAAAAAAGTTTTAAAATTGATTTTAATGATTAGCTACATACAATTAAACACCAAGAATATTTTCATTACTTAAAAGACAAAGCCTTGGGGCTATTTTGTGTCAATTATTCACCCTGAAGCAACTCATGTTGGATCTGCGTCTTTGCTGGAGTTCAAGACAGCATTGTTTACTATGTCATCAAAAGTCACTTTCTAAACTTTTGTTGCAAGTATAATTTTGGAAGTATCTATTGTGAGGCTTTCAGACAAAAGACAAGAAAAAGGAAAGCTGCATATATAATATTTAAAAACACACTTACTTAGCAGATTGGTCCAGAAGACTATTTTTTAAGAAATAGATTTTATTTAGGTTTCCTGCAAAGTATCCACAGATGACACGGTAATTCAGCAAATAAATTGGAAGTCTTTGACCACTGGGAAAATGTATCTTTCTATTTCAGAATGTCCAGCAGGCAGCAAGAATTTGGCCAGGACTATAAGACAGGGCTACCACATGGAGTCGGGCAGCACACTGCATCCGGTACCACGTGGAGTCAGGGCAGCGCGCTGCATCTGCTAACAAGCAGCTGAGTGCCAAGCTTGTGCTTCTCCTGTGGTCTGTGCTTGTCTGGACTTTGCTCACTGTACTGGACTTTCCTGTCTGCCTCCCCCACCTAAGCCATGTGAGCTCCCAAGGGCAGAAAAGCGTCATGTCTTATGACTCTTTGTATTCCAGTGCCCAGCTCAGTGCGAACACCTCACAGGTACTCCATAAATGTTTGCTGACCAAAGACTGCAAGCATGCTTAACTGGCCAAATAGAAGGAATAGCCCTCTTTCTATAATATACTAGAATTTCATTGTCGTTTATTTTTTTGTGAAAAGTGTGGACTTTGTTGCAATTTTTTAATAAGAGCTACATGTGTAAAATAATTAAGATGACTGATTTCTAATATTACTAATATAATTAGGAGAGATTAGAGGTTGGTTTTCTTGCCCAAGTGCCCCGGTTATGAATCTCCATTAACAATCAACTTAACCATTGCACATTACATTTATAGGCTGCTGTGAATAGTACATCCTTGGGTCAATAAGAAGAAAATAGATCTATTAAATTTAGGAAAATAATCTGCTCTGTAGAAGCTACATTTCTCTAACTGTATCAAGAAATCACAAACCATCTTTCACAAATGGGAGAAGGAAGAATAATTCCCCTGAACTATACAGTTCTGCACATTGTAACAGTAAAACATTAATCAAATATTAGAAAACTCACTTTCAAGTACGACATTTATTTTAAATAGACATTTTTGCTAAATTCGTCACACTGGTGAGTCTCAAAGCAGTCCCTAATCATCTAACTGTACCCTGCTAAGCACACAGTTGGCCTCTGGACTTCAGTCGGACACTTTCAGATCAGCATGAGCTATGTGAGGCCACCAGATGCCAAATGTTAAATTATCACACAAAGATAAATGATACTTGAGGACCCTAAATAAGTTTATACCTCTAAAAATGCTTACTGTACCATGAGACTAATTTGCCAGCATGTCTGGTTGTCAACAAATCTGTGCCCAAGTCAACAAGAATTAGTCTCTAGGGCTTCTGTTCCCAAGGAGGTAAATCTCTAGGTTTTCCACATCGGCTGCACAATAGAGTAAGCCGGGAGCTTTAAAAAATACTGAAGCCTGGACCTCACCCCTAGAGATTCTGATTTAACCGGTCTAGGGTGTGGACTAGACATCAGGGCTTTTTCAAGCTCCAAGGGAGTCTAATGTGCAACACAGTTGAGAACCATTCCTTTAGGGCATCTGTTCTCAAAGAAAATCCAGAGGAGCACAAGCTAAGCACACCCCTCCTTCCTCCATTGCTCCCACATCGATCAGTGAATGAGCTTGGAGCCTTTTCTCCCCCAGATTCTGTCCCTCTCCTTTTTCAGCCACCACGATTTTCTTCTATGACATTGCTTGAGCTTGTAATGCTTTCTGGATTTTGAGCAACTTCCTCAGTGCAGGTGGAAAACGTTCTTAGTAGATGGGAAAGCTGAGACTAAGAAAGAGTTCCTTCAAATTCTACAGAAAAATGTGTTCCAGAACAGTCCACATTCACTCCCTTCACATACTCAAGTCAGGTCTTAACACACAATTGCCCAATTGTGAGACACGCCTCCACAACAAAGTATCACCAAGTTCTGCTGGTTGTCACTCCTTAATCTCTCTTGTGTCAGTCTCCTCCTTGCCTTCCATGTTACGTCACTTTAACTCAGTCCCACACCAGCGTTTCTCATATACAATGAATTCATTAGCTTTCAAACTATGCTTGCTCTGCAATTCAGCTAATCTCCCTTCAAACCATTCTCCACATCGCATGGTGATCTTTTTAAAGACAAATCTGATATTATTACTCCTCAGTTTAATAACAATAATATTCCATTCTTTTAGGATCAAATCTGCATTTCTCAGACTCTACTAAACCATCTACAGTTCCTCCAAGCATGTCACATGATCTCACGCCTCTCTGTCCTGGCACAGACTACTGCATTTTCACAATTCATCCGAGAGACCATTTCTTTGCTACCCAGTCTGAATTATATGCTCAGCTAGTGTGCACTCCCACAGCATCCCACTCTTACTTCTACCAATAACACCTAAGACACAGCATTATGATTTTCACTATAATTGACTATAATTCAGAGTAGGGACTGCATCTTTTGTCTCTTTGCTCTTTGGGCTCAGCACACGACCTGGTATATAGTTAAGTGTTCAGTAAATATTTATTGAATGAATGACCGTCATTGCACATGGCCATGCTTTACACGTGCTGTTCCTTTTCCCGGGTACATCCGCTGTCTACTCACAGTATTAACACCTCCACTGAAACCTGGCTGAAGCGTCTTCTCCTCTGTAAGGCCTTCCCAGACTTGGCTCCTGAGGCAGTGCTGATCATGCCCACCTTAGCCACCATTACGTACTTGTAATCATAGTACCTACCACTCTGTGCTGCAATGATCTGTCCTCACTTCTCTCTCCCTTACTAGACTGTAGGCTCCTTAGTGGCAGCAATCCACTTCATTTATCTTCATATTCTAAGCACTGTTACATAATAGGTGACATGTAACTAAGCCTTCATTTTGCTCCCCTCGAATCCTTGTTTTATACAACTGCCAGAATGTTCTCAAACAAAATTCAGGTTATGTTTTTCCCTGGCTTAAAAGTCTTCAATGACTAGGTCCTTTAATGACTAGTCTTTCCCAAAGTACAGCATCTATACTCCTGGGAGTACACATGAGGCTTTTCAGATGACACACAATAGTTCTTTTTATTTTAATGATTGAGTATTTTGTGTTAGAAAAAGTGAAATCCACCAAATGAGTGATTTCATGTATACTTTTACTTATGACACAAGATTCTCTTTAAGTTAGTGATTTAAAATAAATTTAAAGAAAAATATTTATTAAATAATAGTACAAAGGGGCTGGCCTGGTGGTGTAGTGGTTAAATGCACAAACTCCACTTTGGTGGCCTAGCATTCGCAGGTTTGGATCCCGGGCATGGACCTATACACTGCTCATCATGCCATGCTGTGGCGGCATCCCACATAGAAAACAGAGTAAGACTGGCACAGATGTTAGCTCAGTCACAATCTTCCTCAAGCAAAAAGACGAAGATTGGCAATGGATATTAGCTCAGGGCCAATCTTCCTCACCAAAAATAAATAAATAAATAAATAAATAAATAAATAAATAAATAGTAGTGAGAGTACTGGTATAACAAAAGTCAAAAAGTCATCATATTTTGGAAATCCTGATATACAGGATTAAGAAAATCTAAATCCAGCATCAGGTCCTTCACACCAGCCCCTGATTACCTTCCAGCCTCACTTCCCTTCCAGCTGCCATCAAGCATGATCTACCATATGCTACTAAACCACAGGTTTCCCATGTCTTACTCCTTTCCCTCATTCAGTCTATTCTCAACACAGCAGCCAGAGGGATGCTGTTAAAAGGTAAGTCAAATTGGGTCATTACTCTGCTCAAAATTCTCCAATCAGAATGCTTTTACTTCTAGGAGATGCATGCTAAACTATAAGATGTATATAAACTATAAAATGTATAAAGTGCCACTATATCTGCAAAGTAACCTAAAAATGGTTCAGAGAACAAAATACACACATACATATAGATACAGATAAAGCCAATAAGACAAAATGTTAATAACTGTTAAATCTAAGGAGTGGGAATATGGATTTTCTCTGTATTTTTCTCTCAACTTTTTTGTGTGTTTGAAAATTTTCACAATAAAAATTTGTGAGGAAAAACAAGATGGCTTGATGTATAGATAGAGGGATGGGTACACTGATCAGTATGTGATAAAACCAATACAGCAAGGTATAAATAGTTGAATTTAGGTGGTGAGTATATGAATCTTCACTGTACAACTTTTTCAACTTTTTTGTATATTTGAAAATGTTCCTAATAAAATGTATGGGAGGGAGTTGTAAGAAAAAGTTTTAAAAAGAAATCCTTGTCTATGTAGAAAATCAAAAAGAATCAACAACAGCACATAAGACCTCCAGAAACTAATATGCAATTATAGCAAGGTTGCAGGATACAAAGTTAATATACAAAAGTCATCTGCTTTCCCATATACCAGCAATGAACATGTGGAACTTGGAATTTAAAACATATTATCATTTACATTAGTACCCCCAAAATGAGATACTTAGGTGTAAAAGTAGCAAAATATGTGCAAGATCTATATGAGGAAAACTACAAAACTCTGATGAAAGAAACCAAAGATGAACCAAATAAATGGAGAGATATTCTATGTTCATGGATAAGAAGACTCAATACTGTCAATATGTCAGTTCTTCCTAACGTGATCTATAGATTCAAAACAATCCCAATAAAAATCCCAGCAAGTTATTTGGTGGATATCAATAAACTGACTCTGAAGTTTATACAGAAAGGCAAAAGATTAAAAAACAGCCAACACAATACTGAAATCAAGATCAAAGCCAGTGGACTGACATTACCTAAAGCTACAGTAATCAAGCCAGTGTGGTATTGGCAAAAGAACAGACAAATAGATCAGTGGAACAGAATGGAGAGGCCAGAAATAGACTCAAATAAATATAGTCAACTGATCCTTGACAAGGGAACAAAGGCAATACAATGGAGAAAAAAAAACAGTCTTTTCAACAAATGGTGCTAGAACAACTCCACATCTACATGCCAAAAATTAATCTAGACACAGACCTTACACCCTTCACAAAAATTAACTTGAATGGATCATAGACCCAAATGTAAAACTCAAAACTATAAAACTTCTAGAGGATAACATAAGAGAAAATCTAGGTGACTTTGAGTATAGTGATGACTTTTTAGATATAACACCAAAGGCACAAATTCATGAAATAAATAATTGATAAGCTGGATTCCATTAAAATTAAAAACTTCTGCTCTGCCAAAGACACTGTCAAGAGAATGAGAAGACAAGCAACTGGGAGAAAATATTTGCAAAAGACATATCTGATAAAGAACTGTTATCCAAAATATACAAAGAAATCTTAAAACTCAACAATAAGAAAATGAACAACTCAATTAAAAAATGGGCAAAAGGCCTGAACAGATACCTCACCAAAGACACACAGATGGCACATATGCATATGAAAAGATGTTCCGCATCATGTCATTAGGAAACTGCAAACTAAAACAACGAGATACCGCTATACACCTAGACATTAGATACACTATACACCTCTACACTATACATTAGAATGGTTAAAATCCAAAACACTTCGAGAAAGAGAAAATGTGAACAGTTCAAATGGCCCTGTCAATCACCAGAGGGGAAACAGAAAAATCAAGCATCCTACGTACTTATATTCTGTCCTCCAATTATCAAATAAAATAAATAGATCAGTGCAATTTCTTTAAAAAACAAACCAAAATGAAAGAAAAAAACCCAATCTGACTTCTTCCAGGTTTTCCCCACTTCCATCCACCCTTGAAAAATAACCCAGAGACGATTCTTCTTTTTTTTTTTTTTCAAAGATTGGCACCTGAGCTAACATCTGTTGCCAATCTTCTCTTCTCCTCCTCCTCCTCCCCCTCTTGCTCCTTTCTTCTCCTCCTCCCTAAAGCCCCCCAGTACATAGTTGTATGTTCTAGTTGTAGGTCCTGGTTCTGCTATGTGGGACGCTGCTTGATGACTGCGCCCAGGATCTAAAGCAGTGAAACCCTGGGCCACCGAAGCAGAGCGCGTGAACTTAATCTCCCGGCCACGGGGTCAGGCCTCCAGAGAGATTCTTCTAAATGTCACTTGGCTGGCTACTCAAAGGCCTCCAATGCCTTTCTGCTGCCCAGCAGATTCCCCTTCCTGAGAACCAGGGTGGGTGGCTCAGGAGGACAAGGTCCTTGGAATCAAACACATTTGGGTACAACCTTGGCTTTATCACTTGGTCATTACAGGACCTGGATAACTCACAATTTCTCTAAGTCACAAGATATATCACTGCAAAGATGCAAATGTTACCACCCACTATCTAGGTAAACAACATGCATGAAACACTCACTTTACACGTAGATGACACATATAAAGCACCTAGAACATGGCCCAGGATTCCAGAATCTTCTGACAGGCATTTAATTCTACTGTTTGACCCCAAAGCACAAACTTATCTTCTATTTGCATGACGTGAGAGGTCTGCTGCCCTCAGGCCACACTTCTCTCTACCACCGATGCTGCATTCACCATAAGAGACACCAGCTTTTGAGGGCCTACTGTGTGCCCGACAGCCACCCTGGTTCTCAACAGACAGCATCACTTAATCGTCACAGTCTATGAAGCCCATGCAGAATGCATTAGCCCCACTTTGCATCCTACGCACTTCGCCTCATTCTCCACTGGCTTTAGAGGCTCCTTCCACTGAAGACTCAGAACACACAGGTTAAACCTCTGTTGTGACACACAGTTTGCCTGGCGGTAGTTAGGTTCTTCTCTAAGCCTTAAGCTTCTTGATAGGCTCATATAGAATCTTGATCATCTTTACATTCCCCCAATTGCTAGGTCAAAGTACCCCCGCCAACTTTCAGACTCATGTCATCGCTGGCTTCCTAAACATTTCTAATCAGAGTTAAACTCCTCCCCTTCTCTGTTCCTCCTCCTGGTCTCCAGGAGTAGTAAAATTGTCAAGAGTTAGCAGACCAACTAGACCTGAGAAGTCAATGTATTCACTTCTAGCTGAATTAGAACCCACATCAACATGTGTATTGAGAAAATATTACAAAGAAAACAGAAGCCTGAAATCTTACCTTGACGCTCTGGCGGCCATTCCTAGAAGCGGGAGAAACAAAATTACATTTAATGTGAAACATATTATTTTTTATAAATCTACGGTTCCTGACCATACAGTCAAAATAATAATCCAATGGTATTATGATAATGGTGTAGTTCAGCATAATAAATTCATGGAAGTATAAGCAAAAGAAAGAATTTCCTATTTAATTGGTGATATTTCATAAGCCATTTCTGATCAAGAGAATTAAGGTAAATATCTTATTTTGGAACAAAAGCTCTACTTACATTCTACTAAATGCACACCAATCTACTTCACTTTAAAAACGGAAATGGCAGACACTTTAAAATTGATATGCTAATGCACCATTCACCTGGCATTATTTTTGTCAACTCCAACAGCCATAATAAAGTCCAGAACCAAGGACTGTTTTCAAGCCTCCAAGACAACAAAAATAAAGGCAAAACCTTTGGACTAAGATATGCCTTTTCACTCACCAGAAACACCTTAGAAATCTTTTATTCAGTGTTGACTATTTGCTCAACTAACAAACAATTCCAACAAATCAGGTCCTATGATCTTTCCCAGATCACTAACGACAAAGGTTGTCAAATCAGAAATGAAGCAGGAAGGGCTGGCCCTGTGGCGTAGTGGTTAAGTTCAGCTCACTCTGCTTAGGTGGTCCTGGGTTCGCAGGTTCAGATCCAGGCATGGACCTATACCACTCATCAGTCATGCTGTGGCAGCGACAAACATACAAAATAGAGAGTGATTGGCACAGATGTTAGCTCAGGGCTAATCTTCCTCACCAAAGAAAAGAAAAGAAATCAAAGGGAGATGGCTAGAGAAAATGCACAAGCAACAATAGTAATGACAGCTAACATTTCCAGAAAAGCAAAAAGTCTTCCCAAACCTGAGTCATCTCCTGAAGACATCACTGAATTACTGCTCAGTAAAACCCAGGCGGGGCCCCAATTAAACAACATGTAAAGACACACTTTCTTGGCCTCTAGAACATATTTCCCCAATGAAAAGTTATAAATGGTCATCAGATGCTGAGTTCAGCCTGGAAAACTTGACAAGAATATCACTGCAGTATCAAAACACCACTTATAATATGTTTTCACAGGAAACGCATCCAGAGAAGGCCAATGGGAAAGTCACGGATGTTCCTCTAACATCACATGCTGCTCGGCAGACATTGAGCTTCCTCTACCTGATGACACCCTACCCACAGGCAGTGACAAGCAGGAGGAGCAATGAATGGCAACTGAGAGGAAGGATGAGGATGCAAGAGTTAAGTAACTCAGCTGAGGGGCAGGATCAGGACCAAGACAAGAGTCCCCTGAAAATCAGAGCAGAGGGGCATTTCAAATGAGAGAAGCAGTAGGAACATGAAGTGCTTTCCCCTTGTCCCGCTCCAAGCTCTGTTGTACTCTGATTCTCTTTCTTCTGAAGGAATCCCTTGGGCAAGGGGGAAGAAGATATCCCAGGAACCCACAAGAAAGACCTTTGCTTTCAAGGAATTTCCCAAGCAATATGCATGGGGAAAAATTCATTTACAATGATAGGTCCATTACAATTAAGAAGTTCAGAAATCTGTTCTTAATTTTAGAATGTTTGCACCCAAAAGTCTGCCACTTTGGTCAGTTTCAGTCATTTGCAAAGCTCACTTATACAGAATAATTTGTTCCCAGTTATGTTATATAACTGAGGGATTGGGTGGGACCATCACCAAACATACTCATGTCCTGCTCTCTCCACAATTAACATATTAAAAGAACCTAAAATATAAATCAAGTCCAAGGATGCCTTGGACATGAATGTGTGGAGAGATGAGGGGATATGGCAGAATGTGAACAGAAGATGCTTCTTTGTCTGGTATCAGAAATCATTTCACTTTATTAAGGTGAGTTATGCATATCAGTTAACTGTGCCGTAGAGTTGGTCTTAGTCTAACCATGTCTTCAAGTTTCATCCTGGTCTATTGAGAAAAGATTGCTTATACATGTTTGGTGAGTAAAATGCTTTTCAAAGAAAAGGGCATTTGCTAAACACAATAGTATACAATCAAACCAGAAAATTTTGTAAACAGATACATTAAGAAAAATAAAAAATTATCTTGTCCTCTACAGATAAGTACTTTTTCTTATCGTTCTATGGTAGTTTCATGCAGCATTTTTTTCATTCTAGGTATATATAGAAGCATATACATTTTTAAATACACTGTATAGAAGCTCATGGTTTCTGCTTTTTCCACCTGACATTAGCATTGTCCATTTCCTGAAATGTCTTTGAAACATACGAATTTTAAAAGCTGCCCGATACAGTCATCCCTCAGTATCCTCAGGAGATTGGTTCCAGCGATCTGGTATCCATCCCCCAACGGATACCAAAATCAGAGGATGCTCAGATCCCTTAGTTGATACAGAACCTGCACATACAGAGGGCCGACTGCATTTCACTGTGTGGATGTACAATAATTTAACAATTCTCCTACTAAGTGTCATTTAGGTTGTTGCTACATTTTCACTGTAATCAATACTGTCCTATTAAATATCTTCATACAAGGTCTTTAAATGCATGCCTTTCATGAGGATGAATTCATTATTTCATGAGGATAGATTACAAGAAGTGGAATTATATTCAAAAAAAGAAAATGAACATTTTTAAGGTTTCAGATAAATATTATTCACCTGTATCTAAGAATGGTTATGAGAATTCACAATTCCCTAACAGTGTATGAAAGAGGCTATCAAGCAGTTAATATTTATCTCTTTTTGATAGAAAGGATTTAGAGCTTGAAGTTTTCTTATGGAGTTTATAATTGTTTATTGAGTCCTTTATTAAAAAAGATTAGAATATGTTACAAAGTTGCTTCCATTTCAAACATTAATTTGTGTACTTGTTAATAATCTGAAAGGAAACAAATGAAAAGGCCAGTGACTATAAAACCCCCCTGCATATTTATGATTCAAAGTCTACCTAAAAGTACTGTAATATACTCACAGCAAGGACAGTGTTCCAGAAGTAAATGGCCAATAGAGCAGTTCCCAGGTAGGCAGCATCTTGAAGCAGGGCTCAATTTCCAGTTCACCTGGGACCCTACCAGTTCTTGTGTCTAATGCTGGGCCAGAATCTCTCTCAATCACACCTTTCTTTTGATAAGTTGAATTTTATCACTTGAAGGTCAACATAAGACAAAAAAAATTAAGTCAAAAGAAATATGACTTTAATCAGAAATAATCAACTTTTGAGGCTTGTATAAACCAAAGTGGTGATAATGTCTATGGTACTAATATGCGTAATTTCTCTAAGATCCTAGATTTTAATTTTATTACATTTAATGTAAATAAAGACAAAGGTTTCCACTTAGTATGTGCAGACTGCTCCTGAGAACTGTTCTACATCGAATGCTCTGGATTTAACTGTATGTTCTGGAAAACTAGATACCTTACTTAGTTCCAAATGTTGCCTTGAAGACAGTACATTAAACAAACAGAAGCATTCACTCAAAAGAATATGGCTCAACAGTGGGAATGAATTATTTACTAATTCACGCAACAACATGAGTGAATCTCAGGAACACTGTGCTGAACAGAATAAGACAGGTACAAAAGAGCACATACGGCACATGTTTATTTACATGAAGTTCTAGAACAAGCAAACTTAACCTATGATGAGGTTAGGCACTGACTGGGAGGAGGGTAAGGGAACATTCCGGGATGACAGTAATATTATATATCTGATGAAGTTGGATTATACTGGTATATGTATTTGTCAAAACTCAGATTTGTGTATTTCACTCTATGTAGTTTTACATTAAAATTAAAATACGTAAATAAATATTGAACTCTAGTTACTGGCAGGCATGCTGAAGAATTTAGGAAAAAATATACTCATGGCTGCAATTTAATTTGAGATACATCAAAAACAAGATGGACTGATGTATGGGTAGAGAAATGTATGGATAGCTATGTCATAAATCAAGTTTAGTAAAATGTTAGTGAATCAATGTTGCTGTGTGTTTGAAAATCCCCATAATAAAATGTTGGTGGTAATTAGCAAGACCAAAATGCCACGTCAGTGATTGTTCTATTGAACGAGAATTCCAAAAATAATTGTTATTAATGTACTAGATATTTAAAAAAATTTTAGCACATTCCCAATTGGGCTTTTTCTCAACCAGTTCATCATGGAACTGCAAACTCCAAGTACACACTGGACAGTCCTGCAGAGGTGCTACTCCAGGTTTACGTTTTAAGGGGCATGACCAAAGGGAAATAACCAGCCCCATGGCTTTTTTCAGGTAGAGAATGAGTCAATTGTGGTATATCCCATATCAAGGAGCCCTACACAGCAATGAAAAAGAACAAACTATTAATAAATAAAATATTATGGGTAAACATTTAAATGATTTTGCTGACTTAAAGAATACAGAGTGAAAAAAAATCCTATATGACTCCACTACATAAAAATCTATAAACTATACACCATTCATTGAGGGTAATGGGTGTGGTAATAAAGGGAGGTGAAGGCAGATGGAGGCGAAGGAGCCTGAGAAACCTTTTGGATGCGTTTGATATGTTTATTATCTCATTGTGGTGATAGTTACACGGCTGTACACATATATCAAAATTCAAAAAGTTGTATTCTTGAAATAAGTCCTACATCTTATACACCACCTTATTCCTCAATCTAGTAGCAGAAAGAAAAATTAAATTCACAAACTGTTAGAGTTTTTTATTTTCCTGACAAAACATTTCAAACATTTTTAAAAAAATAGTTAATAGAATTTAACTTACAAATCTTTAACCCAACTTGTTTTTTTTAATTTATTTTTAAATTTTTTTATTGCAGTAACAGTGGATTATAATATTATACAGCCTTCAGATGTACATCGTCATGTATTTCTAATTCTGTGTAGATTACACCATGTTCACCACCCCAAAACTAATTGTAGTCCATCACCACACATGTGAACCTAATCACCCCTTTTCCTCTCCCCCCTCCCCCCTTCCCCTATGGTAACCGCCAATCCAATCTCCATTGCTATGTGTTTGTTTGTCATTGTTTTTATCTTCTACTTATGAGTGAGATCACATGGTGTTTGACTTTCTCCCTCTGATTTATTTCACTTCACATAATACCCTCAAGGTCCATCCATGTTGCCACAAATGGCCGGATTTCATCATTTCTTATGGCTGAGTAGTATTCCATTGTGTATATATACCACATCTTCTTTATCCATTCATCCCTTGATGGGCACCTAGGTTGCTTCCAAGTTTTGGCTATTGTGAATAATGCTGCAATGAACCTAGGGGTGCATGTGTCTTTGTGCATCTGTGTTTTCAAGTTCTTTGGATAAATACCCAGCAGTGGGATAGCTGGATCATATGGTAGATCTATCCTTAATTTTCTGAGGATACTCCAAACTGCTTTCCATAGTGGCTGCACCAGTTTGCACTCCCACCAGCAGTGTACGAGAGTTCCCTTCTCTCCACATCCTCTGCAACACTTGTTTCCTGTCTTGTTAATTATAGCCATTCTGACTGGAGTGAGGTGGTATCTCACTGTAGTTTTGATTTGCATTTCCCTGATAGCTAATGATGTTGAGCATCTTTCCATATGCCTGTAGGCTATCCGTATATCTTCTTTGGTGAAATCTCTGTTCAGATCTTTTGTCCATTTGTTAATTGGGTTGTTGGTTTTTTTGTTGTTGAGATGTATGAATTCTTTGTATAGTTTGGATATTAACCCCTTATCTGATATTTGGTTTTCAAATATCTTCTCCCAATTGTTATGTTGTCTTTTCGTTTTGTTGATGGTTTCCTTTGCTGTGCAGAAGCTTCTTAGTTTGATGTAGTCCTATTTGTTCATTTTTTCTTTTGTTTCCCTTCCCTGGTCAGACGTGGTACTTGAAAATAGGCTGCTAAGACCAATGTCAAAGAGTGTACTGCCTATGTTTTCTTCTAGAAGTTTCATGGTTTCGGCTCTTACATTCAAGTCTTTAATCCATTTTGAGTTGATTTTTGTGCATGGTGTAAGATAATGGTCGACTTTCATTCTTTTGCTTGTGGCTGTCCAGTTTTCCCAACACCGTTTATTGAAGAGACTCTCCTTGCTCTATTGTAGGCTCTTGGCTCCCTTGTCAAATATTAGCTGTCCATAAATGTGTGGGTTTACTTCTCGGCTCTCGATTCTGTTCTATTGATCGGTGTGTCTGTTTTTGTGCCAGTACCATGCTGTTTTGGTTACTATGGCTTTGTAGTATATCTTGAAATCAGGGAGTATGATACCTCCAGCTTTGTTCTTTTTTCTCAGGAATCCTTTGGCTATTTGGGAATTTTTGTTGTTCCATATAAATTTTAGGATTCTTTGTTATATTTGTGTGAAAAACGTTGTTGGAATCTAAGCCAATTTGTTGTTAAGAAAAATAAATAAATAAATTACAAGGTTACCTTGGAATGGAAGCCTAGGTTTTCTTTTGTGTCTCCATGAACTACTTGGCTATAATCCTTTGAAAAATATCCCAAAATACACCCTTCCTGTAGGAATGAATGTGAAAAAAATTAAAATTCTATATTCTAGATATAAATAAGAATAGTATATATAGACATGAGCATAACTAAGGTAGGCAGATACTATTATAATTACACTGGTATTAACCTACCAATAAAAATTAAGTATAGAATATCCTAAAGACCAAACATCTAAAACCATTGATATTTTCTTTCAACATTCATTTTCATTTTGAACCAGGGCACATAATGTCAGATTTCTGAACTGCATAAAAGATTTGCATAAGAGAGGAATCTTGCACGTTCTATGGTTAAAACAATGAGAACCAAAGCTAGTTAGAAACACAACTCTTAGAGTGGCGAGCCAGAACTCACTGTCTATTTCACAGTATTGCTCCTAAAACAAGCAGAGCCAGCTGACCCAGAACTCGATGAGGACAGCAGGGGCCAGAGCCTGGCCAGGCTGCTCAAGAAACCTGCACTTAGGTCCCCTGTTGGCAGACAGGACCGAGTTCCCCTCAAAGAAATCCAAAGAAGCTGTTATTTAAACCACAGTGTGAAGCAGCAGGATGAAAAGGAAGGAACCACTGATGTCCGAGGTTTACTCACAGTCGAGTTTCGGTGACCAGGAGACCCCAGCAAGAGGAAGAGCAGCCTCTGCGCCTCCATGTCCTGGTTCTCTCAGGCGGCACTCAAGGTGCCAGGGAGGAGGTGGGGGCGGGACAGGGGTGGGGAGGGGGTCTGGGTGTGGGCAGGGTTGGAACTGAGAATGGGGACAGGGAGGGGTGTGGTAAAAAAGAGAGAAGTTGGGTAGGAAAAGGGCTGAGGGGGTGGTGTGGGGGGCACAGAGCAGACCAAGCCTGAGAGGGGTGGTAGGACGTTTCAGAGAGGTCAGTAGGTCAGCAGGTCAGTGGGACACAGGACAGGTGAAGTGGACTCTCAGGAGCAGCTGGAGGAGATGAGCCTCCTCTGAGCCTTCTCCTGTTGGGTGCGGCCTTAGCAACCCAGATGCTTTATAGCGTAGTGCCCCTTATCCATGGTTTCACTTTCCTTGGTTTCAGTTACTTGTGGCCCAAAAATATGAAATAGAAAATTCCAGAAATAAACAATTAATAAGTTGTAAATTGTGCACTGTTTTGAGTGGCGTGATGGACTCCCTCGCCGTCCTGCTCTGTCTTGCCCAGGACATGAATCATCCCTTTGTTGGATCCCAAGCCATTGACATAGTCTGCTCCTGACATCGAACCATCGATACGGTCATGGCTTAATGATCCTCCTTCTGAGTATGGTCAGAAGGTCAATACAGCCTAAGGTCATGTCACAATGCCTATGGCATTCACCTCACTTCACCTCATCAGGTAGGCATTGTATCATCTCACGTCATCACAAGAAGAAGGGCGAGTACAGTACAATAAGATACTTTGAGGGAGAAACCACATTCACATAACTTTTATTACAGCACATTGTTATAATCGTTCTATTTTATTATTAGTGATTATTGTTAATCTCTTACTGGCCCTAATTTATAAATTAAACTTTATCACAGGTATGCATGCATAGGAAAGAACATAGAGTATGTAGGGTTTGGTACTATCCACAGTTTCAGGCATCCCCTGGGGGTCTTGGAATGTATCCCCCTCAGATAATTGGGGACTGTGGTACTCTCTCTTGACCAATCTCCTGCCTTCCCCCGTTCCATCACAGTGGACCCCATGTGACCTCATTTATAGAACACCCCTCCCTGACCTGATTCCCCGCCACACCTGATCCTAATGACAGTTCCTCTCTGGAACCTTCCAGGACCTTGTGATTCTGGTCCTTCCCAACTCAAACCCCCTCTTTCTGGAACTCTCCTGATTTCCCCACAGTCAGCCTTGGGTGCAAACCATATACAACAAATGATGACGGAACTGCAAAAAGAATCAAATACACAAGCAGAGTAGGAGATGGTTACCCTCCCTCTCAGCAATTCACAGACTAAGCAGACAGAACATCAGTAGGGATGCAGAAGATTAGAACAGCAAAGCATCTTAGCCTGATAGAAATATATACAGAGAGAAATTATTACACCAAACAACTGTGGAGTATACATTATTTTCAAGCACATGTGGTACATTTACAAAAATTAAATAAAAATTAAACCTATTTGGATATAAAGCAAATCTCAATATATTTCAGAGGAATGAAATCACACAGAGCATGTTCTGAGATCATAAAGTAATGGTGCTGGAAATCCATGATAAAAACACAGACTGGAAATTTCCATAAGTTTGGGAATTGAGAAGTACCCTTAAGAATAAGGGTCAAAGACTATATTGGAACTGAATGATAATGACCATAATAACATGCCAATAAAATACGTCTCCACCTGCCCTGGGAATTCCACTCTGTGACAAGATTGTATGGTCTCAAAATCATCCCCGATTAAACACACAGGTTCACACCTGAAACAGTGATGAACATGTCACTTGTCTGTCACCCTGCTGCCTGTTAGCATCGACTTTACATTATAAACCTCAGTGGGGAAAATCCAAACTCACTCTCACGATTGATCTCCAGGAAAGTGAGCATTTTAAGAGAGAAAGCTCATCAGCTTCTCTCCTGGGGGACCTGGGGACAACACCCAGGGAGCTTGGTAGCACCAGGAGTGATGGACGGGGAGAGCCAAGCAGGTGGACAGGGGCTCAGGCACCCAGATGACTAGGACAAACCCCACTGGAGATCATCTCTCCTGGGCCCCGTCCTGAGCTCCCTAAGGCGCTGTTCTGCATGATTGCACACAGTGTTTCCCCAACTTGTTCAGGCCCATAGCAGCTTAAAATCATTGCTTTAAATCCCACCACTTTTATTATTATGTAAATTTATAGCAAACAGGAAATATTCTATCACTGTTATAATGGAAAATAAATGTCTTTTACCACAAATATAAAGAATTCATAAAAAACAAGGAAAACAAAAACAAAGACAACAAAACAACAGTGCCTATTAATTCTGTTTAGATGCTGTTGGCTGCCTAAAGAGCCCCAGAGATGGGCCGTCCTGGATACACAAGGAGAGACCAGTATAGAAGGCGTGGAAATCAGACCAGCCCAGAAGTGAACGGGACAGAGGCCCAGTCTGTAAGGGACTGGGGACTTCCATGAAGGGTGCCAGGGTTACCCTGATCATAGCTCCAGCAGGGACAAGGGGGAGAAGGAGAAGTGACAGAGGTTGGGGGCCGGGAACAGGGGAGATCATTCCTGCAGCCGAGGAAGCACTTGCTCCCCAAAGCCAGTGTGAGCCTCCCATGCAGGGGAGCCCTTCATGGCCCCTGGAGGGCAGGCCAGGAGCCTTGGGCTCGAGACCCAGCTGTGCTGCTTTCCAGCTGTGTGACCCTGAGCAGGTTTCCTTCCCTAAAATGAGAGTGTCCATGCCTGTGTCCAAAGACTGTAATAAGGACAAGAAGAAGCCTCATGCTGAGCCCCTGTGCACATCAGCATCATTATCTCCCAGGGGCATCTGTCCTCCCAGAACTGGTGCCTTGAAGGTGTGCAGCCATTAAAGCCCATAAAGATATAACCAAAAGCCCCACCTGTTAGTGGCCTGTGCTAAAAACTGCTTTTTCTCCAGAGGAAAAGGCTAGTGCTGTTGGCTACCTAAGCTTCACTCTGTTATCCTATGAGATTTGGGGAGCAGAGCACTGTGAACCACTCAGGGGGACCAGCCCCATCCATTAGCGCTTGTCACCTTCCTCAGATGCTTTATGGGGTTGTCCCTGACTTCACGTGCTGCTGCTGCTCCTTGGTGAGCTGGTCTCAGTCCTGGGACGGGAACTATGGGGTAAGGACAATAAACGCCTTCACCCCCTGCAGCGCAGAACCAGATGGGGGGCTCAGGTTGAGTGCCAACCACTTATACGGTTTGAAAAGTAAATGTTCATGAAGGAAAGGAAAGAGAAGTTGACTTTTGAGCCGACAGTGCTTAAGCGCATGGCGGCTTTGGAAAAGGATGGGACCTGGCTCAAGTCCCAGGACTTCCAATCTCCACTCTACACCGTGGAAACTTACTTAAGCTCTCTTAACCCCAGTTTCTTTCTCTGTGAAATGGGGGCAGTAAGGTTCATTCTTCACAGGGTTTCTGTAAAGATTCCATGAGATAATGCATATGAGACATCTGGCTAGTTTAAATTTATCATTATTCCTATCATTTTTCCTATGTATATATTTTTTCCTATATACATATTTACTATTATTGTATGTTTTTGGCTGAAGGCCAGTGGGTATTTAAGAAGTATTGGTGATTTATTATTTTTATATTATTAATTGCACAGAGCCTCATATACAGAAGATGCTCAGTAAACACCTGTTGAGTCAATGAATGCATGCTCTGGAGCCAGACTGCTTAGATTCCCATTCTGATTCCACCACGGTGTCATTTGAGCAACTTACTTAACTTCTTTGGGCCTCTGTTTCCTCATCTATAAGAGTCCTGAACTCATTAGGTTGTTGTGAGGGATAAATGAGCAGGCACATAATAAGAGTTCATTAAATATTAGATGTCAGCAGCAGCGGCCGCATTTTTAGTCGCAGATGAGGCCACAATGTCCCCTGGTGGCCAGACAGTGTAAATGCACACACACCAACTGTGCCCCGCCCCCACCCTAGGTTCTGGGTACATCAGAACTGGGAGTTTCCCCCTGCACCTGCCTTCCCCAGTGCCCACACACAGACACGATGACCTCTGTGTCCTCTTCCTCACCTCCCCCCAAACTGGCTTGGGCTGCTCAGCAAGCTGGGAGCTCCGCCAGGGCATTCTCCACCTCTGCAGGCCCCATGAGATACCTGGAGGATCAATGGTTCCTTTTCGGTTTCTGAGCAGATGCCAGGCCTGGGGGACCCAGCCCCTAAGTCTCATGTTTTGGAGGGTCACATCTTCCCTTGGTATGGAGGATAACTGTCACATGGAGCCAGATACCTGTGACCTGGCTTTGTCATGGGCCCAAAACATAAGACCTGAATTCCATGCTAAGAAATACAAGACTCATATGCTGCCCACAGCCGCTCATCTCACTGCCTCTGGTGACGGAGGAGGGCAATGTTCTGGCCTCCCCGAGCTCTAAGGCGTGG
Organism: Equus przewalskii; assembly: GCF_037783145.1. NCBI lineage: Eukaryota > Metazoa > Chordata > Mammalia > Perissodactyla > Equidae > Equus > Equus przewalskii. The sequence continues at coordinate 25,149,816 of NC_091842.1, forward strand.
CTCAAGCAGCTTCCTCCAGCGTGAAATCTACTGGAAGCCTCAAGTTTTATCTGAAACATTCATGCAAATTCTGCATCCTATTCCTCATTATATTATCATGTTTTAGAAAAAAGAAAAAAAGACCCTCAATTTCCTAAATAAACATGGGAATCTGGTGCTGTTGGATAAGGTGACCTTATTTTTTCTTTTATTAAAAGTCACATTATTTTAAAAATCTTTCCCATCCTTCTTTCTGCCCTCCCCCCATGACTGCCAAGTATTTGTTGAACAAGTATTAAGTGCCTTCTATGTGCCAGACATGACTTAAGCTCTTAGGGATACAGCAGAGAACATCGTCCCTGCTCCCAGGTAACTTACGTTCTTGTGATAATAATAAAGGTTAACATGAAGTAAGCTGTTATGTTGTGACAAGCGTGGTGCAAAGTCATTTCTACACATTATTACACTTAGACTTCACAATGAGCTCAGAAAGTAGGCAGTTATTTTTCCCAGTTTTTCTCTTAAGGAAAACTGAGACTCAAAATGGGGAAGTAATTTGTCCAATGCCACACAGCTAGCGTTGGGGCCTCGAGGCTGAATTAATACCTGTTTCATTCTAAAGGTCACGCCATATGTTTTCTGGCATGTGGACTGTGATTTTAACACAGTCAATGAGGTTTTCATGAGATGATTTTCCTCTCTGAAGTTGAACATTGCCTCCTACACGTCCAATCGAATTACTGCCTCAGCGCATGGGTTTTCTCGCCACCCTAATGTGCAGATGCCACTCTAATGTGCAGCCAGGTGGCACATGGAGGTATGAACAAGGTCAACATTTCTGATACTTTGAACTAATTTAAAAATGTGAATCTGGTGATATTTTGAACTAGAAGTGACGAGACGCAGATTCCAAGTCTTTTAAGGAACAGCAGAAAGAACTTGCAAAAGGGCCTCTGCACCTCTGTGTCAGGGTTTCTGATTCAGTCATTCATCCATTTTATGAATACTGAGGGAAAGCTCACACTCTTCTACGCAAAGGACATCATGGTAAGCGAAAACACACATCCCCTGCCTTCATGGGGCTTACATATGGCAGAGCAAAAAGGTTTAATCAAATAATTGTGTAATAAAAATACAGCTCTGAAATACAGCCATGAGCCACATAACGATGTTTCAGTCAACAACAGACCGCATATATGATGGTGGTCCCATAAGATCAGCACCATATAGCCTAGGTGTGTAGCAGGCTGTACCATCCAGGTTTGTGTAAGTGCACTCTATGATGTTCACACAATGACAAAACCACCCAATGACACACTACTCAGAATGTATCCTTGTCATTAAGCAACGCGTGACTGCTCTGAAGTGAAGGACTGGGATTCTGTGAAGATACATGTATATATATATATATTTTTTTTTTTGAGGAAGACTGGCCTGAGCTAACATCTGTGCCCATCTTCCTCTACTTTATATGTGGGACACCTGCCACAGCATGGCTTGCCAAGTGGTGCTAGGCCCACACTCGGGATCCAAACTGGCGAACCTGGGCCGCCGAAGCAGAACATGAGAACTTAACCACTGTGCCACCGGGCCAGCCCCTGTGAAGATATATTTTTAAAGGGAATTAACTTCTTTTAGGCATCAAGGAAGCTTTCCCTAAGAAAGCCCTGCTTGCCCTGAGACCTGAAGGCTGAATAGGAATTCACCAGGTGAGGGGGCGTCCTGGGCGGAGGGAGCAGGTCGCACTAGAGGAACTCTCAGAAGGTTCGTGCACAGACTACAGAACAGGGGGTTATGATGCTGAGAGTCATCGGAAAGGTGGGCTTGGTCCAGACCTTCCAGGCCACTTAGAGTCAAGACGGTAATTGTCGCCAATATCCATTCCCCCTTCTCTGACATAGTAAGAAAACAAGCTGGGTTTAGGATGAATAATATGAGGCTCAGAGAAGCTAAACAACTTGCAAAGATCACAGAGTCACTTTGGTGGGAATTTTTAATTGAGATATTACTCAAACACCCCAAAATTTACCATTTTAAGTATATAATGGGTGGTTTTCAGTATATTTGTAAGGTCCTGCAACCATCACCACCGGAAGCACTTGCTTTTAAAGCACTACCTACTTTGGCCTCTTTTCATCCTTAGAAAAATTATTTTAAAATAATATTTTTAAATTGAGTTTAAAAATACACATTTCAAATTACACATATCTTTTTAAACAGCTCAATAAAATTTTTACACGTGTATGGCTCTGTGGAACCACCTACCAGATCAAGATGCTCAGGTCATCTCCAGCTGCCTAGCTGGCTCCCCATGTCCCTCCTACTCAGTATGCCTCCCCCAAAGTAACCACTAACCATTCTTAAAGCCCCATAGTAGGTATCAGACAGGCGCTGACTTAGAAGGGTCAGGTGTCAATCCTGCATGGTATGAAGCAAAGAGGCCTGACCAGATCCACACCTGCTCCCTAGGACAGGCCTCCTTCTCAGAGGTGAGCAGAAAGGTCCTGAGACGCCTCATCCATCTTGGAAGGGATGGCGGCCGCAATTCTCATGGCCCTGGTGGTGTGGGGGCTAGGAGACTTCCTTCCTGGCCATAAAAGACTCAGTTGGTTCCGACTGAACTGTGGGGAAGGGACCATTGGGATCCCCATTACCCCAGGCCCTCCATGGGCAGGATGATGCTGAGGGAAGCTGCATTGGCCATCAACACAATGATATTCACTAAAGAACTCACCGCTTACATCACTGATCGCTGTGACGGCTTTGTCATGTGTCAGCATGGTACCCACACACATTGCCTTTACCCATACTTAACGTCCACATGAAGACAATGACAGAGTCACACTTCCACCCATGATCCAACTATTCCTCGTACAACTGAAAACACATGAACTCTTTCCCTAGACAGATTTGCCCTTGGGTGATGTTCTCAAATATCGCTCTCTGCTTCACTCAGGGGTGCATGTTCCTGACCTTCCTTTCAACAGTCTTGTTGCTGGCCTCTCTTGTTGACTGTCCATGAGTAAAGATTTCAAGATGCCAAGAAAGTTGATGCTGGAGATATACTCAAATCACTCACAGAACAGCAAAGGAGGATGTCAGAGAGTTAGGCCAGTTACATTTGAAGGGGAGAAAATACACAGGAGGAGAGACGTTACAGGCCCTTCACAAAAGAAGGATAATTAAGAGAGTCAGTCTCCTGGGAAAATTTTTGAAACTCTCAAATATTTTTCATAAAAAAATGACCACCTTTATGATGGTGTTGTACAATTAGGAGTGAATCAAAAGATGTCATTATAGTTGACATATAATTTTGTCAGAAAATTTATACCCAAACTTCTCTCCATCAACACTTGACTCTTTGTTTATTCCAGGAATGAGCACATAGTTGCAATTGTTATAACTTAAATATTATTAAATATGAAGTAAACTTAACTTTAAACACTTCAGATTTTTTCAGGGCAAATTCTCAACCAAGTTTTTTTCCCCCTCAAACCATACTATTAAATTTTGGACTCCCATGTTTAAAATCAAATATTAAGGAGCAAAGGAAACAAATTATCCTCCCAAGAGAACAAAAAGAAAAGCCACAGACTGGCAGAAAATATTTGCAAAAGACACACCTATGGGGGCTGGCCCCGTGGCCGAGTGGTTAAGTTCGCGTGCTCTGCTTTGGCAGCCCAGGGTTTCGCTGGTTCGGATCCTGGGCATGGACATGGCGCCGCTCGTCAGGCCACATTGAGGTGGCATCCCACATAGCACAACCAGAAGGACCCACAACGAAAATATACAACTACATTCTAGGGGGATTTCGGAAGAAAAAGAGAAAAAAAAAAAGATTGGCAACAGTTATTAGCTCAGGTGTCAATCTTAAAAAAAAAAAAAAAGACATGTGTAAAGGATTATTAACTAAAATACACAAAGAACTCTTCAAACTCAACAGTAAGAAAACCACCTGACTTAAAAAATGGGCCAATGCCAACAGACACCACACCAGAGAAGATATACAGATGGCAAATAAGCGTATGAAAAGATGATCCACGTCATATGTCAGCAGGGAAATGCAAATTAGAACAACAGTGAGATACCATGACATAACTATTAGAACAGCCAGAATCCAAAGCACTCATGACACCAAATGCTGGCGGATGTGGAGCAACAGGGACTCTCATTCACTGGTGGGGGGAATGCAAAATGGTCCAGCCACTTTGGAAGACAATTTGGTGGTTCCTACAAAACTACACATACCCTTACCATGTGATCCAGCAATTGTGCTCTTTAGTACTTACAGAAAGAGCTGAAAAGTTTTAGCCACACAAAAACCTGCACATAGGTGTTCACAGCAGCTTTATTCATAATTTCCCAAACTTGGAAGCAACCAGGATGTCTGTCAATAGATAAATACATAAGTAAACTGTGGTACATCCAGACAATGGGATATTATTCAGCGCTATAAAAAAATAAGCTATCAAGCCAGGAAAAGACATGGAGGAAACCTAAATGTATATTATTAAGTAAAAGAAGTCAATCTGAAAAGGCCACATTCTGTATGATTCCAATTAGATGACATTCTAGGAAAGGCAAAATGATGGAGACTGTAAAAAGATCAGTGGTTGCTGGGGTTTAGGGGGGAGGGAGGGATGGATAGGAGCAGCACAGAGGATTTTTAGGGCAGTGAACCAGTCTGATGATACTATCATGGTGGATACACGTCATCATAAATTTGTCCAAACCCACAGAATGTAGAACCCAAGAGTGAACCCTCATGTAAACTACAGACTTGGGGCAATAATGGTGTGTCAATGTAGGGTCATCTACTGTAAGAAATGTACCACTCTGGTGGGGGCGTTGACATGGAGGAGGCTATGTGTATGTAGGGGCGGGGGGTATATGTGAAATCTCTGTACCCGTTGCTCAATTTTTCTGTGAACCTAAAAGTCTTTAGGAAAAGGTCTATAAAAAAAGTCATCCTCAGATTTCTACTTCTCTGAAATCTCTGTTTTTAGTTCTGTATGTGTCTTTCCTGTGGTTCTTTATCCACATACAAGCAAATGAATATTTTTATCCCATTATGCCAAAGCAGCCTCTCTATATGTAATTTTCACCTTGTTTCATTGAATTGCTGGGTTATAGGGTAGATGCCTGTCTACTTTTGCTAGACTGCCTCTCATGTGAATTGTACGAATTTACATTTACACTCCCACGACCAATGTGTAAGAATGCCTGTTTCCCCTCAGTCTTGCTGACAGAGTGTGTTTTCAAACTTTTGCATTTTTTGTTTATCTAAAGGCGAAAAATTGCATCTTCGTCAGTTTTAATCTGTATAAACCAAAACACCAAAGTGTTTTCCACAGCAGCTCCCATAAGTGGACAGACAACAGTGGGCCTGACCTCTCACTTTTGAGCTACTCTCACTTTAACAGTATCTTATACTCGCTACTCCCCTTTTTTAACCATAGATCAGTCAGAGCTCATTTGTGGGGCTCTTCAGGCAGGCAACAGCATCTAAATATAATTTAATACCTTTGTTCACCACCCTGTTTTGGTTTAATTTCAGTTTAGCTTTGCTTTGGTTTTTTTCTTTGGTTTTGGTTTTTGGTGTTTTTTAATGGTTTCTCTATATTTCTGGAAAGACACATTGGTTTTGCCTTTATATCAGTGAGAAGAACTTTAATTCTTACAATCAATCCTAATATTAAAAAGTGATAGGATTTAAAACAATACTTTTTAAGCTGCCATGGGCCTGAATGAGTTGGGGAAATACTGTGTGCAATCAGGCAGAAAAAAACCTTAGGAAGCTCAGCTCAGGACAGGGCCCAGGAGAGGGGATCAGTGGCGGGGTTTGCCCTAGTCACCTGGGTCCCAGGTCCCTGTTCCCCTCCTCCACACTCAGCACCAGCACTCCTGGTGCAACCAAGCTCTCTGGGTGTTGTGTAGGAGTCCCTTCAAGAGAAGATGATGAACTTTCTGACTTAAAATGCACAAGCTTCTTCGAGATCTCAAGAAGATAAAGCATGAGAGTCAGCTGGGTGTTTTTCCCATTTATGTGTAAACCCACACTAACAGCTAGTGAGGTGACAGAGACAAGTGATATTTCCACAGCTGGTTAAGGTGTCACACCTTCCCTGTTAACAAAGGATGAACTGAAGACCATAAAATCTTTCCAACTCAAGGTGAAATTCCCAGGCTAGAAGGAGGTGCATTTGAATGCCCTATTTTCATCATCATTTTCATTCAGTTCAGATACAGTATCCTTCCCTTTGAGATCACTCTTTTATCCTTTTGTTCAAAACGTACAACTCAATTTCCAAACTTATGGGGAAATTCTAGTTATCATTTCCTCAATGATCTGGCACAACTGCTTATGACCTAAGAACATATTCTGTGGGTTTCATTCTTCTGAAATACATTGAGACTTGTTTTATAGCCAAAATAGGGTTGAATTTTGTAAACATACCATGTGTGCTTAAAAATAATGTATCCTAGAGCTGTTAGGTAAAATAATCTATGTATTTCTATGTATAGATGTATACATACTTCTATATGCATGTATCTCCGTATCTATATTTATTTGTAATATTTTTATTACTTATATTTTTTACATACTTATACATCATCCCTCTATGTCTTTCTGTATATTTCTACGTTAAGATGGTTTGCTGTTCACATCTTCTGGATGCTTACTGATTATTGGTCTGCTCACTATCAGCTGCTGAGAGAGGGCTGTGAAAACCTCCCACTCTGTTAGACAATTTAACTCTTGCAGTTTTGTCTACTTTGCTTTATATGTTTGGCAGACATGTGATTCGGGATGCACAAATTTTACTTTTTCAGGTGAACTACCCCTTTGATCATTTTGTTTTCTTTATATCTAGTAATGCCTAGTTTTGCCTGACGTTGATTTTGTCTGATATTGCTACAACTAGAGCAGCTTTTCTTTGATTGGTGTTTCCAGGGTTTAATATTTGTCCAGTGTTTTATTTTCAAAATGTCTACGACTTTATGTTTTAGATGAGCATCATGTCAACAGCATCTGGTTGTTGGTTGGTTGACTTGGTCTTTGAGTTTTAACTGGATCTTTCAGTCCATTTGCATTCAATGTGACCCTCTTCTCTTAGAGTTTACATTCACCATTCCATGATGTGCTTTCTATTTGTCCAGATTTTTTATTTTTCTTTTTTTAAGTCTGTTACTATCTGATATTGTGCCCTTTACACTGATCCTCGATCACGAGCCATATGACAACGGTTTGGTTTGATGACAAGTGACATTAAGTTCACAGTGGTTTCCACTGTCCATCTCTTGTGCCCCAACGACTTTAACATTCACTGATAATTTGTGGCTGAATTGTTACAATGATGATTTTTAAAATGTGATTTCTTAGTTGCATTTATTATTTCTATCTTTATTTGTGAGCAATCTGTGTCTAATATATATATATGTCTAATATATATATATTCAACATATACATATACATAAAATATCAAATGAAGAAATATACTATGATGAAATCAAATCGTACTGTTACAAATAGATTCCATTTTTTTATGTAACTTGTCTTTGTGGGATGATATTTTGAACTCAGTGGAAAAATTTAATAAAGATCTACAACCAAAAATCATGACTTTATATAAAGCTGAATGCTCATTAGAAGACCTATCTCCTTTCTTACAACAAATTAGAGAAAGGAGCCTTGAAAGTGTGTGTGATGAATGTAAAACTTGGGACGATACGTGAATATAATATCTGAATTAGAAAATAAGCAAAAAAGAAAACTAAAGAAATGGAAAATGTATGAATCAATGGATGCAAGCATCAATTTTAATATGTTAAAAAATACCATCATGTGTTTTCTTCTAAACCTGATTCACAAATTGCTGAGTACAATCTTATCCAAATTTAGAATGGTCTTGATAATTCCTTTAACAATAATAATTTACAGTGAAGTCCTGTGAATTAGGTTTCAGTAAGCTGAAATTAATTAAAAACTATTTAAGATCGCCAATAGATTATGAGAAATTATAAAATGAGAAATCGCGCAATTGAAAAGGAGACAAGGTAACAAGTATATTTTTAAGATATTATTGATGAGTTTGCTTCCATTGAAGACATGAAGATAAAATTATAATAAATTCCACCTTTGGCATAAATGAAATATTTAAGTTTGAAATAATGTAAGTTTTATTACACCTGTCAGGTTTTTGATATTTTTCAAATACTTCTCATTTTCTTTTCTTCTATTTTTCAACTACTAATGGTTGCAAAATTAACCACTAGAATTAATAAAAGCATGAGGAGCTGGAGTGCATTTCCCCTTTTTACCTCAGGCTGTGGTTCCAATATGGCTCTGAAAGTGGGTCCCCGGCTCATTGTCCCGGAAGGTCCTGATACTTAGTATTTAGTGTATTCATGTCCCAGCTGAACGCATCTCCCTTGTCTCTGGATTTTTGTCAGATTTCTCCCCAGAAACAATCCTAAATCTGTAAAAATAAAAAACCACCACATGCATGATTTAGAGTCATTGAACCCCTCAATCAATGGATATTTTAGTAAAATAAGTCTTGTTCAAATACTGTCAGAGAAAGGAAAGAATAAAACACTGGGAACAGCCCCAAAATGCAAGGGTCTGTGGTGCTCACTGACAAACATGTCCCAGAGAAGCCACCCAAGGCTCCCTCCTCAGCACTCAGCGTGATAAGGAAGTTTCTACAGCTTCTTTTCCTTTTTTTTTTTTAAAGATTTTATTTTTTCCTTTTTCTCCCCAAAGCCCCCCGGTACATAGTTGTGTATTCTTCGTTGTGGGTTCCTCTAGTTGTGGCATGTGGGACGCTGCCTCAGCGTGGTCTGACGAGCAGTGCCATGTCCGCGCCCAGGATTCGAACCGACGAAACACTGGGCCGCCTGCAGCGGAGCGCGCGAACTTAACCACTCGGCCACGGGGCCAGCCCCCTCTTTTCCTTTTTTTTAAAACCACTTCAATTCCATTTAATGAGATATTTAGAATTGCTTTTCACAAGGCCCCATCTAAATGCTTAGATTTTAGTGAGATTTTTTTCATTTATAATTTCAGATTATTGTCAGTTTTTCCCTTGCAGAATGTCATTTGTATTTCAAGAATATCCATTTTTTGTTTTATTATAAATTTTCAGGTACTTCATAATTATCCATTAATATTTACATATGTATTTACATCAACATATTATGTAATATATTGGTATAAATATATATGTACATTTATTTAATTATGTACAGCCAACATTCATTGTACACTTTACTTAACAGTTTTTCCTCTACTCCATTCTTTCCATCAACAGAGTTTAGAAAAATATACTTTAAATGTGTTGTGAAATTCATTATTCTACATGATTTTTACCTTTAGATTTGTGTGCTGCTTAATTTTTTTTCTTTTTTATTGAGGTAACATTGGTTTATAACATTACATACATTTCGTGTGTACGTTGAGGTAACAAATGCTTTTTACTTCATCATGGCGGCATGAGAGGATCTTTTTTCTTTCTGCTTCAATCTACAGTGAGTAGAAGATCCATAACCTAACAAAGGCTACACTGTACAACCCACCAGGATGCTAGAGAGATCCACATATTGGTACATAAAAGGTGGGTGAATTGGAGCACATGGAGAAGGCTAAATGGGAGAACAGCAGAGGTAGAGCCCAGGATCCTAGACCCCTGGATGCAGCAGCTGAGCCTGCTGTCCCCAGCCCCAGGCAACTCGGTGGACAGCAGCAGAGGCATGCGTGTGACTCCAGCCAGGCAGCCATGGCAGCATCTGTGGCCATGGGAAGCAGAACAGCAGTGGAGGCAGAATCCTGTGATCCCAAGTCCTCTTGCCACAGCTTGGAGCCTGACAGCAGCAGCAGAGGTGCACACAGGACTCTGACATCCCAACCACAGCAGCGCCTGTGGCCACAAGGTAACAGACAACAGCTGAGATGGTGCCCTACACACCTGGCTTCCTCCTTGCCCTCTTCCCCCAACTACCACAGTGGTGGAGCTTCTGACCCAGGTGGTCCCAGATGCAGCTGGGGCATCAGACATCCCTGTGCCCCTGGCAGCAAAGCCAGTAACTGTGGAGACACCAGCAAGGGCAAGGCATCAGCGACCCCAAGAAATGCAGGTGATGACAATGAGAGTACCAGCAACACCCTAAATTCAGGCAGTGGAGGTTGAAACCTGCAAAGCCTCAAATATAACCAGAGGCAGCTATGGTAAGAGAAACCAAAAACTAGCACTCTAGCACCACCTACTGAAAAACCAAAGAAAGGCTTCTAACCTCCAAGCAGTTGAAAAGTTTGAATCAAAACAAAAAAGCTATACCTAGATAAAACGCATATTTGCTTCAACAAATGTGCCAGCAGAGGAATAACTCAGCAAGCACCACAAAAAGCCACAGAACCATGGCATTACAAAAAGAAAACAATTCTCAAGAAACCAAATGTAGAGTCACGGAAGATTGTGATCTAATGATAAAGAATTCAAAAGAGCTGTCATGAAGAAACTCAACAAGCTACAAGAAAACTCACAAAGACAGTTCAATGGCTCAGGAATAAAATCAATGAGTATAAGGAATACTTTACCAAAGAAACTGAAACTTTAAAACAGAACCAAAGAGAAATTCTGGAGCTGGAGAACTCAATCAGTGAGATGAAGAATGTGTTAGAAAGCATTGGAAATAGAGGAGATCATAAGGAAAGAAAAATTAGTGAGCTTGAAGATGGAAACCCAAATATGATACAGGCAGATGAGGAGAGAGAACTAAAACTTTTTTAAAAATGAAGAAATTCTACAAGAATTACCTGACTCCATTAGAAAAGTCAACATAAGGGTAATGGATATCCCAGAAGGAGAAGAGAGAGAAGGGAGCTGAGAGTTTTTTTTAAAGAAATAATAGCTAAGAACTTCCCAAATCTAGGGAAGGAATTGGATATGCAAATCCATGAAGCTAACAGAACAATCAATTATCTCAATGCAAAAAGACCCTCTGCAAGACACATGCTACGAAAACTGTCGAAAGTCAATGACAACGGAAGAATACTAAAGCAGTCAGGGGATAAAAAGAAAATAACCTACAAAGTAATCCACATTAGGCTATCAGCAGATTTCTCAGCAGAAACCCTACAGGCCAGGAGAAAGGAAAGATATGTTCAAAATATTGAAAGATAAAAACTGTCAGCCAAGAATACTCTATCTAGCAAAGTTATCTTTCTGATATGAAGGAGAAATAAAGGCATTCCCAGACAAACAAAAGCTGAGGGAGTTCACTGCCACTAGACCTGCCTTACAAGAAGTGTTGGAAGGAGCTCTCCTAATTGAAACAAAAAGGCAAAGGTAAACAAAGCTATGAGCAAAGGGATGAATACATAGACAGAATCAGAAAATTGAAAACCTGTATCAGAATAGGATAGTATACACTTAATTATAACATAAAGGTTAAACGGAAAGAAAGCATTAGAAATAACTATAACCACTTCAATTTGGTAATACTTGCAAAGCAAAACGGGATAATTTGTGACAACAAAAACATGGAAGAGGAAAATAAAAAGGACAGAACTTGCATAGGCAAATGAATATAAGAGGCTATCAGCAGAAAAAGGACCGTCTTATCTATGAGACTTTTTATACACGCCACACAGTAACCACACAAAAAAAATTCAGAGCAGGGTCACAAAACACGCAAAAAGAGGAAACTGAGAAACACATCACAGAAAACCACCAAACTGAAGTGGCAGACTGAAGTACAAGGAAAAAGAAACAGCAGAAATATGGAGTATCCGGAAAACAAAAGATAAAACAGCAGTATTAAGTCCTCATATATCTATAATTACTCTAAATGTAAATGAATTAAATTCACCAATCAAAAGACACAGAGTGGCTGGATGGATTAAAAAACAAGACCCAACAATAAGCTGTCCCCAGGAGACCCATCTCAGCTCCAAACACAAAGACAGGCTGAGTGAAGGGATGGAAGATGATGCTCCAAGCAGATGGCAAGCAAAAGAATGTGGGTGTAGTTATACTTATATCAGACAAAACAGACCCAAGACAAAAAGGATAACAAGAGACAAAGACGGACATTATATCATGATAAAGGGGACAATCCATCAAGAAGACATAACATTTACTAATATATATGCACCTAACATAGGAGCACCAAAGTGTATACGGCAATTATTAACAGACCTAAAGGGAGAAACTGACAGCAACACAATAATATCAGGGGACTATAATACCACACTTACATCAATGGATAAATCATCCAGACAGAAAGTCAACAAGGAAACATGAGCCTTAAATAAAACATTAGACAAAATGAACTTAATAGATATATAGATATAGATATATAGAACACTCCATCCACATGCAGCAGAATACACATTCTTCTCAAGTGCACACAGAACATCCTCAAAGATAGACCATATGATGGGAAACAAAACAAGTCTCACATGAAGCATCTTTTTTGACCACAATGATATGAAACTAGAAGTCAACAGCAAGAAGAAAGATGGAAGAGTCATAAATATGTGGACACTAAATGACATGCTACTGAACAACTATTGGATCAATGAAAAAATCAAAGATGAAATAAAAAAATACCTGGAGACAAATGAAAATGATACATTTTGCTGTATGGGATACAGCAAAAGTGGTACTCAGAGGGAGGTTTGTAGCAATACAGGCCTACTTCAAGAAACAAGAAAAAATCTCAAACAATCTAACATTACACCTAAAGAGACTAGAAAAAAGAACCAAAGAAAAGCCCAAAATCAGTAGAAGGAAGGAAATAACAGTCAGAGCAGACTTAAATGAAATACAGACTAAAAGTAGAAAGGATCAATGGAAACTAACAGCCAGTTCTTTGAGAAGATAAACAAAACTGACAAACCTTTAGCTAGACTAAGAAAAAAAGAGAGAAGGCTCAAATAAATAAAATCAGAAATGAAAGAGGAGAAATCACAACAAATACCACAGAAACACAAAGGATTACAAGAGAATAGTATGAACAGCTGCATACTAACAAATTGGATAACTTAAAAGAAATAGATAAGTCCCTAGAATCATACAACCTTCCAAAACTGAATCAAGAAGAAATAGGGAATCTAAATAGATCAATCACTAGTAAGGAGGTTGAAATAATAATCAAAAACCTCCTAAAAAACAAAAGTCCAGGACCCGATGGCTTCTCTGGTGAAGTCTACCAAACATTAAAAGAAAATTTAATACCTTTTCTTCTCAAACTCTTACAGAAAATTGAAGAGAAGGGGACAGTTCCTAACTCATTTTACAAAGCCAATGTTACCCTGATACCAAAACAGACAAGGACAACACACAAAAAGAAAATTGCAGGCCAATATTGCTGATGAACACAGATGCAAAAACCCTCAACAATTATTAGCAAATTGAATACTACAATACACTAAAAGTATCTTACATCACAACCAAATGGGATTTATTTCAAGGATGCAAGGATGGCTCAACATCCACAAATCAATCAACATGATATACCACATTAACAAAATGAATAATAAAAATCACATGATCATCTCAATAGATGCTGAGAAAGCATTTGACAAGATTCAGCATCCATTTATTTAAAAAGTCTCAATAAAATGGGCATAGTAGGAAAATACCTCAACATAATAAAGGTCATATATGACAAACCCACAGCCAACATCATACTCAGTGGTGAAAACCTGAAAATTATCCCCCTAAGAAGAGGAACAAAACAAGGATGCCCACTCTCACCACTCTTACGCAACATAGTATTGGAAGTCCTAGTCAGAGCAATTAGGCAAGAAAAAGAAATAAAATGGATCCAAATTGGAAAGGAAGCAGTAAAACTGTCACTATTTGCAGACGACATGATTTTGTAAACAGAAAACTCTAAAGGATCCACTAAAACACTATTAGAAATAAAAAATGAATACAGTAAAGTTGCAGAGTACAAAATCATCATACAAAAATCAGTTGCATTTCTATATACCAACAATGAACTAGCAGGAAGAGAAATCAAGAATACAATCCCAATAAAAAGAATAAAATACCTAGGAATAAACTTAACCAAAGAGGTGAAAGACCTCCAGAAAACTATAAGACATTGTTGAAAGAAACCGAAGAAGACACAAAGAAACGGAAAAATATTCCATGTTCATGGATTGGAAGAATTTACATAGTTAAAATGTCCACGTTACCTAAAGCAATCTACAGATTCAATGTAATCCCTCTATAAATCCCAACAACATTTTTTATGGGAATAAAACAAAGAATCTTAAAATTTATATGGAACAACAAAAAAACTCAAATAGCTGAAACAATCCTGAGGAAAAAAAAAACAAGCTGGAGGTGTCACACTCCTTGATTTCAAAATATACTGCAAAGCTATAGTAATAAAAACAGCATGGTAATGGCAGAAAAACAGACACAGAGATCAATGGAACAGAACTGAGAGCCCAGCAATGAACCCACACCTCTATGGACAGCTAATTTTTGACAAAGGACCCAAGAACATACAATGGAAAAAGGAAAGTCTCTTCAATAAATGGTCTTGGGAAAATTTGACAGCCACATGCAGAAGAATGAGAGTTGGCCACTCTTAGACTATCCACAAAAATTAACTTAAAATGCATTGAAGATTTGAATGTAAGACCTGAAACCATAAAACTCCTAGAAGAAAACATAAACAGTATGCTCTTTGACATCAGCCTTGGCAGGATCTCTTTGAATCTCTCTCCTCAGGCAAGGGAAACAAGAAAAACTAAACAAATGGACTAAAATGCTTCTGCACTGCAAAAGAAACGATCAACAAAATGAAAAGACAACCTACCAACTGGGAGAAGATATTCGCAAATCATATAGTTGATAAGAGGTTAATATCCAAAATACATAAAGAACTCATACAACTCAAAAACAACCCAATTAAAAAATGGGCAGGTTGGGGCCAGCCCGGCGGTTAAGTGGTTCTGTCTGGGTGCTCCGCTTCCCGGCCCAGGGTTTCGCTGGTTTGAATCCTGGATGTGGACATGGCACCACTCATCATGCCATGCTGAGGCGGCATCCCACGTGCCACAACTGGAAGGACCCACAACTAAAAAAAATACACAACTATGTACCAGGGGGCTTTTGGGAGAAAAATGAAAAATAAAATCTTTAAAAAAAAAATGAGCAGGGGATGTGAACATTTTTCCTAAGAAGAATATACAGATGGCCAACAGGCATATGAAGAGATGTTCAACATCACTAATTATTAGGGAAATGCAAATCAAAACCACAATGAGATACCACTTCACAATGGCTATTACCAAAAAGACAAGAAATTAGAAGGGAGGTGGAGAAAAGGAAACCCTTGTACACTGCTGCTGAGAAAGTAAATTGGTGCAGCCACTATGGAAAATGGTATGCATATTCCTCAAAAAATTAAAAATAGAACTACTACATGATCTACCTATTCTACTTCTGGGTATTTATCCAAAGAACATAAAAAAACAAAGTCAAAAAGACACATGCACCCCTATGTTCATTGTGGCTTATTCACAACAGCCAAGACCTGGAAACAACCTTAGTGCCCACCAGCAGACGAATGAATGTGGTGTACATAAAATGGACTACTACTCAGCCATAAACAAAGATGAAATCTTGCCATTTGCGACAACATGGATGGACCTTGAGGGTACTATGCTAAGCGAAGTCAGTCAGGTGGAGAAAGCCAAATACCGTATGATTTCATTCACGGGTGCAAGACAAACAACCAAACACTAGATACAGAGAAGAGCCTGGCGGTTACCAGAGGAGAAGGGAGGCGGGGAGGCTGAAAGGAGTAAAGGGGCACTTGGCTACAGTGACAAACACCAACTAGACTTTCGGGGGTAACATGATGTTGTCTATACAGAGGACAAAATATACTGATGCACACCTGAAGTTTATACAATGTTATAAATCAATGTGACCTCAATTTTTTTAAAAAAGGTGGAAACGGGACACAGGGCGGGGAAGCAACCAGAACCAAACCACCAGCCCCACCACCAAAATCACCAAATGGCCCACTCATCTGCCCCAAGAACGGCCTGCCCCCACCAACTCTTCCCGCCCCGGGAACACCCTAACTTTGAGCAAATCCAGGAAACGGGGTTCCCGGACCTTCCCCGACAGCTACGCACGAGGGTCTCCGAGCTGCTCCCGGGGCGGCCCCGCCCCCAGTGACCCCGACGGGAGCCAAGAATAAAAAGCTTCTTACTCGTGAGTGAGGAGGCACCAAGTTGCAAGCTGCAAGCGCAGCAGCTCCGGTCCTCCCAGCGGGAGCAGCGCCCAGGCCCACGCGGCTGAAACCGGGCTCTTCCTCCGCCGTGTCGCCCCTGGTCCGAAAAGCCGAGCGCGGGCGCCCCCTTCCGGCCAGCCGTTGCGCGCCCGGAGGGAAACCTCCCCCTCCCTGGGAGCGGCGGCCGCGCGCCCCTGCCTGGCCGCCCTGGGAATCCCAGAAATTCTCGACGCTGGGTCCCCCCGCTGATGGCACTGCGGAGGCTCCGCCCCAGGCAAGCCTGTTCTCTTGACTGGGCCGTCTCACCGACAGGGACTGGGAAACGATGAAATCTTTTCCTTTTCCTTTGAATGATGACTGAAGCATCGAATTTGTTAATGTATTTACATAATTTGTAATACTTTAAGCACTGATCTCATAAAGACAGACCACAAATTTACATGTGCTATGCAACAGATAGTTGTGTTTACCCGCCAAAATATTTGGGTTAAGTAAAAAACTGACACCATTTACACAATTTTTAGAATTTCTCTTTCCTTCTTCATTTAAAAAAAAATCATTTCCAGTCAGTTTAGAACATATGAAATTCGATTTGTACCAGACAGGTTCTCTAGCATCACCATCTTGATCACGAGAGCTTATCTTAAAAGTTGCCAATAACGTGTTTGGTGACACATACTTCAGAGGGTCAGAATGCAAACCCAGAGGGACCTAATTACTGTTGTTAATTTACTACATGCATCCTTGGCTAATATTTTTAAGGAAAAGTGCTTTAGAGATGGCAGGTGGATGAAATCACTTCCGCGAGTCCTATAAGTAACCAATTTTACCTTCAAATGATAATAGTTATCTTTTCACAACCGGAGAAAGGCTTGGTGAAGAAAGAAGTTTCTGCTCTGACGTCAGAGAAGGCAGTTTTGAACTGTCCAGTTACCATCCAGCATCCCCAGATGGGCAGTGGGCGTGAGGATAGCAACCCAAAATCCTGGTGCATGCTGCTGGTGCCAGAGGGAGCGGTATGGACCTTGGTTTCAAGTAATTTTGGTTGTGGGTCTCAACCTGTCTGGAGGCTCCCTCAAGGACCAGTGGAAAGGCTTCCTTTGTTTTGTTCTGCTAGGAGTATTCGCAGGGCTGAGTCAACGTCACAGGTAGCGTTTGCCAGAAGTCTTTTGTCAGGCACAGACGCTGGCCTCAGAAGCCTGGGCAATTTCATGGGTTGGGGTGCAGTTTTCAGGGGGTAGCACAGCACTTGATGCTGTCTGCAGCACTACTGTGTGTGTGTATGTGCACACCTATTTAGGGGTTAAGTCCACATCATTTCTCAGAATATCAAGGAAAATGTGACCCACAACTGTGTGGGAATCGCTGCACAAATGTTCCGTTAAGAGTAACGTGCCGAATCTAAGTGGCTATATTCACTTATTCACGCATTCACTCATTTACCAATTATGTTCCAGATGCTGTTTTGGTTTTGGGAAGTAAACATAAGTGACAAAATGTCCCTAACCAAAGGGCTCCCTTCTAGTGAGGAGAGGCATGTAAAAAACAAGGAAACAACTAACTACAATAAGTGAAGATTGTGATATTAAGAGTAAAGAGATAATTAATGTGTAAAGAAGGCAAGAAGTCAGTTGTCAGTGGAAATACCAGGGTCTCTCTGTAGGTAACAGCCAACCTGTTTAACTCTAATTGTAAGACATTTGTGCTAAGACACAGGGGGTTAGGAACTTTTCTCACAAAGAGTCAGGAAAAAAATGATTCCAGAGAGAAGCTTGAGGATGTCCAATGGTCTGAAACCTAGAAAGTACTTAGTATATTAGTTTGTGATCTATGAAAAATGTGACAAATTCCGGATAGAATAAAAACTTTAAGTGAGTCCTGATTTCTTGCCCTGGTCCACCCCCACAGAAGTGCTGCTGCCCTTTGCTCTTCTCCACTCACGTCTGCATTTTCCTCCATCCCATCGCCTGCAACACTGGATTAAACTCACCAGCTGATTCATCTGCCTCCTCTAGTAGACTGGGGGCTCCTGCTTTCTTACTCATCTCTATTGTCTGTGTTCTCCACACGCCTGAGCACAAGGCAGCCCATACTTGGTTAATGCATGAGTTACCTCCCAGAAGAAAGCCAGTACTTAATGAAAGAGCACTTCTTTACTCACCCTCTTACTACACAGCCTTATGGAGGCTGCACCAAGACAGTGAACGTGCTGGGTAGAACACGATTCCCTGCTGAGTCCCTGGGCACAGTAAGAATCACAGAGACCTGGCAAACACAACTGGAGATCAGAGTCAGGGACATGACCTGGTTAGGGCAAGAAGATCAAGACCCTGGAGATGGTAGAGATAGAAAACTAGACAGCCTCCAGAAACAATGATGTTCTCGTCTCAAAAGAAAGAGGAAATCCCCCCATCCATGGTTTCATTGTCGATTCTCAGACACCACCTTCCTTCCTCTGAGTTCTCCTTCTAGGGACTGGAGGAGCACTAAGCAGGCAGAGCTCGGAGAGGAGGAAGGAGCCATGAGAATCCTAAATTTCCTAATTTCCTAAATTCCTGAGGCACGTCTTTCAAAATCCCCAATCCACCCACGAGGAGGGGCCCAAGCCAGCCCACATGCTCATGCAGAGTCCTCTGAGCAGACCAGGTGCAGTCCTCCCCAGGGAAAAACTCAGAGGAGATTCCCACCTGTGTCTACAGATGAGAAAATGGAGATTTGTAGCGCCATATAATTAACTTAGTCTGTGTTTTTCTAATTATTTATATAACTTCTTCCTCCTTTCCAGTATTTTTCTGTGTTTCTGTTTGCAATATTTTCTATTAACTTGTATTCAAGCTTACAAACTAAGTCTGCCAGGGGTTCAGTCTGCCAAACTCATCTTTTGAGTTCTTCATCTCAGATTTTATTTGGGTCCTGTGTTCTCAAACGTCCAACTGATTTTTTAATAGATTTACATTTTCTAGGAAAATTCTCTATTTTCATTTCCAGAAGTTTCCTTTATCTTTAAGATGTATAATATGTGTCGTAAATTTCTTTTCCTTTATCTTGAATGTCTTGCTATATGTGTGTCTTCTATTACTGTTGTTTTGCTCTTTACTATTGACCACAGTCCCTGCACTTTGCACAGGATTATATATATTTTTATTTAATTAATTAATTTATTTATTTATTTTGCTGAGGAAGATTGACCCTGAGCTAACATCTATTGCCAATCTTCTTCTTTTTGCTTGAGGAAGATTGTTGCTGAGCTAACATCTGTGCCAATCTTCCTCTATTTTGTATGTGGGATGCCACCACAGCATAGTCTGATGAGTGATGCATAGGTCCACACCCAGGATCCAAACCAGCTAACCCTAGGATGCTGAAATGGAGCACGCAAACTTAACCACTATGCCACTGGGCCGCCCCTCCTTTATTTTTAACATGTATAATACTTGTTGTAAATTCCTTTTTATCTATCTCCAATATGTAGGTCTTCTATTGTGGTTGTTGTTTTGCTGTCTACTGTTGATCACAGTCCCTGCACTTTGCACAGGATTGTATTTACGATGCCCTGTCCATTCTCATGAGGGGAAATCAAAGGTGCGCAGGGTGGCTGGTGGCTGGGTGATGGACACACAGGCACAGGTAGGTAGGGATTTCTCCATTCTTTTGAAATCAGAATTTCATTATGTTCAAAGGATAGGTTGCTGCTCTTCTCTCATCCCCGTGGCTGGGATCTCCTTCAGAACCTACAGCCATCCCAACTACACCCTGTTCACAAATAGAGACTGAAGTTGTTTTCCTAAGAGAGCTTGGTCCTTCCATCTTTTAGGCAGATTGGTACCCCTTCACCTCTTTCCAATCAGCGATTGGGCTGCATTGGGGGTGAGTGTCAGCTCATTTCGGAGTCACCCACCACTGGTTTCCAGTGCTCACATGTTTACTGTGCTTATTAGAGACTCCCCTGTAGTTAGATTTGTCCCCATGCTCTCTGAGACTGTGGACAGCTTACACAGCCTTTTCACCCTGATCTCCAGCCTCAGGTGCTGTCCCAGGGCCAGAGTTAATGTCCCTAGGGGGATCCCAGTAACATGTTAGGAGCTCTTCTAGATTCCACCCCATCCCTCCAGCCCTCAAAATCCCTGCTCGTTTCCTTGTCTTCTAGTAGCATCCTTCTGGCTGGGAAAGGCCTGATCCTGGAAAGCAGAAGTTCCATCCTCCTCTTTCCCCTCAGCCCAGAACAACTGCCATTTCTGCTCAAAATCGATTCTCCCACCTAGAGAACAGGCAAGTGCCACAGGGGAGAGGACGGTGTGGCACGGGGCTCTCATTGTTACCCACAAAGGTGGGGTTCTCCCACTTGATGGGCATAAACAAGCCAACTAATTATGGCATCAGCTTTTGGGAGAGAAATCAGCTTTATTCTGCAAAACCAATCTGCAGGGAGACAGGGAGCGTGTGCCCTTAGATCTGTCTCCCTGATTCAGGATTTGGGGCAAAATTTAGGAGGTTGGGGAGACAGGCTGGCACACAGAAATGCTGGAAGGACAGGTTTTGATTGGTGGGCTTCAAGCATTTATGATAAGGTTCTAAACATTTGTGGAAAAGTGGGGAAGGAATCTTAACACCAGGTCTTCCTGAATGACGGACCCTTTGCTTCTGGTAAGAGTTCTACTTTTAATTCCTGGTCACATCCTGGTCCTTTGGTTCCACAGGGAGGAGAAGCTTTGGTTCTGTGGTCATTTCAGGTCAAGATTTCTTCTTCTGCACATGCTCTGGCTATGTAACTTTGCAAATTTTCTGAAAGACAATTCCTTAATTACTCTGTTGATAAGACGGGGTCAGTTGAACTGGTCCTGGAGGGCCTCCAGTTACATTGTCATGCAGCTCTTTTCTCAGAGAGGGCAGCCCTTCACACTGTGGCACATCCCATATAAAACAGAGGGAGATTGGCACAGATGTTAGCTTAGCAACAATCTTCTTCAAGCAAAAAGAGGAAGAATGGCAATAGATGTTAGCTCAGGGCCAATCTTCCTCACCAAAATGGTGAGTTCCCACACGTCTCAGCCATTTTATAAGACATTTTCATCATGTACTTAATCTCATCTTCTTCACAATGACCTCAGAAGCCAGTATCACCCCCTCTCACAGACAATGGGGCTGAGGCTCTGAGTAGGCCCCACCGAGAGCTGGTATTAGGGGCTGAGACAGTAGGAGCACAGGTAAAGAGGTGGGATACTGTGTGGCAAGGCTGGGGAGATGCAAAGCTGACAGTCAGGAGTGGTGACTGGAGGATGCAGGGATGTGGTGAGAGGGGTCCAGCAGGGGTGGCTGCTGATCAACCTTGAATCCCCCACAAAGAGTCTGACTCACTGAAGGCCAAGGCAGCCGCTCGGCTGATCTAGATCCTGTCTGCACTCTTAGTCTCACGGGGGCACGATAAACTCAGGCAGACACAGTATCCTGAAAGAACCAAGTTAAATCTTCAAACTTCCAGGGGTTTTTTTCTGTCACATAGACCAGAACTTTCAGAAATCAAGGGAAAGAAGAACCTTTATTTAGATTATGACCCAAGGGCTTTATGGCAACAGTGACATCTTGGTGAGGACAACTGCATTGCCCACACTGTGTGACTGGAAAACACAGAGTGGCTCTGCTTCACACTCCCTGCTCAAGCTGCTTGCCCTGCTGGGAATGGCCTTCCAGCTCCATCTAAGGGAACCCAGCCAACTCCCACCGGGCCCCTCCTCAATTCCTCCTTCTCCGCCACAACCTCCCGTTTCATCCTGGTGAGATTCACGTCTCCCCCTCTTGTTCTCTGGAGCCCTTCACTGGTGCTTCCATCATGGTGAATAGAAGCTCTTTAATGGAAATGTCCCTCTCTGCTCTAGGACACATTAAGCCCTTGAAGTTAGGGGTGCACCTCATTCCTCACAGAGTCTGGCATGTGGTCTCTGTACAATGAGCATCTGCAGAACCATCCTTTCTGCCTTTCTATAAAAAGCCTCTTTCCTTCTCCACAGCTCAGGATGGAGAAATGACACAGCCTATGAGACATCTGTCTCGAGAAACTCGAGGAACATTACAGCGTCGTCAGCCAGGTTTACCCTTGCATTGCAAAGCCCTCAGTACCAGCTCTACATTTTCCCAAAAATTCCGTATGAAAAAAGATGAACACGCTTTACACGTCAACTTTACACTCTTCAGATCATCTCACCGAGGGGAGCAGGTGCAGGTGGAGGGTGAGGTCCTAGAGGCCACCGGGGTGGAGGAGGTGGAGGTGGCCCAGAGCCTGTGAGTGGAAACAAAGGGCAGCCCCATAAAGCTGGCCATGCCAGATGGTCCTTCGAAAGGAGGAGGCCCTCTTGCTTCAACATTCCTCTGCAGAACAGAAATTCAAAGGTACGTTGGTAGGGCAGACACAAGCACCAAACACCAACCAAAGCCGAAACCCAGTGAAGCAGGGCTAGTATCCCACCCGGCCCCCTCCCCTCCACCAGGTGCCAAGAGAGCAGCACCAGTGCCAGACCACTCTACCCCTCCCATGGGGCCTCGACCAGCTTGACACAGAACAAACACCGCGGGGAGGAGCGTGTCTGCGAAAGCAGAAGAGCAAGAGGTCCTGTCCGAGAGAGGCCTGGCCGAGGCCACGCCCAAGGAAGGAAGGAGCAGATGCCAAGCAGACAGGCACCTCGGGCCAGGGGGCCGCCCTTCGCCCTCCTCCCCACCGCCGCCACCCCAGAAGCTTGAAGCTGCTTGGCTCCCCCTCCAGAAGAGAGAGGAGCACGGACGCGGACGGAAAAGCCCACGCCCCAGCTCTGGAAGCCGAGCTCCTCCTTGGGGCCGGGCTCTGCCTGCCAGCCCTTCCACGGCCCGTGCCCCGCCTCTGCGGCCCTCCCTCGCCAAGGGGTCGTCTCCTCTGCGCAGCGGCTGCCCACGGGCGCCACGGCCTCCCGGGACGGGGCCCTTCCCGGGCTCCCGCAGGGCCACGGGGACAGCGTGCTCTGAGAGGAACGCGGGGACCTGCCAAGCTCGGCCAGGCCCAGTGCACCGCTCTGGGGCTCGGCGCTCGCAGGGGAGTCCGCTTCCCAAGTCCCCCGGCAGAGGCGCGCGGGCTGCGCCTGACGCCAACACGAGGGGAGCCTTCCGAACCACACGGCCAACACAAGCGTGCTGCGTGCGTTGCGATCTCAGCGGGAAAACCCCGGGACGGCTGGGCTGAGGAGGGCACGCCCCGCGCCCGGCTCCGACGCCGCCCCGGGACACCACGGGACCGCCTTCCCGCGAACACGGGGGAAGGCCTCTGCTGGGACTCGGTCCCGCAGGACCTTCCTGACCCTCACTCTTCCCTCCTTCAGGGCCCCCGTCCACCGCCGCCCGCACGCAGCCCAGCTCTGGCCATTCAGCAGATCCTCACCCAAGCTAGCGTGGGAGGGGACCCGGGAGGGCACGCTGGCCAACAGAGGTGGCAGCGGCAGGAACTCCGCCATCGCCCCCCCCCGGGCGTAGCCCACCGCACGTGGCACGTGGCACGTGGCACACAGCACCCGCACCCGAGGGCAACTGGGAGGGGTGGCCTCCGGCGTTTCTCGCCTGGGAGGATGACGGCAGACGTCCCCGGCCTGCTCCCCCCACCGAGCCACACCAGGAGAGGAGCCAAGGCGCCACGGCCAGAGCAACGCCACGTCTAGGAGTTCGGGCCGGAGTCGGCCAGGCCGTGCCAGGAGACCTCAGCGTGGGGTTTAAGTGTCAGGCTCCGAGTGGCAGCGCCCGAAACGCGGCGGCGGGAGAGCCCTGCCGTCCTCAGCCCGGGAGCACCGGGGGCCTCTGGGGGCGCCAGCAACGGTGAGAGCCCAGAGGGCGGGCGGCCGGAGGCGCCTGGGGGGAAGGATGGCGCTGGCGCCAAGGGCGATGACCCGGTCGCCGTGCCACGGGACACACGAAGCGCCGCGCAGGCCAGGCCGGGCTGCTGCAGCGCGCGGCCGCGCTTCCACAAAGAGTCGCGAGAGAAGAGAGACCGCGCCATTTACCTTGCCCGCGGCCTGCTGCTGCGCCGCTGCAGCCGCCTGCTCCGGGGGGCGGGAGCCGCTGTCCTTCCGGGGAGCCGCAGAGCCGGGTGCCGCATCTGACAAAGGCCAGACAGCAGGGATGGAGGCTTATTCCTCAGGCCCGCGTGGACCGGACCGTGAGGAAGGAACAGGGACCCTCGGCGCCATCCTCCAGAAGGCGCCTGACGCCCTGGCCCACCCTCAGGGACCTGGCTGGCGGCAGGCGGCTCCCCAAGCGCCTCGGCTCGCCCCTGAGGAGGCCGGGGAGACCTGCCCCCGCCCCCACGACCCTGGCTTGAGGAAAACCCCACAGGGCCCTGGTTCAGGGGTTTTCATAACTCATCCATCAGCCACTTGTGGACAGGTTCAGGCTCAACTAGCTGGAAATCAGCAATGAAAGAGGGTTTCCCAATACACGTCAGGAGACCTCAGGATTTCCTCACGGGGTAAAATTAAAATGAGAATAAGTTTGGATGGGATAATAGCAACAAACCCTCAATATGAACAGCACAGCTCTTTTTCTTCAGGCCACAGGTGGATTTTTTCAATCTCTCACTCTTCATACAAGCTACCTTCTACATGTGAGCAGGAATTATATAAATATTTATGAAAAGAAATGGACTTAAGCTAATGTTATAGTAACGAGAAAAGGGAAGATATGAGGATTTAGCAGTAAAGCTGTAGCATTACACTGATGATGTCAGGAGTAAAATTACATAGAAATGTAATTTATGAATGGAATACTATGGTCCACAATCAAAAGTTGAACAGAAAAAATAAGGGAGCCTCCAAAATGGTAAATAAATGCCTTTTTTCTCAACTAAAAGAAAAATCAAGTCTTCACCATTGACTCAAGGTGGGAAGGAAGCATAGACCCACAACCCCTCCAGGCACATCTCTCCAACTAAGAGCGACCCAAGGTCCTGGGGGTGTTGGTGAGTGGAGAAGGTCCACGGTCAGTGGAGGGGCATGAGCTCCACCAGTCACAGGGCACAGGCCCAGAAAGCCATTGTGGCTGGGGCACCTGAGGAAGACATCTTCCTGTCACCCCTTGAGACAACCTGTTGTCTTTATGTCATGCTTGGGATTGTTTCCAGACAACATGACAATCCCCCACAGGAACAAGTGGGACATGGAGAGGTTTTGCAGCAGAAATTAAGTGGCTGCACTTCACAATGTGCTCCCTACCTCTCTGTGCAGGGTTCTGCATCCCAGGTCTTCCCGAAATTGGTTTGTGCCGCCTGTATCCCTCAGGCAGCCTCTTTTTGGGCATTATCTCCAATCTGGAATATAGAAAAAGAATGGATTTCAATAAGAATTACAACACCAAGTTCTTTGCTAGGCACTAAACACCTTAGTCTTAGTACCTCAAAAAATCCTTTAAAAAATGTATGTTGAAATCCCACACCTGTATTTCAAGTGAGCGGCTCCCCTGCTCTGCTCCACTATCTCCCTCTCCAAAATCCGAGCCTTGATCTGTGGGAGAAAAATACACCCAGCTTCAGTTGTGGCGGACTGTGCACAAAGGGAAGGAAGGAAAACAAAACTTACCCAATTATCTTGAGCATTCTTCTCATGCACAGCGATCTGAAAAGCCAACATGTCAAAAACCCTGTGTTAGGGCTTCCAAGGGCCATTGTAACCCTCTGCATTGGGTGCTGAAGGATCCAGGAACTTTGGGCAGAATGCAGGTTACCTGGTGTCTGAAGGTGGACTCTGCTGCACCTGTTCCCGCATTTGATCAGTTTGTTGCCTATGAGTGACAATTGCTTTCTAAAGCACAATACTGAGGATGATTTTAAATAATCTGCCCATGTTCCCATTATCTGAACTGTACCCTTATACATATCATCCAATGCTAGAAGATGCATTACACGTGGTTACATAAGTACAGTAGGATCAAAGCGATTGCTACATTGTTTCCTTATTTATTATCGAATGCCTGCCAGCTTCTCAGCTGATAGAATTCCCTTACCTATTCTCAGTATCTCTCTAATTTATCCTGCAATGAGCATCTTTCATCATACAGCTCGATTCTTCTTTTCCTTACATCTTGATGGTATTTCTCAGGGCTACAACAAGGGGGTCTCTTAAATGGCGTGCTCATATTTATTGATGCGATTCATCTGACACCAAACTGCTTCCCCAAGGTTTACAACAGTTTATGCCACCTCCAGAGACATTTTTGTGAACCACGTTTCCACACAGTCTGGCCAGCATTGGGGATCAGGAAACTTTTAGTAACTCAATGTTAAGTTAATGTTTAAACTTAGCATTTGTAAAACTTAACATTTTTCCTTCTCGTGTGAAATCTCTATACAAATGTCTTCTGAACAATTGTTTATATTTGTGTATGAATTGGGTCTAAACATTGTACAAAAGTGAAAAAAAAATCCAACAGGGGTTTTATGAGTAGCCTGTATTTA
Organism: Equus przewalskii; assembly: GCF_037783145.1. Lineage (NCBI taxonomy): Eukaryota > Metazoa > Chordata > Mammalia > Perissodactyla > Equidae > Equus > Equus przewalskii. The sequence continues at coordinate 25,176,520 of NC_091842.1, forward strand.
GGAGCTGAACTCACTTGTAGTTGTCTGGTTTTTCTGCAGCCGATTTCAATTTCTTCTCTGCCGCTGAGAGCTGCTTCTCTCTTTCCACTCGCTCATGTCTTTCATTGTCAGCTCCTTGAGAGGGGAAAGAAATATGCATTTTCCAGTAGTGCATGTGACATTCCGCCTTTCTTCCCTCCCAGAAATCTAAATGGTAGGATTCAAATGTCCCTTCCCATTTTTCCCTACAAATGCGTGGATTGACAAATATAGTCAGAGGAAAGAAGTGAAGCTCCCCATTAGGGGAGGAAGAAAAACCAAACTCTGGACTGCTGGCAAGTCTTTGGAGATTCTGAGCTTCTCCTCCCAGCTGTGTATTCCTAGTCATTAGTAAGTAACTAAACAAATATAAAAAGCACATATGAGATGCACCACGTGCCCTCCCACACTCGGTCTCTTGTGACTGGGACAGCATAAGCTCATTTTCTTTCAATGTGGAAACCAGGCCTGACCAGCTCATCACAACTAAACACAGGATGAACCAGGGGTTCATGACTTGTCTGATTTCTCCCAGGGAAAGTCCAGAGGCCATGACACAGTCGTGGCTCCTCCCTGGACATGGTGTCATAACATTGGACAGTTAACTACTGGACATTTCTACAGTTCAAGAGTGGAACTCCGGCCACCTGCTTCAAAGATCCTAGTTGGGAGAATGGAAACTATGCTGAATGAAAAATGATCTGAATTGTTACAGTCAGGGTGTTATCCGGAAACAATTGGAAAACCTTCAAATTGAGGCTATGGATCTACTTTAACAAGTAGATTGATTTCACTAACAAGTACTTCGATTTCATTGACAGTGAAGGCAGCAAAGAGCAATGGCTTAAGGCAGATTTGTTGTGTTGCCTTTGAACTACTTTCTTCAAGGTTCTGATTCAAAAGATTCTTAGAACCAGAGGCACTCACAACTAGAACAGACAACTATGTACTGGGGAGCTTTGGGGAGAAGAAGAAAGAAAACAACAAAAAAAGATTGCAACAGTTGTTAGCTCAGATGCCTATCTTAAAAAAAAATAGATTCTCAACTTGATATTGGATTTTCTATGGGTCACGCACAAAATTAAAAGAGCCCTAGCAAACAGGGACAAAAACACTAAGGAGAGAAAGTTGATGCATTTGTTTCTGGCCACCCAGGCAATCTTTCAGCAAATGCTTTCTGGACTGGCTGTAGAGTAGTAGGTGCATTGTAAGGTGCTGAGGACACAGAGGGAAGCAAGGTACTCTCCACCCTGAAACATCTCATATTCAATGCAAACATGATGCCAGTGAGCACAAAGCACCCCTACCCCAGGCTTGGGAAGGGATAACACAAACCTGAGTCTTAAGGGAATATAAGAAAAGTTTTGCTTTTGAACATGGATGAGTGGGTCTGAAGTCCCTCATCTTCCCCTGAGAACATTAGGAAACACTGGCCAAAATATGAAATTCATGATAGAATGCACCAAATTGCTAATACGCCAGTAGAGAAACACGAGGCTGGGGCCGGACTGGTGGCGTGGTGGTTAAGTTTGCGTGCTCTGCTTCAGCAGCCTGGGGTTTGCAGGTTCAGATAGTGGGTGCAGACCTAGCACCGCTCATCAGGCCACGCTGTGGCACATCCCATATAAAATAGAGGAAGATTGGCACAGATTTTAGCTCAGCAACAATCTTCCTCAAGCAAAAAGAGGAGGATTGGCAACAGATGTTAGTTCAGGGCTAATCTTCACACACACACACAAAAAACCATGAGGCCAAGATGGAGAAGGAAGCCCTAGATTAAGGTCAGCCTGGCATTTGGGGTCACTTTTCCCAGGATTTACCAACTAATTCCAGCGGAGACTACTGAGATGCAAAGAAGCTGAGGGGCATTTGCACACATCCACGGGCACAGAAGTAAAACAACTGGAGTTCACGGTCACTAAATGAAGGTCATCCCTAGAAAAACCTGCAGGCCCTAGCTGGGTCCCAGGAGATTACACACGAAGAACAAAGGTGGACAGAAAACACACTGGCCTTAGGAGGGATTAAGCCTTCAGTGAATGGTCTCAATTGCTAACTGGATGAATAGGATTCAGTACTGCTGGCGTCCCTGATCACCTGCCAGATGTAAACTCCCGTCTTTTCTGCAGCAAGATACCATCATACGAGGGCTCAATTTTTCTCTAAATGTTTTCTACCCAATGTCTAGAATTTAATAAAAAATGATAGACATACAGCAGGTCATGACAATATGACGGGATTGAAACCTAGAGTACAATGTAAATGCACCCAGAGGGTTCCAGACAATGAAGTGATTAAAGCTGGTGCCAATACTCCGTCCAATCTGAAATTCATTACAAATAAGAATCTCTGATAACCAGTGAGAATGGAAAAAAAGAAGAAGCAGATTACAAAAATCAAGGCAGAAAGGAGAAACACATTTCTCTATAGAATGAATATGGCAAAAATATGGTGGCAAATATTCTTAAAAAATTATAATTATCTAGATTGTTCCCCACATTCACTAACACAACAGTATTTGTAACAATCAACACATGAATACTCTTCTGTGACCATCTTTCTTTGTCCGCAGATTTCATCAAAAATGCCTATGTTGTTCTTTAGCATTTTTAATTTGATTTCTCTGCCTCTTTAACAGATCCCAATGCCTCACAGTTGTCTCCTAGTTTCTTTCTCCTTTCTAAATTTTCCTTGTGTGTGTACACATGTTCCCAAGAACATGGCTGTGGTGGGGAGAGGAGAAAGGAGAGAATCTTGAGGGCAAGAAGCCATCTTTTACCTTCCCAGTGCAAACTCGTTTTTACTATACGGGATTTTCTTCCCCACAAGAACAAACCTTTCAGGGTACATTTATTAAGTATTGAGCCTCTCTGCTTGGAATCCTTGAATTCTGCACTCAGATCTCCTGCCTTTAAGACAGATTTGAGAAAAGATATTCAAGAAGTAATGATTATACAACAATGTAAACATACTTACTGCTAAAATGTACACTTAATGGTTTAGATGGTAAATTTTATGTGTATTTTACCTCAATTAAAAATAAGAAAATTAAAAAGGAAGTAATGATGTTTCATCCTCTGATTTATATAATCTATGGAAGTAATTTTTTGTTATCTGCTCCTTCTTGATCTTAAGCTGAGCATTTTCCTTCTGTACATGCTGTTCTTCAGACTTCAATTTTGCTTTCTGACATGAACTTCATTAAGGGGGATTCAAACCTAAAGCCAAACACTCTCACCAATGACTTAGTTCCCAAGAAGAAAAATCCCTAAGTTGGTAACATACAAATTGAATATTCTAAGACATGACATATTTGTTCTTCATCAAAGCTAAGGTATACAATGAAAATCCTGCAGCAAATATAGGTAATTTACTTCTGAAATTCCTGAGGTGTTCATTGAAATGTCACCTTTTAAGTGCTCTGTAGTTTTTTCTTTTCCACTATGTGCATGTAGAATAGAAACAAAACATGTACTGGATTTCAATAGAAACACTGGTCGATATGCTAAAAAGAAGAAATGCCAGCAAAACATACCCCACGTCAGCCCCTGTATCATTAAAAGCTGTTTGAGCCAAGGAGAAAAGTCAAACAGATAAAGAAATGAGGAACTAAGAGAATAGTTGAAGTCACAAGTATTTCATGGGCACTCCAACTTTCTGCAATGGGATACTTGACTGGGCAACAAGGTGAAAGCAAAGAAGGTCCAGAATCTTGAAGCCAAACAGCTCAGATGAACAGCTTGTCTTAGTGGAAGGTAAATATTGTCACTAGACTCACTTTGAAAATTCTCTGCTCTGCATTAAGTGGGATAGGCCTGTTCAACATGGCTAGAAATTTCTAGTACACTTTCTTACAATTTCTTAGTTCTATGTTTCTTACCCTTTGTTATTCTTTTTTGAGGATGATTAGCCTTGCGCTAACATCTGTGCCCATCCTTCTCTATTTTATACGTGGGATGCTGCCACAGCATGGCTCCATAAGCCGTGTGTAGGTCTGTGCCCAGGATCCGAACTGATGAACCCCAGGCTGCTGACACAGAGCATGGAAACTTAACCACTGCACCACCAGGCTGGCTCCAGTTCTACATTTCTTACAGGGAAGGGAGTGCTGAATGATACAAAAAATTAACCCAGGGCTGGCCCAGTGGCACAGCGGTTAAGTTCCCACATTCCACTTCTTGGCAGCCCGCGTTTCGCTGGTTTGCATCCTGGGTGCAGACATGGCACTGCTTGGCAAAAAGCCATGCTGTGGTGGGCATCCCACATATAAAGTAGAGGAAGATGGGCACGGATGTTAGCTCAGGGCAAGTCTTCCTCAGCAAAAAGAGGAGGATTGGCAGTAGTTAGCTCAGAGCTAATCTTCCTCAAAAAAAAAAAAAAATCAACCCAGGATTGTGAAAACAAAAAAATATTCATCCTAAATCCCAAATAAAAAAAGGCATTGTGGTGTTAGTACTTAAAACAGCAGTGGACAGCATGGAAGAATGCAGGGCTCAACTCACCCAGTGAACAAAAAGGCTCAAAGGTCAAATTATGGTCATAACTTAGTAGCAAAACTCTCACCAAGTCCCGATTCTTGATGTTCCGACCTCTCTCGGATTGCAACTTAGCCTGTATACTTTGAATGATGTTGTTAACAATTTCAGTAGTGCTTTCAAGTGTTTTTATGTTTTTCTTCAACAAAACATATAGAGATTAGTAATATTTACTCATTACTTTTACTTATGTTTTTAGAGTGTAATCTAGGAAAAAGAAGAGATTTTTACCTTAAATTTATGTGCTTCAGAGAGAACCTTGTTTTGCCTCTTGTTTTCTTGAGCACGTTTCTTTGCTTCATTGATCTATACAAATATGTAATAATGGGTTCAGAATTCAAAAATATTAGTTATAGTGATGGTGAAACCTATCTCCCATGGGTGAGTCCTTACAGAAATTAAAAAAGCAGTACCTTCCATATAAGATGCTTGCTTTGAATTTAGACCGTTATACAACGTAATGAAATGGGACACTAGGATGAAAGAAGAGAGCAAAATAAGTGAACTAGAAGAAAGTGGAAGTACTTCAAGGTGAAGCCATGAAAATAAAAATTAAAGGATGATTATACCTTCTCTTCACAAATGGATATTTTTTCAACAAGTTGTGGGTTTTCCTTCACGTAATTCTTAATCTTCTCAGAAATGTGATGTAAATTAACTAAAAAGAGATTTTCAAAGTTTCTAAGATTATTACCAAAACCAATAAAATGGCATTACTCCAGAGTGACGTCAGCAACATGGCAGCATGAGCTCACCCAGGACTCTCTCCCCTCCAAATTACAACCCAAAAGAGTAACTGCTTTCCAACCAAAAAAAAAAATCCTAATAACATAAATCGTCGGAGACCCACAGCAACCAAACGACAGAGGGTGGAGAGGCCAGAGCCCCCCTTGGAGGAGCTGGAATGGGTTAAGAGAGAACTTCGCTCCCTCCCCTAGAGACTGGGATGGCTGCTGTGGGTGCAGGAAGGAGCCGGGGAGGGGCTGTGTGTCCGGGGGATCATGCAGGACTCCCACTGCCCGTGCAGTGGAAACCCTCTAATGGGGGAAAGCTTTCATGTGGGGGAACCCCAGCAAGCCAGGGCCCTGGGTGACCAGAAGGCAAGAGCTGACCCCAATCCAGGTCAGCGCACAAGAGAAAGTGCCCCTCCTCCTCCAACCCATGCTGGGCACCACCATCGTGACTGAAGGCAGAAGGCTCAGAACACGTGGCTTTCAACCCCCATTCAGTGGCGACAGGCTGTAACTGCAACTGATAGCATCATGCACAAAAACCGCTCCTCTACCATCCAGCAATTTATAAAAGCTCCAGTCCAAAAGGAAAACAGTAAAAATACAGAAGTATGTGCTGAGGACTTGGAAATAGGTAAACTAAGTAAAGATGAGTCCACAATAGCTATCATCAAAATACTCAATGAGGTAAAGGGAAATATGGAGAAACAACTCAATGAGTTCTGGAGTTACTTCACAAAACAGATTGAAACTATAAAGAAGAATCAATCAGAAATACTAGAGATGAAAAATACAATGGATCAGATAAAACAGAATACGGATTCCCTGAATGCCCGTGTAGACACTATAGAGGAGCAAATTAGCATAATTGAAGATAGACAGGCTGAATGGCTCCAGACAGAGGAAGAAAGAGAACTAAGAATTAAAGAAACTGAAGAAAATCTCGGAGAAATAGCTGACTCAATGAGAAAATGCAACTTAAGAATATATCAGAATTCCTGAGGGTGTGGAAAAGGAAAATGGAACAGAAAGTGTGCTCAACGAAATAATAGAAGAGAACTTCCCAAATCTAGGGATTGAGAGAGGAATGTGTGTGGAGGAAGCTTTCAGATCTCCTAGATCTGTCAATGTAAAAAGACCTACTGCAAGGCATATAGTAGTAAAAATGGCAAAAATGAATGACAAAGAACGAATGCTCAGGGCAGCAAGGCAGAGGAAAATAACGTACAAAGGAACCCCTAACAGACTTTCAGCAGATTTCTCTACAGAAACCTTACAAGCTAGGAGAGATTGGAGTGACATATTCAAAATTTTAAAGGATAAAAATCTTCAGCCAAGAATACTCTATCCAGCAAAAATATCCTTCAGATATGAGGGAGAAATTAAATCTTTTCCAGACAAACAAAAGCTAAGTGATTTCAGTCACAAGACCTCCACTACAAGAAATCCTCAAGAAGGCTCTCATACCTGAAATAAGAAAAAAAGGGAGAAGGGGGTCACAAAACACAGAGTGCGGAGACAGAATCAGAATAGGATAGCAAATATTCAACTATAGCATTAGGATAAAGGGAAGTAAATCACCAAAGCAAAGACAATCTTATCACTCTAATTACAAACTCACAACACAAGTTGGAATAAGAGATGAAAATAATAATTTAGGAGAAGAGGAGGAAAGGGACTGAAACAGTCTAGGCTAAGTAAGTAAGAGAACAGCAGAAAATGAACTATGTTATACACGAGATTCTGAATACAAACTTCAGGGTAGCCAATAAACTAAAAAACAGAACAGAGACACAAAACATAAATAAGGAAAAATCTAAGAAACCCAGCATAAGAAATTGCAGAAGTCAATGGGTAGGCTAAAACACACAGGATGAGAAACAAAGGAAACACAGGAAAACTGGAAAATGAGCAACAGAATGACAGCATTAAACCCTCATGCATCAATACTCACCCTCAATGTAAACGAATTGAACTCTCCAATAAAAAGACACAGAGTGGCAAAATGGATTAAAGAACAAGATCCAACAATTTGTTGCCTCCAGGAAACACACCTCAGCTCCAAGGACAAACACAGGCTCAGAGTGAAGGGGTGGAAGACAATACTCCAAGCTAATAGCAAACAAAAGAAAGGAGGTGTCACAATACTTATATCAGACAAAACAGACTTCAAGATAAGGCAGGTAAAAAGAGACATAGAGGGCCAATATATAATGACCAAAGGGACACTTCATCAAGAAGAAATAATGCTTATAAATATCTATGCACCCAACACAGGAGCACCAAAGTTCATAAAGCAACTGTTAACAAACCTAAAAGAAGATATCAAAAATAACACAATAATATAGGGGACTTCAACACCCCACTCACATCAATGGACAGATCATCCAGACAGAAAATCAACAAAGAAACAGTGGAGCTAAACAAAAAGCTAGAACAGTTGGATCTAATAGACATATATAGAACACTCCATCCAAAAACAGCAGAATACACATTCTTCTCAAGCGTGCATGGAACATTCTCAAGGATAGACCATATGTTAGGAAACAAGGCAAGCCTCTACAAATTTAAAAAAATTGAAATAATAACAAGCATCTCCTCTGATCATAATGCCATAAAGCTAGAAATTAATTACAAGAAAAAAGCTGAGAAAGGCACAAGGATGTGGAGACTAAACAATATGGTATTGAATAAGCAATGGATCACTGAAGAAATTAAAGAAGAAATAAAAAAATACCTGGAGACAAATGAAAATGGTAACATGCCATACCAACTCATATGGGATGCAGGAAAAGCTGTATTAAGAGGTAAAGTCATTGCAACACAGACACATCTTAACAAACAAGAAAAATCCCAAATCAGCAATCTTAAACTACGCCTAACTAAATTAGAGAAAGAAGAACAAACAAAGCCCAAAGTCAGCAGAAGGAGAGAAATAATACAAATCAGAGCAGAAATAAATGCTATTGAAGCAAAACAAGGTGGTAGAAAGGATCAACGAAACAAAGAGCTGGTTCTTTGAGAAGATAAATAAAATTTACAAACCCCTAGCCAGACTTACAAAGAAAAAAAGAGAGAAAGCTCAAATAAACAAAATCAGAAATGAGCGAGGAGAAATAACAACAGACTCCACAGAAATACAACAGATTATAAGAGAATACTATGAAAAACTATATGCCAGCAAAATGGATAACCTAGAGGAAATGGATAAATTCTTGGACTCCTACAATCTCCCAAAGCTCACTCAAGAAGAAGCAGACAATTTGAACAGACCAAACACAAGGAAAGAGATTGAAACAGCCATCAAAAGCATCCCAAAGAATAAAACCCGAGGACCAGGTGGCTTTCCTGGGGAATTCTACCAAACTTTCAGAGAAGATTTAATAGCTAACCTTTTCCAAAAGGTTAGCCATAAAAATTAGGGGGGATGGAACACTTCCTAACACATTCTATGAGGCCAACATCACGCTGATACCAAAACCTGACAAGGACAGCATGAAAAAGAACTACAGACCAATATCGCTGATGAACATAGATGCAAAAATTCTCAACAAAATTTTGGCAACCAGAATTCAGCAATTCATCAAAAGAATCATACATCATGATCAAGTGGGATTCATACCAGGGACACAGGGATGGTTCAACATCTGCAAATCAATCAACGTGATACACCACATCAACAAACTGAGGAATAAAAACCACATGGTCATCTCAGTAGATGCAGAGAAAGCATTCGACAAGATCCAACAGCCATTTATGATAAAAACTCTGAACAAAATGGAGATAGAAGGGAACTACCTCAACATAATAAAGGCCATATATGACAAACCCACAGCCAACATCATACTCAATGGGCAAAAACTGAGCGCCATCCCCCTGAGAACAGGAACAAGACAAGGATGCCCTCTATCACCACTCTTATTCAACATAGTACTGGAGGTCCTGGCCAGAGCAATCAGGCAAGAAAAAGGAATAAAAGGCATCCAAATGGGGGGGAAGAAGTGAAACTCTCGATGTTTGCAGATGACATGATCTTATATATAGAAAATCCCAAAGAATCCATTGGAAAACTTTTAGAAGTAATCAACAATTACAGCAAAATTTCAGGGTATAAAATCAATTTACATAAATCAGTAGCATTTCTATACTCTAATAATGAACTAACAGAAAAAGAACTCAAGAACACAATACCATTCACAATCGCAACAAAAAGCATAAAATACCTTGGGATGAATTTAACGAAGTGAAAGACCTATACAATGAAAATTACAAGGCTTTTCTGAAACAAATGGATGATGACATAAAAAGATGGAGAGACATTCCATGCACATGGATTGGAAGAATAAACATAGTTAAAATGTCCATTCTACCTAAAGCAATCTACAGATTCAATGCTATCCCAATCAGAATCCCAATGACATTCTTTACAGAAATAGAACAAAGAATCCTAAAATTCATATGGGGCAACAAAAGACCCCGAATTTCTAAAGCAATCCTGAGAAAAAAGAACAAAACGGGAGGCATCACAATCCCTGACTTCAAAACATACTACAAAGCTACAGTAATCAAAACAGCATGGTACTGGTACAAAAACAGGTGCACATCAATGGAACAGAATTGAAAGCCCAGAAATAAAACCACACATCTATGGACAGCTAATCTTCAACAAAGGAGCTGAGGGCCTACAATGGAGAAAAGAAAGTCTTTTCAACAAATGGTGCTGGGAAAACTGGAAAGCCACATGTAAAAGAATGAAAATTGACTATTCTTTTTCACCATTCACCAAAATAAACTCAAAAAGGATCAAAGACCTAAAGCTGAGACCTGAAACCAGAAGGCTTCTAAAAGAAAATGTAGGCAGTACACTCTTTGACATCAGTATTAAAAGGATATTTTTGGACACCACGTCTTCTCAGACAAGGGAAACAATAGAAAGAATAAACAAATGGGACTTCATCAGACTAAAGAGCTTCTTCAAGGCAAGGGAAAACAGGATTGAAACAAAAAAACAACCCACTAACTGGGAAAAAATATTTGCAAGTAATACATCCGACAAAGGCTTAATATCCATAATATATAAAGAACTCACACAACTCAACAACAAAAAATTAAACAACCCGATCAAAAAATGGGCTGGAGACATGAACAGACATTTCTCCAAAGAAGATATACGGATGGCCAATAGGCACATGAAAAGATGTTCATCATCGCTGATCATCAGGGAAATGCAAATCAAAACTACACTAAGCTATCACCTTACACCCATTAGAACGACAAAAATAACTAAAACAAATAGTAACAAATGTTGGAGAGGTTGTGGAGAAAAAGGAACCCTCATACACTGCTGGTGGGAATGCAAACTGGTGCAGCCACTATGGAAAACAGTATGGAGAGTCCTCAAAAAATTAAAAATAGAACTACCATATGATCCAGCTATTCCACCACTGGGTGTCTATCCAGAGAGCTTGAAGTCAGCAATTCCAAAAGTCTTATGCACCTCAATGTTTATTGCAGCATCATTTACAATAGCCAAGACATGGAAGCAATCTAAGTGCCCATCAACAGATGACTGGATAAAGAAGATGTAGGGGGCTGGCCCTGTGGCCGAGTGGTTAAGTTCGTGCACTCCGCTGCAGGCGGCCCAGTGTTTCATTGGTTCGAATCCTGCGTGTGGACATGGCACTGCTCATCAAGCCATGCTGAGGTGGCATCCCACATGCCACAACTAGAAGGACCCACAACGAAGAATATACAACTATGTACCAGGGGGCTTTGCGGAGAAAAAGGAAAAAAATAAAATCTTAAAAAAAAAAGAAGAAGATGTGGTATGTATATACAATGGAATACTACTCAGCCATAAAAAAGAACAAAATCGTCCCGTTTGCAACAACACGGGTGGACCTTGAGGGAATTAGGTTAAGTGAAATAAGCCAGATAGAGAAGGACAATCTCTGTATGACTCCACTCATATGAGGAATTTAAACCTGTGGACAAAGAGAACAGATTAGTGGCTACCAGGGGAAGGGGGGGGTGAGCACAAAGGGTGAAGGGTTGCACCTACAACACGACTGAGAGACAATAACATACAACTGAAATTTCACAAGATTCTAACCTATCATTAACTCAATAAAAAATTTTTTAAAAAATGGAAATAATTGTTAACAACATTACCACAAAGAAAGCTCCAGGCCCAAGCACTTTTACTGTAAATCTTATCAACCATTTACAGAAGAAATAATACCAAACTTACAAAAAGTCTTTCAGAAATTGATACCGAAACTTTTAATCTCATGTTCGTGTGCCCATTCACAGTAAGCCAATCCCTGAGACACAGGTGCTTGGAGATTTAGAAAGGTTTATTAGAACTAACCAAAACAAGAAGGTGGGAGGACAAGTTCTCTCAAATCCACTTTAACAAGAGAGGAGAGGAGGGGGTTTTACAGAGCTAAGGCGCTTGGCAGGAGAAGTTTCAGAGAAACAAAGGGGAAATTTGTGTTTCTTTCACTCCCAATAAGCCGCCGGGCAATCTGCCTTCTGGGCCCTCAACAGCAGCTGGGGGCTGGTTGTCTGATGATCCCTGAAGGCATTCTTTTTCTCCTGTAAAACAAGCTCATAAATCCTTGTGACCCTTGAGTCACCCCTCAGGTTAAACAGGAAAACAGCGAATTGACAAGATTAACTTCTTTTCATAACAAGGTCAAAAGGTAAACTTACTGAATATTTACAATAACCCTCAGGTACCCGGCTTCAAAAGTAGAGGAGGAGGTAACACGGGATATTTTTTAAGTCCTTGCCAGTGTGACAAGTGAGAAACACTTCATTGTTGGTCTTATTTGTTCTTTGATTACTACATAAGATTGAAATTTCCTTAGGTTTATTAGTCCTTTTCCCATTTTAAATCTGGATGTTTGTCTTTTTCTGATTGAATTTTAAGAGCTTGCTACAAAGTGAAGATATTATTCCTTCAGCTATCAAACATGTTACAAACAGAAGCTACTTTTTAAAACCCCGAACAACGGATTTCATATGACAGCTCTGTGTGCAAGAGGCAAGAACGTGGGGTTGTGCATGGATTATGAAATAAAAAGCCCTCCGTGTGCAGCCCTCCACCTACCTGCTGTGGCCTAAAATACCTACTCACCATTAGAGAACTTTTGACTTAAGGCATTATCTCAAAAGATCAAAAATGTGAGAGGATTGTGCCACTAATCCAGTTAAAAGAATACTCATTCCTCTCTATCAAGAGATCACTTACTAGAGAACGAGCTGGGAGGCTGACAGCAGGGCTGGTGAACACTGGCCCCTCTGGAGCCTCAGGCCTGGGAGTGAAGGAGGGCTGGTTCCCCAGAGGTCACCACACTTTCCCCAGCTTGGCTGTGCACATCTGCAGTCTCAAGTCTCTAAGTTCCAGAATCCTGGAGCCAACTGCTCATCAAAAGTCTCTACGAGGGGCTGGCCCCGTGGCCGAGTGGTTGGTTGTTTCTCTGAAGAGTGGGTCCATACTGAGCCTCACATCACTGTTCCAGAAGTGGGAGTCATGACGGTTTTAAAGAGGGGTTTTAAGCATAATGAAAAGATCCTTCTGGCTGTTGGGTGGAGAAGGGATCAAAGGGAGATCAGAATGTAAGCAGACAGTCAGAAGAAAAATGGATTTGTCCAAAACAGACATAATAGTGACTAACGTGGTGGTGTGGAGGTGGTGAAATGATCAGGGACCATATCTACCTTTTGTTCATCATTGTAATCTCACACCTAGCACATTAGTAGATGCTCAATAAGTATTTGTTGAATGAAAGAAAAAAACTCACTTCCTAGATTTTCAGTAGTGTCCCGAGGCACCAGGAGACATGAGAGGTCTGTTTTGGTGGAAAAGGGAAATAAGTGATAAAGAACCAGAGTGAAAAAACATAAAACCCCACAGCAGAGAAGGAGGCCCTAGGCAGCCAGGTGAGCGGACAGAATGAAGCAAGACAAGCCCTCAAATTGAGAAATATTTCCTTACAGACCAGGGCTCACAGCACTTTTGGCTGAGGCACAATCCATAAAGGGAACTGGAAATGTAATAGGACAAAGGAAAATGTACTATTATAATTCCTCTCAGAGGGACTACAGTGCATGGCTGGAAGTTATTTGGGAGACTGTGTAAGAACCCCAGAAAAGACACACTTGAGCAAAAGCAGGTAGTTGCTAACCACTCACCTAAGGAGAGTGGGTCAGATCAGCTGCCGAGCTTTCCTTCTGGCAAAGCGGGGCGTACAAGTTTGTGGTTCCAGCTGAATTGCTTGAAACAGTAGAGAAGAGGCTGAGCGCTGGCACTGTGTCTTTCTTCTGCATCCTTCCCCCACTGAGCAAACAGCCCACTTCCAAATCAACATTAACAAGTGTACAAAGAATATTGGTTGAGGGCAACCAGAGGGGCTACCTCTTCATGCTTGCTCCCTCTTTCCTTCCATATAAAAGAAAGAGGAAAAAAAAAGAAGGGTGGAAGTCAGGGGATGTATTTGCTTAAAAAAACAAACACAAAATTCCCTTCCCCTGTCTATAAAGTAAGGATGGTAGGGGTCTACCAAATTTCTCCTTGGGAGGAAAATGCGCATGTGAACCAAACAAGAGCAAAAGGAAGGTGCCCAAAGAAAAGCCTACATATACTAATGTTGCCATAGGAGAAATATATTAATTCATTTAAGAAATATTGAGAAAGCTACTACTTGCCAGGCATTAGCCAAAGTGCTAGAGATGGGAGAGTGAACAGAACAGACAAAAATCCCTCCTTTTGTGGAGCTTACATTCCAAGAGAGTGGGGGAGGGTAATCGCATGGCTCAAAAAGCGTTTAACTGTGCCAGTATCCACTCTCCCCATGTCTCGTGATCTGAGCAGCCAGCTGAATACATGAGAAAGGTGGCAAGCCAAAAACCTCCCTCTTGCCTCAACATTTAAGGTAAAGTCTGAAGCAATATGTGTGGTAATCTAACCTATACCATCTGGGGCCCTGAAATGCAGATCGTTCATTTGGCTTAAACTCTTAAATACTGGTTTTTTATTTCCCTTCCTAGGAAACAACAGCCTTTTCTTCTGGCTGCACCTGGGCTCCTGCCCACTGGCCAAGAGAAAGAAGTGGAGTCAATGTTTTGATCACTACATCTGGCATCAAAGGTCCCCTTCATCCCCTTGGGAACTCCTGAAGCTATCACTCTCCCTTAGGCCAATTATTCACCCAGGCCAGAAGGCTCAGCGGGTAGAGCTTGAAGTCAAGGGTAACACCATCCTTCACTCTAACTGGTATATTAGCCCAGAAAATACTGCAATGCATGGTCAGCTATTGTCTTATGCAAGTGCTCTCAGTTCCAAGGGAACAAAGACAGTGACGTCCTACCCTATTTCTTTTATTCCAATAACTATGAGCTGCTGTGTGTCTGTACCTTGTGCATCTCCAGGATCCTGCACAAAGTCTGGTACAAAGTATGTTGATTGGTAAATATTTGAGAAAGAAATGTACCCTAAATAATCATAGGCTTCAACCAAATACGGAAACAAAATCAAAAGCAGGGAGGTCACTTCAACTTACTGTGTTGCCTCATGACTCCTCTGTGATACAGTGCACTACTGGCCAAAATGCCCCAGTCACTGCCCTATTACTGTACGATGAGGCCGAACCTGATTGGCCGTTCTTATGTTAGCAAAGCACAACAGCAAATGACGGGTGATTAACTGCTCATCAAATACCATTTCTCGCTAAAAGAAGCCGGGACTCCTTAGAGAGATGGCTGATTTTAGAACCTAGACAGTAAATGTACAAGATGAACCGGGGACATCTTCTTGTGCCAGAAAGAAAGCAAACTTTCAAAGACTGATGGGGTTTTGTCAAAGTGACACAGAAACCAGTCTGAAGGGGCTCCCATGAGTCACTCTGGGACAACTTGAGCTATAAAAAAAAAAATGACTTCATTAGATTGAAACACTTCGTGTGTGTGTGTGCGCATGTGTATGTATATAAAATTATATATTTATGAGTTTATAACCATACTTTAAAAATTTATTAGTCAAAAAGTTCGTTAGCCACCATTGCAGGTTGCAAGAGCACCAACTCATTATGCTGAAAATCGATGATGACAAAGAGAAAGAACCAACCATTAAAATAAGACTTGGCCTTAAGCAACCGCTTAACCTCTCAGAGTTCCAATTTCCTCATTTATAAAATAATGGTACTAGTAATGTCTCCTTCACAGGATTTTTGTGAGGATTTCATATGGGATCCCAGGAAATTGGAAAGTCCTGTATGCATGTAAAGGATAGCTATTATTACTATGTGGATAGTTTCCAAGTGAAACAGGCCTCTGAGGATGTTTGGACTCCTAGCTTCTGGATTGCTGTGCTTATAAGACCCTGAGGAGTGATTCGACATTCTCAGCCCCTGATCCAAGCAGCTTAACTAAGGGGTTAAGTGTAGATTCTCTGTTCTGACATGATTTGCAATCTCCCCCCTGAAATCTATGTTGGGCTTAATTACTGTGTTCCTCACTCACCAGGTATGGAGTATGCTCCCTAAAGACCCAGCTAATGGTCCAAGCTGCATGTCCATCTACTCCCCGGGGTCTCCTGCATAACAAGGTCCCTGGTGCTTATCATCACTGGAAGAAATCTTGGCCTTTCGAAAGAACCATTAGAGGGCTGGTGGCAAACTAATGGTGGTGACTTATCTTGCCTTCCTAGTTTCAGCAAAAGGGTCCCACGGGACACCTGTATAACCAAGTGAGAAAGCATAGAATACACACTGCCCCTTGTAGGAGGGAGAATTCCGCACTTACAATCCAAATGAAGCATCCAAAGACTTCACAGATGCTCAAAGAGCCAAGCGGATCCCAAGGGACCATGGTTGGATGACCGCCCTAAATTTTGGATGAAAGCGCTAAGAAGAGGGAATAGCTGAGAAGTGGAATTCAGGAGAAGTTTGCCAAGGAATAGGGATTTTTTTTTTTACGACCCTCCTGAGAGAAGATTGAGTACTATCTCACATCCCCAGCTTCTGGTCTGGAGATTGGTGCATAACAAGCATCTAATGAGTGAGGCAGATATCTAGGATTATCTGCCCAGCAACCAACTTCTTGGAATAGCCTATCTCCTCAACTATATTACTATCATGACAGTTTCCATGGTCCTTCTTGACCCCATCCGCACCCTGGCTTCTGTTGACTGGTCTTGTGGTGGGCATTTAATCCAACACAACACTCTTTTCCAGAATTTTTCAAAGTATAAATAAAATAGTCAACCTCTTCAGTGGTAGAGGTCTTAAGATAAAAAACCTAGGGATTGACAAAGGCCCACATTTTCCACCATGCAGAGAAAGCCAATTTTCAGGGAAAGAATATGCAATCAACCCATACAGAGAAACAGAGCCAAGAAATGGAAAGAGAGACTCCTAATGATGTTAAAACCCCTGGTTTTCCTAGGGCCCAGCTGCACCCTCATCTTCCTAGGGTTTGCCTGATCAGTACATTCTTGATTTAGCAAGCTAGTAAGTCTTCTTTTCTCCCCACAAGTTGTATAGATTGGAATTCTGTCACTTACACCCAAAAAGTTCTTGACCAATATAGCATTGGTTCCTCCCAGTTTCATCTGGGCCAGAAACAGAGTTCAGCAGCCAATCGATCTATTTCACCTGTGGAACACCTCCCAACTGCTATGCGCCCCTGGAACCTTCCCTTCCTACACATCCGCTACAGCATCACCAGAGAAACCATCCTAAATAACTCTAATTTGAAAGACATTTCCTGGTTCTCACATGTCCTTCCTCACCACCACCAGGTATGATCATCTATGCCTTCCTTAAACCTGTTCACCTGTCATGTGCAACACTTCAGTGCACTAACTTCTTTACACATCTCTCCCCAACCAGGATGTAATGTCCTCCATGACAGGCGCCATGTCTTATTCATCTGTGACACCTCCTGTCCTAGTGCACAGCCTGAAATATTGTCGTGTTCAGTGATTATTTGCTCCCCTGGCCTGTCTCTGTGTAGAGTTGTTATGGTCCTTATCAGGTTCCTCGACTTTTTGGAGAGGATGTCAATCCAACCCCCGCCTCGGCAGAGTGTCTGGACTTAGCTGCTGTGTTCTAGTTACTTCTCTGCTCCAAAACCTTAACAGAATTTGCTTTTATCAAATTGTATATTGCTGAAATGCTATTGCCTTGGGTACAAAAATTAATCAAAGAGAAACTCATTGCTGAGTTTGGTGTAGAAATGATATTGAAGATGATTTTCACAGTAAGATACAAGGGAAAACTTTACCACTGGTCTAAATATCAGGAAAAAGTGGGATTTTTCTAGGACACTAGTCAGTATTTGTTTTGGACACTGCATGTGCCTGATCATGTTCGCTTCTTCCATCTGGGTGGAAGAAAGCTCTAGCCAAATTTCTGGCACACTTCTAGCAAATGGATACGTCTTTGTGGCATGTGTTTTGTGTACTTACCTCACTCCGGCTTTCATCTTGTTTTTCTACCCTATTACTTATTTACCTTTATTTTTCCCAGCCCCCTTTTTTAAAAGGAAAATATTTTTTATCCCATTTCATTCCTCACAAACCACGACTATTTACTGACGGGCTGTATCCACCTGCTGCGCACTGCACAACTTCTCAACCCTTGAAATCAGGCTGGAAACAGTCCCCACTGTCTCCTCTTCACACCGATTTTCATATGGTGCATTTTTAAAAAAGAGATGTCACCCATTCTTTATTCTATTATCCTGAATATAACTTTAATAATAATTTTTATTTTAGGAAAGTTTTAATTTACAGACAAGTTTCAAGGACAGTACAGAGAATTCAATACCCCTCATCCAGTTTCCCCAGTTGTTAACGTCTGACATTACCACAGCATGTTTGTCACAATTAAGAAACCAACATAGATTTATAGGAACTAAACTCCGCACTTCATTCAGTTCTCACTAGTTTTTCCCTAATGTCCTTTTCTTGTTGTTCCAAGATCCCGTGCAGGACACCGTATTACACTGAATCAATATGTGTCTCCTTACTTAGTTTCTTTGGGTCTGTGACAGTTTCTCAGACTTCCCTTGTTTTTGATGACCTTGACAATTTTGAAGAGCGCTGGTTGAGTATTTTGTAGGATGTTCCTTATTTGGGGGTTTGTCTGATGTTTTTCCTGTGATTGGCCTGGGGTCACTGGTTCTTGGGAGGAAGATCACAGGGGTGAAGTGCCATTCTCGTGGCAGCATGTCAAGGGTGCAGGCTGTTAACTTGACTTACCGCTCACGAAGTTAACCTTGATCACCTGGCTGAGGCAGTGTTCTCAAGCTCTCCCTGCTGTCGAGTTACTCCAGCCCCCCTTTCTGTGCTCTTCTCTTTAGAGCCATATCACTAAGTGCAGCCCACGCTCAAGGGGTAGGAAGTCAAGCTCCACTTCCTTCCAAGGGGATCCAGATAAATTATTTAGAATTTTTATGTCCCATTTATTTATTTATTGAATCATTTGTTTATATCAGTATGGCCTTATAGATATTTTTCATTTTCCTCAGCAACTTTTTAAAGACTGAGCAGGATGATATTTGGAGATATGGACTGACGTTGTTTTGAGTTCCAAAATGTGTCCTGTTTTGAAACCCTTACCAACATCAGTAACCTTGAAAACAAGGTTTTCAATTGAAGAGCCAGGCTTTTTATAAAACGTTGTGTATCTTTGTGGGGTGTGTGTGCGTGTCCAGAAGCTTGGCTATGAATGGCTATCCAAAGACTCTGGATAACTCAGAGCATAAGGTATGGGAAGACAAAATGAATATGTAAAAGCACTTATTCTGCCACAAAGAAGATAAAAGTTAGCTAGAGAGTGAGTAGTGTGGCAGCCTAAGAAGGGACTCTAGGCCACATTTCCCAGGGCTGGACCCCTCCACCCCAACACACACAAACAGTGGGCATTAAATCTGGGGAGCCACAGGACTGAGAAGGCCTGGGCCTCACCGCTGGGGTGAAGCCCACAGGACTGTATATCCCCATATAGAGATGCCTCCCCAGAGAATGCCAACATGCAGCCACCAGGGTCAAAAGGAAATGATGGTATGGAAGAGAAGACCTAAGACATCCCTGGCACCCCAACATAACACAGGAGAGCATCTAAAAGTGTCCCAAGAGGGGTGTGGAAGTGGCTGAGAGGAGGCTGGAAGATTGGGTCTGCCTTGCAGTCAGGGCGATAAAGAGGACCATGTGACCCTGACAGTTGTAGAGCAGAGCATTATGGGGACCCTTCACTGTAGATAAAGCAAGAGAGTGTAGGGATCAAAGATCAGCAAGGGTTGCCCATCTCAGCAGAAGCCACAATGGACGATGTCATGGAACTTTCTAGAAGGATGGAAATGTTCTCTATCTGGGCTGTCCAATATGGTTGGCAGCAGCCACATGAGGCTGCTGACCACTTGAAATGTGGCTAGTGTGACTGAGGAACTAAATTTTTAAATTATATTTAAGTTTAAGAAATTTAAATTTAAAATCTAATATTCAATTCAAATTGGAAAACTTTTATGTAAGTCTGGCACACATTAAGTATGTGAATCTAGTTTTTCAACAGCAAATTTGATGAACTCTTAATGGAGGTCAAACATTTTTGATAAAAATTTAGCATTCAATTTTGGATATGATGCTAATATAAAATACACCATAAATTTAAAAAACTTTTGAAGACATTAATGTGAAATAGCTCATTCATAATTTTTTTTATATTGACTCTATTGAGTCAATATTGAAATGATAATATTTTAGACAGATGGAGTCAGGTAAAATAGGTTGTTAAAATTCATTTCTGGGGGCCGGCCCAGTGGCGCAGTGGTTAAGTACGCATGTTCCGCTTCTCGGCGGCCTGGGATTCGCTGGTTCCGATCCTGGGTGCGGACATGGCACCACTTGGCACGCCATGCTGTGGTAGGCGTCCCACGTGTAACGTAGAGGAAGATGGGCATGGATGTTAGCTCAGGGCCAGTCTTCCTCAGCAAAAAGAGGAGGATTGGCAGTAGTTAGCTCAGGGCTAATTTTCCTTAAAAACAAAATTCATTTCACCTGTTTCTTCTAGTTTTTAAAACGTGGCTGCTAAAAAATTTTAAATTACCTGTGTGGCTCACTTTCTGGTTCTGCAGGACAGCAATGCTATGGAGCAATGGGAGCTATAGAAGGTTATAGAGAGAGGAAAGGCCCAACCCTAGAAAGGGCAGATGAAGCAGAAGGTCTGTAAGAGAAGCAAGAAGCAAACCTCAGAAGGCCCATATGTGTGGGTGGAGGGGCGGGGGGGGGGGGGGGAGCGTCTACATACAAGTCTACAGAGATCATTTGTTGGCTCTGTACTATTTTCCAGGTGCTGTGCCAGGTGCTGCCTTCCTCTTATAAGGACCCTTTTGATTACATCAGGCCCACCCAGATAAACTAAGATAATCTCCCCATCTCAAGATCCTTAACTTAATCTGATCTGCAAAGTCCCTTTTGCCATATAAGGTCACATACTCACAGGTTCTGGAGGTTAGGAGGTGGATATCTTTGGGGGCCCTTTATTCAGCCTACCACACTGGGCTTATCCTTGGACTTCATTTATTAAAGGGTCAAGGAGCCCTCTTCAAGTCTGAGCCCATAAGAGATACTCTCTTCTGGATATCATGTGGGGTACCAATGAATTCTTAAGGTGAAAAGTGCCACTGTCTGATCACTGTCACCAACAAGCAACGTTTAGGCACATACTTTATGAAAGCCAATTCCTGTTGCCAGCAACGGACGTTCACAAGGGTATAGGCAGGCAAAGCCTATGTTCAAACCAGCGAGTGACACTGTCTCAAAATGACTTCCAAGTGAAATAACGTCAGGACAGACACCTAGCAGTGACTGGCACATAGTCAGTGCTCAATAAAAGTCAGGAGTTTGGAGGATTTCTCAGAATCTATTGTAATCAGTGAGTTGAGTTCAGGCAGGTTTGCCAAGCGAGATCCAGTTATGCCACAATAATCAAGCATGCCGCTGTCCTGGGCTACTTGAAACTCATGTCGAGAGGCTCTGATCACAGGCCACTTGAGCGCTATGGCTCTGGATAGCATCAGCTCCACGGACAAGAATCATCCACTAATGTGCTGGGCCTTAGCCACCGTTCGGCACGGAACCACGAGAGGAGGTTGCTCCTGCATTTCCTCTCACCCTTCTCAGCTCTGTCATATAAGGTGCTGTCCCTTTAACCACAGGTTGTCCAGAGAAACAAGAACTCTCCTCCCAGGGGATTATGATCCTCCCAACTGTGCACCAGAGACTCAGGGCTACGATGACATAGATGCCACCAAAAGAAAAGAAGAGAGGAACCAATTTTCCAGCCGACACAGAGCTGAATCTTTGTGAAGGAGCTGAAGGCCTTTCTGGATCAATAATACCATTTTCTGGTAAGGAAAAAATACCATTTTCTGGTAAAATGGGAGTAACTCTAGTAAATGAGGAGCCGTGAAAGTGTATTTAAACCTGTAGAACAGCAGTAAGAGGAGAGTCACACTGTCTTGCCGTAACTGGATATGTGCAGACCCACCGTGGATAGGAAAACAGACTTTTCCCTTTGACGGGAAGATGAACTGTTCTCCTACTTTGCGGAGGTTGGGAGAAACATAGCAAAACTCTGTGATAGTATTTCCTTGCATTGACTTGGGAGACAACAAATGTGGGCTGGATATTTGTGATGCTTGCCAGGAGAGTGGCCTTGGTAAACTACTCACCTCTCAGTGCCTCAGTCACATTATATAAAATAAAATCCCTGCCTCCTAGGGCTATCGAGAGAATTAAACGAGATATTGCATGGAAATGCTTAACACAGTGCTGAATGCACACCAGTTGTGCAAACATCTTTCCGCTGTTGAAATTTCCCTTAACACTCGGGAAATCACTAAGACTTTAGAAATCACCTAGTTTGACTCTCACTTTTACATATACCTTCTGGAGACATTTTGTCAAACATGTTTACTGTATACAAATTTCTACAAAGGTAATGTCTTGGCCTAAAACAGTCAGTGATCCTCAGATTTGACCACGGAATCATGAACTTCTCACAGATTCCCAAGTCAGGAAATGACTCTCTTCAAATGCAAAATGGCGGCTCTTCAGTTTCCAGTTCTCCTTAAAGGCCTATCCATACAAATCTATTCAAAAAATCAAAAGCAGACCAAAGAGATAGAAAGAAGGAATGTTAGTGACAAAAAAATGTTAAAGTTTAATTGAAAAATCCTACTCTATAATAGCTTGATTTGTATTTTATTACTAAGGATTGTGTTTGCATATGCAAGACCTGTTTCACTCTATGAACATAGCATGGGAAATGCTAAAATGTATATTCAGATCAGATCTGTTTATGATATTTAGTTTTAGATTTGTTGATATGTGAATTTGATGACTTATTAAGGTATGGAAAACTTGTCTATGGAGATATGGGAAATAAGAACAATTCATGAAAAATCATCATTTTTCAATTTGGAGAAGATGGAGAGGAGATTTGCATTAAAAACTACACCATAGGGGCCGGCCCGGTAGCACAGTGGTTAAGTGCTCACGTTCCGCTTCGGTGGCCCGGGGTTCGCCAGTTCAGATCCCAGGTGTAGACATGGCACCGCGTGGCAAGCCATGCTGTGGTAGGCATCCCACATACAAAGTGGGGGAAGATGGGCATGGATGTTAGCTCAGGGCCAGTCTTCCTCAGCAAAAAGAGGAGGATTGGCAGCAGATGTTAGCTCAGGGCTAATCTTCCTCAAAAGCAAACAAACAAACAAACAAAAATTACACCCTATTCTCCTTAGGAAGCAAGAATGTTCCAGGTGTCCCATGTCTTGAAAGTCTTTCCAACTCATCATTAAACTGTGACCAAGAAAGTTCAAAGTGATAGAAATGAAGGCTAGAATGCTTCAGACTGATGGGGGCTCAGGTCAGCCCTGAGAGCCTGAAGCACAGTGACAGGACATTAAAAGAGGCAGAAATAAGATAAGCCACCAAGATGTTGGTGGCTCCAATCCAATAGCTTTTCTAGGGTTTTTTTGTATGTCAAATAGCTAAAGCCTTCTGCCAGAAACAGTTTGGAGGTTTGATTTTTAATGCACAGCATTTATGGAGCCCTGGCCACATACCAGCCACTGTGCTAAGGTGCTCACTTAAATCCCAAACTAGCCAATGAAGAAGGTATTATCATTACTTCTCATCACACAGATGAAATGAGACTTGGAGATGCTAAGCAACTCGGCAAACATCATCCAGAGAGGCAAGTGTGGGTGCAAGTGTGCCTCTGGTATGTGTGTGTGTGTATTTAGGAGAGGGATGGTGTCTCACTTTCAGCAGAGTGCTAAATCATGACATGGCCCCAACACTTCCTCTCTTCTTTGCTCTTGATACCTCCACCACACTTACAGAAAATTGCCCAGGTAAGGCTTGATCCCTATTCTTTCTACCTTGACATAACAGAGAGTTTAATACCAATGATATTGGCAGAAATAGCTATTCCTGGGCTACAGTAAACTGCATTTGCAGCAAATGGGCCTCTCACTTCTCCAGACGTCACTCCGAGCAGCAAAGAAGGCCTGGCAACAACAATGAGGGGATGGTACGCCCTGCACCCTTTGTTCTATTGTTTATGTTATCACCATGCTGCAGGCTCAGGCACCCTTTGCACCTGCAGATTTTTCCACTCCACATAAGGCAACTAAGTAGGACTGAAGGGCAAAAGGGTGAGGGTGTTCACCATCAACAAGAAACCTTTATTGGAGAAGGCAGCACAAAGGAGACTGAATAGCAGAGAGGTTGCATAGGCAGGCCATATGGGTTCAAGCCTTGCCTCTGACGCCATGAGAGGGATACCCTTGTGCAAGTTACTTAGGTCTACATGGGTCTCAGTTTCCCCATCTGAAAGTGGAGATAATAACAGCACCAGCTTCACAAGCTTTTCATGAATGCTGAACGATATTAGGAGTGCATAGTGCCTGGTCTGCAGCAAGCACTTAACAAACATTGGCTTCTGTGACTGAAGATAGCTCTATGAGGTGTGCTAAGTGCTAAGCACGCAACACATAGCCTCTATCCACACCATCTAGGTAGGTTAGGGAGATGGGGCACACACTAAAAAAATAATTAATAATATAAGGTAGAAAATTGTCACATGAGTAGTACAGATACATACTACGGAAATACAAAGGAAGAAATAACAATGTTAGAAAAAAACCCTGCTGGATTACAGATGGCAGGCCAGAAAGGGAAGGGGACTTTACCAATGTCACAAAGCTAGTTTTGAAAAGAGTTGGGAGTAAAGTCTAGATCTCCTGATTCATACTGTAAAACTGTTTCAGGAAACTATGCCACAATAGCACTAACGAAAATAATCTTAACAATAGCATTAGTTAACACTTTGAAGATACTTTTTACGTGACAGGCATTTTCACACAATATCTTATTAAACCCTCATGGTAACCCTAGGAGAGAGGTATTATATTTTCCCCCATTTTACAGATGAGAAAGTCGAGGTACAGGAAGCATAAACAATTTGCCCAAAGTCCGACAGCCAGAAAGTGGCCCAGCCAGGACTTAAATGAAGGTTTCTAAACAGTTATCATGGAGGACTATAATGAAAGAGAGGAAGGCAGGGGAGCCAGAGGCAAGGGGAATGACAGACTGAATCTTGGCGGTAGAAATGGACATTCATGAAAAGTGAATGAACTGCTCTTACTGGAAGAGGAAATTCAGGTAGAGGAGTTAGAAAATACGGTTAGAACAGAGTATGAGGCAGAGAGAAGGGGGCTTGAATGTCAATCGAGGCAGCAAATTTTCTGTTTGTCTGCTTGGTTGGGGAGAAGGTAGGGACAGAAGACAGGAGCTTGACAATTCTATAGTTGTGTGTTTTGTTTTTAAGACTGATCTGGTCACAGACAGAATGAAGGAGAGTCCAGTGGCAGGGAGACTGGTCAGCGGCCAAATGTCGCAGCTCCAAAGAAGGATAGGGTGTTTTTCAGGTGTTCCCCAACTTTCTGAGGTCACACGGCCACAAGTCCACTTCCCAATCTCACTATAGAGCATCACGAGAGACTAACACTCTCCACCCGTCTCTCCCCACAGGCTGCAGTATTCCCACATCTGTATCAGTCAACAAAGCCCTTTGGGAATCATGAAGATTCTTTTCTGCTACCAGACGTTCAGATTCATCTGGCTCCCCAAGCCATCTGGCCGGCACTTTCACAAAGATCACCAGCTTTGGGCACCTCTGACTCTTGCTGACTTTGAAGCCATAAATCGCTGTGAGAGGTCATTGCCTAAGAACTTTAACTTTGCTGGGGATGTGCTGGACCAGTGGTCCCAGAAAGAGCAGGTATAAGATGACGGGCTTCCACTAGTTGCTTGGTGTCTCAGCCTTCCATTCCCTTATTCTTCCATTCCACCTGTCACTTTTAATTCAGCTCTTTCATCCCTCTTGGTTTCCTTTGCTTGTTTTCCTCCTGTCCTCCTTTCTCCCCAGGGAAGATCTTTGATCCTCAACTACACGTGGCTGTCTTTCTCTGGAGCCTCCCAGGTTCCCCTCATCCTGGCTACTCACAAAGTTAGGCCTCTTTTCCTTCATTTTCTCCAAGTCCCATGCAGAAGCTCCTTGCTTTCCATTCATTTGTTCAGGCTAGTCACAGGTTTATCCAAAGATCAGTAATTTGAGCTTCGGTTTTATGAATAGTCATCACTGGAGTAATTAGGAGAGAATCAGAAGTTGAGAATACAGCAACAAGCCTTGAGAAGTTTGTGGTGCAGCCTCAGGTCAAGGTCCCTGCTTACTGATCCCACCCCATGGCAGGCACTGAGCTAAACACTTTGCCCATCAGAGCTTACCAAAAGGCACTGCGAGGACCTGTGCTTCAGCAGATGCAGGTACTGGGTATACACGGTATTAAAATACATTGCATCAATCCTTTCTATTAGAGAGAGGGGAAAGTCTTCCTTTAAATCTGTTATGTCTTTAACAGCTCTCTTTCACTTGCTAAACTCTCTTCTGAATAGAGAGAGCAGTTAGAAATTGAAAATCTCTGGATAAAATTTCAGGGCATATTTTGTTTTCAATATATTCATTTTTCAGTAACCTATTTTTAGCAAATGGTACTAATTTTCCAATTATGGTCGTAATTAAATGCATTTTCCTTAAGTAAATGTATACAAGTACATGTATACGATGTAAAGAAAAAGACAAAGAACAATGGCACAGGTGTAGACAGATCTGGCAAAAAAAAAAGTGGTACTCAAATGACTCAAGGTTGAGAAATACTGACCTATTATTTCATGAAATCCCCATCACCACTGTGGGGGGTTGCAGATAAGGAACTTAACCTCATAGAACACAAGCTACTTATCCAAGGTCAGCAGTTGCAAAGGGACAGGAACTAGCCCCGGATCTTAGGGAGCTTATACCCTATAGGGTAGGGCCACATCTGGAACACAGCACAGTATAATGGAGTCACCTGGAACACGAGCACAGAGCTGCAGGAACCAGGAGAAGTCAGAGAGGAGCAGAGGAGGAGGCTAAGAAGGGCTTCACAGAGGAAGTAAAATGGAAATTGGGCTTTGAAGTACTTTCCAGCCAGGGAAGGTAAAAGGAGAATTGCAGATAGGGAAAGGCAGGGAGAGTCATTTTCTTCCAGGTAATACATAACGCAAAGAGGTTTTGCAGTATAGATGACCTGCCTTGTAGAATCATGTATGAGAAGGCTCTTCCAGAAATCAATCAAGTTGATGCCCCTCCCCTAAAGGCCCTCCACCCTATTCCCAGTTACCTACGAAAGCCCATCCCTCAAACTTTTGAGTAAAAAAAGATGTTAAGGCCCTAATCAACCTTAGTACCCCGACTAGGGTTATTTGGATGGAACAGAATCCAGCTTAAGCAAGAAAGACATTCATCGGAGGGATATGGAAGAGCTCACAAAATTGGGTTGGAAGCTGGAGTCAGTCTCAGAAGGCGAGGAACCTGCACAGCTCCCCGGGGATGCACAAGTACCAAGAGCAGACAGACAGCTTGCTCCAACCATTTTCTATCCTTTGGTTCTTTTCAGACAACTCAAAATCAGGGAGAGAAGGCCTGCTTGACCCAACTTGGGTGACATGCCACCCACTGGTCAGGGAAGGACGAGCACCCTGATGGGCTGTCTCCCCAAGGCTCAATAGGAGAGGAGTAGTCCCCCCGAAGACAAACTGGGGTGCTGTTACCAGAACCCACTGGCATAGGTGCTGAGGGGAAGTGACAGCAGACGTCCCATCTACTTGGTGACCAGTCATATAAGCCTTTTCTCTTTCCCGTGTGCCCTGGCCAGACAGGAGAGAGACCAGCCAACCCAGCCCTGTGGTGGGTGAACGGCAAAGGGGACGAGGTGAAATGGAGCTTCAGAGAACTGGGCTCCTTGTCCCGAAAGGCTGCCAACGTGCTCACCAAGCCTTGTGGCCTAAAGAGAGGAGAACGAGTGGCTGTGATTCTGCCCCGAATCCCAGAGTGGTGGCTCCTAAACGTGGCTTGTATGCGAACAGGTCAGTGCCAACATTTAACATTTCTAAATCACACAGAAACAGAGAGAGACTGAAAGTTGAGGTTTTTCTGAATTGTTAGTTCTGACTGAAGCTCTGCTTACAAAGGACAGAAAAAGAAGAGTTGAAATTAAAAGCAATCATGATGTAATAATAATAACAACTACCATAAGAGGTAGGTATTATTGTGATGCCTATTTTGCAAGAGAGGAAACTGAGGCTCAGAGAGGTTAAGAAGCTCGCCCAAAGTCACACAGCTAGAAAGCTACGGAATTGGGATTTAAACACAAAGCTCTATGAGAGCAAACGTGGGTATTGACGCCTCTTGGCAGTGCTGGTTATGATGTGTTCATCCAGATGATCCAGAATTTACTCCTCTGAATATATCTGGATTCTCCTTGAGATGAATATGCAAAAGGAAGAAAAACATTTTACAACACAAGGACTTGAGAGAATATGACTGTGGATCCTAATAGGAAAACCTCTGCCTCTTGCCATACAGAAAGGTTAATGTATTCAACGACATATTTTCTCCCAAAGTGGTAATTTATAATGTACCCCAAATAAAAATTCTAGAGGATTCTTTTGCCTCCTAGGACAGGGATCGGCAAAAACCATGGCCTAGGGATGGTCATCTATTTTTGTAAACAGAGTTTTAATGTTTTAACGGAATACAGCCATGCTCCTTTGTTTACATATTGTCTATGGCTTTTTGTTCTAAAACAGCAGAATTGCTAATTGAGACAGAGATGGTACGGCCCACAAAGCCGAAAATATTTACTATCTGGCCCTTTACCAGAAAAGTTTGCCAAACCCTGCTCTATAACATGATATAAATGTTCACAAATCAACTAAAAATAAGATTATCAAAGGATATATTACTGTGGAGAATACAAAGATCTTTGTTCCAATATCGTTAATAATAGAAAAAATTGGAAACAACTATATAGAAATGATTAAGTAAATTATAATTTACCTGAGACTAAAGTATAGTTGAGGTATGTTCATTGCTAATTGAAAGTATGATGCCTTGCTTTGATGGGATGTTATTAAAAGGATAATTATAAGGATTTTATAATGGTGTTGAAAAATGCTCTTACTGCCAATGTGAAATAAAAACAGGAATATATAAAATTTTTTTGCATTCACTATTAAAAGGAACTTGCAAATGTGAAACCAATTATGGGGTGGAAGGAGATTAAAGGTGGTTTGCATGTCATAAAAAATGTATTTAATACTACTTAACATAATTTACGCAATTTGTGACATGCCAAGATTAAAACAAACCCGCAAGTTGAATGGTCAAAAATATCCAGTTAATTAAATGTTAAGCAAGCAACTGAGGATTGTTTCCTAACTCAGAACTTTTAAATCTTCTGAGCGAATGCTGAAATGCTTGTACAACACCACATGGTGGAAAATTTTGCTTTTGCTGTAAAGCGTATGCAGTCTAAGATCCGCTGGAAGAGAAGGTGCGCCTTAACCTCCGGACTGGATATCTATCCATTGAACATATTCATGTCACAGATCCACCAAGAGTACTGACCCCAAGCAACGGGCTCACTTTGCTCACCATGATCTGAGCCTATTAATCACAACGAGTTAGGGATCGAGAAAGGAAGTTTTAATTCAATTAGCCAGCATAATCGGGAAGATGGCAGACTAATGTCTCCAAAACCATCTTCAAGGATTACAGAATCTTGAGGCAGTTATATAGGGAAAACGGGCGGTGAGGAGGGGGTCCAGGGATGTTGGTCTCCAGGCATCACATTGTTCCACTCTTCTGTCAGCTGTGATGGATGCCTTGTAAGTGTTTCTCCCGCCTGTGGTCAGCCTGTTCCTGGAGAGAAACTCGGAGAACAAAGTTTCAGTTTATCAAGCTACCAGGGAGTACATGTGTAAGTGGAGGCCATAAATCAGGAGAGCATGTGAAGATTTTAGAGTACTTGCAGAGCTGTGAGTAGTCACACAGAGGAGGGGCTGGCGTAAGAAGATGGCCTCACTTATGCTCACTTACAGTACTAACAATTTCTGAGCCTATAAGATCACACAGTTTGCAAAATAAACAATCTTATATTTTCATACTAGTGAACGAGCTGAAGTCCTCTGAGGTGTCTTCTTAATTAATTTCCTTATCATCACATATTTATTCATTTTTCTCAAGAGGGGATGACACGTAAGAACTTTTAAAGTATATTCAATACATAAAATCTCCTTCCAGGAATTCAACTCCATAGCTTATGATTATTTTCCTCATTTTACAGATAAGGAAAGGAAGGCACAGAGAGATCAAGTAACAGGCTCAAGGTCACAAAGCTAATAAGTTGCAAAGACAGGATTGGACCCAGGGACTGGCAGACTCTGAAGCCAGTACTCTAAGAGTCTCCCAGTGATCAGGGTCCTGCGGGAAATCTCTGGGGACCAAGGCAGGGTATCTGAAGGCTGGATTCCACAGCTCCTCCTCACTCAGGCACAAAGCTCAAGTTTCCAGAGTCCATCACCTTACCTAATAGACAACAGTTCTCTTCAGCTCAGGGCCCTCTCTCCTTCCCAGGACTTGTCTTCATGCCAGGAACAACCCAGCTGACAGCAAAAGACATCCTCTATCGGCTACGAGCATCCAAGGCCAAGTGCATTGTGGCCAGTGAGGAGGTGGTCCCAGCAGTGGAGTCCATTGTGTCAGAGTGCCCTGATTTGAAGACCAAACTCCTGGTGTCTCCACGCAGCCAGAATGGGTGGCTCAGCTTCCAGGAGTTATTTCAGTGAGTATTTGCCCTCACTTCAACTCTGGTACCAGCAATAACACCAATCACAGCTACATCTCAGAGTCTCCTTGCCTCCAAGGACTCTGCAATACTGTGGGTTGATCCTGGCTCCCTCCCAGAAAAGAAACACCTAATAAAAGACTTTGAAGGACAGAAAGAAGGGATGTAGCTCTGCCTCCACTTCCCTGTTTCCTGCTATGGCCTGTGATGAGTATCCTGCATGGCTTGCCCTTGCCTAACTCCTGGACCACATCTCCCACCACTTTTTCTGCCTTGACTCCCTCTGGCCACCCTTTTATTCCTCCAACATGCCCCACCTCCGGGCCTTTGCACCTACTGTTTCTTCTGCCTGGAAGAAATGCTCTTCCTCAGTCCTTTTTACAGTTGTCTCCTTCCTGTCAGATTTCAGCTGGCATGTTTTCTCCTCAGGGAGGCTGTCCCTGACCACCCCATCTAAAGTAGAGTTCCAAGCCACTCCAATACATCATCTGCTGTTTTCCTCATGGCACTCATTGCTATCTGAATACCATGTGTATTCTTTTGTTCCCTTATTTACTGTCTGTTTTTCTCCTCTATGCTAGGGGTTGGCAAATTAGGGCCCATGGGCTGATTCTGGCTTAGCACCTGTTTTTTAAATAAAGTTTTATTGGAACACAGCCACATCCATTTGTTTACATATTGTCTATGGCTGCTTTCATCATACAAGAGCACAGCTGACTAGTTGCAACAGAGACCTGATGGTCCACAAAGTCTAAGATATTTACTCTCCGGCCCTTTACAGAAAAAGTGCACCAACCGATGCCCTAAACTATAAGCGCTAAGATGGTGAAGGCACTGTCTGTCTGTCTGGTTGATCACTCTGTCCCCAGTTCCTACCATGTAGTTGGGGCTGAAGAAAAATTTACTGAATGAATGAACAAAACAGATCACTTAACCTCAGTTTTCTCACATGAAAAATGGGAATAATTATACTGTACATACCTCAAGGGTTGTTTTGAGGATAAAATAAGTTATATGTGAGAAAGTGCTTCCTAAACTGTAAAAAAGGCAGTAAAACGTTAATTAATGGTATTATCCTTCAAAGAGCTGTTAATAGCTTATGTTTAAAAAAAAAAAAAAAAATCCTTCCAGAGAAGCTTATAGAAAGAAGACAAGTAAACCCCGTTGAATAATAGGGCAGTTTCCTCTGTTGGAATGGAATTTTATCCTACTAATTGATATAAACCAAATCCTATTGGTCGATCCCAAAATTCTCTCCCAAGCGCCATGCCAGTGAATCCTGTTTGTGTCTTTCATTGACTGTGGAACTTTGGATAAGTTGTTACATTTCTGAAACTATCTTATCCATAAAACAGGGGTAAGCATAGCATCTACCTCATGGGGTTGTAAAAGACTCAAATGTGATGAAGGATGTGAAGTGTCTAGCACAATGCCTGGCACACAGTAGTCACTCCGTAAATATTATAGTAGTTATTGTTGCTATTATTATTTTCAAGTTAATAAAGTCACTCCTCAGTTCTGTGATTCCCTAAGGTAATGTATCCTGATTATTTGAATATGCACCTATATTAGAAAAATATTTTTAACACACTCCCCTAATACATGTATATTTATTTATTTATAAATTATATATGTGTACTTTTGTGCACTACATAAATATCAAATATTAACATTTTAAAGGACAAATAAAAGAATACATATAATTTGAAGTCCTCCTATTTTCCTCCATCCCCATTGTCTTGTATAACTCTGGGCAGCAAGTACCTCAACTTTGGAGACTCCTGTCCTCAACAACTGCAACATTCTGCTGACTCCCCAAGAAAGCATAAAGGTGTCACAAAATTCCCCCCAAAAAATGCCTTGGAACTCATGTGAATTTCAAATTGAAATTTGCACATTTTGGGGATAGTTTCCAAGACAAAGGAAATCCCTATTTCAAACAAACAACTCTGGAGTGTCATAACTCTAAAAATGCCTTGGATTGTTTCTCTAAAAACTAAGGAAAAAAGAGCTGCCATGGCCAACAGTTGGCCAGTCTTTCAGAAAACCACACGCAGCAATAATGAGGGCTAATTTCACATTGTTAGCGTCAACCTTTTATTCAAGGAGTTCATTTTAAGGCCTCTCACTCTCCTTCTGCCTCCCAAGGATAAAAGTCCATGAACGCTTTCCAGAATATTTTAATAGGATGGAGAAAAGGTCAAAATTATGGGCCAGACTGATGTTTCCCTTTTCCTATCCTGGCAAAAAGGACCCTTCCCGGTGGGTCTAGAACCCTGGATTCTGGTCTTAAGGGGACTGAAACAGTGTTCCAGGCAGAGGAACAGCAGGAGGAAAGCTATGGAGGCAAAAAACATTCTATGATGTGCAGAGAATGAACACAAGCAGTTTAGGGTGCCTAGAGAACAAAATGTGAAGTCAGAGTAGACGTCAGAAGAGCAAGCACAGGCCAGATTATGGCCTCTTATATAAAGATCTCATACGCCATGCTAAATCTTTAACTTGACTCTGTCAGCAAGAGAAGCCACTGACGAGTTCTAAGAGGTGAAGTGTCGAGGTCAGTTTTGGATTTTAAATAGATTTATCTGGCAGCTGTATCGAGGATAAATTTGAGAAGAACCAAATTGGAATCTGAGAGACCATCCTGGAGCCTAGTCTAGGGGAGAGATGAGGTGGGTCTAAATCTGAGCTCTGGTGAATGGGATGGAGGGAAGGAGGCAAACTAAAGAACCAGCAGGACTTGGAGATTGATTGGACGTGGAGGATGAAGGAAGAAGTCAAGGCTGATCTGCTTCTTAACCTGGGTGACTCAGTCAGTGGGGTACTATCAGCTGGAGAAAGAGTTTAAAGTTGGACATATTGAGATTGAGGGGTCTGTGAACATCCAAATGTCTAGCAGGTGGTAGATATATGAGCCTCAGACTCAAGGAGGTAAAGATACAAATCTGGAAGTCATCAGCACATAGTCAGTTCTAAAAAATCCAGAGAGACATAACTCAGGTATCCAAAGAAAGAGAGACAAGTCAGATAATGGAATCAGTGCTTAAAACTCTCTTTGGCATTCACAGATCATAATGTCTCTTCTTTCAGTAAAAGAAAAAAAATGAAAAGCCTTATATCAAAAGGTTTCCATACTAGATTGAGAAGCATTAAAAACAAGAGTTTTCTTTCTTTCATGGTATTAGATACGGTGAAGAAAGCCCCCTTTCTCCAGCCCAACACCTACCAATTTCGCCCTATATATATATATATAATCATGCACCACATAGTGATAATTTCAGTCAACAACAGACTGCATATATGATGGCGGTCTTAGTAGACTAATATCATATAGTCTACGTGTGTGGTAAGCTATGCCATCTAGGTTTGTGTAAGTGCACTGAATGATGTTAGCACAATGAAATTGCCTAACGATGCATTTCTCAGAACATATCCCCATCATTAAGTGGCGCGTGACTGTACTGAAGAAAATCAATACAAATGAATCTTTTTCTATTTTGAGGGGGAGGAGGCAAGTTACCAAGAAAACCACATTAATAATTCATGAAACCATTTTTGATGATATGCTGTAAGTTTATGTGATTAATCTTCACTGTGTTTTACAGTTTTAATTCATCATCAGGATGAATTAAAATGGCATCCTCAACCTTGTTTCCTTCAACCTGGGAAATTAAAAATACGATACGAGTTCCAAAAATTCTTAGGTATTGTATCAGTTATCCGATACTGGGTAACAAATCATCCCAAAACTCAGTGGTATAAAACAAAAATCATTTTATTTACTTATGATTCTGTGAGTTAGAAGTTCTCACAGGCCTCAGCAGAGGCAACTGTCTCTACTCCACATCAGCTTGACTGGGGCTGGAGGATCCATGTGGGTTCACTCATAAGTCTGAGGCTTTTGTGTTGCCTGTTAACTGAAGCACCTCACTTCTCCCACACACGGCCTCTCTCTCCACCAGGACAGTATCAACATTCTTAATGGTGGCTGGGTTCCCCCCAGTGAAAGTGAAAACTATGAAGCCTCTTGAAGCCTAGGCTGAGAAATTGCAGAACTTCTGCCACACTCTATCAGTTAAAGCAAGTCATAAGACCACCCCAGGTTCAAGGAGAGAGGACATAGGCTCCACCCCTCAATGAGCAAGTGGAATGCTTACACAGGGATGGAAGGAATTGTTGGAGCTGTGTATGCAGACAATCTCACAGATATTGTTATCAGGTAGAAAGCTCATGGCTTTAGTAATGGGAGACCCAAGTAAAGGTGGCTTAAACAATACAATTTTATTACATCACAAATAAGCATAGAGGTAGAGTGGAACGAGAGTTGGTTAATTCAGTGGTTTGATGAAGTGAGCATGGACCCAGATTCATTCATCTTTCCATGATGCCACCCTCAGTGTCTGTCAGTCCCCTTGTGATCCCACCATGGCTAAGGTAGTTCCAGACATCATGCACTTTCATACCAATATCCAAAGGCCAGAAAAGAAGAAGTGGGGTGGGGAAAGGCAGCATCCCTTCCTCATGACTCTTTTAGAACAAAGAAACATTTCCCATAAAGCCTTTAAATCTCATTGACCATAACTGCATCACGTGACCATCCCTAAAGCAGTCCCTGGTAAGTTAATCAACACTCACTCCCTGGAGCTACAGGGAACAGTCTCCTCTCAAGCACATGGCTGCCTGACAGCTGAACAAAATCAGAGTTTTATCAGTGCAAGAAGAATGGGATGCTATTCGGTGAGCAACTAACTGTGTCTGGCAATGATACTGAAGATATTGAATAAAAAATATTAAAAAGTTTGATTCAAATGCCAAAAGATCGTCCTTTAAATCACAAAAACTCCTGAAATAATAACAATTTATAAAAATTCAATACTGATTTTAAAAAATTCATAGGGTAAAAAAAAGCACTTAGAAAAAGTTTAAATAAATAAAATACATCCTTTTGTTATTGATATTGAAAGTTATCTTCCCTTTCTATTTGGCCTATAGGGAGGTGGAGCTTAAAAAGAGAGAGAAAAGGAGCTGTTAAATCTTAGCACTGATGTGCAAAGTCCCTCTAAGATTTCTTCAGAAATTCCTCTCAGCGAGGCTCTGGATTAGGCTCTGTTCTATTAACTATCCTCTGGTATCAAGAGGACATAAGGAACAGAACGAAAGAACTATCAGAATTAAACTGGTCTGCCATCTTCAGCCACCATCTTGGGGTCCATATTTTACAGATCCGCGTCTGCAGAACACAGTTGTGTGGAGACAGGAAGTCAAGAACCAATGGCCATCTACTTCACCAGCGGGACCACAGGCTCTCCCAAGATGGCCCAGCACTCTCAGAGCAGCCTTGGAATTGGCTACACCCTCTGTGGAAGGTAGGGAGGAAACTCTGTTTTTGCTAAACTCTCCCCTGAGCTGCCAGCACGTGTACCCAACTGTCTAGCGGACGCCTCTGCTAAGATGGCTCTTAGATATCTCCAGCGTAACGTCTACAAAACAGCACTCTCGACGCCCCTGCCCAAACTTAGCTCAGTAAATGGGCACCATCTCATCAACTGATCAAGCAAGAACTTAGGAGTCAACAATGATTCAGTCCTCACAACAGCATGTCTGGCTCCTTCTCCTCATTGCCAGGTAAATGTCCCCACCCAGAGAGGCCCTCCTAGATATCCTAAAACAATCCCATTACTCTGTTTTATTTTCCTCATAACACTTATCACTATTTGAAATTATGACACTGATTTATATAATTACTCACTTTATTGTGTGCTCATTCACTATCTAGCTCCCTAAAATAAGAGCAGAGATCTGGTCTACCTTGCTCACCTTGCTTGGTAGAACAGTGCCTAGCATATAATATTTGTTCAATAAATATTTGTTGCATTAATGGCCAAACTCAGAAAATCATGCCAAACCCAGCTTCCCACTCCCCTCTCAGACTACCTAGGATTCTGAAAAAATCCTCTAACAAAAGCAGGGGGTAAAATCGCTCACCCTGCCTTGGGGCTTCTTTTGACCCTCCTCTGCAGCCACTGAGGTTCTGGCCAGTCCTCAAAGACACCAGTTTGTTTGCTCTCCTGATTTTTTTTGTGTGTCTTTTTGCTTCTCTGCATCATTTAGGTATTGGCTAGACCTGAAGTCCTCAGATATCATTTGGAACATGTCCGACACTGGCTGGGTCAAGGCTGCCATTGGCAGTGTGTTTTCTTCCTGGCTTCAGGGAGCCTGTGTCTTTGTGCATCGGATGGCCCAGTTTGACACTGACACCTTCCTAGATGTAAGTCATGACTTCTAGCTACATCTCTCCCTTGTCTCTCCCAAAGCCACAGAAAAATGATTCCTCAGCATGCAGGGCTTCTTGGGCTTATGGAAAACATTCCTTTGTAAGAAGCAAAGTCTCCAGGGACTCGGTTTTTGAATGTATTTAACCGAGTGGAGAGGGAATATCCACCACACTCTCAGGTATAAAATTCACTCTTCTGCTTCAAATTGTTCAGGATGTGCTAGTGTCGCTAAACCTCTGGCCGCTTAAGAGTCTGGTTCTAAGTAACAGATCAGAAATCTCAAGTCCAAACAAATCTTTGGTTTCTGATTCAGTGAAACAAAGACAATGCTGATAAATCCGAAGCCCTGTGCAGGGGAGACTGAAGCTGGGCTCACCTTTCTCGCAGAGCAGCTCCTTCCATTCTCCCCTCACCCCATGCTTCTCACTCTGTTAATTCTCAGAACCCAAGATTCTGGAAACCAGGCATGCCTCTCCTTCTCAGCCAGAGACAGTTAGATTGAGGTATCAGATGACACCGATTTCTTTAGCCTTTAGAAAAATGTGATTCAGGCCAAATATTTTTCAACCATGAAAAATCAATTAAGTTGAATGAAATACATATTATTAAATAAGCACCACACCTGTGTGTGAACAAAAGCTATACTCACCCTGCAATTTTGCTAACTGGTCTGATGAGATGGCTTGAGGGTCTTAACAGAAATGTAGGGTAACATAAGAACTTGGATCTCTGCGTCAGGTTTACAAAGTGCCCTAAAGTAGATAAGTTAACTGTGCAGTTTCCAAATCTACATTTCATAAAATAAGAATATTGTTTTTTATAAAATATTAAATATTTTATAATATTTAAGTGAGAATATTTAAAACATTCTTATTTTAATATTCTTATTTAATATTATATTAAATAAGATAATGAATAATAAATATTGACATTATCAATTATTAATAATTAAGATATTAACATATCTTGATATAATATTAAATAATATTCTTATTTTACAAAGATAATATGTATATTTTAATGTGTCATGGATTGACACTATTCTTAGTTATATACACTACACTTGCTAAGAACAGTTGGAATTGAGGGAGCAAGTACACACAGTAGAAATGCTCACTTACAGATCAAAAGTTATTCTTGATCTCTGACAATGCAGATAGCCTAGATATACATCTTGAACACATTTTCCCAAATGCCTAAATTTAATATAAATTGTCAACTCATTACATGACATAGTGAACCTCTCTAGAAAGAGGATCTCTAAAATATTAGTATTTCTCCAGATTTAAGATGTCTAGCTTATTATTTGAGCTTTAGCACTGGAGGGATAATGAGCCCAGCAAATCTTAAACAATTAAGAAAAATCCTGAAAAATGCCTTACTTATGCATTTAACCAATCCATTCTAAAGCACCAATGTCTTTTATAGAAACAGTGTTGGCTCAAATGCAACAATTTATTTTTTGTTGAATTTGATTATGTATGTCTATTACTGTTACATATAAACATTCTTTCCAATAATTGGAAATTTCCAAAAGACATACACCTATTAGTGACAACTAATAAATATTTGCTTTCTTATTCCTAATAGTGACCAAGAGATGGGCACAGGTTAATGAAAGAAAGTGAGAGGTTAGACATCAGCTCTAATTCTGGCCTTTAATTAACCACTTTTGACATCTGTGTCTTTCTCCATCGTGCAGACGCTTACCACTTATCCCATCACCACCCTGTGCAGCGCGCCCACTGTGTACCGGATGCTTGTGCAGAAAGACCTTAAGAGGTACTGGGGCAGAAATCTCCATTTGAACCACAAACAAAAGCTACAATCCAGCATCACAGATCTCCCCTTTTCAGAACAGGAAAGCCCAGGCTTTCTCAGTCTTGACACTATTGACATTTTGAACCAAATAATTCTGTGTCGTGAGGGGCTGTCCTGTGCTTTGTAGGATGTTGAGCAGCATTCTAGCTGGCCTCTACCTACGACATGCCAGCAGCACCTCCCACTCCACCAGTCGTGACAATCAAAAATGTCTTGAGGTATTGCCTGCCTAAAGTCTCCTAGGGAACAAAATCGTCCCCCAGTTTAAGAATAACAAGGAGCAACTAGGGGCAACCGAACATTTTCCTGGGGACAATCAGAGCCTTACAGTCCCAGAACTCCCACCCCCTCCCCCCACCAAAAGACACAACTACATTTATACTGCCTTAAAGGGATGCTAATAAAGTCTTAGGACTTGAAGATTATATTCAACTCAGGCAAATCACCTGACTATCCAGTGGAGTTGCACTGTCTATTCATCTAACTAATATGAATTCAACACATGAGAAAAGAAAGACAGACTCAATTAAATGGTGCAGCCTCACCCATCCTGTTCCCCGAGGTGGGGACGTCCA
The DNA here is from genome assembly GCF_037783145.1 of Equus przewalskii. Taxonomy (NCBI): domain Eukaryota; kingdom Metazoa; phylum Chordata; class Mammalia; order Perissodactyla; family Equidae; genus Equus; species Equus przewalskii. The sequence goes on from NC_091842.1 coordinate 25,215,780, forward strand.
GGAGGGAGAGTGCTGAGACAGAATAAAGCAGATAGGAACATTCTCTTATCCTAGTCAGTGTCAGCTCCTTTGTGGCCCTCAAAGTAATTCAAGGGCTAGTCGGAGGTTTTTCTGAACAGGCACCATTCCTGTCCTAGCACACCCTCCTGCTCAGTTGGGACGTCACTGTATCACAGTCGGGCTGTTTCAGACTTCTTCAACCGAGTCTTGGGGGCAGCTGAGTAGTAAGGCCAGCAGTTAAAAGCTCAAGCTCCAAGTCAAACAGGCAGGGCTCTGCTACTGACTAACTTGTGACCTCAGACAGTGAAGATGACCTTGCTAAGCCTTCCTTCACTCCACCCAAAAGAAAGGATTAAGAGGCACCTCATTGGGTGGTGGTGAGAATTCAATGAGAGACCAGGAAGCATCCAACTCCGCCCTTTATTATTTGAGGGCTTGGGCAAGTTCTTTAACTTCTCTCAGACTCAATTTCCCATCTGTAAAACAGGGGCTGTGAGGATTATGAGAGTGCTCCTAAAGCGCTTACAACAACAGACGGAAATGCTTGATTAACATTAGCTGTTATGCCACCTGGCATAACCATTATTAGCATTTTCTCCTGCTTTTTTCCCTTTAATAGCCTGCTAAAATGTAAGCTCTGTCAGGAATCCTTGTTTTAATCACTAACATGCCCCACTTGCCTAGAACAATGTCTGGAAATGTATTAGGTGCTTGGCAAATATTCGTTGAATGAACTTTCCTGAGACTTGCCTCTCCTAGTTCCTTTACTTGTTGCTTGAATGTCCTAATTACCTTGTAATAGAAGCCACTCAGATTTCTCTCCTGAAAGACCCCACACAACTCTGACTCTCCAGATATAAATTCAAGAACTTGCAGCACTGCTTGACGGGAGGGGAGCCGCTCAACCCAGAGGTGCTGGAACAGTGGAAGGCGCAAACTGGGCTGGAGCTGTACGAAGGCTACGGACAGACCGAAGTGGTATGTTTAATGGGCAAAGTTTAAGTTTAGCATATTGGGAGCCTTTCAACCCCAGGACTGTGAACTGAGCCCCTGAAGTGCCCTCATCCTGCTCTAAATTTTTATGGAGTTTCCCAGAACACCTTGCGCAACCTCTAAATTGCTGAATTACATTTTGCCAAAGGGGAATTGTGATTATTCCTTACAGTCTTCCCGTCTCCTCCTGACGCAGGAGAGTCTCAGAGGTGTTAGGGGTTGGAGAAGTTCAGAATTGAGCAGCTCAACTTTCCATTGCACTGGGAAGGACCCCGGAGAGCCCCAAGGTGCACTTAATGGTACGCTTAGTCTAAAGGACTGGTTTTCAAAGTGTGGTCCTCAAACCAGCAGGATCAGCAGCATGTGGGAATTTGGTAGGAATATAAATTCTTCACACACGCTGCCACCACCCAGACCTACTGAATCAGAAACTCTGGGATGGGGCCCAGCAATTTGTGTTTTAACAGTGCTCCAGGTGATTCTGTTACACACTCCAGTTTGAGAACCACTGGTCTAAAATTATATATTTCACAAGATGAGCTTGAGTACTGGGAAAATGAGTCAAAACTGAGTCTCAAGTTTCATTGTCATGATAAAAATAGCTACAGATGGGGCCAGCCCCGTGGCATACTGGTTAAGTTCAGCACACTCCCCTTTGGCAGCCCAGGTCCACAGGTTCAGACCTGGCACAGACCTACACCACTCATCAGCCATGCTGTGGCGGCAACCCACATATAAAGTGGAGGAAGATTGGCACAGATGTTAGCTCAGGGCTAATCTTCCTCAAAATAAAAAAGCTACAAAAATGAATTTTTACATGCTTATATAGAACATGTTCTCTCAATAGGGAATAATTTGCGCCAACCTGAAAGGACAAGAAATTAAACCGGGCTCCATGGGGAAAGGAGTACTACCCTATGATGTCCAGGTGGGTGACATCTGACTTGTTCAGTAAAGAAGAAAGAATGTTTTACAGTTTCTGCTATTCATTATACAACTATTCATAACCCATTTTCATTTTGTGAAAAGAAAATTTTAAGAACCTAAATTGTTTCTTTTATTCTAGATTATAGATGAAAACGGCAACATCCTACCACCTGGCAAAGAAGGGGAAATCGCCCTCAGACTAAAGTCTACACGGCCCTTCTGTTTCTTCTCTGAATATGTGGTACAAAAATGCAGAATGTGCTATTTAGACTTTAATAGAAAAGGTGGTACAGGGAGTCATACAGACTTGGATCCAAATTTCATATCCACCATGTTTTGCTATGTAACTTTGGGCAAGTTACAAAACCCAAGTCTATTTTATCAACTGTAAAATGGGTAGAATATCATCTATCTCCTAAGAGTTTTGTAAAGATGAAATTCTACGTGTAAGAAGCCAGTTGCAGTGGTTGTCCTCAGAAAGGACAACCGGGCAGGCTGTGGAGTTGGGAGCGGGGCATATGGAGCACTAGAGGTGGAAGAGAGGTTTACTCTTTATTATACTCTTGGACCTCTGGTATTCTATATTAGGAACTACCTTTTTAAAGAATTAATTTCTTTTAGAAATACAATGTGTAATGTACTAGTCACTTCCTGGGATCCATACTGCTTTTTCTCTTCTGACCAAATGAATCCCCAAAGTTATCTCTGATTCCTAGGACAATCCAGAGAAAACTGCCGCCACAATAAGAGGGAATTTTTATGTCACTGGAGACAGAGGAGTGATGGACAGTGATGGGTATTTCTGGTTTGTTGGCAGAGCCGATGATGTCATCATATCCTCTGGGTTTGTACATTTTCCACTTTAAGAAAGTAACACTTTGCCAGGGGAGATCTCCTACTTGGGGAGTGTGGTGACCAAAAGCTTCCTCTCCTCTTCTAGGTACCGTATTGGGCCGTTTGAAGTGGAGAGTGCACTGATTGAACACCCAGCAGTTGTTGAATCAGCTGTTGTCAGTAGTCCAGATCCAATCAGAGGAGAGGTAGAGTGAATGTCACTAATTAAAGTAGCAATTTCATATTGTCAACTTCTATCCATTTGACCACTCTAAGGAGTGAATCAAGATTAGTCATGTAATTCTCATTATGAGGCAGACGTGGCAAAATGTACCTGGGCAATCAACTTTACAAATAAGTTGTGTCCCAAAGGGGATATATTAGGATTCTTTTGGTGGTGAGTGATAGAAACTCAACTCAAACTGATTTAAGGAAAAAAAAAGGAATTTATTGGCTCACACCTAAGAGAGGTCTTCAGATACAGCTACATCCAAGGGTTGCCGTGAAGTTAGCAAAACAGTCTCTCACCATTTCTTGGCTCTGCTGTTCTTTATGTTGGCTCCATTCAGGCAGGTTCTTCCTCCTTGATACCAGCCAACTCCACATGTACACAGGGAAGGAGACAGCTCCCTTTCCAACAGTTTCAAGTGACTCCCAGAACTGCAGTTGCCAGACAAACTAAACGTGGTCTGGGGAATGGTATATGCTGACCAGCCAGACCTGGATCACAGGCCCATCATTGGAGGTAGGAGTGAGTGGCAACCCCACCACAGAGAAGGTGGGATAATGCTCCATCAGAAAATCAGGGTACTGTTACCCAAAAAGGGGGAACAGATACTGCATAGGCAAAAGCAGCGGATATTACTGTATGTACGATTGTCATGGAACTCAGGAGACATTTTCTCACAGAAACAATGCAAACAGGAGACTGTGGCCAGGTTCCCAAACAAGTCCCATACGCCTAATTAGGACCCAGTGAAAGGGAACTCAGGGAATGACAGCAGTAGCCTTACTTGTCGGAAGAAGTCATAGAGTACGGAAGGGAGAAGTTTCCTTTCCTCATGGAAGTTTCCTATAGACTCAGAAAGCGGTGAAATTTCAGAAGCAGTTTGCCTATCAGCATCCTCCCACATCTTTCTGTAATCCCAGTTCACATACCAGTGACCCTCTGCAGTGACACTATGGATCCCATACTCACACCTCCTGTACCACCTCCTGTACCACCTCCACACTCAATGAATTCCATTCTCCAAAACATTTTTCTCCTGCCACCATATTCTCATTCTCTCATATAACTGATTTCAGCTAAACATCAGAAGTAAACACCAGTTAGAATGTATGAATAATTAATAATGTAAACTATACTTATTAACCTCAGTAATTATCTAATTGGTGGGTTTTAAACAGCATTACCAACAGAAGCAAAAAACGTCAGGCAAGAAAAACACGACAGAGGTAGAGCGACCCTTCCTGAGAGTCCATCTCCCAGCATGCACAACCCTTCCTCCATCAGGTGTCCCCAAACCCCTACCAAAACACATGTTCTCTAGAAGCACCATTTGTCCCCTTCCACACACTTCTAACAGTACAGGGCTATGGGAGTAAGTGGTCATCTGTAAATCAAGGACTGCCTGTAGAATAAACAGGGTTAGTCTGGTGGAAATGTTAAATACACGTGTGACATGTAAATCTCAACCTTCCGCTTCATTGAACCACTGCACTCCTCACACTCACAAACCATTCATCTGGAATTAGATCCCAAAATCTCACTTTACAGTGGTAGCCAAGCTTTGTTCACAGGTGATCTCCGGCATTTGCCTTCACCACTCATGCTGCTATTAACAAATAAAAAGTACCTGGGTTTAGCATTCATTCCGAAGTCTTGATATGTCTGAAAAACAACCTGTCAACATAAATTGACTCTTCTCCTGCAGGTAGTGAAAGCTTTTGTTGTCTTATCTGCACCCTTTAAATCGTCCAACCCAGAGAAATTAACTCTTGAACTTCAGGATCATGTGAAAAAATCAACTGCACCTTACAAATATCCAAGAAAGGCAAGTATTTTGCCCAAAAGTTAAAAGTGTGTTACCAGACAAGGGTCTAAGCTATTAAGTATAGAGATTTTATTAGCTTTTGACTATAGTAACTCATTATATAAGTAGAAGACACCTATTTCAACTTGTTTAGTCTTAAGAATTTTGCTTTAAGATATTTTATATCAGGACACAACAAATGCTTGATAAACTCCAAGTTTTGATCAACTGTGCAATACTGAGTAAGCAACTATTAAGGATCCTTATTGGACTAATCAGTCCCATTCCATAGGAGGAAAAATGTGGTGGCCAATCGTTTTTAGAGACAGCACCTGATTCACCTATCATAGTATTCTTGGGCCATAATACGCTTATAAATCCAAAGCACATGCCTTTAAGTATCAAGTGAGCAAATTTAAGGCTCAGGAAGAAGATACAAAGAAACTGTGGAATCTTTCCTGAAAGCATCTTCTTCAAAGAGATTTAAGAATAATTCTACGTAAAGACTCAGAGATGGCACTGTAATTTCTAGTGCTTTCCTGTTACAGTGCCTGATGCTCTCCACGAGAATTCCATTTCAATTGGCATCCATCACTGCAGCCAAAAAGCAATGAATTTCAACCTAAGAACTAGTTACATTTTCTCCATTAAATTCACTAAATCAATGACAAGTTGATTGTCAGAAATGTTGGTTTGAGGACATTTTAAAATACAGTAGTCCTATCTTGAGGGAGGGGAGCAAAGAGAATTTTACTATCTAGTCAGGGCATAGGGGAAAATTGTATATACTCTAAATTACCTCTCAAAGTCTCCCCTAGAACCTCCAGCACCCAGCCCTTAAAAACTCAAGAGCCAAGAATTAACTTGCTGTTTCTCTTTGCGTTTAGCTGTGGCCTTTATTTCCCTGGGGCAGTAGAGGCCTAGGTCCTGTTTGAACTGGGGAAAAGCAAGGGGGTAAAGAGATTATTGTATTCCTCTGGAAAACCATATAGGTGAACTTGCACGACAATCTCATGTGACAGAGCTCCACTGTCATCTTCACTGTAGAAACAGAACAGTTTCTGGTGACCAAGAAATTCAGTAAGCTCAGGCTAAGAAAAGCCCCAGACTCTGAAACTCAACATGAGTTTCAGGAAAGCTCTCTCCTATTGTACTGACGGCTGGAAAAGTCAAAATGGAATCAAGTGTCTCATAACGTTTTTCTGTTATTTAGGTGGAATTTGTTCAAGAACTCCCAAAGACAATCACTGGGAAAATCAAACGCAACGTTTTAAGAGACCATGAATGGGGTCGAACATAGCCTGATTTCTTATCAGTTAAAGGGCTGCTTCTTTTAGTCCTGGCTTCCAGATAATTCAGTGACTACTCTCTCAAAGTGCTTAAGATTTTTCCTGTTGAAAAACTCAACTAAGTTTTTCTTTTGTACTTAGCCAAAAAACAAAAATCTAAAAATATTTGGGAATTGTTATGGTGACCAAACTAACAAAAGCAATGATTATAATGACTGTAATGTGTAAAATTACAAAGGTCAAATGATTACTTATAAAAGCACACTGGACAATGAATTCATCTTGTGTCTGATTAATTCCAAATAAAGATTAGAACTATCCTAAGAGAAGTGTTCAAGACAGAATTTCTTCTGCTTAACATCTTTATATATTACTAATTCTTTAAGGTGGATTAAAATATTAATGTTAAGATGAAAAATATAAACAACTCAAAAGCCAATTAGTGAATTTAATTAACTACTGTATTATTATACCTCATTTTGAAGCAATTTACTATCTCTTTAGCTTGGATTAGTTAAGAGTATTTAATTATTCAAGAGCAATTACATTTTCTCTATTTTTACTTTTTAGGACAATGTACATTTTTATTGACATAATTTGACATATAAATATCTTTGATATCCACTTACTATAAAGCAAGAGATTTACTAAAAGGCAGAGATAAAAAGTACAGAACACCAATCTTTAGAGAACAAATTTATTTTGATTTTTCTGAAAATATCAGGAAGTATGAAAAACAAGCTGAATATCTGGCCACACCAAAAGCAAAATACAAGTTAAAATAACCTTGAGAAATCACGTTTAACCTCAGAGAAACATGTTTTAAAATACCAACTTTCCCTCTCCTCCCTCCGGAGAGCAGAACAACTCTACTAAACCACTACACGGAAGCCGCACTTTTTTAACTGACAATTTTTTAAAATAAAAATTAAAAGAACAAAAAAAGCACTCGATCCCCATCCCCTCATTTATAACACGGTCAACAGTCAGTGAAAATAAACACTTGGTAAATCTGAAAACAAACCTTTCAATCAAGCAAGCATTCCAACAGAACACAGCCCTGCTGAGAGCTGGGGAAGAACAGCTTTTGTCACACTCAGATCTTACCAAACATTAATAAATACAAAAGGGGATTAAAAACAAATTAGTAAGTCAAAATCTTTCTGCAGAGTAGCTGCTGTCATAAAGTAAAAGGAGCCCAGTTTCACAGAGCTCTATGCTCTGTAAGCAGATGGCCAATCTTATTCCCTAAGTCTCACACTATCAAAATAAAAGTATCTTCGTCTTGGAGCAAGTCTGAAGGCACCAAAATCCGATCCTTCATATGACACTTACAACGCTCTTATCACCTTTTCAAGATGACTTCAACCTATTAAGAGTTAACTTTTTCCCTTAAAGATTGGCACCTGAGCTGACAACTGTTGCCAATCTTTTTTTTTCTTCTGCTTTTTCTCCCCAAATCCTTCCAGTACATAGTTGCATATTTTAATTGTGGGTCCTTCTAGCTGTGGCATGTGGGATGCTGCCTCAGCATGGCCTGATGAGCGGTGCCATGTCCGCACCCAGAATCCGAACCAGTGAAACCCTGGGCTACCGAAGCAGAGCACAGGGCCGGCCCCAAGAGTTAACTTTCTAAATATCTAAGATAGATAAAAAAGTTCCAGCCTTAACTGCATTAGCAAGGCCGTTTACTCTCTTTGCCCTTCCCAAATCCTTCTAGTCTGGTTTGCCAAGCCAGAACAATAGCTAGGATAAAAATATAGGCCCATGTTCACTAGCCATTATATAAATATAGTCACTGATGCAGGAAGACTTAACATTTATAATACCTCTGAACTTCTTAAAATTTAAGAATAAACCCATCCCCAAAAGCTAACTTCACAGCCCCTGAAGATTCTCAATCTGGACATCTTATTTTGCAGCCCTCTTGGGTGTCTGTCTCTTCTAGCTTTTTTCAGTAGTTTTACCCTGAAGGAACCCATGAAAAACGTTCAAATTAAGGGAACCCTCATGGCATGTGACTGTGAGCACTAAGTTGAAGGATACTCTATTTTTTCTTTTTGGTGCGGAATTTTTGCCCTGAGCTAAGATCTGCTGCCCATCTTCCTCATTTTTGGTTGAGGAGATAGCTTTGAGCTAACATCTCTGCCAATCTCCCTCTATTTTTTTCTATGTGGGTTGCCACCACAGCATGGCTTGACAAGCGGTACAGGTCCACACCTGGGATCCGAACCTACAAACCCATGCAGCTGAAGCAGAGTGCACAGAACTTTAACCACTTGGCCACCAGGGCCAGCCTCCTGAAGGATATTCTTGTTTCACAGAAATCCAGAACTGTCAGACTAGGACTCAGAGTTCCTTCTCTTCTCTCAAAGACAAAATCTCACGCTGAGAAGATTTAGAGAAAGGGTTCTTACACAGTCACACACCAGTGTTGGGAAAAGGAGGGGAAATGCTATTTAATTTGGTTTTGCAGCTCTTCAAGTTTTACTAAGGCTTGAGGCTTGTTGCTATCATTCTTCATCTCAAGCCCAAGTGGCTGTGGAAACATTTCAAGAGTTCCTCTGGCAACGTGATTGTTCCAAAGACTCAGCTTCTTTTTTCATCTAAGAATTTTGTCACTTTTAAGAAAAAACATTTTCTCCATGACCTTGCAGAATCTTGTCCATACAATGAAATATATCTGCTAAATAGACTAGTTTCTGTAGCCATTCTTCATCTGCAAAGCATTCAGCAAAGTGTGGCCTAGTGCTTTCTTGTAAGGACTCTGGGATATATCCTGTTGAGAACGCTTCCTCTGGTAAACTACTGGATTTCTGTATGGAGGAGAGTCAGGGGCTCTTCATGCAGGTTTTAGTTTTTGGTTTTTTTAGAACATTCTTACATAAATGGGTCTTTAATAAAGTTAACCATTTTTGTAGCATTATTCAGAACTTTCTTCATTTCGTCTCCAAGTTTTTTATATTAGCATCTCTCTGTGAAGAAAGCAGCATGCTGTAACGTCAACAGTAGGATTTCCTTTTATTAAAATGAGGCAAAACTTGTCATGGAATGAAGCACTAATGGGTCACCAGGAGTATAGATGACAAATCTTTGGTTTTCAAATATGGAGACTCATTAAATTTATATTGGCCTTTATTTCGGGGACAGTCCTAGCAGCAGAAAAAGTTTTCCTAACTTTCAGCACCATTTACAAATTTTACAAATGCTACAGCATGATAAATATTTGTGAAACCTGTTGACTCATCAACCCAGATAAAGAAGCTGCTGCTTTTCAGTTAACTACACAAAACCTCTCCAGCATCATGTGACGTAAGCCAATTTATTAAACTGAGAATAAAGTCTCTTCAATTTCTTGTACTGTTTCTTGCCCCAGCATTTTAATGTTAGTATTATTAGATTCTTACCAACTAGGTGATTTTTCTTTTCTGGAATAAGTTCTGCTACTAAATAATTTGCTTCCTAAACCTTTTCACTGGATATGATTTTTTGAACAAAAGCTTTACTGTTTTGATATTCTAAAGCCATTTAAAAGAATCAACACCTTTACTTATCAAATGGCTATGATTACAACTATGTTACAACTGCTGGAGCAAATGCTAGATTTGTACGTTGCATTCCACAGATGATGTGCAATGGAATAGGACAGCCTGGATTACGAGTCTATATAACCATAGGGAAGTAGCTTTCATTGTAAACAAAGAATTTCTTTGTGTCCTTTGTAGCACTACTATACCATAGTAACTCAGAATACTGTAATTCTTCATCATTAACCTTATCAGAAATATCTGTGGTTCTATACCTAGAATGGTTCTCTTCTATACCACACTTTGCCTTCAAAAACTGCAGCAGTGGACTGTCAGATCTGTTTGTAGCAAACAAATGTTGACAAAATATAAAAATAGGCATAACAACTAAACAAGAAAATTGCAAAACGTACAAAAACCTCACAAAACAATTCACTTTAACCTATATGACCAATGTTTTTGCAAGTTTACAACAAAGTGGCAGAGGACAGCTGAGTTACAGCACACAAAAATTCTTTCCTTAGAATGAAAATTTCCCTCTGGGTTTATCTTTCACAAAGCTTGTTCACGCCCATTAAGTCAGTTGGCAGTGCAGAAGGGGAGGCGGGAGAAGACAATCATGAGGGACAAGCCATTGTCATCCTCCTACCACTCTCCCCTCCATGCAAGTGTTCACCAATTATCCACAGCTTCTCCTAGCTCACCGAAATGCATGTGGGCTGACTGCACGCAGTCACACCGGGCAGAAAAGATCTCTAACAAAACTGTTAACAGGGCTGCTCAATCACTGTTCACTACTGTGAGCACAGCATTATGCAGCACACACAGCTCAAAAATGATATTTTCAGTCACAATCTTATATGGAACCCCAGGAACATCTCACAGAACCCCAGTTGAGAAACCCACCTCCAATACCTAATGATGCTTTTTCACGAGAGGCCATTTTCACTTGACTCAGATCCTTCTGTGACTTGACTTCCAAGTTCAGGCTTAGCTCCGCCCTCATTCACCACCTCAGTCTCAGATATTGGTTTTGTCTGCTCTGGCTCCTCCCTATTCTCTGGTACTACCTGTGGGTTATTTGTTCCTTCTGCAGAGTCATTTTGATGTGATTTGTCACCAGATTCCAATTTAGCTCCATTTCCTGCTTGTGCTGTCTGCTTTGAGTTAAGCTGTGATGGGTCCTTAGCACTCTTCACCACCTCTTGGAGATTATATTTTCTGAACAACATATAATCTTTCACAACACTCAGGCAACAGACAGCTTTAATGATTTCTACTACCACTGTGTACTGTGGATTGGTAAGATCCACTTTGTTTTCTGTATTTAGGCTGCCTACTATTCCTGTAACAAAAAGAACAGGGAAACACAGTCTGAGAAGGATATATGAAGCTTGACGGATACAAAACAATCTTTCGTCTGTTTGGGACTTGCTAAAGCAATATATATACTAGTTCATTCACAGTATATATACTAATCCACGACATGGACCTCAATCAAATTCCCTGAACTTTTTCTTTTTTTGCTGAGGAAGATTTGCCCTGAGCTAACATCTGTGCCAAACTTCCTCTACTGTACATGGGTCACCGCCTTAGCATGGCTGACGAGAAGTGGTATATGTCGGTGCCCAGGATCTGAACCCCAACTGCCGAAGCGGAGAGCACCAAACTTAACAACTAGGCTACAGGGCTGGACCCCCTGAACTTTTTAAATAAATAAATACAAATTAACTCCTGAGACATTAAGAGTAATACTCTTATTAAGAGAATTTTTTTTCCCAAAGAAAATTCAATCTTGATTTGGAAAAGACTTCTTATCTAACTATCAGAAAATCTCATATCCAACATATTGAAATCAGTTAGGTTGGATATTATTTTGCGGACATTTTAATATACTTGTTCTACACTCAAAAAGTAACCCATAAATTTTTTAAAAAATTCTTAAAAATAAAAACAAATACTTAACATTGCACATCAATGTAAAATCACTAAGAGAAACATACCTGCCAATTCTTTGATAACTTCCTCTCTATTCAAGTGACTGTTATTCCGAGATTTGTAAACTATCTGAAATGTCCCTTTGTTTGGAGCTTTAAACCAGGGTTCCAAAAATGTTTCTGCATATTTCTTCATATCTTCTAAGAAAGCCTTGCATGTGCCTGAGATGGGTAACATTCGTAGAATAACCCGAGTCTTCTTCTTCTTGGTTTTGTACATATCCTGGAGAATATGATGTACCAACTTCTCAGGTTCTAAAATGAAAAATCAGCACAGAGCAAACAAGTAAGACTGTCAGCTCTCAGACATTTTAAAAACCCTTCAAACTTTCTAAAATGAATTCTCATTGGCAGTAACAAAAATTGACAGAGTAGAAGGAATTATCATAAAGAATTAACCACTTCTTCCACCTAATACTTCTTCAGTGCCTACTATGTATTAACACTTTATCTAATATTTGAACTCTTCAGCATTATTACTGCTTTCACTAAAAACAACTGTTCATGAAAACATTGGAATTAACATTCTTGTGATGTCTGATTTATCCAACGACACTACTGTACCGTTGTTTTTCTATAACAATAGCAACTATCAGTAACAAACATTAAATAGTACTTTTACAAAAACAAAACAAAAATCTTCAAGTCACTTCAAAAGATTAATCCATTAGCTAGGTTTGTACAGAAGTCTAGATCCCAGATCATAGAGGAGCTCCAGAACTACAAATTGCACAAGATCACGAGACAGTCCTTAGGCCGCATCCTGACTACATACAAGTCTATTTTGCGCTGCTCAGTGTTTTCAATACTTTTAAATTAGTTAACCATATTGGAAAGTCTAGAAACTTCTCCAGACTTCCAACTTCTTTTGAAAAACCAGGAGATTTGGCCCTACCAGAACTACATTCCCAAATGGCTAGAGCCATTCCAAATCAGCTGGAGTTGAGTAGCAGCTGCTCCTTTTACATAGAACATATACTTCCGTTTTGCCTAAAGTTACATAAGGCTAACGCAGTGTAGAGAGCATGCAATCAAATGATTATTTGGGCCACAACCATGAAGCCATTTTGTAGGCAGTGTTCTGTGAAATAGGGAGATATCCAAATATTATAGGACCAATAATCTTACGGCATATTAGTCAGACACACCTATCCCAAGTGTCCTGATGAAGACTACATTATTTGCTCCACTCTCCACTGACTGGAATCTTCTTAGCCTCATCTCTGTAGATGCCTTAATGTCACCAACTTCTTTCTTCAAAGCAGCCTCCACATCATCTTCTCCCTCACTTCCAGAGGGCTGTTGATCCTTATCTGTAAACTGTTTGCATAAAACCAATAAGCAGAAATGCCACAACAGCTCATGTTAAAAGCTATAATTAACTACCCATGTGAAACCCTCAATGATGGATGGCTCAATAGTGACAATAAAGTTTTTTATTAAGAGACTGAGATATCGCTCCCTCCAAAATGCAGAGTTAAAAGGGAGTTCCCTCAGACTACGGTACACATAATTTTTAAATGTTTTCAAAGGCATCTTGAGAGTCTGGGACAGGGGGCAATGTGCAGCTGATGAATCATTTCAGATCAGATGAATCATTTCAGGGGGAACCTTAATCCCATCACTAGATATCTTTGTGCCTGCAATGACACTCTCCTTTTTGTGAGATTAAACCACACAGCTTTGGAATTGAAAACCCTTACTCCTGTTCTACTGAGGAACAGGGAAGAGAAATACTTCAAGAACTTGCTCTAGGTATCAGCGTATAAAGGACATGCACTTGTTGCCCAGTTCTCTGCCTCACCAATGGAGTTGCCAATCGGGCACTAAAATAACTGTACACATTTATGCAGCCTTTATTATATACCAGGATGTTATTTTATGCACATAAGCAACCTTTTAGCTACCCTTAACAAGTACTATCACTCTCTTTTTTATCTAGCTCAGCAGAATTAGATACGGTGCCCATGCCGAAGTCCCAGAGCTAGTAAACGATAGTACCCGAATTCAAATCCCCTCTGCACTATCCTTCAGCATTTAATTCCTGGGGTGTTCGTGATCAGATCCTAAGCCAAGAACATAATGATTTCCAAACTGTGATGGGACAATTAGATTTTAGGTGGTAAAAGCACAAAAGTTTTTACTTTTTAAATGGTACGTGCATTTGAGACATAACTAGCACTAATACTAAACCCACTATTTCCGAGGCACTACTTAGGACCCACACATTATCACAGCCACGGTGTTCAGATGGTGGTAAGACATGGAAAAAACCAAGAGAAGGAATGAAGTTTAGCCCCGTGAACTTGGACCACCTACTAAACCTACTCGAGCCTCGGTGTCCTCGGGAACGCAACTTCACAAGGATACCGGAAGGAGTACATGTTTTTCGAAGAGCTTCAGAAACACAACGCCTGGGCCGGAGAGAACAATCTATAAATGGAAGCCACTGCGATGAACGATGAGGAGAAAAGCCCCAGGGGCAAGAATTTCCCAGCGCGAGGGGCCGGGAACGCCGGCGAGACCACGCCCCTTCGCCGCCACGCTCCCGAGAAAACTCGCGCATGCGTGTAGAGGCAGCAGGCCTTCCAGCCTACCCTCCTTCTTCAAAGCCCGAGCGGCCGGCCGCCCTCCCCAAGCCTGTACCTTTTCCGGTCCATACATGTCTTCTCCGTATTCGTTGAGCAGACTGTAGGCCTCCTCCACGCATCTGCGCTCGTTCATGTTGCAGGTAATGAGAATGCCCTGTAGCCCGGGTTCCAGCTGCCGCGGCCCGCCGCCATCGCAGCGCCGAGCCCGCTTGGCCGGCACGTAATGAGCCTTGCCTTTGCGCTTCCCGCTGCCAGACTGAGGAGGCTGCTGGACGGGGGTCGCCATGGTGCACGAGAGCTGAGGTTCGCGAGAAACGCCTTCCTCTGTGGTTCTCGGCGTCTTCACCTTTGCTGGCGCGGGCTGGTGACGTCAGACATGTGTGACGGCCTTCCTGATCCCGCCTCCCAGCTTCCTTCCTTGCTGCTAGTCCTAGGGCCGGTCAGTGGCTGGCTCTGGAGAGGGGACTCGAGGCCCACTCCTGTCCCGCCCCTCGCCAGGATTGACAGGCACTTCTTTCACCTCACCACCGGAAGGAGGGGTTTCCCTGGAAAGTGGCCTGAGGAGGGAGGAGGCCTGAGAGCTAACATGCGGGTCTCCCAGTGGATGTAGACCGCGCTTGCGAAGAACAGTGTCATTTACTCATTCAAATTCGTTGATTCATTCAATTAATATTTATTAAGCACCTTTGTGCTAATTATTGTCCTACGTACGGAGGTTGAGACTATTAGCAAAGCGAGACACACTTCGTACTCACGTTGCCCTTGGAGGCAAATGTTTCTTAGAAGTCACTGAGGCCTTCCAAAGCATCCTACTTATTCTTGCTCCGATTGAAATGTGCACATTCGCTAAACATTCCTTTAGTATTCCTCTTGCAGGACTTCAAAGGTACAAAGAAAAACAGGACACGAAGTAGAAGGATCTCATTGATGTGAGAGACTTGACATATTTATTGTATCAGGATGAGAAATATAAAATACAGGGAAACTGGGCCAAACTTCTTAACATTAAGTTGTCACCACGGGGACATTTTAACTTGTAAAATGTATTTGTATTAATACCAAAAATATTGTCTGTGTCAATGTCTTCACACACTTTTATTTGACATTGGTGTCATAACACGTGGTAGTGACATTTTGGCGAATTATTGTTCTAAGTGCACTTGGTTTGGACGGGAAGTCAAATTCCTCACTTCTGAACAAAATCATGAAGAGCCAAAACAGGGTTTGTCCTTTGTTGCCCTAGGAAGGATTACCTAGTCCAGCAACCCCAAAACGTAGAATGGATGGTAGTAGGAAGTCACGAATAAAGAACTTCTTATTTATTGTGAGGCCTGCATGTCTCAGATTCCCATTCTTGTGACTCCCATGAAAAAGTAATGCTGATATGAAGTGATAGTCTAGAACTCCATATACATCTCAAAGAATTTTCACTAACAATAAGGGAAAATATTCCTCTTTTCTCCAATGAAGTATATCTTACCATTTTCTTTTCTTCATACCTGTTCCTGAAATGTTTAAGAACATTGGTCTGAATAGGTAAGCAATCCCCTTACAGTTAACACCATAATATTCCCCATACCCTAAAGTCAGGAATCCAGCTCCTTATACTTCGTGCACTTAGAAGTCAACTTGAACTTTATAAATCCCTCGTGTTGGGGTTGCATCTCTGACAGTGTACTGCTCTTGGTGAGCAAATGCAGGAATATTGTGCATTTTACTGACTTAGGTATTTCAATCTCACACTCTGAGATTTAATTATTATGTATGAAGGAACAAAATATTGAGAGGAAAAGTAATTAGTGTGATGCTGAGCTTCATGGTTAACTTGTTTTTTTCTTCATTATATGTGTAACGTAAAAAATATATATATAAATGTGTGTTTTTTGCATAACTTTCTCTTCCTTTAGGTTCTTTTGCTTACATTACTAGTATTAAGACTGGAGTTCCTGATAGTAAGACGTTAACTGTCCTGTTCCACACTGCAGAGTGAGAGAAATGGAAAACATTCATCTCCCTTTCAGAGTTTCCCTTCCGGCCAACTATGGAAGTGATTTCATAACAAATGGGACACTTCAGGAAGTGTTTTCCAATATGTCTTTATTTAATACCATTATTCTAGGGGATGAAGGAAGAGAAATAACCAGATTATTTGAAAAAACCTACAACTTCACTTGACTGTTTCTAAATGCTTTCAGTAGTGGTAGGAGCTAGGCTGGAAATTGGCATTTCTTTATGTACTTCCAGGTAATTTAAAGGTTATGGTATTCTTTGTCTTCTTGTAATGCTGCTGGCTTGCTTACATGTGGCTTTGTTTTCCTTGTTGACTGTGTGATTTGGAGGAAATTGACTGTAGGATTGTGAAGAGATTTGGATTCAGGAAGCTCTCTTTGTCTTCCAGACCCTGAAGGCTCTCCCAGAGTTTTTACAAGTATCTATGTTCACTTCCTTTCCAACATATAATATTATTACCATTATTTGTTTTGTTTGTTACCATTATTTTTTTATTTGGTATTCTATTGCCAATTTCATTTTTAATTAATGAATTCGTCATTGCTGCATATTGGTCATCTGTATTTATTTCTCAGTAAGTTATTTATTCATACCCTTTGCCAGTTGATTAGTGGGGTTTTTGGAGCTCCTTTTTTAGCATTGATATTAATCATCTGTCTATTTTACGTGTTGCTAATATTTTTTTCTGAGTCTGACTCATCTTTTAACTGTGTTTCTAGTATTGTTGCTAAGCGGAATAGTGTATTTCCTGAGTCTTTGCACATTAGTGTAAATATTTTGTTCTTTTTGCCTTCACTCATGGATGAGAGATTGTCTGGCTATAGAATGCTTATCTGACTCAATTTTGCCCCTCATCTCTGTCCACACACATTGCTCCATTGTCTTCTAGAATTGCAGATGAGCAGTCTAATGCCATTATGACCTTTTTTTCTCTTTCTTCCTAGGTGCCTAGAAAGTTTATTTATTCCTTAAATTCAAAAACTTTCTCAATATGTGTTACAGTAATATTTTTTCTCACTAATTTTGCCTTGTGCATGCTGTGTTCCTTTTGATGATTGGGGCCCTCTTTGAATTCTGGAAAGTTTTTTCTGAGATGTCTTTAAATACTGTTTTTCCCATTTGCTCTATTCTCTCCATCAACCATGCCAATCATTCTCATATTGAAAATCTCTACCACCTCTGGAATCTTCTCACTCATTATTTTATCTCTTTTCCATTATCTCCTTCTTTCTGAAAGAGTTTCTCAAGAATGGCTTCAACATTATTGATTTAATTTCCAGTAGCATAAATTCTGATCTTGATTATTTCTAAGCTGCATTTAATCTCAAGGGAAATTTTATTCTTTTCAAAATATTTCCTCTTTATCTATCTCTATCGTGCCAGCCTCTTCCATTACAGCTCAATTTCTCAACTTATCATGTAATTTTTCATTTCTTGTTTCATAGGGCAGTTTCCTGAATTTTGTTGCAAACACAAACACAAGAGAAGCTTTCTAAAGTATACTTCTGTTTCTTCTAATAGAACTCTTTCAAAGACTCTTCTGACTCTTAAGCTTAACATTTCTGTCTTTAGGCTGTACAATCTTGAAAAACAAAAGACTAAGACATATGGCTGAGATATGTTATTCCCACTTCTGCTTATTCATCAAGGAGCCAGAAATGTACAGCCTTTTCCTATTTCTTATATGTAGTTTTTCCTCAGTTCCCCTGAGTTCCCATCAGGTTGCTGTGTAATCTATTCCTTCTTCCTGCTCTGAAGTTGGAGAACTGTGTGATATGCACAGCCATTAGCCAAATTTCCAGTTTAAAATAGCCGATTATCATTAAACTTTCTAGTTTAAAAAGTCACTTATTATTTAAAATAATAACCTGATCTTTAAGAAGCAATATCATGATACTACTACCCTATTGTCTTTCTACAATATTTAAAACCTATTCCTGGATGGGCTAATTCTGTCTTAATGACTAAAAACCTACAACTTGACCATGGCCACTCTATAGCTCCCTTCCTTCCAAATGTAGATTTCAGCTCACAACTGATGCTGGATGAGGGTTTTAAAAGACTCTGAAGACTCTAGTAAATAGTTTCCATACTGAGAGAGATTTGAATTCCTTTACTCAGATAAAAAAAAGTCTAAGCCTGTGAGATTTCTTGAAATATTTTTCAATAAATGGTTCCACCATTCTACCTGCAGGCTTTAAAGGTTTAACTCATGGAAGTTCTTCCAGTTTTCTAGTAGGTAATGGTGGAATATTCCTGGTTCCTAGTGCTATTGAAATTCTGCATCTCCTCTTGAGTTTTTACATCTAGGTGAGTCTGGGGAATGGCTGATCAGAAGGCACCAGCTTTCTATTCTCATGACTCTGAGTTAAGTAGGTTGTGATTATGTCGCTCTGCTGCATGAAATCCTCCAAGGCTGCCCAACTGTATATAGTGTCAGGTAGAAAAGCCTCTCAGAATAGCATGTGAGCTCTTTCCAATCTGGCACCATCCTATCTTTTCAGATTCGTGTGTATTCACTTCCTGCCATAGATCTCAAACTCTCACCACACTGGACTGTTGATCTCTTTCTCCAAACCTGTCAGGAAACTTCAGACCTTTCTATTTCTGCTCATATACTCTTCCTTCTGCCTGAAATGCCTTGCATTGCAGTGGGAATTCATATTTATTCTTCACAGTGGAACAGAAATAGCATCTCCTTTTTGCAGTATTCCCAGATGATCAAGCAAAATTCATGACACCATTCTCTGTGGATCCATTGCTGTGGTCTAAATGTTGTGTCTCTCCAAAATTCCTATGTTACATCCTAAGGCCCAATGGGATGGTATTAGAACGTGGGGCCTTTGGGAGGTGATTAGGTCATGAGGGCAGAGCCCTCCAGAATGGGATTAGTGCCCATATAAAAGGGGCTTCAGAGACCCAACTAGCATTTGTCTCAGGGAAATTATCTTCTAGGAGATCACTGAATTTTCCCTCCCTTTTATTACCTCTGTTCTCTGCCTCCAGAACCCCAATAAGAGAAAGGGCAGACATCTGTGCTGCTTCACATTTCTCTCCTACATGCCATCATTCTGCCTTTGGCTCTGGTCTGCAAGATTCCATTGACTTTATCACCAGATCACTGACATGTTGTTAACCATCCCCATTCTCTTAGTCAGTCTGTCCACTGAGTTTTGTTAGTGTCAAACATATTTTTAATTCCCAGGCACTCATTTTTGTCCTCTGATTGCTCCTTTTTTGCAGCAGCAGTCTGTTCTTACTTCTGTATGTGCCATTTTCCAATCTCACTAGAGTCATTTATTTTTTTAAATTGTTTTGTTTCTTGAATGATCTTTATTTCCTAAAAACACAATTATTTTACTTGTTAATCTTAACGTGACTCATGTATGTGATTTCTTTTCTTCACGTTTGTGGACCCTTGGCTGTTAGTTCATGTTTGTGAATAAAGATCTAGGCTGTTGAGTAGTGGGAGTTCCATTTGGATTTGCGTAGATCGCTTTGCCAAGAAACTTCTCCCTGGATGAGCCTCTCCTGGTGGGTCTGGTGTCATAACTGGAAAATGAGATTTCAGAGTTGTGGGGGTTGGCCGGCTGTGGAGAGCAAGTCAAAAAAGGGAGGACTTGACTTGAACAGTGAATTATTTTGATGTGTTCCTTCTTGAGAAAAGCTGTGTCACCTCTCCTTTCTCATTAAGGTGCCTGCTGGATGTTCCAGAGTTTCCTCAGACTCTGCTTTGCTTCCCATTCATGGTCCTACACTCAAATGAGGAGGCATCTGCATGTAAGCAGGTCACTTTCTTTAGCGTGCACAGCTTGGATTTCTATGTGGGGGCCAAAAGCCTCTGTTGTCTGCTGTATATATTTGGGAGGAAGGCAGGGAAGAGAGATGGGGTCCAACTAGTCCAGCCTTCCCAGATCCAGTCTTTTAAATCAAATATATTCAGCATAGGTATATCTATATATTGAGCAGTATGATAAGAGTGCAAAAATGGCTGCAAATTTTGTCTATCCTGTATCCATGCCCCTCTGCAATGTGACTTTGGAGCTCCTCCTAGCAAGAGGTGGAGTCTGTTTCTCCATCCCCTTGAATCTGGCCTTGGCCCTGTGGCTTACTTTGTTTAATGGGACTCTAGAAAAGTGACCTGAAAGAGAGACTTGAAAACCACTTGCACACTGGGCATGCTGTCTCTTGCTCCCCTTGTAAAGAAGATAGGTAAAAGGCCAGAAAGTTAAAACCACATTTTTTTCGCATATGCATTCTGAGCTATCAAAAGTAACAGTTCTATGAAGAAGACCAAGAGGATGACAAGAGGCATGTGGCCTATTTGCTTCTGTTGCTCTGACCAACAGCCTGCTAGACACGTAACATGTGACAAAGACTTCCCTAGATTATCTAACCAGCAGCCAACCTACAGCTGACCATGGATGCTTCACAGAGCCCAGCAGAGATGAGCTGAGTTCACACAGATAAGAACTGCCTAGCTGATCCAAATTATGGACAAAATAAAGAGTTGTTGTTTGAGGCCACTATGTTTTGGGGTCGTTTATTGCCCAGCAAAAGCTAACTGATATAAATACCAGTTGTACTAATGTTCCAGGTACTGAAGATACTCTGATAAACAAAGTAGATAAGACCTCTGTCCTCAGGTGAGGAGAAACAAAGAAATGAATGAGTCAGACAACTTCAGAGATTCACACATGCTCTGAAGGAAAGGAAGCAGGGTGATGTGACTGGCTGGGGTTGGGATCTAATTTAGATACTGTGACCAGAGAAGAATGCTTTGAGCAGCTGAAGTTTGAGCCAAGACCTGAATGACAAGGAAGAGCCAACCATGTGAAAGTCTAGAGGTAGATTGTTCCAGACAGGAAATAGCAAGTGCACAGACAGTGAGCTGGGGAGATACTTCACGTGTTAAAAGGACATAAAGAAGGTCAATGAAGCTGGAGTTGGTGAGCAAAGGAGAGAGAGGGGAAAGATGTACAGTCAGGAAACAGACCTTGGGGGAGGACTTGGCCTGTGATTCATTTACCAGTTACTTTCATGCTTGTACCCTGTCTCATCTCTGTCCTGTATGTTTGTGGACTAGGAGCTTGGAGCTCTCAAAGGACCCCTGTGGGAAGGGTCCCTCTTTTCCCCA
This sequence comes from Equus przewalskii, assembly GCF_037783145.1. Lineage (NCBI taxonomy): Eukaryota > Metazoa > Chordata > Mammalia > Perissodactyla > Equidae > Equus > Equus przewalskii. The sequence goes on from NC_091842.1 coordinate 25,237,118, forward strand.
GCATTTTGGGCTACATCTTTCTGTGATCTGTTTTCATCAGTCAGATCCATCTGCTTTCTGTCTTCTCGGATTTCTTCAAGATGTCCTCCAGCTGACTGCCGTTCTAGTTTTCCAGGATTACTACGGATTCATTCTTTTTAAAATACAAGATGGTTTTTTGGGGCATTTTTAAGGACCTTGGTATATATCAGTCCCCAAATCACCATCTTTAATTGAAATTCTCATATCTCATGTTTAAATTTGGAGCTCTAAGCCCATATTAATCTCCTATCCTCCTTTGTTATCCTATATTTTTCTCTGTTTCTTCTCTTTTCAGCTTGTCTTTACAGTGGCTGGTGAGAGGCCAGCCCTCAATGGGCTCTTTATTCACTATCCAAGAAATATGTCCTGAGAAGCTTTTATCTGCAAACAAAATGGAGGCCCTTCTCTCCTACCAGTTGCCCCTTTGCAGCCACTTGCCTTGCTCGGTTCCTGCTGAGTTGAATACGCTCATCCAAACACCCCCTGCTGGGACACTGAGGGGACACAGGGTCAGTTCTTCCCAGTGCCTTCCACTTCACTAGACACTTCAGGTGTTTCATTTCCTAGGGAGGTTTTGATGTCTCAGAATTCATATGCCAGAAAACTGTATTTGAACACCCTGGTCTTCCATCTATCTGTCTGTCTATGTTCTATCTTCATTGAGTTTTGGGTGCCACAAATCATTAGATGGCACATAGGATGTCATACCTGGGAGGGATGGTCCATGTTACCCTTCTGAGAACAGGAGACGCTACACCCTTGCAGACCAAGAGCTTGGCCTTCCTGGACGTTTGTAAAGTTTCCAGGCAAGGAATCTTCACTTATCTCCCTAAAACAGATAAATATACTTTTGTACAGAGATGAGAGCACGTGAAAGGTGAGACTAGCAATCTTCAGGGCCCAGTGCTTACTCATAATATTTTCTTCCACAAATCTGTTGGGTCCTTTGCAGAAACCCAAAGTACAAAACTCTTTGCCTGCCCTGCATTTGCCTTACAGGAATACCACTACACACTTCCCTCCAACCCAGAATCAGAGGCCAGAGCACCTTGAATGAAGAGGAAAGGAGGTCCATATTGTCTTCTCTACCCCAGGGCCATTGCATGTGCTGTTCCCTTGACCATACTCCCTGCTTTTCCTCCAAGTCTCTTACTTATCCTGGCTCTTACTTATCCTTCTGGACTCAGCTTATAAGCTGCTTGCTCAGAGAGGCCCTCTCTGCTTTTCTGATCTTCCCTTCCTTCCCCAAGTGTAGTGGATGCTGCTGTGCCCTGCCCGGGTCCCCTTCACTGGTGGCACACTCTTTCCTCAGTTGCTGTGAGTATTCATTGCTCAAATGGAGCTGCCTTGCCTGGGAGGTTACTCCTGGCCGCAGGGGACAGTCAGTGGCCAATGATTGACTGGGGCACAAAAAGCCGGAAGCCTGGCCTCAAGGTGGACCAGAGCCTTCTGGGATACGAGGGAGAAGTTAGTCTCCAGCTGAGACCGCCCCTTTGCTTAGTTTTCTTGTCCTGTCTGCTGCTTCCCTCACACTGCACCCCCTCCAGAGAGCCCTCCTCCAATGAATCCTTTTCACCAGAATCACCGTCTCAGGCCCTGCTTCTCGGAAGCCTGACCTAAGACACTGAGAAAGCTTTCTTTAAGAGGTTTGTCTGTGTATTTACACAGCGAGGACAAGTTTTCTCTCTGACCCCTGCGCCTCTAACAGTGATGGAGAGTCACATGAATGGACTCGGATGTGAATAGTCCCCCTGGAACTGGCCACACAGCAGCCCCCCGTCTGAGGCTCCTGAAGAGCTTCTCTAGGAGGTGGAAGGGGAAGAAGAAAAAGAGACACTGCACGCAAGCAGTTCACCGGGAGGCTGTGCTGTCATTTCTGAAGCAGAGCTCTTTGTCTACCTGCTAAAAAGGGCTACTTTTTTAGAAGCTTTAGTAAAATCATTTAATCTAAAATTCAATATAAATGCCACTCAGTGTTAATTTTTAAGAACCAAGTCCGTATCTGTTCTTTCCCTGAAGTGAAACAAATTTGGTTAAGGATGGGTGTTTCTGAGTTTATTTCCTACACAGTTGAAAGCTCAATGCCATGATTAAGTCTCTTCTCCCAAATGTAACCCCTTGGGAGCCACAGCAATAGCACAAACTAATGAAACAGGAGGAATTCATGTTTGAAGAGCCAGAGCCTCTGGAGACATTGACTCAATGGCCTGAGCCCCACAGGATGGTTTCGAATTGAGTTCCTATGCAAATGTTTTTAAACACCAGTCCGTGTCACTTACACTTCAATACTTAAAATTTAGATTATATGGAGGTGACTCTTGAGATTTAACAATTGTGACATTTTCTTGAGGCATGAACTCAACTCACACATCCTACAAAGTTGGCAGATGGTGAGTGAACGAGGTGACCACTGAGCATCTACTTGGCACATGTGCAGTAACTCACATGAAGGGATTTAAATCTTTCCAACTGTGAATGTTGCTAACAGAAGGGCAGAGGTGGGGGAAAGAAATGGCAGGTGTTTGAGGGTCTGCAAGACCAAAGCTCTCACAGCTGTCGCGTGATTACTATAGTCCCTCCATGTCAGCCACCACAATGGCTGCTTTAGAATCTGATTTTCCAGATGCACAATTAAGGATACAGAGGCACTGATGTGCTGTCTTAGGAAGAAGATGGAGCTTGGGTGTCTGTTAAATTGGAATTTGAAGGTGATCAGGGTTGTGATCCCCTCTCTGATTTTCCCAGCTTCTCGCACCCGCAGTTGAAGAAGCCGTGTCCTGATAGTCTCAGGCAGACTAGTTCCGCCGATTCCTTATTCCCAGTGCAGGTTTGCTTTTCTCTCTGCATCTTTCTTTTCTGTTTATGACACCACCATCTTAGTTGCTGAAGTTTCCAACCTTGACCGTTGGCCCCTGTACCTTTTTCCTTCTTATGTCTTCTCCTGTCATTAACCTCAGGGCCACCTCCACCCCTTATCTTCTGGCTATCATTCCTTGGGCTCCTCACGGGATGTGACCATCACTTCCATCCACTTGAGTCCTTCATGGGCCTGGCCTCGCCTTGGACCTTTGGGTGACTCTGAGTCTCTCCTCCTCCAAGAGCATCATTATGGGGACCCATTGGGAAAATCCTCTACTTTGGCTCTGCTCCCAAGGTCTCCTCCTACAGCAGAGTGTGCTGCCTTTTCCCTATCACAGGAAGCATGTGAGATTAACTGTTTTGACTCCTTTCTCTTGTTTTAAAGAAAGCAACACCAAGATGTGTGTTTCCTCCCAGAAAGGCTAGAGATAGGCAATAAGGAAGGGGAAAATGTGTCTGCAAATCTGTAGCTTAAAGCTTCAGTGTGTTTAAAAATCATTCTTGTTTGTCTTTTATATTCCTATAAAGTGCATAGAGAGTTTTATCCATCAGTATTCCAGACAAGATCAAAGAAGCCTATGTTCTGATAGCACCATTAAAGAGGAGGGGCCCCTCTCTCCCTGCTGCCCCTGAACAAAGGCTCCCGTGAAAGCTAGGACAGTCGCTCTGACACCTGCCCCATCACCAGATCAACCTCAGGAGCTCTGGGCCCAGGGGTGTCCTGACTGGAGCCAGAACACAGGAACAAGGGAGGTTATAAGACCTGAATAGTACTTGGCATTGGATTTGATAGACACTGCAGGGACTGAAAAACCCTTTAGCCAGTTTTCTTCTTTTACTATCTCATAGTTTGTATTTCATTTCCATCAAATGGCATGAAAGCATGTTATTGGCCAGCGAGAGGATGAAACCCTGATGTGGACCTACCCTAAACCTAGTGTGAATTCTGAAATCCTCGCGACTGATCACAGTGACTTCTCCTTCCACCTCTTCAGCTCTGTTTTCCCCTGGAACCTGTTGTCTGTCTAGCTCAGGATCTCCGTGCTCACACCTCTCTGGCCTTGCTTGTTTCAGCCCAAGGTTAGCCACTTTGCTGGTTCTCGTGAGCATCCCTGATGCCCTTGCCTCCGTGAACTTCCATGACCCCTGGCTTCCCATCCTCAGCCATGCCACTCATTACCCCCTTCAATATCTAGAATGTCAGGCCGCACCGAATAAAATCACAAGAGTTATTTGCTCTTTATCTAGTTGGCCCTTTGATGGTTCTAACGTCCTCAGTCCTTCACTGGTTGACCACAACATATTCTTAAAGTACTCCAAACCTGTTCCACTCTGATCAAGGTCCGTATTCCATCCCCACTGCCAAACTCGGCAAAATCATGTTTTGTGGGGACCAAGTCCATCCAGTGTGAGTTTTCTCAAAATCTCTCTTATCTACATCAAATTCATTTTTGTATTTGCCTCTCTCTTGTTTTTCTTCTTTCCTCCAATAAAGAAATTTCCCTTGGTATTATCTAATCAAGTTGAAAATGTACATGGTCCCTGACTCAGTATTTTTTTCTGTCTCTTCATCTCCCTGCTTATTTTCCTGTTGACTTATTCTACTGTATTTTTTTTAGAAGGTCTGTTTAGTTCTTAGGAGGATGAAGCTGTAGAGAGAGCCATGCTAATTATGTGTGTCCCTTTCCTCCAGAATCTCAGCCTCCTCCAAAATAGACACAGAGGTCAGACACTGTCATCGTGGAGCTCAGAGGTCAGTGGGGAAGATGGAGTATGAATAAAGTGTTACAATGCAACGTAAGTACTATAACGGATGTCCACTCCAGGTACGGGTGTGGCACAGAGCAGCGGATGAACTCAGTGGGGGTGGAGGCAGGAAAGTGTTACAGTCAAGGAACAGCTGAGCTGGATCTTAAAGAATTATTAGTTCAGTAGACAAGGTGGGGAGGTAGCCATTAAATATTTGTTAGATTAGCAAACGAAGGGCACATCCCACAGAGAAAACAATGGGTGCCAAAAGAGTGACGAAGTGACACAGCTCTGTCTCTTGAGGAAAAGTGGAGGCTCAGTCTAGCTAAATCAGGTGGGAGGAAGAGAGAGCTGGCAAATGGGCCTGAGAGCACAAAAACTAAAATAAAGAGTATACCTAAGAAAATTATATGAAAGAAATAATACTGATAAAAGCTGAAAATATTGGTTCAAGAAATCATAAAAACAGTAGCATTAACAATTAATTCCAAGAGTTGTTTCTTGAAAAGAAAGAAAGAGCAAGAAAGGAGAGACAGCAAGAGACCAGAAAGGCAAGAAGAAGGGATGGAGGGAGGATAGAAAGAGGTCTTGTAAGTTTAATCAGGGGAAAAGGAAAACACATACAAAGTAAATGTATTGAAAGTGTATTTATAGAGGGCTCGATGCTTCCCAGGTCCTGGGCAAGGTGTTGGGGACAAACAGCTGTATAGACAGACACGTTGTCTGCCTTTGAGGAGCCGAATTTTAGTGAAGAAAGTGCTTCTTTAAACACATAACTACACAGACAAAATAGAACCCACTAAGTGAGAGATGTGAAGGCAAAGTAAAGAATACAGCGAGAGGTTGTAGCAAGGTCAGAAATTAACTTGGGGCTGGGTGCTGGATCGTGAAAGGCTATCTGAAGATGTGGCGTTTCAGCCAGCATCTGGGAGAGGAGGATGAGGTAACCAGACAAAGTGACTGCAGAAGCAATCCAGGGAGAAAACCAGCCCGTGTGAAGGTCTTGAGGTAGGAAAGTCCAAGTCACTGGAAGAAGGTGAGTGGGGCTGCAGTGAACAGAGGAAGCAGAGAGTTTCCAAGACTTACAGGGAGGGTGCCAACAGTGTCAGTTTGGCCAGGACTAGGGGGAGGGTCCTGGCGTGTAAGACTTTCAGATTTAAAACTGGGACAGTCCCAGGCAAACCTGGATGAATTGGTCACCCTATTTACAGGTCTCATTCAAGATTTTGGACCTTAGCAGCAGAACAATGTGGCAGCCATAATCAAGGCAGCCATAGTGAGGATGGAGAGAAATGGACGGATTCAAGAAATATTTAGATGTAAACTGACAGAACTTGAGGACAAAATGATAGCCAGGGAAGGGGTTAGGGCAGGGGGAATAATCAGGAATGAACCGCAGATTTTTCTGGCTTTGGAAACCAGAGGGATGTGCATTAAAAAGGAACGAATACAGAAAGAGACGACGCTAAAGTTGGTCTTTGACATCAGCTGTCAAGTGAGAGCTCGAGGTTTGATCACATTTGAGCACACAGGAATAAATTTTGGTACTCTCCATCTCTCCCACCCCTCAGATTGAAATAGAAAGTGGGCCTGGTAGAAACCCAAATGTGCTCCAGACAGAATTTGGAATTCAGTTTGAACCTGTAAAGAAGTGGAGTGTTCCTCACCCTGATAAGAGGACAAGACAACGTAAGAAGTAAAAGGAAAACAGGCGGCCTTTGTTACAGACCGCATTCAGCCTGCATTCAGATGGCATGTCAAGAACTGTATTACTCTTGTCCCCCAACCCAACTCTTAGACTCCCATAATTAACCCAGAGGAAGTTGTAACTGAAACTCAGCCTCCACATCTGGTTGGTTTTACCATCAGATAGCCACCCATCTGTTCACCAGGATGACAAGTTTACACACACACCAGAATCAGATTTTTTTCTTTTCTTTCTTTTTGGTGAGGAAGACTAGCTCTGAGCTAACACCTGTTGCCAGTCTTCCTCTTTTTTGCTTGAGGAACACTGATGTTGAGCAAACATCTATGGGAGTCCTCCTCCATTTTTTGTAAGTGGGACGCTGCCACAGTATGGCTTGGTGAGCAGTGTGTAGGTTTGCTCCTGGGATCTGAACCTGTGAACCCCAGGCTGCTGAAGGAGAGTGCACAAACTTAACCACTACGCCACTAGGCTGGCCCCCAGAATCAGATTTTATTCCTCTTTTTTCCCTGAATTGACTGTCTTGGGAAGAGAAGAGTAGCCAGGTAAGGGGACGAGTGTGGGGAAGTTTTCTTCCCTACAAAAAGACTCTAATAAATCAGACTGTTTCTTATCCAAGTTATAGTATTTCTTGGCCCTTTATTCTTTCCAAATATGCTTTTTTGTCTAAAATTGAAGCATAATAATAATCATAATAAAATTCTCTAGAGTGTCAGGCTCCAAGTTAAAGGTAAGCTGTGATTCTGTATATAGAAGAGCTTCATAAAGAGAATCAGAACTCTGATCCCAAGTGCCTCGCAGTGTGAGTAAAAAGGTACCAAATTAAAAAGACTGTTGCCAAGTTTCCTTTCTTACTGTGTTTTGAGATTCAGAACTATAACGGCATGGCGCTCAGACTCTGTCAGTATGCATTGGACTCTGGTGGCTAATGTGCAAAGTCCATAATTACCCGGCCCTTCTGGATGTCCCAGCAGGAACCAAGTGGTGAGGACCTGCAGGCATCTCTGAGCCTCCTGAGGTTGAGGGCCGGAGGGTGGAAACCCCATTCTGGGCCAAGGGAAGTGGCAAGATGGTCATTGTTGCTGTGAGCTGGTTTGAATACAGATGTGAAGTGAAGAGGTGACAGTGCTGTGACGCTGTCTGCTGTCCAGGCTTGTGGCCCCAGTCCAGCCTGCAGCCTGTCGCTGTGAATACATCCGATGGGCGGCTGTGGCAGTGACGCCTCCTTCCACAGCGGTCTCCTGGCCTGTCGAGGGTGTGTCCACAGCTGAACAGAAATCCCACCAGTTTTCCACTTTGCCCTGGAACAAAGGTTGACCCAGAGCCTCTGAGCTAATTCTGGCCACTGCTTGTTCTGTCAGTAAAGTTTGACTGGAGCACACCCGCGCCCGCCCGTTTATGGACTGTCTGTGAGGGCTTTTGAGCTATGATGGTGGAATTGAGTGGTTGTAGCAGGGGCCTGCAAAGCCTAAAATGTTTATCATCTGACCCTTTACAGAAATGTTGCCAACACCATTCTACGTGAATGAAGGTATCTGGAGTGCTTGCACCCAGAGAAGGTTGTGAGATCGTTGTCATCACCCAGACGTGGTAGCAGACACCTGCACTCGCACTCAGATGAATCTGGGGCTGGCATGGGACCTCGATGCAGACATCTGGTTGCAGCCGAAAGACATCGTCCCTCACATTAAATTAAGGATGTTAACGTGAAATTGACTGGTCTTGTAGTTTTGTTTTATTTAATTTTTTTTTTAAGTTTGGCACCTGAGCTAACAACTGTTGCCAATCTTTTTTTTCCTGCTTTTTCTCCCCAAACCCCCCCAGTACATAGTTGCATATTTTAGTTGTGGGTCCTTCTAGCTGTGGCATGTGGGATGCCGCCCCGCATGGCCTGATGGAGCGGTGCCTTGTCCACGCCCAAGATCCAAACCAGCGCAACCCCGGGCTGCTGTGGATCTGTCCATTCAGATCTCAAGTGCCTGCTAGGGAAACTGAGGCAGAAGACGCTTTATGTGGATTGGGCTGATGTGGTGAAAGTAGCAGCAGTCTGTCTTATGAGCCTGTGAAAGCCCAGGCTCAGGGTGGGTTATCCAGACACCAAGTCTCAGCCCAGCTCATTGGCTCAGGATGGGCGCACAGGTGAGCCCGCAGCTGGGAGGTGTCGGGCTGCCGGAGGAAGCAAGCTGTGGAGGCTCCATCCCACACACACTAGCCTTTTCCCTTGGTCTCTCTCACCTGCAAAACATCAGCCACCCATAAGTCTTGGTTGAACTTTCTCCACATAATTATGGAGCTCACAGTGGGATTTTGATCCTGGTGAAATCCACGCAGAATTCCACTATCTCCTGAAATGGCTGGTAATTCATCGAGCGTTTGGGTCTAGAGTGTGGCCTGAAAGTTTGTATTTCTAGCAAGTTCCCCACTGATGTTAGTGCTGCTGGTCCAGGGATCACGCTTGGGGAAACTCTGGGTATAGGAACAACTTGTGTGTAAAACAGAGGTATGGACCTTAAAGCGTGACCTCCATCTCCATTTCATCCAGATCAGAACCCTGAATAGGTGCTATCGATCCATTTTACAGATGAATAGAGTGAAGTACAAAGAGATAAAGTAGGTGGGCTCAAGAAAAAATGCTTGGGAGCAGTCATCCGGCTGGGGAGGGACCGGGGAGGGGAGGGCATGAACCAGGAGCTGCAGATGTGAGGGCCAGCAGAGGCCCTGCAGACACCCTTAGTGAACAAAGTCATTCTGCAGCAGCTTGGAGCACGTCCATTCTGTCTCCAGTTGTCACCACGTGAGAACGGATGCCCAGTATTGCTAGATCTTCCAGTTTTTCAAGAGAAGTCAGAAATCCCAATTTGAAAGTGTAAATTAATTTTAAATTTTAAAAAATACTGTGCAAGCCAGGTGGTATACATCTGCCAGCTAACTTTGGCCCAGGGGCTGCACGTCTGTGCCCTACGTGTTAATGCTTTTCGATCCTTGCTGTGCAACTAGATTTTCTAGAGCCCTTTTTAAAACAACGGATGCTGATGTAACAGGTCTGGGACAGCTCAGGATTTTTAATTTCTAATGAGTTCCTGGATGACGCCCGGGCTCCTGCTCCACGGACCGCACACTGAGTAGCAAAGCTCTGGAACAGAGCTGCTCAGTGTGTCTTTGCTGCTCAGTGTGCGGTCCGTGGACAGGCAGCAGCAGCATCACCTGGGGCTCGTTAACAATGCCTCCTCTCAGGCCCAGCCCTAGAAACACTGAATCCACATTCTGGGGCTGGGGCTTCAGAAGCTGTGTTGTAATGCATCCCGTGGACGATTCTTATGCACAAGCGACTGGGAGAGGCGCTGCCTGGGTCAGCGGGGCTCCACCTTGGTGGGCACTGGAATCACTTGAGGAGTCTTCAAAACACTGAGGCCTGGAGACTCTTTTAATTGGTCTAAATGAGGCTGAGCTCCGGAGTTTTTCAATCTTCTCGGCTCTAATATGCAGTGAAGGTTGACGCCCGTTGCCCTAGAAGTACATGTCAGGTTCTTCCATGTAATTTGTCCAAATTGGAGAAATAGGAATGTGATTTTTGAAAAAAAATAGGTGCTTTCAGCTAATGCCTGGGAGTGGGGGTTGCATATGCCTGAAGCCACCGTGCCTGCACAGCAGCTCACGTGCCCAGGAGGAAATGCCGAGAGGCGATGGGGGCAGGAGCCCTAACTCTTTCACGGGTCCCAGGAAGCCACGACCATTGGTTTCCCTGGCACTTCACAATTCTTCCCACAGCCAAGACCCTGTCGGGAAATGAAGCCAACACCACACTCGGCCACTTGGAGGATGATAACCAGCCAATGCCTGCAGCGGCCAATGGCCTAAGTAACCCATCCACAAAAAGCCCATCTGGCCAGGCAAAGAGGCCTGGCTTTAGTGCTCTGCCTGGATGCACACTTATGAAGCAGGCCAGTCTGTTTTCTGGTTTTATAAGTTAATTGATGACCAGTTAAATGTCCAAAATAGCAATATGAATCACAGCAGATAATGACCATCTGACTTCCCCTCCTGTGAGCGATGTTTGAACTCTCTGGTCTGGACTGTGGTCTCTAAAGACCAGTCGAGCAAGAAAACGGGACTAGTCCAGGGCTTCAGAACACAGAGAAAAGAACTGACATCAGAGTCCCAGAGGATGGTGGACTTGTTTCCAGTGGCAGAGTGCAGAGCGAAGGAACAGAGCAATAGAATCGTCAGGTCCACCAAGCATACAAGGAGAAGGAAGGGGAACTAAAGTAGACAATCAGCAACATGGAGAAAGCCAAACAAAGCTGGTGCGTCCTGGAGGCAGAATTTGGAAAGCATCCCAGAGGACCATAGGATGCAGGTGGATGCAGACGTTTATGGGATGCTTGTGGCTGAGGAGGTGGACTGGAAAGGAGATACCAAGAGCAATAAGCCTGTCTGGACAACATCTCCCATTACGTCCTTCCACACTGGCCAGTTGGTCAACAAATATTCATTGAGCCCTGGCTATGGGCCAGCAATGGGTGGAGTTGGACTGAGCTGCTCCGGTTTCATTGATGACTAGTTTTAACGTGAACAAGCGTGTTCTGAAGGTTCATTCAGACATTTTGCAAATATTTATTCAGTACTTTTGTATTCCGAGTACTGTGTGTAACACTAGGGATACCACAGCAGAGGAAGCATCCTGGACAGCTGCTTCCCTCTTGGAGATTACAGGCTAGCAGTGGAGGCAGATCATAGACAAGCAAGAGAACGACACCGATAAAGATACTTCAGTGCTGTGGAGACAAGTGATAGGTACTAACAAGAAAACTTTTCCTTTAGGTGTATGGAGACATTTCCCAGAAGAAGTGACATCTGAGTTGCTATCTGAAGGGCGAAGAGGAGTTAAGTTAGCCAAAGCCGTTCTGAGCCCCTGGCAGAGGGCACAGAGTGTGCAAAGGCCTGGAGGCAGGAAGGGTCCTGACGTTTTCAAGAAATGGAAAGGAGGCTGGTACGGCTGGAACCTAGTGAACAAGGAGAAGGAACCAGCTCTTGCCAAGCCTAGTGTGCGATGCAAGGGACTTGGAGTTTTATCCGAGAGGAAGGAGATGCCATTTAAAGCTTTAAGGAATCAGGATCACCTGATGAGTGAGTCTGGACACATTCTTCAGATTGTCAGTCGATGATGCCCCAGTCACCCCTGATAAATGGAGTTTTGCCTGAACTCTAATTCCCACCAGATCAGGAGTTCTCAAGATTTCCAGGTGATGGAAGCTGTCATTTCCCAGCAGCGGCCCTAGCTGGCAACTAAATTCATATTTCTTAGATATGATCCCAAATGTTTGTAGGGCCCGTGTACCTTCTGATCTTCCTGCCCAAGAGATACAGCTCAGGTGACACTGCTGGGTTCACCTGAGCTCTTGGTTTGACTGCGGCATAGTCAGCTACTGTGTGCAGACGGGATCAGAGGCTCCAGAGCAAATGCATGGCAGTGTGCTCTCTGTATTTGTACATTACAGTGGTTGAAGTGACCCAGGATCTTCTTAGTGTGCTCTCTTTAGTGGTCATATAGGATCCATCTTCTCACTACAATCTCACTATATACTGTCATGCATCGCTTAATGACAGGCACACATTCTGAGAAGTGTGTCTTTAGGTGATTTCGTCGTTATGTGAACATCATAGAGTGCACTTACACAAACCTAGATGGTATAGCCTACTACACACCTAGGCTATATGGTACTAATCTTAGGGGAACACCGCAGTGTATGCGGTCCATTGCTTTTCTGCGTTTTGGGGGAAGGCTCTCATATTGACCTCAAGTGTGTGTTTTGGAGGCTAGAGGACAACACACACAGAGACGTGGGACGTACACGTCCATAAACAGCATATCTCTAGAGACCAGTTCCCAGCATAGGGACTGTAGCTAAGCATCTCTGATAACGAGTAGGCTTCTTGAGATCCCACACACGTAAATGGATTTTCTTTGATCCTCGGGTTCTTGTCCGTGGGCTTGAGGATGTCTAGGAAGTCCGTGAAATGATATGCCAATTTCTGAGTGTAGATGATTGTTTCTGGGGAGAGGGTTGTCAGAGCTCCATCTAAATCAGCGGGAAACAAGGTTTCTATTCCTAAAGATGGCTCTAAGATTCAAAGACTCCAAAGAAGTCCACTGCCGTGTGACCTTCTGAACCACCTCTTTAGAAGTTATCTGAACATATTGCCACGTATGCACCATTTAAACTCCTCTCACCATTTCTCAACTTTCTCTTCCAATTCCTTCCTCATCTGAGTCCACTGCACTATTTTCTCCATAGAGTTGGATGACAAGAAATTCAGTATTCTGCCTTTAAGATCACCTGCCAATCTTATGACTGACACAGGATGAGGTCCAAATATCAGACATACTAAAAGGGATGTGGCCCAAAAGAGAGGAAAAAATGCCTGTAGATTTGCATAGGGAACCATTCAGATGAGACATTTGCATTTCAGCAGGACTTACACATTCCTCATCACTTTTCTGGAATGCCCAATAGGGGGGCAATCACATGCCCTTTATACTATATTGCTACAAACAAATATATGCTACACATTTGTTTGGAGAGTCTAACCAATTAAAGAAGGAATGAAAAAGAAGGCACTGAAATAAATAATAGGAAAAGAAGAAATAAAAACGTAGCAAGATAATATACATAGAAATTCACAGAAGTAACAAAATTATCAATATGAGTTAAATACGTTGTAAAGTAAATAAATATATACAAACATTAATATCACCCATGTTCACCAGCTAACCTAATTAGGCACTATTCTCAACAATAACAACAAAACCTACGAACCACATAAAAGCTTTGTGTCTATAAAGAGATGCGTCATGTTGTAAAGATGTCCATTCTCCCCAAGGCTTAGTTCACAGATTTACTAAACCATAAATGCCTGAGTTTTAGTTATTTTTGTATCCTCAGGACCTAGCCCCTAGCACAAACCCAATAAATATTTGGATGAATGAGCTCCAAACCAACCAAAATTATGAATGAATTTTTCTAAGAACTAGAAAAGAAGTGATACCTAAATTCATTTTGATGTGAAAATAGGAGAGAATAACTGAAAAAGAAAAGCTGAAGGACAGCAGCTCTCCCAGATTTAAACCACTTTACAGATCCGCAGATACTCACACAGGGTGGTCTTGAAACTCACACACACACACACACACACACACACACACACAAAAGTCATGTCATTGGAAGAGGAAGCCAGCAAAAAGGTAGATATAGGAACTATAAGTTTAAAAACAGAAGCATTTTAAAACAATGGAAGAATGAAGAACCACTGTTACCTTTTCAGTAAATAGCATCCAACCATAACCCGAATCTCCTCGACTGTCTCTTTCTTTCTTCTTTGTCCCCAACACTATGTATGATGTTAAATACTTTTTCCAATGAGTCTCCAGTGCCATTGTCTTCGCTCTGGCTGTCGTCCTCTCTCTTACCCTGTTGCACGAGCTTCCTCACTGGTCTCCTTTCACCTTCTCCTCTTTCTCTTCCTCCACAATCCTCACTCCACCTTCCCCGAGACTTGTCTTCCTAAAGCACCAATTTTCTCAGGTTTCTGCATAGAAGGGCTCCCCAAATTCTACTGCAGTGGTCCTCCAGCTGTGATCCCCCCAAACTGGCACAGAAGCTTTCTAATGATGGTCTTGCCCATATGAGAACAAAGCCAATCAATGCTGCCTGTCTCCAACAGTTGCTCTTCACAGTCATGGGTGGTCATATATTTGTGTCCTGCCATCTTGTGGTGGTTTGGGGAGTATTATGAATCCTAGCATGCCCAAAAATGCAAAAGCAGTCAGAGTTTTGAAAAGATTGTAAGAGGAGATGAAAAAGTATAATGAAAATTAAGACTTATAGGGGCCGGCCCAGTGGCACAGCAGTTAAGTGCGCACATTCCGCTTCTCAGTGACCAGGGGTTTGCCGGTTCGAATCCCGGGTGCGCATATGGTGCTGCTTGGCAAAAGCCATGCTGTGGTAGGCGTCCCACATATAAAGTAGAGGAAGATGGGCATGGATGTTAGCTCAGGGCCAGTCTTCCTCAGCAAAAAAGAGGAGGATTGGCAGTAGTTAGCTCAGGGTTAATCTTCCTCAAAAAAAAATAAAAATAAAAAAATAGAAGAACTTACAAGTAACGGTGTGGGAAATGATGCCTCAAGAGATTTTCAACGTCCTACAACGAAACTGTCCATTTTAGGGAAAGATGGCCATGAGTTTACGCTAAGCAAAACAAGTTGAGTGTGCTGCTTTTAAAGTTTTTTAAAGCTTTGAAGAACCAACCTACTCCTTCTATTGGATGGAAATGCATCCAGGGGCTTCTGAGTTAAACACCACAGTCACTCTGGACTTGAGAACATGTGGATCTATACACAGCCATTCACTACCTAACTTAAAAAAGTAAAAGCTGGGTAGAGTTTTTCTGCTGCTAAGAATCAGATATTGTCTTTTTCCAATCCATAGACAAAAAATGTTAAGTTAAAGGATAAAACTGCCAGTGTGTTAGGTCTCCCCTAAGAATTTTTCTTCCCTCTTGGAATTCTCTATCGCCCCGCATCTCTACCTGCCTGTTAGCAAGATTGCCCAAGTGTCACATGTCAGAGAAGCCTTCCCTGAGCCCCAAGCACATCTCAGAGACCCCGTGCCTGTGCCCGGCTCCCTCTATGCTAGCCCTCACCAGATCTAGCAGAGCAGAACACTTTGATGAATTTCCTCAAGGAACAGCTGGGCAGGGGTTCAAGCGGCCACTCCAGCCTGTGCATCTGCGAGTATCCAATGACCACGTGAAATCCAAGCTGGCTGATTTACAAATGTTCACACTGACAGTAGACAGGTACCTGGTAGGTGCTTAGAAGAATTTCTGTGCAGTTCTGAACATTTATTTTTCAAATACTTGTATTCATTTGAGCACCTGTTTACTAGTCTATGATTTGTGACTAAAACTCTTTAGGAGGCACAAATTTGGCTAAGCCACGTGGAAGAACCCTGAGAAACTATAGAAGAAATGTTAATGAAACATCAAAGGAGAGATCAAGTTGACCGCTGGACCAAAAGCCTCTCTAAGAAAGACCCCTAAAAAGAAGAACTGTGGGAAAGAAGAGGAAGAGAGAAACATCTTAGGACTAATCAAAAGGAAGGAGCCTAGGCACATAATCAAGAAGCTGTAATTAACGTGAAATATGAAGACCTGTTCCCATGTCTGGCCACGTGGAGGCCTGAGATGAACTGAATATTCTTTTCATATCTTTTGCTACAAATAGGCTCTACCTTTTCAAAAGCAGATTCTTGTATAAATCACAGGGTCACATTTTCAACAGAACCTCTTTTATCTTTTGAAACTTGTATCAAACCCGCACCAAGTCATGAATAGGTGCTCTCTCAACATTCCAGCAGAGTGCTCATTAAGCAATGTATCTGAGAACAAGAATGTTACCTTGTTTATATGAAAAGACAGGAATAAATCAAGATAAGGCATTACCATTTCCTTACTAACACCTAAGATCTGCTAGAATAGGTACAACTGGCTATATTCAAATTATCTGTTGGTATGTCTGTCTCGCCACTCAAGTTCCTAGGAATTGGTTGTATTTTTAAGCCCAGTCCCTGGCATTTGACAAGTTCTCAAGAGATATCTGTTGAACTGAATTGGTAATTGAACAATGAAATTGACAACTGAACATTAATTCCATGGCAATTAAATGAATAAATGAAACACACAGAAAACTCATGTAAGGAAATACAAATACCAGGACATGTTCACTTCAACCTTAGTGGAAAAAATTAAAATAGGCAGCAAGTTTGATAAAAGACAATGTCCAGTGCTACTGAGGTGATGGTGAAACAGGACATCCCTCATGTCGTGCACAATGACGTCCACTGCAGTGCAGCGTGACTGCCGCGCTGCACACTAAACGACAGCACTATCGTTTCAGAAGGCAATTTGGCAATCCCATGACCACATAAATAGTAACTCCCTACAGATGTAGTGATCCTAAGCTCCAGAGAATTCCTCATAAAAATATAATAATAAAGGATGGCTATAATCATTGAAACGATGACTGGCCATGTCAAACCAAAGTGGAGGCCTCGAAAGAGAAAAAACCAGCTCAAAGCCCCTTGGAAGACAATTGTGAGTGCAGGTGAACAGAAATGAAAGCTTGAACTAAGGTAACTGGAAGAATGGCCATTGAGAGGCAGAGACCAAGTCGAAAGATACTAAGCAGGCAGAATTGCCAGATCCTGGTGAGAGCCCGGATATAAAGAACACAGAGGCCTGACAGGTGACCCAGGAGGTGTGGTGACATTCAGTGCACTAGTGGGCACTGGGGCACACAATGCACTAGGGCAAGTGTCGGCAACTCTTTCTGTAAAGGGCCAGACAGTACATAGCATAGGCTCTGCGGGCCACACGGTCCCCGTGACAACTACTCAATTGTGCGGCTTAGTGCTGGACAGGGCACCAGTAAACCTTTTTCATAGAACAGGCAACAGGCCAAAGGTGGCCGACATATAGACTAGAGAATACCGGGAAAGGAGGCCCATTTCAGGATGAAGTTCAGGAGTTCAATGATAGCAGAACATTTAAGGGAGACGTCCAAGGCAGAGATCAATGTAAGGATGAAGAAGTGCCAGGACTGGAGGCAGAAAACTGGGAGCCATCAGCCACGAGGTGCTGTTATGGGGCTGACATCACCTAGGGGTCTGGTCTGACAAGAGAGGAGACCAAGGACACTCCCCTGTCCCAATACAAGGGTGGATACGCAATATCACTTCCCATCACGAGGGCCCTGGAAAGGCAGGGATGTTACAGTCTAAACTCCCTCAACTCAAACTTTGTACAAAGAGGCTCCTTTTTAACTTGGGGCTTTCATTCCCTTTTCCAAGATAAGTAACTTGAAAGTTTCAGATTCACAGGTGAAAAAGAAAACTTCCCACTGGCTAGAAAATAAGGCAATTCTAAAGCAAAGTGTCTATTGACTTTTTCATGTTTTCTTTTTACTGTGAAGTCTTTTACACTCAAAAACTTCTAACCTATATGCAAAGTACGATGAATCACCATAAAACACACGTCCCGTCCCCATCTCAAGAAGCAGCCCATTACCTAAACATGACTGTCCAGCCTTTCACATCGGGAGAATTAGTCTCCAGAGCAGAGGTCAAAGCAGGCAGCCCAAGGCCAGAGAAAGCTTGCAGATATGTTTTCTTTGGCCTCCACAGGGGATTTTTCTTTTTAGTTGACAGCATTTAAATGTCAAGAAACTTTGCGTGGAAATCAGCATTCTGGGGGATCACTGAACATGGGAAGATGTGGCTACACTGTGTGAACATTCCCCACGGCAACAAGTGGCTAGAGCTGGGAGCAGCCAGCTCCTGCAGATGGACACGGACCCACTAGCTCATCAGAGTCCTCACACTCACTACTGTCTTGTAACCAACCGCCCACTTCACTTCTTAATTTTACCTGCCCTGGCACTGGAGTCTGTGACCCCTGCTTACAGAATGTAATTGTGGCTTCCAAGTTCCTGGAGTATGGGAAACAGCACTAAAAGTCTAAAAAGTTCACAGGCTCTGTCTATTGGAACATTACTGAAAGTAAGACGGGTCCATATCCCTTATCCAGCATTTTGAAATCTAAAGGACAAGTTCTTTTTATACCTCACTAGGCAGCGAAACTGGAGCTGAAGTGACATGAAGCTGTTTATCTTCTCTATGTATTCCATTCAGTGTGAGGTACATTCATATATTTTGCTACAGAAATGCTAACACGTTTGGCTAAGGGCTGCTGCCCCAGACCCAGCTGGAGACATTATATAAAAATGACATGTACACATTATTACTTTTCCAAAATCTGAAAAATTCTGAATTCTGAAACTCATCTGACCCCAACGACTTTAGATAAGGGACCGTGGGCCTGTTGTGCTTTTAATATCTATGCTGGAGAAAATACACACACACAAACACGCAAGGCAGACAGAGTGCAATAATAGTTTTAAATGAATTTTCAGTGGATTAATTACTGTGGCATCTACCAATATGTGAGAAACATAAATAGAATGATGTATTCAAATCATCTGTAGTCTGACAGGAATGTGAGGTGCACATACTGATCCTAGGACCCTGTGCCCGAATGTCCAGTCCCTGAAGGGTCTGCCATGCCCACAGTGGGAACGGCAGCCACAAAGGGAATTCCAGGTTAGAGACACATGCTGCCTTCACATATAAGAATGATGCTGTATGACCACGTCCTTTTAGGATTCATTTATTTCTCAGTAAAAGTGGGTTTTCCCTTGCCTATACATACCCTGTTTGATATTCTAGGACTTCACAATATGTCAAGTACATAAAAGGCGCGGGAAGATCGGATCAGAAGGAGCTGCAAAGATCCCAGATTTCTTTCCACTCCAGAACATGCTGCTAACCCACATTAAGCGTCAGCTGAATGAAATCCAGCTGCAAGTGCTCAAACGGTCCAAGGGGAGCAGATGTGAGGCCTCTAGGGATAGAGTTTTGCTTAATGCACTATGGTGGGGAAAGGAATGCAAAAACCCAAAAGTGGGGTTTGCCAGGGAGCCAGAACCAAGCAGCTGTTTGGGGTTTCCCATAGCCCTGACTGTTTGTTTATGTACAGCCACTATTTACACTCTTTAATTCCTCTGATTCAGGACCAGACAGTTGCCATGTTACAAGAACACGTCAGGATAATAAAAGTCAGGCAATGAGGGGCTATTCTTTGCAGAGACAGAGTGGACTTCATCCACACATGCCAGTCTCTACAGATTCTGATGTTGCTGCCTTTGCATGAAAGTCAGCTAGGGCATTTTCCTGACGCTCAGATTCAGTCCTCGCAGGGTGGCCTCAATTTTGATGACAGAGAGCCAGTTAAGTCTGACGAGTTTCCTTTCTATGAGCCATTGTCAGAGTAACTATAACTGAGAAAGGACTCAAAAAGGGTTCACTATACAGCAGTTGAGAAAGGAATTTGGTCATTTCTGTGACATACAACATTTTAAGATAATAATTAGAGTTATGACTGATAACATTATATCAGGACATATCAGATTTGTAGGAATTTCACATAATTTCTAGAATATTTATATACCTATGAAAATACAACATAAAGAAGTCTAAATGTTATTTCTTATTTGAAAATGCCTCCCATGTAATTTAACTTATTGAATAAGCCTAATTAGTATCATGTCCCTCTTTTTATAAGGAGAGAGAACGAGTCCTTAAGATGTTGCAGGGATCCTCTGAAAAATCCCAAAGTTAACTAGAGGTCGAAAAAGACTTCATTTAGGATTTGATTTTCAGAAGTTCATCAAAAAATCTCAAATCAGTTTTAAAACCCTTCGTCAAATAGGATCATAGGTCACTGTGAGCTAATACTCAGTTATGCCTTCGACCATGGTGACAAAGACTTTCAGACAAATAGAGAAAGTTAAATGGCCGTAAGAAAACCCTTAGCTCTCGCAATCAAAGACCTGATAAAAGCAACACGGGAAATGATTTTGAAAACATAAAATCCCTTTTTTGCCTTTTAGGCAGACTATCAAATGTAAAGAGAAGCCTTTCATAATCTCTTCATCAAGAGCAGACTAGAAGCCCAAGAAAACCTCATCCTTATAACAGTGAGAAAGCCAAGTTTCCAATTTTGCACCAGCTTACTTTTGGTCTTAGAAACGCTGACTTAATTAAATTCCTTCAATCTTTGCCAGCTTGGCTAGGCGGAAAACTTCTTTTCTCGGGGTTCCTTTTCCACAAACCTTCAGAGACTTTCTTACTCATATTCAGAGTTTGTTCTTTCCTCTTTCCCATAACCACTTTGACTTTAGGACCAATTTACTTTCTTAAAGCATCTCCATTCCTTATACCTTCTTTTACTGAAAACATACATTTCCTTATAGCATACATTTTTCAGTGCGGCACAAGACATGTTTACTAATAGACCCAAACATCTTTTGGGTTTTTTGTTTTTAATCAGAAGCTGAAAGTAGATAAACCTATGTTTAGTAATTAATGTTTTACTATTTTATCTTATCTGGAAATGGTCAAGATACTCAACAAATTTCTAGCATTTAACTTAATTTAGTAAAACTCAAAGGTTTCAAGTTACCAGGAGGTTTTGAAGTTATTTTTAAGTACTTATACCATAACACATGACTATTATTAAAAAGTTCAGCTAAAAACTTTTATCTTACTTACATCATTTACTTTACTTGTTCCTAATAATTTTGTTTACATTACCTACAAAAACATAAAAAATAATATTTTTATTTTACACTATAGACAAATTTTCTATTTATTTAACCCAACATTCTATTTAATTAACCCACACTTAACACTTTTATTACAAAGATTATTTTATATCACGTTAACTTTACAAACATTTAGATTAGTTTCTATTATATTTAAAATAATTTATATAACGTTACTTAATTATTAAATAAATCTTCAGAAATTAATTCTAAAATACATCCAATATAAAATACCCTATCTACAACTACACCATACATACACAGAACAACACAAACACAGATCTTCAGCTTTTATTTTAAAATTGCAGCCACAGTACAACAATAAAACTCTCTATTTATAAATAATTGTTCCACACAGATAACATTTTAAAGTTCTCTTTAAAGTTGTTTTTTGTCAATATTTTAAAATCATTTAAATTTATATTTACCCTAACAAGTAACCCTAAAATTATATCTGGTCAAAAGCCTCTGTAGCAACTCTAATTTAATAACATTTCTCCCTATTTTTTTCCTTACTCAGCTTCACCATTACAGCACTTAGTTCACAATCTGCTTCTATCTCTTGTTTACATTCCATGACATTAAAATTTACACTTCAAAACACAGAAAATTGCAATTTTTTCTATGAGTTTCAGGTAATTCTATTGAAATTTTTCCTTCAGTCTTAAATTAGCTTTAAAACAGTTCCTGATTACAAGCCTTTTATATAAATAATAGAGTTTTACTTAAAAATTAATCTAACTGCATTTCCAGTTTTCAAAGATTTCTAAGTAAGACATATCTCTAATTCCTCAGAAATTTTGTAACTTAAATACATCATTAATTACCTCATCAATTACATTATCCTCAGTTCATTCTTTCCTTTTACATATTTTTTTCACTTAAGTAACTAAAAAATTCCTATCAGTCTTGAACATAGGCTTCCTACTTCCAAATTTCTAATATAAAAGTATTAAATCCTTCCAAATATCATTTCATCGAAAACATAAATATTTCTCAGCACTAAAACAAATAATTCTAATTTCAGCTTCTATCTGTTTAAATAACAGCAGTCTTCAAAAAACTCTTCTATCAACTTTAAATCGCATACCTCCTTCAGACATACAGAGTTTCTGTAACCACTAACCCGCAGACTTTTCTTATAGTTGTATAGTCTTCTCTTTGACTCTATACTTTAACATTTCAGTAGTTTTTTGCAACCAAACTTGCAATAAAACTATTGTAATTTGAAGCCTTTGCTTTTAACTGCATGCACTTTTAAATGTTAATATCAAATCAAACTTCCTTCTACTCCAGTTGTAATTTAAATCATCCTTAGTAATCTTGGTTCACTATTAAAATTTACAAGAGAATACCATATGTTTTCAACAGAAAACCAGCTGAGATCCTGAGAAGAACTTCTCAAAACTTCAGAAATAAAAGTCCATGTTAAAGAAAATTGCAAACAAAACAGTAAGAATGACAATAGGAAACCCATCAATTACTCAGAGTGCTCACCAATCAGTATACAACTCTGCAAAGAAGCCCTTCCTGGCATACCTTAGCCAAAAAAGCCACACTGCACTGAGACAATTGTCTCATACATTCAACCATCCCAAAAAGACACTAACTCAACCAAGAAAAATCGAACCTAACTCCCAATTCAGAGCCACAATCCCTGAAACCGTCAGCACAAGCTAGTTAGGTACCATACCGTTCCTGAGATGCCGGTCCACAAAGAGATTGCTTCAGTCCTCTTCTGCACATGTATGTTAACTCAAAGCAAGAGCAAACGAGAGCAGAAAGAGTTCATTTTATTCAAAGAATTACAATTATGTACACAGATTTGAGTAGCAACTGAAATAGCATCCCACTGACTAAAAACAGGCTTTTAAAGACAAAATAGAGAATTTGCATTACAAAGAACGTTAATTGAGTCTGTACAGAACTTAATTTTGATTAAACATAATTAATTGCTAACTGACTACAAAGAGGCAAAAGTCTGTCACTGTGACAAGTTGCAGTTTATTGCAGATTCTCAGAATATTTAGTCTTACTGAGTTCAAAAGATCATATTCTGCCCAATGAGACGTGCATAAGACCATTTCCATAATGTTTCTGTTCCATTTTAAAACCCTTAGACATAAGTCACCTGTTTTGTTTCCTATTTCACACATAAATGTTCAGTGTCTTCACTATCGTGCTTATCCTCAGGTATAGTATTTGTCAAAGCGTACTGAGTTGCAATCTTAAGCGTATGTGCATCACTATGTATAATTTAATGCAAATTGAAAAAAAACTGTGGCATGAAGATCAGCAGCTGAAGACAATGTGACAGTATGGAACACATAGTAAAAAGCTCAGAGGCAATGGTACTTTCTATTAGCACACCTGCTCACACATGTACATGGAGGTAGGTTGAGATGACAGCCTTTAGAGCAGCTATCATGCAGCTGACAGTGAAGTGGCAGAGTGGCACCTGGCACTGGAAAGTCACTGAAGCAGAGGAGAAGAGCCCAACCACGTGTTGGAAGAAGTCTTCTGAAGAACAGAGGCACCTGAGGATGATGACTGCAGATGAGGCATTAGTAAGGTCCCAGGTAAGGTCTCAGAGTTTACAGCACACCCTCCCTGTTGAGGCCCTCCCACAAGCTGGCATTGGCTGAGAATGCCTCATAGTGCTTTGACTTTAGCCACATGCAGTCACCAGTGACCTGACACATGGTGGACAGTCCAATGAGCTGGACACTCTTTGTTATCGCAACAGATCAGTGCTGTGAACCACAGTGATGGCCTTCTGGTTTGGTGGCCTCGGTCTGCTTAGCCAGTCCCTTGGGCAAGTGGCAGCAGTGTGGCTTCCCTCACCAGACACATCACTAACTTCACCAAAGATGTGCTGAGAAGGGACGAAAAGGTGGAAGACTTCCCTGACTCGGAGAAAGAGACGAAGCCATTCAGGCAACTGTACCATCCTAAAGAGAACTTCAACTCCAGCTTTGAGAGACACCAAAACTTTATAGAAACCCTAGAGGAAGAAGACACAAGGCTTGCTCCCTGAAGAAGAAAATAGTCACCAGAAAGAAGAACTGAGCTACTGAGAGAACAGGCTCCAGCCCACTGTGGTTGACCTAAAATGCTAACGCTGTTACACCACTACCATCTGAGCTCTGAGTCGAATGTGATAAAGTCATATGAGAGCAACAAAACATGTCAAAATAACCGAAGAGCAAAGCAGAGAGACACAACGACTCCCTCCTTTCCTCCTTTTTCTCTTTTTTTTTTTTTGCGGAGCTCGGGGCAGGCTGACCGGGACTTTCTGGTCGCTGCGGCGGCGGGTCCCCAGGCCCGCGGGGCCAGCCGCGCCGCCCCCGCGCCCCGCGCCCGGGCAAGAGCGCACGGCAGGCCCAGGGCGCGGCGCGCAGCCGGGCCTTGGCCGCCGGCCCCGAGTCGGGCCCCGGGGACGACGTTCCGCCGGGCTCAGCGGGGCTGGGGGCCGCGCGCTCCACGAGCACCTCTGGGTCCCTTCCCCGCTCCACCGCCCCTGCCTTCCCGCTCCACCGCCCTTTTATTTTTTTATTATTAGATAATACATAAATATTTTTTTTTTTAAATTATTTTATTATTTTATTAATTTAAAATAATTTTTTTTTTTTATATATATATAATTATATATATCTATCACACAAACAATCATACAAATAACTCAAGTCTATGACCTAATCATGATGGAAATCTTTCAAAACATACACAACAAATTTTATTTTTTTCCTATAAATTATATAACTTATTAATATAAAATATAAAATTTATTATATAATCAATATATACTACGAAAACATTTTTAAATAAAAAATTTATATTAATAAATATTTTAATTATTTTTTATAATTCATTTATCTATTTATTTAAATTATTTATAAAAATTTAAAATATTTAAATATAATATTTAATTTTTATTAATAATTTTTTATTTTCCCTTCAACCTCTCTAAATATTTTTTTTAAATTTTTATTTTTTTTTACTTTTAATTTTTTTTCCATTTTCGTATCTCAATAAATAAATTTTATTTTTATTCTAAACTATCAACACAATTCCGAAAACAGACAAACTGAACATTATTGATTTTTTTAATAAAACAACGAAGTAATAAGCAATACTTCATTCATATTAGCATTAGATTTTTTTTTTATATAAATTTAATGTAATTAAAATTTGTAATACTGTATATCTTAAAGAAAGATAGATACAGAATAAAAGGTATATATTTTTTATAAATATATATTAGATAAATAATTTTTTATTTTTAATTCTTTAATAATTATTTAAGGAAGAATGTGGAGATGAAACTTAATTTCACAAGATCACTCTCTTTTTTAAACAGATTATGGAAGATGATGTAGATTAAGCTTATAGCTCGACGCATGGTATGGATTCATCTTCCTTAAATATATTCAACTATTTTAATCTTTTATTTTTTTTATAAAATATTATTTATAATTATAATAAAATTCTATAAAATATTATATATTTTCTCTTCCTTATCGAGAATAAACCTCAATGCTTAAACCTGAATTTAACAATATAATATGCCATGATATCAATTAAATATCTTCTCCTACCCTCTTCCTACAGCAAATTATAAACATGATATGAACACAGCTGATCAACAGTCTTTCTAATTCCTCTGTATCACTTCTACTCCTGCCTGCCTCATTTTAAAAATAAAATTTTTTATTATTATTTAATATTATAATTAAAATATACAACATCTCATATTTAATATTTTATAATAACTCAACATTTCCTATTCACAGCATTTCATAGCTCAACAGCACACTGTCACTTGCACTGAAACCTGTCCCAGTACACTTTTTTAATAAAAATTTTATATTATTAAATAAAATCATAAATTAAATATATATATAATATTAATTAATATTTTTATTATATTCACACAAATTTAAGCAATTATAATTATTTATATAATATTATATTTTTTAAAAAAATATTATTTTAAAAATATATTTAATTTTTTTTTTAAATATTTATAAATAAAATATTATTTTTTAATTTAAAATATTCTTAATTTTTTTTTTTTTATAAATAAAATTAATTAATTATAAATAATAAAATTAATTATTAAATTTTTATTAATTCTAATTGAATATATAAAAAATACATATAATTTTCAATACAAAACAAATATATTTATAATTAATTAAATAAAAAATTTTAAATTATAAAAAAAAATATATTAATTTTAATAAATATTTTAAATTATTTATTTAAAAAATAATATTTAAATATTTATTTTTTTTTTTTTAAATTTAAATTTTATATATTTTATTTTTTTTTTTTTTTTTATTTTTATTAATTTTTTTTTTTCCCACTGTCCCCTATCTCCCCTCCACTTCTTACTCATATTATCTACAGCTTTATTACTGCGTCTCATTTGGAAGACTCCCTTCCCCGACCAGAGCCCGCCCCGCGCTGACAGAAGCGGGCGCACAGCGTGCACGCGGTGTGTCCACACCCCGCCTGTGGCGCCCGAGAGCCCCCAGACTCCTCCGGGGGACCGCTTCTCCAGGCAGGGCCGCGCGGCGGCGGCGGCGGCTCCCCAGCCTGCGGGGCTCCTGGCGCGCGCATCGGGACGGCCTGGCGGCTGCTCCCGCGCAGCCGAGGCCGCGGCGGCGGCGGGCGCGAGGCGCGGAGCCCGGGGGCGGCGGCGCCGGCCGGGACTTTCTGGTCGCTGCGGCGGCGGGTCCCCAGGCCCGCGGGGCCAGCCGCGCCGCCCCCGCGCCCCGCGCCGGGGCAGGAGCGCACGGCAGGCCCAGGGGGCGGCGCGCAGCCGGGCCTCGGCCGCCGGCCCCGAGTCGGGCCCCGAGGACGACGTTCCGCCGGGCTCAGCGGGGCTGGGGGCCGCGCGCTGCACGAGCACCTCTGGGTCCTTTCCCCGCTCCACCGCCCGCTCGACGCATGGGGAAGACTCCCTTCCCCGACCACAGCCCGCCCCCCTCCAGGCAGGGCCGCAGGAAGAGGGCGGCGAGGCGGCGGGGCAAGGACCCCGGCGACTGTGTGGGGGATGGCCACGGTCAGGGTGCTCAGGAGGGTCGTGCTTCTGCGCAGGGGGCCCTGCCCGCCTCGTCTTCGCCACCGACGTGTGTCCAAACACACTCGTCGGAACTCTGCAGGTGGAGGCGGGTCCCCACCTACCTTGGCCCTCCGAGTGTTCTCCAAGCCGGCTGGGAAGATTCCCGGCCGCAGGACAGGAGGGAGCGTGGGAGGCGCTTGGCGGCAGTCAGAGCCCTGGGGTCCTTTCTGCCCACACGCGCTGCCACGCGCACAGGTGGCGGTGGTGTGGGGATGGCGGCCTTCAGCGCGGCGTTCCTGGCGGGCGGCCCCAGGGGGCAGGAGGGCCGCCTGGCCCCCGGGGGCGGCACTGAAGCAGAGGGAGAGGGGGGCCCACCGCCGTGGTGGGAAGCCCTGGGGATGAGCGGAGGCCCACGGGGCTGGCGGTGGGGGGTGGAGGGGGGCGGAGCGGGGCACGCGTGTCAGGAGGTGGCCATGGGTGAGGGCCAGGCGGCAGGCCTCGCGGTTGCGGGCAGCCCCTCCCCTCCCCTCCGGGAGCCCCGAGCCCAACGGTTGGAGCCCGCGCCCCGCCCAGGCCCCGCCCAGGCCCCGCCCCAGCCCCGCCCAGGCCCCGCCCCCAGGCCGCCAGCCCGCCGTTGCCTAGCAGCGCCTGGCTGTGATTTGACCCTTAGCCTCGCGCAGCCGCCGGGGCCCTGACACTTGGCGGGGCTGTCCGGCTGGGCTGGACGCTCTTCGCGGAGCGCACCAGGTCAGTGCTGTGACCCGCAGCGATGGCCTCCTGGTTTGGCCGCCCCGGCCTCGGCTCCGGCTTAGGCCATTCCCTGGGGCGAGTGGGCGGCAGCGTGGCTTCCCTCCCCGCACACCTCTCTGACTTCACCAGAGGTGTGCTGAGGAAGGGGACGCAAAAGCTGCCAGACTTACCCGACTCGGGGAGAACGGAGACGGAAGCCATTCGGGCGACCGGACCACCCGAGAAGGAGAGACCGGCAACTCCAGCTCGGAGAGACACCGCAACTCTGCGGGAAAGCCTCGAGGAAGGAGACACGAGGCTCGCCTCCCTGCAAGAAGAAGGCAGTCACCTGAGGGAAGCACTGGAGCCACAGAGACAACGGGCTCGAGCCGCTCCAGTGGTTGACCCGAACACCCTCGACGCCGGGACACAACTAGAATCTGAGGGGTCTCAACTGAAAGGGATCGAAGGTCACCTGGAGGAGGAAACCCAGCATCCTCCAAGGACCACTGAAGAGCAAAAGCAGAGGAAGGCGCTGAAACTTGGGGCCGAAAAGACGATCCCTCTGACCGAGCGGCTTGATGAGCCGGACGACGATGAGACCGGGCCACGAACTCAGACGATCCAGCCGCAAGACTGGCAGAGCCAGGGCCTTCCCGCTCGCCTAGCTTCGGCTGCCTCCGTCCAGGATGCGGGGGGCCTCCAGCAGCAACTGCAAGCCTCTGCTTTGGAAAGGGAACGAGTGTTGGCCGTTTTCGACGAGAAGCTGAGGGAAAACAGCCACCTGAAAAGGGCGTATCACACAATGATGGACCTGCTGGTGGCCAAAGAAGCAGAGCTCGCGAAGCTGCGAGGCGAAAGTCAGACACGGCGCCCTCGATCTGACAGCGGCGGTGAGGACATGTTTCGAGAAGCGATCCGGCACTTATCACGCCTCGTCCGAGCCAAAGACATTGAAATCGGTGCCTTGAGCCAGAAATGTCAGACTTTACTGACCATCTGGCAAACGTCCGACGCTGGCCATGAGGTTCGGGGCGTGGACGCGAATCAGTTGGAGGAGCTTCTCCGGGAACGGGGCACGTTGAAGCAGCGGGTCAACGTGCTGGAGGAGTGGCAGCGGCTGGTGCTCACCGAGGTGCACCATCTGCAGCGGGAGTCATCCCAACTTCAGAAAGAACTCCCACCACTCGAGGCACGGGCCTCAGTGGACAGCGAGGAGAAGTGTCGGCGACAGATGCACTCTGCCGCCCCGTTCCCGCGTCCTCGAGGGGATGCGACCCAACTCCGGCTCTTGGGGAAGAGACTGGCACAGATGCAGCTCGGCCTAGAGCAGCTCTGCAATGCCAAGGAGGTTCTCTTGGGTCCACCCGCCCTCACGTCACCACAGCCGCCCGCCGCATCGTCGCGGACTTGCGAGGCGGCCGGCTCTCAGGAGGCAATTAAGTCCGAGGCGCCGGGCGAGTCTTCGAAAGGGCCGCCAGCAGAGGTGGAAGCCTTAAGGCGAGCCACGGAGGAAAAAGACGCAGCCATCAGAAGCCTCCAGGAGGAGACTCAGAGACTGTCCGAGGCGATGGCCGCCACCTCGGAACGGGAGAGAGAACGGCACGCACAGACGGATTCCGAAATTCAGCGGCTCAAGGAGAAACAGGAGGCTTTACAGAACACGCTGGAGGACAGAGAGCTCTTAATCGAGGCGCAGAGGGAGGAATTCCTTTCTCTGAGGGAAACCCTCACGACCCAAGCGAGCGAAAACGAACTGTTGAGGCAGGCGGTGACAAACCTGAAGGAGAGGATAGTCCATCTGGAAGCGGATGCGTGCCAAGTCAAACGGGAGAATGCAAAACTGCTGGAAAGGTCCAGGGAGAAGGACACCGAAAACCAAGCCTTACAAGAGACGAACAGGCGCCTCTCTACGATGCTGAGGGAGAAGGAATTCGAATGCGTCTCCGTGAAGAAGAAGGCTCTGGCTTTTGAGTGCCTCCTGAGAGAAAAAGAAGAGGGCCGGGCTGGGGAATTGAGCCAGCTTCTCAATGCAGTGACCTCCATGCAGGAAAAGAGCATTGTCTTTCAGCACGAGAGAGATGAGGCGGCGCTGGCGCTGAGACAGGAACGAGTGGAAAAGTGCGCCCTGCGGGAGGAGGTTCGCCTTTTGCGGGACAAGGGAGCGCGCTTAGGCCAGGAGCTGGGGAGGTCTCGGACGCAGGCTTCAGAATGCGAAGACTGGCATCTCCGGGCAGCGCGGCTGGCAGAAGACAGAGCGGCTCAACTCAGGAGGAAAGTCACGGCGCTAGAGGAGAGGCTCCTGTCATCTTCCCACGCCATGCAGAAGGCGAGCCAGCGGGCCGCTGCCCGGGTCGGGTCCCTGCAGGAACAACTGACTGCGGTCACCCAGCAGAAAGAGGAGACTGCCCTCCAGCTGTCCGCCTCCCGGGAAGCAGAGAAGCAGCAGGCCGGAGCCCTGGCCAACCTGAAGGTGGTCCTGGCCGAATGGATGCAAAAGGCAGACGGCCTGGAAGGGAAGCTGAGGTCGCTGCAGGGACGGCTGGAGAGAGCGCAAGCCGCCTCGCGCCTGCAGGAGGAGCAGATCGGAGGACTGCAGCGACAAGACGAGGCCCGACGGGAAGTGCTGGAGGACGTCCAAAAGAAGTGGACCGACTTAGTGAGCACCCTGGAAGGAAAAGCAGACAAGGCCCTCCTGAGAAAGCTCTTCACGGACGCCTTGCAAAGCGCCAGACACGAACGCCGGGAAGCGTTCCGACGGATGGGAAGCACCCTGGGTGTGGAAAGGGAGGCCATGGAGCAGTTGCTGCAGGAAGAGCAGGGCGGCCTTACCGGATGGGTGACCGGGCGGCTCGGATCCCGCAGTGCCCCCGACACGCCTCCTCCTCGGAGACCCAACCAGCAACCCGAGCTCAAGAGTTCCTTCTCGGAGCTTTTCGTGAACTTTCTAGAAGCTGAGTCTCAGGGAGCTTCTCCACCACGACAGCTCCCCGCTCAGCCCAGGAAGCGTCCCGGAGCACCCGCCAGGAAGACACTGCCTAAGAACGTGCCAGCTCTTCTGAGAACCGCCCTCGCAGCCACCCCCAGAAGATCGGACGGGAATCCCTGCTCCCCAGCCGTGTCTCTCATCGACCCACCCGGCCCCGGAACCGGAGGGTCTGGGCACCTTCTCTTAGACGCCGTGACCGACGTCGTGCCCACCGGCACACCTTGGCTGCTGCCACCCGCCAAGAGTGCTGCCGGGCTGCTCCAAGGCCTGTCCAAGCCCTAGAGGCTCCCCAAGCCGCAGAGGAGACGACGGCGCTTTCAGGAAAGCCGGTCCCTCGCTGCGGGTTCCTTAGCACAAAGTGGCCTTGTGCTAAAGCTCACAGGTTTCTCTGCGGCTTCACTGGAGCTTTCAAAGAAATAGCTATGGTTCGCGCTTTCAAAAGGGTGTCGCTGCAGGTAGCCACCCACCTTAAAGCGGACGGACGTCACTTCTCTGGAGAGCAGGCGCGGCACGGGTGGGATCGCAGGCTGTGGGCCAAGGACGCTTCCGATTCTGTTTGTCACGCTGTCACCGTCTGGGAGGAGCTGGGGGGCGTGGGGTGGGGGGGTGGGGGTTGGGTCTGGGAGGTGGGGGGGTTGCGGGCGGGTGGGGGGTGGGGGTGTGGGAAGAGTGGGGGGGTGGGAAGGGTGGGGGCGGGGGGAGGGGGGCGTTTATTGAGCTTTCCCTCGGGGAGCGGGAACCTCACTTGCCTTAGTGCTGCAGCATCAGAAAGCGCGCGAGGGCGCCCACTCCCGGGACAGTAGGAAGAAAGGGGAAGGGCACCAACGTGCAGCGGGCATCCAAACTTCACGAGGAAAGCTTGCTTTCCCCCGGCTCGGTCCTCCTCCTCTTTCCACTGCCTGGGAAACCGCCCTCGGGTGCTCTGCGGCCTCTGGGACAGAGAGGAAAACTCCTAAGCACGGGAGGATCTTATTCCCTGACTCGCTTTGGGTTGCAAAGCCAGTCACCAGACCTCAGAGATCTTTGCAAGGGTTTACGAACTGCTTCTTGTTGTTTTCCAAAGCAGGGGTCTGTGGTCTGTGGTCCGGATGGACACCGACTGACTGAACCGGCGCCTCGCGATGGGCATGGAAGCCGCTTCCGCCCCCAAGCCCATCAGAGGGCCGTGGTCAACCCCCACCCCACCCCGCCCCGTTTCCTCAACAGCCCCTCCAAATCATCTCCATCGCCTGCCTCAAGCGGGATCGTCCTCATACCCGTTCGGTACCCGAAGAGATCAGAGGCCAGCTAGTCAAGAACTCTCCGTTTCCCCGCACCACCCCCCACCCCCGTTTGAACGTCCCTCTATTTCTCTCCACCCACCCCTCCCCTTTCCCTTTGGTTTTCCAGGAAGAGGGATTCAGCTTGGCAGTTCCAGGGTCCTGGCTCCACGTGGGGTGCCCTGGGAACCGTCTGCTCAGCCTCCCCCAAAGATCTCGTTCCCTCAGTTTGCCAGCTGCTTTCTCTTCGGCCCGTCTCTTTCTTTCCTTAAGCCGCTGAGCACACCCAAGTCTCTCCCAGCATCCACACCTCTCCTTTCCGCTCCTCCACCACCGCCTTCTCTCTCTACCTTTCACGGCTAAGCTGCTGCCAAAAGACCTCGACTCCTCGTCAGCCATCCAGTCATCGCCTCGTCTCTCACCGGCTCCTCGAAAGACTCCCCAAATCTCGTCGCCGTCCCGTCCTAGCAAGAGGCCAGGGCACGCCCTTCGGTTCCTTCGTCTTCCTAAACTCTCTGTGGTGTCTGAGGAATGCTGCCCACGCCTTCAGTCTCTGCAAGTTCTCTCCACCCTCTTTCTCTGGGGGATGGCCCCCTCCCCAGGTGCCCTTCCTAACCTCAGACCCCTCTGTCTCCCTTTCCTCTGCGGCTTCTCCTCCCGACCACTTCTCCAAGGGTTCTGTTCTCGAAGGCACGGTCTTCAGGGAACAGGAACCCCTCGGGTCTCAGAGCAAGCTCATGCGCTCTCCTACGATTCGACTCGCCCCCCGGATGCCCAGGGCTTCTGAGTGCGTACGACTGACGTCACCCTGCCCCTGACTCCACGCTGCTTTCTCTAACTGTCTGCTGGACGCACCTCTCGGGATGTCCAAAGGCTTCTCAAAACCGACACGTCCAAAAGGGAGCCCGGTATCCTCCAAAAGAACCCTCCCCCTCCTCTTACCTTCCTTTCATCACCTCAGAAAACCTCTGCCCATCTCATCCCCGCCCCCCCCCCCCCGAGAGCGAGAGGCCTCAGGGCCACGCTTGAGCTCTCTGTCTCACCCACTTGGCAGCCTACCGACTCCCAAAGGGAGCCGAGCGCCTTCCCGTCTTTGCCGTCCCCGCTGCTCTGCCGCATGCCTTCCTGTCTCTTGCACGCAACCAGCCCAGTAGACTCCTTACTGATCTTGCCGGCTGGCCTCCTGGCACACCGCACCCCCCCCTCCCCGCTTGAACCCATCCTCCACACTGTTGGGAGGGTGACCCAAGAGGAAAACCCTGCCGTTACTGACACCACGGTGCCCGGCCCCCACAGGGGTGGACGTGGGCGAGAAAGTAACCAAAGTTTCTGAGGTTGTTTTGCAGAACAACAGGAAGACGGCAGATCAGAGAGCAGCTTGATGGCAGCCCCCCCGGACCCCGCCCGAGCGGACATCGTGCAGAGGCTTGGACCAGCCGAAATGACGGATCGCCCACTTTCCGCGTCACGGACAGAGATCCTCGGCGTGCAACGCGTCGAACCCCACTGACTTCGCACTTGTGACCCACGAAGAAATACGAGTGACAGTCGCACCTGAGCAGAGGACTCTTCAAGCTTCACCCCCAGCGCTCTCCTGGTCCCACCCCTACCCCAACCCCAGATAAACGCCCCAACGTTTTGTTTTCCCTTTGAGGAGGCGGGTTTGAGTTTTACGCCCACCTCCTTGTCTGGCCGCCTCTTGATCATAAACCTCTTTCCTTGCTGCAACCCTGACTTCTCACTGATTGGCTTGGCTGCGAAATCGGGTACCCGGACCTGAGTTTGTGTGTGGTCCCATCGCTTCCCTGCTTGAAAGGAATCCAGGGTTCTCCACTGCCTGCAGGCCAAACTGGAGCAGAATCTCCAAGGCCTCGCCCCTGCAGCCTTCCTCCCTGCTCCTCACCCACACGCGGGCCACCCTCCCGCCACGTGCGACTCTCTGCAGACCCCAAACAGGTTCTGACTCAAAGGACTTCAAGCTCATCGAGCGAGCCTAATCCTAGCAGGGTAATCCCTTCGATCCAGTGCACACCGCAAGTCTTTAATTTTCCTCTGCCTGACCTAGATGGCGAGGGATGGATTCCTATGCACCTTAGGTTGATGGGGATTTCTGAACACTAAACACGTGAGTTCAATGGCAATTTCTTATTTATTTACACAGGCAGCCTATGGGAGGACACTCTACACCATGTGGAGCCACATAGGAAAGTGCGCTTGGGGAGAGAGTAAATACGCAAGTGGGTGGGGGACAGTCTTTGTAGTATCAGGAGAGGTGCGCTGTCCCCTGGTTTCCACAGGAAGGTGGGACTGGCTCATTTGAATAATTTCACAGGTGAGCAGGAAACTTGAGACCACTACTTGGGGAGCACCCATGCCTGCTCCCTGTGATGAAGGGGTTGTTTGGCGAGGGGATCTTATCTCTGGGAGCTGTGGAGGAGGGAAACTTGCAGGTAGGCCATTTGAGGCCCTCTTCGTTTACCAGGTTTCAAAGCAACACTTCATATTGAATCTTCATCTCAGGCCTCATAGTACAGTTGTCTCTCTGATGCCTTGACATCGTCTTACACCCTGGTGATATCTGAGACATTTAGGGAGGAAGAGAAATGCTTCCCTGGGAAACAATGTTGGCACTAGACCAGGAGGGAGAGGGGGTCATCGACAACCTTGAGTGTATGAACTTTCATTGATATTCACTCGCTTGATCCCAAGAGAATTCCCAAGCAGCCAAAGGTTCTGTGGGAGAGGTGACATCCTGCAGCTCCATCATATTTGGCAATGGAGGGAGGACAGGGGAGGGCACCCCATCTGGCAGGTCGCACATGCCACAGGGCCCAGGTTTGGATCCATCCTATTGCAAGGAAGCCTTGGTAACCTTCTCGCACTTGGTTTTGTTTTGTTTTGTTTTGTTTTTGAGGAACATTAGCCCTGAGCTAACTGCCGCCAATCTTCCTCTTTTTGCTGAGGAAGGTTGGCCCTGAGCTTACATCCGTGCCCATCTTCCTCCACTTTATATGTGGGACCCCTACCACAGCATGGCGTGCCAAGCAGGGCCATGTCCGCACCGTGGATCCGAACTGGCGAACCCCGGGCTGCTGAAGCAGAACGTGTGCACTTAACTGCTGTGCCACCGGGCCAGCCGCATCTTCCCGCACTTGTTGGATGCTACTTCCAGGACTAAAGTGATAATAGGCAGCTGGGGATGGAGGCTCAGCGTCTGGGAGAGATTCTGTTTCCAGAAGAGGCCAGTGTGTGGCCAGTAATTGCTGCTCTAATACGGCAGAATGCAGGGCCAAGGAGGCGGGCTTCTTGCATCAGGAACCCACAGACAACTTATGCACGTCCTGGGTTTTCCAGAGACTCCAGGAAGCATGAGAGGAGGTTGCCGAAGCCTCTTCCCCACAAGAGTCTCTGAGGGCTCTAGTGGGAGGGCCTGTTGATTTTAATTTGGACAGCTCCTAGAGTCCTTTGTTGGAGGGGGTCCCCACTGAAGCTGGGCTCATTTATAAGTCACAGCATAAATGGCCTTAAGTAAAATTTGTAGACAAGGACTATATTGCCTCCAGAAGCAAAAAGGGATCACATGATATTGGATTGTACGTCCTTCACAAGTGTGTCAAACAAATGTCCTCGAAGGAGGAGGTCACAAAAGTCATGTCATGCCTGTACTCCTGGAGAAAGGGGGATCCGGTGAAGGTCTGTCTGCAAAGACTGCCTGTGAGAGCAGAACAGCTTAGTCCCTGTGGGTAACAAGGCAAAAACATGTCCCCTCAGAGGTGATGGCAAACTGTGGCTCGGAGGATGTTGAAACAGGCTCTGAACAGAGCATATTAACCAAATCTATAACAGCAAAATATTCAGCCACGTGTAAATGTAGTTGGGCCCAGGAGGTTTAAGTGGACCAGGGTTTATTTCCATCAGGTACAGTCAGACACAAAGATACAGAAATAACTGTCACGAAGGAAGAAGCTTTCTCTCCTCACAGATTCCGAGCAAAAGAAGGCAGGGTACACCATGGAGGGCCACACAGGGCAGCACCAGGGTCGGTCAGGAGACAGAAGGAGCGAGGGGAAAACGTGGGCGAGAGCCTTTCGAGTGGATTCCACGGGAAGGAAGGAGTGAGGCAGGGTGAGCAGGTGTTGGCTTGGCTGGTTTGAATCATTTCAGTGGGCTCAGGGCACAGCAGTGTCCCTGGTTGTCTGGTCCCCGTCCCTGGGGTGACGAGGGCAAGGGAAGAGTGGCCCAGAGTGGAAGAGCCTCGGAGAGGAGGGGGTTGAGGGTGTTGACTCTAGATGATTACGTACGAAAGGATTGCTCAGAGGAGTCATTTACTATCTGTAGCAACTAGTTAACCCTGGCAGGGCAGTTCCTCCAAGGTTGCCGAGGCCTCGGATGTCAAAGCCTTAAATACAGAAACTAGAAAACATGCTCATTTCACTAGGTATAACCATAATTTCAGCCCTTGTGTAAAGTCCATGATGGTTTCCAAACTAGGGCATGTTAGCAGATGTTAAAGTTAGTTCAGAAACTATGTTGTGGAGGCACAAAGGCCAGTTAGAACCCTTTATCTTTTTGCCATATAAATTACTCTAGTAAATTTTCAATTTCTAATTGGGCCAAATTGTGAACCTTTCTGGAATTAGGTCTTTTGTGTGATTGCTTCCTCCGCACGTATCCAGGTTTCTCTCCTTTATTTATCTTTTGATTGGTCTGATGGTCACAGGATGCACTTGGGGCTGGGGGAGTGTCTTTCTGCTCTGCTCTTGTTTATCAGTTTTCCCTCCAGAGAGGCTCAGGTCGGGAGCATCAGGGTTAGGGCCTCTCTCACAGCAATGGTTGTATTTAAGTCAGGTTTGAATTAACACCTTCACTGTGCCACAGGGGTGCTGTGCATTGTTTTCCTCATAACCCTGAGGATCAGAGTTTTGTGCCACCCCGGCTTAGGTGACAGGGTGCATTGGAGGAGCCCAGGGCCCCCAGCATGCAGACGTTGAGGGGTGGAAGCCATCTTCTGCTGCAGCCCTACCTTCTCCCCGCTGGGCACTGCTTCCCTCCCCCCACCTTCTCTCTGTACTTATTCCCTCGGGATATTTTTGCCTGGAGAGTCACAGTGTTTGTGTTTCTCCATCGGATGACATGTGGGCAGAACTTCAGGGTGGTTATGTGGAAAGGAACCAGGTGTCGGGCCTCAAAGACAAGTGTTCTTTCCCTCCAGGAATGCCAGTCAATCTCCCCAGTGTTGAAGTCCACATCCAGGAGGTCATTTTGTCTATGGCCGAGGTGGGGGCCTCGAGCCCCTTGATGACCAGATTAGTCCTTTGGCATGCTGGTCAGGAACAACGCTAAGCACAGCCCAAGTGTGCTGGTTCAGAGTTTCGCATTGGGAGAGAAGTAGAACACCACACGCTCCCCCATAGACACTTGTTCTTTTTGATCTGTGCCTGGGCCATGGGCTCCCATGCTCGTGGACCTCGAAACCCTTATGGGTCTGGAGAGCCCCTGACAGCAGCATGATGAGCAGCAGCACAGGAGATGGGTGAGCTCACTGCCTTTGCCTGAACAGCCCTGACTCTGGAGGGAACCAGGGAGTCATTCTGAAATCTTCCTGGGGTCATGGCCTTCTCCTTTCCTCAAGCCAAACAAGGGGTCATCCCCAGGACTGTGCTGGGGGGACACTTTCCCAAACAGTGTCTCTGTGACCGCCCCAAGCAGCCACTGATGGTCATCAGACTAGACACAGTGACTAAGGAGCATCAGCCTGAGATTCAGGAAATGGAACTCAAGCATCCACCAGTTAGGAGGTTGTGTTGTCGCTGCCCTCAGGTAGGAGGCTGGGAGACCACCTGCCAGACACAGGCCACACCTGATGGCACCTCACTCTGGGATAGAGTCAACTAAGAATAAGTCTTGCTTTCTGGGGAAGAATGAGACACTGGGGTGGGGAAGAGATGGCAGCATCCACTTGAGAGAACAGAACATGAGCTAAAGCCCAAGCTGGCCGGCAATGGGCCCTCACTCCCCAGATAGTAACTGCTGCCAATGACCCCGATAGTTAGCAAAGGAGTAGTTAGTGAGCACTGCCCAGGTGTCCTCAGGTGAGGTTGGGCCATCCTCCTTGTGATGCCAACTGTTTTAGTCACTTCACTCCATTGGTGAGAGGGAGATTTCCACCCTAGACTCATGGGGCTGGCTAAACACAGTACACTCGACAGTGGACAGGTGGAATGGACAGCAGTTTATTAGTTTATCATATATTCTCACAGCCCCAGGAGGAGGACAGCACACACCATGCAGGGCCACACGGGGACTGCACTTGGGAACAGATGGAACAAGCAGAGGTTTGGGTAGGAACAGGACTGTGTGGTAACAAGAGGGTGAAGTGAGCCCTGGTTCCCACAGGAGGGTGTGGTGGGCTTGTTGGAATGATTCTCTGATAGGGAACTGAAGCCTGAGGTCAGGAACAAGCAGGCACTGTGTCTGCTCCCTGTGATGAGAAGGGGTGTTTGGCCAGGGGACCTTATCTGTGGGAGAAGAGGGGGCAGAGGAGTGGGGAATTGCAGTTAGGCCATTTGAAGTCCCCTTGATTTATCAGATGTCAAGACAGGTCATAATATTGAATCTTAATTTCATGCTTTATGTCACAAGAAGTTATTAAAAATAATTCTTGGCTCTGGCCCGGTGGTATGATGGTTAAGTTGGTGCACTCCGCTTCGGTGGCTCAGAATTCACCAGTTTGGATCCCAGACACAGACCTATGCATCGCTTATCAAGCCATGCTGTGGCAGGTGCTCCACATACAAAGTAGAAGAAGATGGTCACAGATGTTAGCTCAGGTCCAATCTTCCTCAAAAAAGAAAATTAAATTAATAAGTAATTCTTCCTAGAAGTGATAACACAGTTCAGCAATATGCTAGGATAGAAAATAAACATGTAAAAGTCAGTTGTATTTCTATGTACTAGCAATGAACATGTGCATAGGACACCAAAATTAAAAGTACACTTGGGATCACTAATAAAAATAAAAGACTTAGGTGTAAATCCAACAAAACATGTCCAGGACTTGTATGGCGAACTCTACACAACACTGATAATAGCAGTGAAACAGCTAAATAAGTGGAGAAAAATACCATGTTCCTGAATTGGAAGACGAAATATAGTAAAGATGTCAATACTCCGTAACTGTTATACAGATTTAATGCAATCAAAATCCAGTAAATTGGTTTTGTAGCTAGAGACAAAGTAATTCCAAAATCTGTACGGAAAGAGAAAGGAATTAAAATAGCTTAAACAACTCTGACAAGGAAGAAGTGGGAGTAATCGAGCTACTCAGTTTCATAACTTATTACACAGGTACCGTAAGCAAGACTGTGTAATATTTGCAGAGGGATTGACACATAGATCAATGGAACTGAACAAAGAACCCAGATATAGTCCCAACAAATATGCCCCACTGATTTTTGACAAAGGAGCAACAGCAGTTCAATGGAAGAAAGTTGGTCTTCCAAGAGACTAGAGCTACTTAAGGCTTGGGAGCAAATCACAGGTCAAAACTTAGGCAAATGGAAACACAGGGAAGGAAGAAAATGGTTGACTGAGGTACTACCAGGTGGTGATGGAAAGGGAGGGATAGTTGGCGCCTAGCTCAGGAGTAAAGTTGCAACTACCCAATGAGAGCTTATTTCATCTTTCTGAATTTAGCTGCTTCTGATTGACCATTTCCACAGACGCTGGTGATTTTCCCGTCAGCTACCACACTCCAAACTCAGGTCACCACTAATTGTGTATACGGTGCCCCAGACTCCGTTAGCCTTCCCATTAGCATCGTTCTCAGGCTATATGAGATGGCAAGATGGCTCTCAGTAGCTTGAAAGGTACATCCTCCCAGGTTCAAGTCTGGCCAAAAAGAGAGCTCTTCCAGACTTAGTAACTCCTGGTTTGGTTCAACTCCTTGGATTCGTTCAGATTGGACTCACCTGGTCACCGCCCTCCCTTGCCCCAACACACACATACACGCAATCCTAAAGTATCACTGGGGTGTTCTGGGTATCATTGCCAGGCCGCGGTAAGGTTCTGCCCCCCGTGCCAAGCATGGAGCCTCATGTGATACAAGTGGACTGAAAGGAGAGTTTAGTTCTTCAGAATAAACTCTAGCTGTTGTTCGAGAAGAAAGCAATCCTGGACAGCCAAGGCAGCAAATGTCCACTTGAGCCTCATGGGGAGAAAGGCCATGGTTCATGCCCAGCTTTCTCTCCCAATATTAGTGTTCACAGGGATCGAAACTCCAGTTTCTCTTTTCTTGACTTTGTCAGAGGAGACAGATTAGCCGGCAGCCACCTTCTCTGGCTGGGACATTGTTCATGGCTCCCCCAGTACAGTCGCAAACTTGGAGGCATCATGCAGCTTGAGATGGTTAAGCTCACCATTTCCAGACTCTACTGCTATGTCCTAAAGTTTCAGCCCCTTGATCAGGAGCTTAAATGGAATGAGCTGGCCCTGCCTGAGGGAAGCCTTTGGGGTGGCCTCACAATGAAAAACTGACCAGAGTCCTCTGAATCACCAGTTTTTCTGAATCAGAGGCTCAGCAAAGAACACAAGAATTCTTTGCTCATCGATCAACAGAGGTGTATTGGTGCGGCTGCCTCCACCTTCTTCCAGTCCCCCTCAGCCTCCTCATCTAGACGGATGGGATACACACCTTCTACTGTGTGTTGTTGACACTTCATACCCACTCACACGTGTGGACTGTGTATGCTGCTGACCCGACGACTATGCTTGTTCAGTGGCTTGCAATACCCTCTAGGCTGAGGATGAGTCAAAGAAAGTGGTGTATTTCATCTGCTAACCTCTCCCCTTGGCTAAACTGCCCCACCTCAGCCTCGCCCAAGGTCATTTCTACTTTGCGAATCAGTGACACCCATTGGTTCCTCAACTGAATGAACGGGAAGCAAGCTTTTAATATCTGATCTCACCCCGAGGGAGACAGGAGTCCTGGGTTTCTGTTGTTGTGGTTGGTTGGTTGGGAGGTGTCCACGTCCGCCGCCGGAGGGGGGGCGGGGCAAAGGCCAGGGAGCATCTGGGCGGCGGGCGTGCGCGCGCGCGAAGAGCGCGCGGCTGCTGGGCCGCCTTGCGGGGAGGCGTCGGCGAGCCGCGCCTGGCCAGAGCCGAGCCCGGCGGAGTCCGGCCGCGCTCTGCTGCTCTCTCCCGGGCCGGGCTCGTCCGTGGACGCCGCTCCGTGTCCCCGCTGGGCACAGCAGCCCGGGCCCTCCACAGCCATGGCCGCTAGCCTGAGGAGGCCCTCCTTCAGCTCCCGCTCTTCCTGCTCGCCGGACACGGACGACCAGGGCGCCTGCGAAGACGATGCCATCTGGGAGAGGTACCTGGGGGCGTGGGCCTGGGGGCTGGTGGGAGGCGAGCGTGTCCCTGAGGAATAGGCTTGTGCGCCGAGAGGTGCCCGTCAGGTCGCGGGACAGCTGTGCGGCGCGCGGAGCGAGGGGGGTCTCTTCGTGCGCGTCACGCGTTCATGGAACGGGCGGTGTGTGCCGGGCACGGGGCCAGCCTGGGGATGCGGTGCCCGGGAGTCGGGCGCTGAAGCGGCCCCCGTGGTCTTGGCTCCTTGGAAGGACAGACGCGAAGTCGATAAGGACACTGGTCTCGAGGCGTTCTGAGGAGTGCAGGTCTCCCTGTTTTAGAGGCTACGTTCCGTTGGGGTTTTCATGAAGCCTGTTGTGCCCCTGAAGCTGAGGCCGGTTCAGGGGAAGTGGCCTGTCCAGGGCCACATAATATTTGTGTGCAGAGCCAGTGCTTTCCAAAGCCCTTGACTGTGCAGAAGTCTACCTGTTAGGGGTGCAGTGGGGGCTGTCCGGGGAGCGTTGTGAGCACAGGTATGTGTCCCACACTTGAAAGTCTGGCAAAGAAAGCGTGAGGCTCGAGGGTGCTCCGTTCGTTCCCGCCTTCCACAGAAAGTCCGGAGAGTTGACTTTGGGACAAGTCCTTCCTTTCCTCTGGTCGGTGCGTGTTCAGTGGTCTGGACACTTGGTGAGCAAGACTGACAGGGTGTTTGACGTACTGGGCCTCACAGCCTAGTTGGAAAGGACAGACAGGCAGCAACTAATTACCTAGGAGATACGTGAAAGCAATTTTGTGTTGAGTGTTGAAAAATACAGCATTTACTGTTAGACTTTGTGACTTAGGCAGTGATGTTCAAGCTGAGAGCAGATGCCTAAAAGAAAAGGAGGACTTGTGCGGGAGAGTGTTGGGACAGGGCAAGGAAGGAGTATGGCCTGTCAGAGGAGCTGAAAGAGTGCCCTGGAGACTGGGGCCGCGTAGGGACTTAGGGTGGGGAAAACAAAACTTTTCGATTAAAGCTGGCGCTTTCTATAGGTTTATGGAGACCAAGCATGGTGATTCAGAACATGGACTCTGGAGCCAGACTCTGTCAAATGGGTCCTAGCTCTGCCACCTACGGGCTGTGTGAACTTGGGCAAGTTACCGTACCATTCTGTGTTGCATTCATGGGAGGAGATGAGTTCAGAGTCTGCTTACACTGCCATCTTGACAAGATCCGCCACTCCTACACTTCTGTTACTTCTGTTTTCATTTTCTCCCTCCTTTGGTACAGAGCCCATCTGGGGACCCTGCTGAGCTTATCTGTCTCATGGGGGTTGTGGGGATTAAATGTAGAGTGCTTCCAACAATACTTGGCACACAGTAGGTGTTCAGGTTTGGTAGTTATTGTCATGACCACCACCCCCATCATCATCAAAGCATCATCATCGCCATCACCATCACCATCATCATCATCATCATGGCCTCATGCTATCACTCCTACAGTCTGATAGTTAGGACTCTTCAGATTGGATATACTAGATTTATGCCTAATAATTCCACTTGTTTCAGCAGATATCTGTTGAGTGCTTACCATGATAGCTAAATTCTCCCCACTCCCCATTCTCTCGTCTCCTTATCTTCCCCATCGTGCTGCGACCCTAAGTCAGCTCTCCACTCTTAATTTTTTTAACAATGACCCCCCAAAGCCTCACAGTGTCCTTGAAATTACCACTCCATAGTCGCCAGCCTCCTCTATTTCCTCAGCCTCTTCTTAGCCCTTCCCTCCCTCTCTTTGCCTTGGCCCTGGCCCTGCCTATGGAATATCCTTTTCTTGAAGCCCTGTCAAGTGGTGCCTGCAGATCTCAGGATTAGGGGGTATGTGATTTATGTCCTCTCTGCTCTTTGTCCTCCCACACCATTTCTTTGAGATCCATAGTCCCCAGCTGGAGCACCCTCTCCTCCTCATTACTCTTTTCTGCCTAGGTAGTCCCCTATTTCATTGAAGACTTGATCGCCTGGCCCACAGCTTTCCTCTCTGCCTCAATTCTTGCTGTCATCCTGGTTGACTTCAGTGTGCATGCGGAGGACTGAGCCTGCACACGGGGTACTCATTTTCTTCAATACCTCATCTGTACTGCTGACCTCTTCTCATCCACCTGTCCCCATTCCCACCATAATACCCTGGATTTGCATCCTGATGCTGCACCACCTCACAAATGAGCAGTGCAGCACCCTCCAGCCCTGATCTCTTCTTTCCAGCTTGCTTGGTCACTTAATTCAGCTGTGCCCTCAGCATATTTTTCCTCAGGCCCTCCATGGTGTACTCTATCCTTTAGATGCTTCCTCTATGCTGTTACCTCTCAGTTGAGCTTGGACTTCATAGTCCATCCATGATTAATTCTCTTGGCAGTGCCTTCCTCTCCCTTGCCCTTCAGTCCCAGTAAACCCAAAACCAAACTACCCATTTTTGTCTTGAGTACTGGAGATA
This sequence comes from Equus przewalskii, assembly GCF_037783145.1. NCBI lineage: Eukaryota > Metazoa > Chordata > Mammalia > Perissodactyla > Equidae > Equus > Equus przewalskii. Next base: position 25,280,589 of record NC_091842.1, read on the forward strand.
GGACTCAGATCAGGGCAGCTGGGTACTGTTTTGAATTCGTGTCACCCCACCTCACCTGTGCCCTCACAGAGCCTGACCATTCTAGTATGATTCTCTTGTCAAGTCACTCTCCCATGCTCCAGAATATTTAACTCAGACATTTTCCACAAACTTCTGATTTACTCCCCCCAACCCTTCATTCTCAAGATAATATGGGTGATGTTTTGAGTATGCTTAACATAGAAAATAGAAGCCTTCAGATTGGAACTCCATTCACTTCCTCCAAGAAACTTAACCAACCTATCCTACTGTTAGAGTTGCAATGTCCTCCAGCAAAGACCACCAGAAATACATCAGTAGGTAAACCAGTTGGGTTTAATTACTCTTTGTAATGAGGGAGGCCTCACATCATGGGGAACTCTGGGGCCTATCAGGATGAGGGCGTTAGAAAGAACTTACAGGATTTGGGCTTTGGTTGGATAGTTTGGGGAGGGTTCAAGGAAGCAGGGATTTGCTCTGGACTGGGTGCTGATGGGAGGCAGGGACAATTCTGTGATTGTGTAGCTCAATCAATCCTTTCTAGAAGGAGTTGTGACTAGAGTGAGACAAACGCTGTAATTCATAAAGAAGCCACAGTTGCTCGCTTCAGGCAGGAGAGAGGGATGTTTGGTATTTTCTGGATGGCATGACGGCCTTGTGTTTGTCTGTTTAGGCAAAACGATGAAGTGGTCTTGTTTTGTCTCACGTCATCCCTGTTGCAGCATGACGTTGTGCTGGTGTCTGTGAGAAGTTTATGTCCGACAGGTGAACGGCATGGCTTGTGTGAGCACGAGGCCGGCTTCTAACAACAGGAAAGCCTGGCTCATGGTACCGGACCAGCTCCTGGATGTCAGCACTGCTTTTCTTCTTTTCACAGAGGAGGAAGTGAGTTTTAAAAAGATAAATAGGTGTTTGCCAGGCAGGAGAAAACAGCATGAGCTAAACAGGATGCAGATCGAAGCAGAATACTGGGTTAGGGGACGTTGACATCGGGTGGGGGAATGGGTGGCAAGAGAGAATTCCATTGAGGTTGTGGGAGAATGAGATGTAGAAGGTGTCAAGGCTAATGGAAGGTCGTGAGGGGTTTTAAGTGGAAGAACTGACATGATCTGGTGTGTGTTGTAGAAAACTCCCAGCAGCCGTGGGGGAGATGGGTGGTGACAGAGGGAAGGTCTGTGCTCTTTTCCGTCCCCACCGCTGCAGCCCTTGCTCAGGTCTGTTCTCTCACCTGGTCTATTGCACCACGTCCTTGTTGATGGATCTGCTTCTGGTCTAACCCCCTCCCCCAGCCCAGTGATCATGCTGTGGCCAGGGTGATTTAGCAGAATCACAAATCTTATCCTATCACTTTGTCAGTTACAACCTTTGATGCCCCATCAGCCATGAGGTAAAAACCTACAGGACGTTGCATGACACACCACACCTTTCATCATCTGATCGTGCCACCTGGATACCCATTGCCAATTGGGAAGATCCATTAGGATGTCTCAGAATGATCTCAAATTCATTATTTCCAAGACTGTGCTCTCGCATCATCTTCGCGTGTTCTCCTCCTTGTCACCCCACCCCAAAACCCAGTGAATGGGGCCGTTGTTCATTCAGTTCCCAAGTACCAAATGTAGGAGTCAGCTTGGAACTGCCCTTTGGTGTACCACCTTATGTGATCAATCACCCAGACCTGTTGATTTTATTTGTTCGATATTTCTGGAATCTACCTCCTTTTCTCCACCTCTGCTTCTGCCATCTCAGTCCCAGCTGAGGTCACCTGTGGGCTGAGCTGTGGCAGTAGTCTGGTGACTGAGGACCCCAGTCACTGTTCCCTCCTCCAAACCCATATCTCATAGTGAACCCAGAGGTTTGTAAAGGGCATATTTTATCCTGTCACTCCCTAGTTTACTAGCTTCTTGTGGCTGTTGTAGAAAGACCAAAGTTCCTTATGTGGTCTCCACAGCCCTGCCTGCTCTGTCCTACTTCTCCAGCCTCCCTTCACACCACTCCCCCCGTCCCTAAGGGGTCCTTTCTGTTCTTCAAATGTGCCCTGTTCCTGCCTCCCTTGGGGTCTTTCAGCACGCTGCTCCCTCTGCCCGCAATGCTTTCTCCCACCCTCCCTGCCTCAGTGGTTCCACGTATTCTCTCAGATGGAGGCAGCCACTCAACACTCTTTATTGAGTGCCTACTCAGTTTCTGGAGACAGTGTTCTAGCATGAATACAGAAGTGAACAAAATAGACAAAACTGGAGCTCTTAGGCAGCATTTATTCCAGGAGGGAGACAGCCAGAAAGACAATAAGGAAAATATTTGGCGTGTCAGGTGGTGATAGATGCAGTAGGAGTGTTGGAAGGAGTTGTGACTGGAGATGGGATGGCCAGGGAAGGCCCCAATGAAGTTAATGCTGGGGAAAGACTTGTGGAGGGTGAGGGAGTGAGTCCTGTGGATATATGGGGTAACGGTGTCCAGGCAGAGAGAACAGAGAGCAGAAAGGCCCTGAGGCAGGAGCTGGCCTCTCCTGTTCCAGGAGCCACAAGGCCAGCCTGAGTGAGATGGAGAAGAGTAGCAGATGGAATCTGGGTGGCCGTGGGTACAGATGCTGCAGGCTCTTGTAAGGCCCTAACTTTTCCTCTGAGGTAGGCACCATTGGAGGATTTTGAACTGCAGAAGGAGGTGACGTGACTTGAGTTTTCACAGGATCATGTCAGCTTCTCTGTGGAGAATAGACTGTAGGAGGCAAGGCTAGAAAAGGGAGATGAGTTAGTGGTACTGGAATATTCCAAGTCAGAGATGCTGTGGCTTGGATCAGGATGGTAGCAGAGCAAGTTCTGAGAGTCCGTCAGATTCTGGGTCCATTTTGAAGAGAGAATGAGCTGATATTATGTGCTGACAGACTGGATGTGGGGGAGACTGAGGAGTCAAAGATGACTCCAAGGTTTTTTGGTTTCTCTCAGATATGGATCCCTCAAGGAGGCCTTTCTGACACCTGCAGTCAAGATCTTGCCCCTGTTATATGTCCTCATGACACTCTCTGCATTGCCTTGGTGGTCATCAGCTCAGTTGTAACTCAGACATACTGTTTCATGCTTTTCTGTCTGACTAGAGTAAACATGATTCAGAGCAAGGACCATATCCGCCTATTGCCATGTGCATTGTAGACATATAATAATTTGTCAGATGGCTCAATGCAGATGCTCAAGATTACATTTCCTGATGAGATCTTAAAATTCTGTTTTTCTAGTTTTTAGTATTCTATGTTTTAGAGACAAGACCAGGGGCTATAAGGCTGAAATTCCATTGTGAATATCATAGAGGTCAATATGATTTCTCAATGAAATGGAAAAATGTCCTTCTTGACATGCAAGCGGGCCACTGGGTCACCTCTCAGGAAGGGTGGCCTTTTCCTGGGGGCCTTGGTCTTTCCAGCACACTGATCATATCTTCACAGCTGTGCCCCAGAGAGCAGGGCTGAAATTTTCATCTGAAATGTTTTGAAGGCAGGTGCTGCTGCTTTCTGCCCCAGAGATGATATGTCATTTTAGAACTAGAACATTCTAATGAGGATAAATTAGCTGCCAAACTTGCCCATCAAAATAGTCACATCATGGATTCTGTCTCCCCCATTTTTTAAAAAAGAATGAATGAAATTTTTGAAAATATCTGTGAAAGATAATGATCTTGGATCTAGAATATTAATATCACATCGTTTTTCCTCTTAAAAGCTTAATTTTTTAATGATGAAGTGAATACTTTTTCCACACTCAATAGTGTAATATAAACCTATTATATGTCTAATTTCACACAGATCCACCTCATTCTTTTTAATGGCTGCACAGTATTCGCAGTGTGATTGTAATTTTCTTGACCACTCTTCTATTGTTCATTTCAGTGGCTGTGATTTTGCTATTAAAATAGTGCTTTGATGATGATTTTTGCACGTGTGTTTGAGTTTTCCTATGAGATGGATTTCAGGGGAGAAGTTTCTGCAAAATGGTCCTCGAAAGAGGTTATATCAGTTTTTATTCCCATCCATAGTGAATGAGATGCTAATCGTGGAATATTCTCAGTTTCTTAAATTGTTTATCAACTGGCAGGTAGAAAATAATACCTTTTCCAAATTTGTATTTCTATAATCACTACAGAAACTTAGAATTTTTAGTCTGCTTACTATCGTTGATATTTTTTATGTGAGCCCTTTCTCTGTATCATTTTCCTACTGGGTTGTTGTCTTTTTCTTGTTTGGTTATTTGTATTTTTATTATTGATTTGTAAGAACTTTTTATATCAGGGATAGTAATCTGTTGCCTCTGTATTTGTTGCAATAATTTCTCTCAAACTGATGCTTATCTTTCAGTTTAGCTTGTATCGTACATTTCATAATACAGAAATTGTGAATCTTTATGGTGCAGAATCTGACAATCTAACTTTATGGCTTGTGGATTTCGGGTAATGCTTTGAAAGACTATTCTCAATCATTCTAACGTTTTCTTTTAGCACTTTTATGGTTTTGGCATCTATCTTTATTGTTTTATATGTTATAAAGTAGCAGTCTAACTTACTTTAGTCTCAAATTATTAGCCAGTTGTCCCTACACCATCTATTGAATGGTCTCTCCTTCCCCATTGATTTGAAACATCACTTGGATTATATACTAAATTCTTATCTATACTTCAACACAGGAATTCATTTGTCATTCTTGACTTCCAGTTGAAATTGCTTTTTTTCATTTTGACGCCTGAAAACTTTGACTTGCAAAGTAACTTAGATGTGTATTGATTTGGAGCTCCTATAGCTTATTTCTCAGGGTAAGAATAGGTTTGTACCAGGGATTAGCAGGATTTTTTAGTCTGTTTGAGCAGCTGTGCTCCAGGAAGAAAGAAAAGGAAGGGATATGAATGAAAGATGTGTGTCTGAGCCTGTCCTTTTTTTTTTTTTTGGAGGAAGATTAGCCCAGAGCTAACATTTACCGCCAATCCTCCTCTTTTTTCTGAAGAAGATGGGCCCTGACCTAACATCCATGCCTGTCTTCCTCTCTTTTATGTGGGACGCCTGCCACAGCATGGCTTGACAAGCGGTGTGTAGGTCCTCACCCAGGATCTGAACAGGCAAACCCTGGGCCGTCGAAGCAGAACATGTGAGCTTAACTGCTGTGGCGCCACCTGGCTGGCCCCTGCGCCTGTCCCTTTTCATCAGAAAAGCAATAGCTTTTTAGAAAGCTGTACCCTGTAGGCTTCTGCGTACTTCTCATTAGCCAGAACTAGGGCATGTGGTCCCACCTCTGGCTGCGGGAACATGTTGGGAGGTGAGAATTTCCAGTAGGGCAAATTGATACCTCAAACAAAATTGGGGTCCTCGTAGTAAGGAAGAAGGGGTGAGTGGATATTGAAAAGAGAAGTATCAGCTACATCTCTCATCTTCTTTTCCCCCCCAGAATTTCCCCAGGTGGTCTTGAGAAAGAGAGGGAGGAGACGGAAGAAGAGGGAGGTAGGAGAGAGGGGGAGAGAGAGAGAGAATTTATATAATAAAAAGCTCAAATCCTCAGCGTTCAGTTTGATGAGTGCTGACAATTGTACGTATCTGTGTATCACCACCAAGAGCAGGATACAAAATATTTCTAAAACTCCAGAAATTTCCCTTATATCTCTTTCTAGTTAGTCTCCTTACCCCCACCTAACAACTGTTTTCTGATTTCGGCTATCACAGATTAGATTTGCTTATGCTTGAACGTCATGTCAATGGACTAAGACAGTATATATTTTTTCTGTTTCTTTCACTCAACATATTCTTTGAGATTCATCCATGTTGTGTGTGTTGTCAAAGATGCACAAAGCCAGATACTAGTTAAAGTGGTAAGGGCAGATTTTAATCACTAATAACTACTGCAATAAGGAAAAGAGTCCAGTGTGAACTAAACCCAACTTTGATTTGTACAGGGGGCGTTTTAAAGGGAGAATGAGGGAATAAGGAGGATGGTGAGTAGAGTCAGAGAAGAGAAAAATTACACAAAGTGGGAAAGAGGGATTGGTCCATGTGAAACCATCTGAATTTGCTACCTGGGAGACTGGGGCCCTGTCTTTAAGCGTTGGTTGGAACAAACAGTAAATGCTTTTGCCAGCCTTGAGGTTTCTTAGGCAGGCACTTCAAGGGGGACTAGAGTCATCCTAGGGGTGTGGCTTTGAGCTGTTAGAAGCTATCTTAGAGTTTGTTCAAGTCTTTATAGAAAATGCCAAGTTTGAGGCCTGTCGAGAAGAGGGCTCAGAGGAGCCTGGCCAGAGTTTGGTCAGGGAGAGAACCTTTGTCAGTGTAAAATAGTTTGCTCCTTTTTATGTTGTGTGAATATACTCTGATTTGCTCATCCATTCACCTGATGTTGGACATTTGAGTTGTATCCAGTTTTTGACTGGATATTTTGTGAATAGGCTGCAATGAACATCCTTATCTGTCTTTCATTTCTCTAGGATAAATGTCTAGGAGTGGAATTGCTTAGTCAGAGGGTGGGTGTATATTTAATTGCCAGACTAATTTCCAAAGTGCTTTATCAGATTACATTTCCCACCAGCAACATATCAAAACTTCAGGTGCTTCATATCCTTGTTAACATTCGGTATTGTCAGTGGGGGTGAAATAGCATCTCATGATGAGTTTAAATTGCATTTCCCTGACGACTAATGATGTTAAACACCTTTTTGTGTGCTTGTTGGCCGGCCATTCCTACATCTTCTTTTGTGAACTGCATGGGAACCACTGGCAGTCATCTTGATTTGAGGACTGGAAAGAGACACATGTTAGAAACACCAGGAAGCAAGGAATTGTGGGAACTAGGATCAGATGTACTTGTGTTATGTCCTGTTGCATCTCCCCACCTTTTGTGCTGCGCATCACTGACCACGTCCAGCGTGCTGTTGAGATCAGTCCCAGGCTCCTGCCAGGCCCTCTGTGACCTCAGCTGGCTTCTCTCTGTAGAGTCCTCTCTGGTTTCTCCTGTTTTCTACTGTTCTCCAGCCCCCATGCCTACTTTCTGATACTAGAACGCTCCCAGTCCATTCCCACCCCACAGGGTTTCTATCTGCTGTTCCTCCCGTCTGGAATGCCTTTGCACAGCTGACTTTCTCCAATTCCCTAGGACTCAACTCAGCGTCCCCTTTTCAGAGAGGCCTTCCCTTTCACCTTCTCTAAAGTAGGTCCCTCTATCCTCCATACTGTTGAATCCTTCATTTGTTATAATCTCTTGTTTATGTTTGTCTCCGTCCCTTGTCTGTCTTGTCGCCACTGTATCTCCAATGCCTGGCACTTAGCAGACACTCAGTAAATATTGCTTGACTGAAACAATAATATTTAGTCGACTGATAATACAGAATTGAGAGGAATAGAAACTGCACCTTGTTATCCAAGAGGCAATAATAAGTCCAGGAAGGAGCGCTTAGAGGGAGGCAAATTGACCAGCTTTTCAGCAGTTGCTTAGCAGTGGAGTGAGTGCCTTCTTTGTGGGGAGTAGTCAAGCAGTGGCTTAATACTGTTGAAAGCATTCTTGCGCTGGGTGTTGGGGTTGACTAGATCATTTCTAAGGCCCCTTCCTACCCTTAACCTGTTTGGTTTGTGTTCTCATCACTGCTCTACGACTCCTGCCTCAACTGCAGGTATGGCTTTTACCACCAGATGGCACCAGAGGATTCCTTTGAAATCAGTGTTCATCACATGGCCACGAACAGTGAGAAAACACATTTCATTGCACTTAGACCCCCAACATGTGCTTGAAACAAAAGCTTCACGAAACAGTCTTAACCCTTACTATGTGTAATGCATGCGTATATTTTCCGTTTTACTTTGTTTTTTTAAATGCAGACTTATATAGCATTAAACTGATTTAATATTAAAACAGCTCACTGTTGGAAAAGCACTATTTTAGATAACTGAGCAAGTTTAATCTTGTAAAATTTGTGGATCTGCTGTTTTCCTTGGACATCTGGGCTTATAGCAAATTGTGTCCCTTAGTGAGTCTTTGTGTGTTTCTGTGCTGAGTTGTTGTATCGAGTAGCTGAGCATATGCTTCCTTATGAGTGTCTATGGATGTACAAATATGGATGGAGAGACTGTGGGGGACATGTTTGTAGGGAATTCAGCACCTATTGCAGTCAAGGCAGCAGCAAGCCTTGTGAGTAGATGTAAAGAAAAGATGGTATCGGCTTCTGGGGGCTCAGAATCCAGCTGGGTGAGATTCCCACCCCCCCCCCCCCAGACACATACCCATATCTTAATTTTCAGCTTACTTGTCAAGCAACATGGAGATGAGTGTATTGTTCGGGTTATCACTTAGGATGCTTCAGGTTGCAAGTAACAGAAGCCGGGCTCAAGTTGGCTCAAATGGTGAAGATGTTTATTATCTCATGAACTATCCGTTGAGAGGTAGAGCAGGCTCCAGGTCCACAGGGGTGTGGCAATGGCACTGCCTTAGGGATCCAGGTTCCCTCCGTGACTTCTCAGTTGTCCCGATGCTGGTTTCACTCATGGTTGCCAGAAGACTTCCAGTGACAATCTGGGCTTCAGCTCCTAGGCTTGGAATACTAAAAACTTAATTCCTTGTAGTGTACACTGAGGTAGAGAGAGTTTAGGTTACTGTAGCATTTTCCAGGTTGTAGCTATTTTGTTTATTTGCCCCTGGTTTCCCCACTATGACCTCCTTAAGGGACATGAAATGACTGGCACTTAACACAGAGTTGGGAGAAGTACTTAGGTAGTTGTTAGTGATGTTTGCCAGATGCTTCTGGGTCTCCCTTCTCTGGACACAGCACTTTTGGTTGAGTAGAGTTATCTGACTAGATCTGGCCAGTGAGTTTGCTAAGTGAATAAACAGTTGCAAGTCTTCCATATGAAGTATGAGGTGAGGTTATTTGCTATTTATGGTTCTGGGAAAGGAATTAGTGATATGAGGAAAGAGAGAGGTGAAAAATGAACACTGTGGGAAACATGATGGGTGTGTATGTGAATAAAAAGGTGAATGAATGAGTGTTTAAATTTGTGGTGGAGCACCAAATGTGTGTGTGTGTGTTTGTTTGTTTTGGTGAGGAAGATTGGCCCTGAGCTCACATCTGTTGCCAGCCTTCCTCTTTTTGCTTGAGGAAGATTGTTGCTGAGCTAACATCTTTTCCAGTCTTCCTCCATTTTGTATGTGGGATGCCACCACAGCATGGATTGGTGAACATTGTGTAGGTCAGTGCCCGGGATCAGAACCTGCAAACCCTGGGCCGCCGAACTGGAGCACATGAACTTAACCACTGTGCCACCACACCAGCCCCTGGTTGGCCTTTTGAGGCAGATAATTTTCCTCTAGATCCTTGACCTGGCTCCTGGGAACCTGGCCTGAACCTGCTCTCTACTCCTGCCTCCTTTTTCATCCCTTTCAGGTTTGCAGTAAGCATTGGCCACTGGCATGACCCTTATATCCAGCATTTTGTGAGACTGTCTAAAGAGAGGAAGGCCCCTGAGATTAACAGAGGCAAGTGACCATCCCCCTCCCAGGATCTCCTCATCAGCCGAGAGGCCTGAGGTTTTAGGGACTCATTCTTAGAGAGTTCCGGTGTGCACTCTCTCCACTAGTATATGGAGTGCTAATTTCCCAACATCCTCACCAACACAGTGTATTATAGAACTGTTGAATCTTTGTTAATCTGATACTTGAAAAATGGTATCTTATAGTAATTTTATTTTATATTCCTCTTATTTACGGGTAAGGTTGAAGATCGTTTTCCTATGTTTAAAAGCCATTCATATATCTTTTACTGTGAATGGTCTATTTTGCTGCCTTATTAAAGTGTTAGTAACAGTATTAGGCTCTGCAAATAATTTCCATCAAGGAAGTCACAGAATTTGAGACAGGAGTATGGCTTAGCCTCAGCCAGACTGAGAAACTGACCAGGTAATTCTTGTGTATGCTGGGAATCTTGGCCCTAAGGATGGATCCTGTAGGTAGGTTCTTTCAGAAATACAAAGAAATTTTGAAGTGGAGGTTCCTGAGAATAAGGAAGGACATGGTATTTCCTTTGAGCTGAGGGTGAATCCAGGCATCTGTAAGATTGGGCGAGGCCTGGCAAAGAGGCCTTAAGCCTCCCTCCTGTGCTCTTGAGGCAGATTTCCTTCGGAATGCTGCAGAGGGACACACCATGGCACTTGACTCTGTGCTTCGGGCAGCATGTCAGCCCTCCTTCCTTCCTTCTTCCTCCCCCTGGGTTTGCCTGTGTACTGGGGACCTGCAGCCCAATAGGAGAGTGCTTCCCAAACAGCGTGTGGTGAGGATCTCTTTTCCCCCAGTATCCAATCCATTGTGGATGACATTTCTGTAAAATACAATAAAAATGATTTACTAGCAAAATAAAATGAATAAGACAGGCAAAATACAAGCCCAAATTATTTATTAGTAGATTCAACAGGCATAATATTTCTCTGTCAAATTGCAATAAACATTTCTAAATGCCACTCTCAAATTGTGTTCGTGAAATAGTCACACTTAGAGCAGCCGGCCTCAGAACACAGACAGACTTTATCTTCCTTCGTCCTTCTTTATTTCTCATCTCCTTTGCCCAGCTCCCCACCCCGGAGCTTAACAAGTCAGTTTCTTAGACAAGCATTCCTCCCCCAATCTGTCATGCCGTGTTACAAACACCGAGGCTCTAACCCATACAGGGTAGAGATGACAGGAACACAATAAGAAGTGTGGCTTTCTTTGCTTGGACACTCATCCATCCAATTTCCTGACCTAAAAATATTATTTTGCATATGATGTTGCAATTTCGAGTTTTACCACACTACTGAGTAGCTTTTACTATAGCTATGAAAGGGCGCATTTCCTAGAGGAACATTTAGATCAGATGTTTTGATGTAAAACACTTGTCTTTCGTAAGTAAAATATAGGGCATTTTATTTTTCTTATGAGAGTTAATTCTACTATTAAATAGATTGTACTTTGATTCAAACATCTGAAAAGAAAAAGGAAGAGAATTTAAAATTTGCTATTTCTCCTATAAAGTCACGGATAATCCACCGACCCCAAGGAAGGGCAGAAGTGCTCTGTTTGGCTCTCCTGCTGCAGAGAGCTTTGCAGGGATTATTTCTCATCACTGAGTGACAGCTTGTTTCTGTCTCTCTCTGAGGATATTTTGCTCGTGTCCATGGCGTCACTCAGCTTATAAGGGCATTTCTACGGAAGACAGAATGTCAGTGCCAAATTATAAACCTGGGGGCTGGGATGGACACCACCTTCTGGACATTAAAGGTAAGTGAAAATTCCCCCTCTTCTTTCCCCAACTGTTTAATTTTGTGAAGATGTTCACCTGGCTCAAAAATTTTAAAAATGTATTAAAAGGGATGCAGTGACAGCTTGTCTCCCACCTCTGTCCCCACCTGCTCACACGCCCCCGACAACCCCCATCAGACCCGTACTTTATCTCACTGGGGCCCCAGTGAAGGATTGTGGGTTGTTTCTCATCTTTTGCTGTTACAAACAGGGTTATAATAAACATCCTTGTGTACATTTCCCTCTGCACATGTGGAAATATATCAGGAGAAAAAATTCTGCCAGTGGAATTGCTGAGACAAAGAGCACGTGCATTTGTAATTTTGATGATAACTAAGATTTTATTGTCGGCACAGCAGTGTCTTAGGTGAAATTTGGAGATTTGCAAGGCTGGGTGATGATAATACGATACAACGCCCTTCTGTAGCCAATCTCTGATTTGATCCCTTAACTGCTATGTCAGGGTTCAAGAGCAGGTGTAATTACACCCACTCACAGGAAAGGAAACTTGCATCTAATTAGTGGCAGAACCAGGACTAAAGCACCGACCTTTGACTCCTAGGCTGGAATTTTAGGTACAAACGTTAGCCCTCCAAAGATTTTACTGATTACATTTTCTTTTTTGTAGGTTTGTACATATTTTTCCAGAGGCTTCTGTCAGGTCAGTCATGTGGCAGTAATGGGTATGTACATTTCCCCAGATTTCTCCAGGCGTACACCAAGATAAATTACAGTGTGTGGGCATAACCCGACCTGCATATCTGTTTTGTCCCTAGTCAGCTCACCTGATAAGATGGTCTTTGGTCATCAGAGCTCCCAACCTTTCTCTTACTCAAGCGAGAAGTCGGTGGCATCAACGTGGTCTTAGCATTAACCGTTTGTCTCTGCATTCTTCATTTAGGATAGGATAACTGACATTTATGAGGTGCTTTTACATACATGGCCTCATGAATTAACATGAGAGCTCTGTGAGAGGGGAGAGTTTTACACAGATGGGGAAAGTGGGGCTGCGAGAACTTGTGTCTTCCCCCAAATTGCATATCTGGTGGCATTGGAATGTGGAACAAACATCGGAGCTCAGCTCATCGAACTCCAGACTCCTTCCCCTTTCCTCTACACACAGCCCTGTGGGTGTTCCAGGGGTTCCTTTCTGTAGGTTGATTGTGCCTCTGTAAGGCAGGGACTGGGGCGTAGCAGAAGGAACTGGAAGAGAATGCAGTGTAAGTGAATGTGCAGTGTCAGTGTTCACAGGGGCCGTTGGAGAAATCCCTCCTTTGGGCCTGATGCCCTTTTGACTGGTCACATGGTTTGACTTTTTGCCCCTGTCTTGCAAGTGAGTTAATAATTAATAAATTTGAGATTTTTATTTCTGAGCAAGGTACACTTATGTGCCCCTTCCACGAAGAAGGTTGTCTGTCAGTAGTGAGGAAGGAGAAAAGCACAGGGTCTGAAAGTCTTTTCTGGAAGTTTTTCATTTTGTTTGATAATTATATTTGTCTGAAGGGATTTTTTAAAATCTAAAGTTCCTTTTTTTAAAAAAAAAAAAATATTATGCTTTTTTGCTCTTTTAGAGCAGAGGTTGTACGGGCCAAATCTAGCCTACCACCTGTTTTTTTTTTTTTTTTTATTGAGGTCATAATAGTTTATAACATTAGGAAATTTCAGTTGTACATTATTATTTGTCAGTCACCGTATAAATGTGCCCCTTTATCCCTCATGCCCACCCCCATCCCCTTTCTGCTCTGGTAATCACTAATCTGTTTTCTTTGTCCATGTATTTGTTTATCTTCCACATATAAGTGAAATCATCCAGTATTTTTCTTTCTCTGTCTGGCTTCATACCCTCAAGGTCCATCCATGTTATTGCAAAGGGGATTATTTTTGTTTTTTCATGGCTGAGTAGTATTCCATTGCATGTATGTACCACATTTTCTTTATCCATTCATAAGTGGACGTGCACTTGGGTTGCTTCCATGTCTTGGCTGTTGTGAATAATGCTGCAATGAACATAACATGAAGCACACACGTTATTGAAACCATTAGTCTATTTATCCGTAAATTAAGAATAGAGAGCTTAATTGAATAAGGGTGCACAAGTCTCTTTGAATTGTTGATTTCAAGTTCTTTGGATAAATACCCAGTATTGGGATAGCTGAGTCATAGGGTATTTCTATTTTTAATTTTTTGGTAAATCTCCATACTGTTTTCCATAGTGGCTGTACCAGTTTGCATTCTCACCAGCAGTATATGAGGGTTCCCTTTTCTCCACATCCTCTCCAACATTTGTTGTTTTTTGTGTTGATAATTATAGCCATCTAACAGGTGTAAGGTGTAGTGTTTTTTTTTTTTTTTGAGGAACATTAGCCCTGAGCTAACATCTGCCACCAATCCTCCTCTTTTTGCTGAGGAAGGCTGGCCCTGAGCTAACATCTGTGCCCATGTTCCTCTATTTTATACGTGGGATGCCTGCCACAGCATGGCTTGATAAGCAGTGCATAGGTCCACACCCGGAATCTGAACCAGCAACCCCCGGGCCGCTGAAGCAGAATGTGTGAACTTAACCACTGAGTTACCGGGCTGGCCCCTGTAAGGTGTAGTTTGATTTGCATTTCCATGATTATTAGTGATGTTGAACATCTTTTCATGTGCCTATTGGCCATCTGTATATCTTCTTTGGAAAAATGTCTGTTCATATCCTCTGCCCATTTTTCTATCGGATTGTTTGTTTTGTTTGTTGTTGAATTGTGTGTGTTCTTTATGTATTTTGGAGATTAACCCTTTGTCACATACATGATTTGCAAATGTTTTCTCCCAGTTGGTGGGTTGTCTTTTCGTTTTGTTCATTGTTTCCTTTGCCTTGCAGAAGCTCTTTAGTCTTATGAAATCCGTTTGTTTATTTTTTCTTTTGTTTCCCTTACCCAAGTAGACGTGGTATTTGAAAAGATTCTTCTAAGACTGATGTCAAAGACTATACTGTCTATCTTTTCTTCTAGGAGTTTTATGGTTTCGAGTCTTACCTTCAAGTCTTTAATCCATTTTGAGTTAATTTTTGTGTATGGGGAAAGAGAATGGTCTACTTCGATTCTTTCACATGTGGCTGTCCAGTTTTACCAATATGATTTATTGAAGAGACTCTCTTTTCTCTATTGTATGTTCTTAGCTCCTTTGTCAAAGATTAGCTGTCCGTTGATGTGTGGTTTTATATCTGGGCTTTCAGTTCTGTTCCATTGATCTGTGTGCCTGTTTTTGTGCCAGTACCATGCTGTTTTGGTTACTATAGCTTTGTAGTATATTTTGAAGTCACGGATTGTGATGCTTTATTCTTTTTTCTCAGAATTTCTTTAGCTACTTGGGTCTCTTGTTGTCTCATGTGAATTTTAGGTTTCTTTGTTCTATTTCTGTGAAGAATGTCATTGGGATTGCATTGAATCTGTAGATTGCCTTAGGTAGCATGGACATTTTAACTATGTTTATTCTTCCAATCCATGTGCCTGGAATCTCTTTCCATCTCTTTATGTCATCATCAATTTCTTTCAATAATGTCTTTAGTTTTCATTGTATAGGTCTTTCACCTCCTTGGTTAAATTTATTCCTAGATATTTTATTATTTTTGTTGTGATTGTAAATTGGATTGTATTCTTGAGTTCTCTTTCTGTTAGTTCGTTATTAGAGTATAGAAATGCAACTGATTTTTGTAAGTTGATTTTGTACCCTGCAACTTTGCTGTAGTTGCTGATGGTTTCTGATATTTTTCTGATGGATTCTTTAGGGTTTTCTATATATAAAATTATGTCATCTGCAGACTGAGAGTTTCACTTCTTCCTTGCCAATTTGGATACCCTTTATTTCTTTTTCTTGCCTAATTGCTCTGGCCCAAACTGTCAGTACTATGTTGAATGACAGTGGCAAGAATGGGCACTGTTGTCTTGTTAGTGTTCTCAGCGGGATGGCTTTCAGTTTTTCCCCTTGAGTAGTTTGTCATATATGGCCTTTACTATGTTGAGGTACTTTCCTTCTATGCCCATCTTATTGAGAGTTTTTATCATAAATGGATGCTGGATCTTGTGAAATGCTTTCTCTGCATGTATTGGGATGATCATGCGGTTTTTATTCCTCGTTTTGTTAACATTGGTGTGTCACATTGATTGATTTGCAGATGTTGAATCATCCCTGTGTCCCTGATATAAATCCCACTTGATTATGGTGTATGATCCTTTTAATGTATTGCTATATTTGGTTTGCCAATGTTTTGTTGAAGATTTTTGCATCTATATTCATTAGTGATACCAGCTTGTTATTTTCCTATCTTGTGTTGTCCTTGTCTGGCTTTGGGATCAGGGTATGTTGGCCTCATAAAATATATTAGAAAGTGTTCTGTCTTCTTCAGTTTTTTGGAATAGTTTGAGAAGGATAGGTACTAAATCTTCTTTGAATATTTGGTAGGATTCTCCACGGGAGCCATCTGGTCCTGGACTTTTATTTTTGGGAGGCTTTTCCTTACTGTTTCAATCTCTGTACTTGTGATTGGTGTGTTCAGATTCTCTGTTTCTTCTTGGTTCAATTTGGGAGGTTGTAAGAGTCTAAGAATTTATCCGTTTCTTCTAGATTGTCCACTTTGTTGGCATATAGTTTTTCATGGTATTCTCTTATAGTCCTTTGTATTTCTGTGATAGCCGTTGTAATTTCTCCTCTTTCATTTCTAATTTTATTTTGAACATTCTCTCTTTTTCTCTTGGTGAGTCTGGCTAAGGGTTTGTCAGTTTTGTTTATCTTCTCAAAGAACCAGCTCTTAGTTTCATTGATCCTTTCTACTGTTTTTTTTGGTTTCAATTTCATTTATTTCTGCTCTAATTATTATTATTTCCCTCCTTCTTCTGACTTTGGGCTTTGTTTGTTCTTCTTTTTCTAGTTCTGTTAGGTGTAGTTTAAGATTATTTAATTTAGATTTTTCTTGTTTGTTAAGGTGGGCCTGTATTGCTACACACGATGTCATACAGCATGTACTTCTGCTGATACATTTAGACTTTTATTGCAGTTACCTTGGAGGAATTTAGAACAATTTCTTGTATGACTCTTCTTAAATGTCCATAGCTCCCCAATCTTAAATCTTTTTAAAAAAATTTAAATTAGCTGCCTACATTTCAAAAACAGGAGATTTTTCATGAAAATCTTGATTTCCAGCTTTCCTTGGAAAAGTTACATCTGGCAACATTAGACCCGAACTCCTACGTGGCAATAATTGAGCAGTGGCCGCCTCGTTTGGAGGGGTCGTGCGTTCTCCACTTCTGCCCTCACCCCTCTCCGTTGTCTTATACCTTACCTACTTCCCTCACTTCTGTTACCTCCTCAGCCCCTGCAGTCAATTTTTCCCCTCAAGTTTTAATTGAGTGTTTCCAACAACACTTTCCTCATTTCTAAGCCTTTCAACTTATGGTAAACCTCTTCCAGAATCTTCCATCATTTTCAGTCTATGTCTGACAGAGAAGATCAAGGGGCTTATTAATAAATCAGGTCAGGGCTGCCCCGGTGGCGCAGGGGTTAAGTGCACATATTCTCGGCGGCCCGGGGTTCGCCGGTTCCAATCCCGCGTGCGGGCATGGCACCTCTTGGCAAGCCATGCTGTGGTAGGCGTCCCACGTATAACGTAGAGGAAGATGGGCACGGATGTTAGCTCAGGGCCAGTCTTCCTCAGCAAAAAGAGGAGCATTGGCAGTAGTTAGCTCAGGACCAATCTTCCTCAAAAAAAAAATCAGGTCAGAAAACATGCTTAGAGAGGATGGTCTTCTCAGATGGTCAACACAATAACATCAGAAACATCACAGCTTGATAAGCTGCCTTTTACACACAGCCACAGTGCTTCAGTCCTTCTTTCCTTCTGGTGATGACATTCACAATTAAGTTTTTATGGAAAACATCTCCCCCATCCTTGGTTTCCCTCATACAATTGGAAGTAGAACCTATTCAGGCTTTGCCATTGTCTCGCCTCTTTGCTTTTCTACACTTTTGCTATCATAATTTTCTATATATTTGGTTAATATTTGTGTCAGAATGGTTATCTGTAACAAAATATCTAATACTTTGTGTTCCTTTTGATGAATCAACGTAGAAATATATGAAATAGAAAGTAAAGACCCTCCATAATCTCACCCACCCCCAGAAGATAACCACTATTCAGTGTGTTCTCCTACAGATGAGCAGTATACCCAGAGACAGGTAAATAGATGCACACTTAAATGCAACCCAGGGCCTGGCACATAAGACGTTCAGTACTCTTTTTTTGAATGAATGTATATACACATCGAATAAATATATGTTGTAGTTCACTGAGTATTTGTTGAATGAATGACTCTCAACTTCTATATACAAATGTAGATTTACATGTAACTTTAATTAACAGTGAATAATTTATACATACTGTTTTGCAACTTGCTTTTTTTCATACCCAGTAAATCATGGCTGTCTTTTCATGTCGGCCTGTAGGAATCTACTTCAGTATTTCTAATGGCTTTATAGTACTCCTTTGCGTGGAAATTCCATTTTATTTCATCTCTTTCCTACTGATGGTCATTTAGATTGCTGTCTTTTTTATGTTTTTGTATCAAACAGTATTGTAGGAGACATATGTATATGTGCATATTTGCAGGAACTGTTTGCTCAAAGAATTGGCCATTATGAATTTTAGCTACTGCCCAACTGTTCTTCAAGACCTTTTTATGAATTCCTGTTTTCACAAAGGTGGGTCAAGATCCTCTTTCCCTACACCCTCACTTACACTGGGTATTGTAATTTTTTAAAATTTCTACCAATCTGATATGCTGAAATGATGTCCTATTATTTTAAAACTTTATATCACTTTGAAGGCTAGTGAGGTGGATGGAGTATCTTTCCTTAGTTTTATTGGCCTGTCTGGCCGCATGCCCAGTTGAGTGAGCGGTGTGGAATAGGCTGCAGACAGACCAAAGAAAAGACCTGGAGATGGCACACAAGACATATGGGTTTATTAGGAGTTACTTACAGGGAATGTCCAGTGGTGACCGGCTAGATGGAAGTGTGCACCTGCTACCTCAGGTCGGGAGGGGGTTGCTTATATAGGAAGGGGCACAAAGGCTATATGCTTGCCAAGAGGAGCTGTCCCTGTTACGGCCGGCATTCCCAGGAACAGCAGTTCATGTGGAGGGGCTCTGTGTTTCTTTAAGACATGATGGTCTTTGAGTGAGATAAGGTAAGATCCAGGCTGGCCAGGCCCAGGATCCTTACAAATCTCAGCAGCTGGGTGTCCTGTCCAGATGGTTGGCATCCTGCCCAGGACGACACATGGCTCTTAAAGGGCACTCAGGGTAGTGCCCCTACATAGCTGTTGGGATGACTTTGTAAATTTCCTTTTTTATTTCCTTTGCCCTTTTTTTTCCCAGTTGCATTGCTTCCTTTTCTTGTCAATTTATAGGAACCCTTTATGACATAAAGATATGTTCTTTGATGAAGGTCCCTTGTCAACCTTTTTATTGCAGATGTTTTCGTTAATCTTTTATTGATTTTGTAACTCTGTGTGTGTCTTTTGAGGCAAATTTTCCAATCTCGTCCTTTATAGTTTTTGATCTTGCCATCACACTAAGAAAGGAGAATTTGAATATAAATAAATAAAATAGAAATGTGAATGAAAATTTGAGAAAAGTGATAGGTGATTAATAAAACTGACAGAAATTTCATTTTAAAATTATGCTATTTTTGTCAAACCTCTGAGGTTGATTGTAAGAATCACCACTATTTACCTATCAATAAAAAAGAAAAAGTGCTGACAAACCGATACTGTAACTGAACTCACTGGGTTCATTTCTTGGTGAGTGAGGAGTCAAAAAGCATAACCAAGGCAGAAGTACCTGCAGAAAAGGTTTATTGCTTGCACAAGCAATGGAGAACACCAGGCAGTGTCTCTCAGAGCTCAGTGCTGGTGGAAACTTTATACACAGGAGAGCAGAGGATTACAGGTTTATTTGTAACAACCGGGCAACAACTGTTCACTTTGGGCGCATGCGCAGCAGGCAAACATGCTACTACATACATCACATGATCTGAAAATGGCTGCTTGGACCCTCCCAGCGGAGGAGAATTTGAGATGCTAATAAGTTTAAGGTAACTTTAGGACGCTTGGAGCTGGAGCATTTTGTAGGGGTCTTGCTGCAAATGTGTGAGTTTCTCTCTGCAAGATAGCGCCATCTGCAAAACGGAGACCTCAATTTCTGCAAAACAGAACACATAGTTTCTTTTTGTCTGAAAAACATTTGACAGACCATGTTAGTTCTTGATCAGATCATCAGTAACCCTTTCTTTGCCTGGCTCCCTGGTCACAGTACCTTACTGACTGGTAGAGGCATCCTGATTCCAGAAACGTTAAAACATGAAAAAAAAAATGCATTTTAGAATTGATAATGTATGTTCTTTATTTTAAGCTAAAATATGCACAGAGTAAAAAATTAAAAGTATATAAGTGGACACACAGCAAAAAGTAAGTCACAATGAGTTCTTAAAAAGTAAATCACGTTCCATTACTCTTCTTGAAACTTCCCACTGGGTGGGACCTGCGTGGTTATTCAGGCCTCTCTGTGCCTCCTGATTTTATTTCCAGTCACAGTAACTGATTGGCCGCACTGTCCTCCTGCTGTCCTCTGAGTGTGCCAAGCTTGCTCTCACTGTCAAACCTTTCCACTTCCTCTTCCCTCAACCTGGAACTCTTTTCCCCTAATCTTTGCTTGATGAGCTCAGCTCTGCTGCCGTGTCTCAGCTCAGCTGCCGCTTCCACAGAGAGGCCCTCCCTGACCACCCGGCTGAAGACCCTCTCCCTCCTCCTCCTCTAGTCTGACTCTCCTCTCATCACCCTCTTTTAGTTTCTTCATGGCACTTAATACTCAGACATTATCTTGATTATTCATTTGTTCAGTGATTCATTGTCTCTCTCCTCCTAGGGAGTAAGCCTCATGAGAGCAGGGACCTCTTCTGTCTTGTTCATCACTGTTTCTCCAGCACCTGGAACAGTGCCTGGCACCTAGAGATCATTGAGTGAATAAATACACACCTGAATGCTCGAAA
Source organism: Equus przewalskii (assembly GCF_037783145.1). Classification (NCBI taxonomy): domain Eukaryota; kingdom Metazoa; phylum Chordata; class Mammalia; order Perissodactyla; family Equidae; genus Equus; species Equus przewalskii. The sequence goes on from NC_091842.1 coordinate 25,300,966, forward strand.
GAATGAATGTGTTTGTGTGTTTGTAATTGATCTCAACTCCTTTGTGGAATTAGATGAATATAAAGTACATGTTACGGAAAGTTCAGTCTATGATCCCGGTACCAATCCATGTAATGAGGACAGAGTTGGATGAAAAAGGAAAGCTTTACTTTGCCAGGCAGAGGGAGAAAAGCAAGGGCCAGTGCCCCAAAGATTGCTTGCTCCCCATTAAGAAGTGGGTAGGGGTTTTTATTTGGGGTTTTAGGTAGGGGAGGCGGGCCATGGCCTTCTTAGTCAGCATTTTCCCATTGGCCTGTGTCTGGGGCTGCTTCCAGCGGAGGAGACAAAGGATTTCTCAGACGAGTGTCCTTGGGTGTTTGTCTCCATAGTGGAGGTAGACTCTGATGTCAGGAAGCTGTGGAGTTGGGCCTGGGAAGCTTCGGTTTCTTGATAGTCTCTGGACATTAGTTTCTCTGTAAAAGAACTTCAAGGTCCTGTAATTAGCCACAACTTTAGTGGGAGCCCAGTGAGAGGTAATTGGGACTTTAACAATTTTGTAACTTCTATTTGGCTCTGTAGCTCAGGGAGTCAGAGGTTAAAAAAACAAATATTTACATAAGAGTGTAACTAAAGAACCAAGGAACTTGGAATGTGTGCTTTTGGTTTTAACTCCTATGTGCTGGGTTCACTGTAGGGGATCCAATATCAGGGCTGATATTAACGAAGAGCTGGTAACATACAGTCATGCACCACATAAGGACTTTTTGGTTAACAGCAGATTGCATATATGGTGGTGGTTCCATAAGATTAGTAACATATAGCCTAGGTGAGTAGTAGGCTATACCATCTAGGTTTGTGTAAGTATACTCTGTGATGTTCACACAGTGACGAAATTGCCTAGTGACACGTTTCTCAGAACATACCCTCATCATTACGAGATGCATGACTGTAAAAACAACAAAAAAGCATTTCAGAGTGGTAACGGGCAGTTCATCTGAGCCTTAGAAGGAGAAGCTATCTAGGGAGAAGATTGTCTCAACAAGGCAGGCTTAGGGAAGGAAGGAGCATGCAAGGAACTCTAAAGGCCAGTGTGGCTGCAACTGGAGGTGGAAGAGGTGCACAGTTCCAGATGAAGCTGAAGAAGGTGTCAGGTCCTGCACCACGCAGGATCTCCTGGGCCGTGCTAAGAGCTCCGGACTCCCGTGTAAGGGAAGTGGGAAACCTATTATGCACTCCCACAGGCTACTTTGCAGCACTTCCCACCCGTGTCCTTGTTCACTCTTCATCTCCCCTGCTGGATGGTACCCCATGGGGGCAGGAACCATATCTTTTTGTTCATCTCTTTATTCCAAGAACTTGGCTCAGTGCCCAGGACATAATGAGAGCTGGGTGGACAGATGGACAGATGAACAGACAAATTTTCTATATGGTCCAGAAATCCACCTGAGGCTGTCTCCATTTTACAACCTGTTTTTTTTTTTTTCAGGGTGTGTTGTGTGTGTGTGTGTGTGTGTGTGTGTTTCTAAGAAAAAGAGAGAGACAGGATGTGTTTGTGTGGTGTATATGAGTTTAAACACTTAGGAAAAAAGGCTGGAATGTTATACACCAAAAACATAATAGTTATCTTCGGCTCCCAACCTGGGTGAAAGGCATCTCCAGGAATTGCTTACAGAAGCCCTTAAGAAAAATTATTTCTAAAAGAATTGATAAACATAAAATATGTTTGTCTAGGGTTGCTGCTTACCATCTGGCCTAAAAAGTAGTGAGAAAACCTATCTGAGAATGAAGCAAGGTAGAGACAAACCCGGCAAAGAATGGAAAGAGACAGAGACCTTGTGACATCCTTTAAGCCCCTGGATTCAGCTTTTCCTGAAGCCACTTACCCCACAGACTTCCTAATTACATAAGCCAATATATTACCTTTTTTAAAAATAATAGTGTAAGTTCAATTTCTATCATTTACAGCCAAAAAAATATTGCCTAATTGATGTGTTGCTTTGTTTCCCTGTAAATATGCTTTATATGTTCTTAAATAAAGGTTGAAAAAAACTTTTAAAGGAAGGCAACTTTACAGAGTTCATTGGCCACCCCATCTTCCAGGGACAATGGGATCTGGGGCCTACGTGAAAGAATGTGTCTGGGCTTGAGGTCAAAGATGGCCACTTCAACCCTGACCCCAAGGTATAAGTTACTAAGACAATGTCCTGTGTCACGTTGCTTGTCTGGCCTGGCCACCCAAGCGGGCACTTGACCGGACTAGAGAAACATCCCATCCATGGGAACAAAAAGAAAGAACTCCCAGTATCTGAATGCCTGAAACCCTGAGTCAAAACCCAGAAAACATTAGAATAAAAGGGAGTCACAAGCATAGGACAACTGGGAGTCTCACTGAGGACAGGAAGCTTTGCCTCAGACCTGGACAATCAGCACACCCGCCCGCCGTACAAACTATTGGGACTTCCTGGCTGATTGTGGTGTGGATGTTGTAAGTACCGATTTGCTGTGTGCTTCCCCACTCCTTGTTCTGTTCTTCTTTATCCCCGCTCCTTGTTCTCTTCCCCTTTATCAATAAACTCTGATTGCTTAAACAACCAAATAGCCTTGGTGGTACCTGTCATTCCTCACCTTTTGCGGCTGCGGACAACAGCAACCCTAACTAGTGAGTGTTAAGGAAAAAAAAAAAATCAATCGCCTGCTTTTAATTCATGGCAAATGGGCTGAAAAGCTGATTTAGTGAACTATAATTTTAGATTGAAATTCCCAAGGCAGTTATAGAGGAGCTTGTCAAACCACAGAAACCAATGGAATCAAGAGATGACTTGAACAGGGCAGTGGTTCAATCCGTTTCAGAGATAATATCCATTATGCAAACCCAAAACCTGTAAAACTTTCTAACATACAACCCTGGCAATCTCTCATTCACCTAAAGTCTCAAGGCCCCTCTCCTGACTCAATTTAAAATGAAAAATGCCTGGTATGATTTACAAATGTAAAAATAATTAAATCATGTTATGATGTCTGGCGAACACCAGTGAAAGTGGCCAAATCTCATCGTAGTTTGATTTCAAACATAGTTTGATCTCAAATGGGAGTTGGACAGGGTCTTCTAGAACAGTCCTGCCTTCTCAAATGCCTTCAGCTCTGCAGGAAAATGGAAGGCAAAGCATGCCCTCGGCATTCTAAATGCCTCAGTCCCTCTCCAGGGCAAGCGGCCTCCATTCCTACTGTGGGCTCAAGAAAACATCAGCAGGAAAGCCCGGAGAGTCTGCCCCCTTCCATATCCCGTCCCCTTAGTGGAGAAGACTGGCTGCAGGTACCCCAGGAAATCAGACTCTTCTCCTCCTTTGGCTCAAGTTACAGTAGACCAAATTCTGGAATGTGGTTTGCATTATTCTCTGGGGAGCTACTTAAGAGCTACTTAAGGGTTTGAAATCCCTCATTCAGACATAATCTTGAAATAAAAGATGATATCCTAATGGCATTGCATTACAGCTTTCTCTGTTGGGCCTTCCATACTGATAGGCAGGATAGAAGGAAGGAATTAAGAAAAATGAAGAAGAAAAGCAAAGGAAAATTAGGAGAGAAAGAGGAGAGAAGAGGAGGAAGAAATTTATGTCACATACTCTGTGTGTGGGCACTTTAAATGCCATTTCAGTTCATCCTCACATAATCCCTTGCAAATCAGTCATATTGAGCCCATTCTGCAGATGAAGAAATTGAGGCTTGATGATAGTAAGTAACTTGTCCAAGGTCACACAAAGAGGATGCAGTGGATTCTGACTCAGAGATACAAAAACAGGCATCAAACAATGTTGTCTCTAACTGCTCTCTTCCTTCCTCTGAAGGGTCTAACAGAAGTTTGCCCCAGAACCATAGTGTTATAGTGGGTGCATGGACCCTATGGAGACAATGTAACCTCATGAGATAAGAAACAGATTAAAAACAAGAAAGAAAGAAACAGATTAATGTAAGTAACCTGGCATCAAATAAAACTATCTGGCAAAGCAAAACCAGACCCAATTTTTCTAACTCTCATGTCATTCTCAGTCCACCTGACCAGAATCTGTTTTATAAGTGCAGTTTGTATAGATGAAATATGGGACTCCTGATTCATGAGTGAACAGCTGAGAATTTTCCTGCCTTCAAGAAAATGTTCATTGGGAAGAAATGAGATAGTTATTTGTGAATTGTCTTTTTGTGCCTTAATGCTTCTGTTTCTATCCGGCTCCTTTTGTTGGGGTTGCAATATATCTGGGAGTATTTCCCCCACGCTGTTGCAAAATCTGTAAGAGGGGAAAAAAATCTAAATTAAAATAGCACATGGAAGCCATAATTCTGACAACTACAAAGGGTACGGGTGTGCCAATTACTTTCTGAAATGAGTTGAAGCCAGAGTCACAGACTGGTAGCTGGCTGGCTGTATCCAGCCCACAGGTGGGTTTTGTTTGTCCGCAGTCCTGGCCCACACCACACTCTGAAGAAATTTCGATCTGTTGCCAATATTAAAAACCAGACAATTTCACGTCAAAACCTGGATTTCCAGTTTCTCTTACTAAGTGGAAGATCTCATAACCCTGACGCCACATTTGCACGTGGAAAAGAGTAGCTGGAACGGAGCAGTGGCTGCTGGTTTAGACAGAGCATATGCATCCCAGTTTCTCCCCACCTGGTCTATTTCACTCATTTATATAATCGCTGTGGGCCCAGAAGGCATCTGAGTTCGTGGCCCTTGGTTTAAGACATTAAGAAGATGTAGATTGCAAAGGCAATCATTATTAGACTTTTCCCAAAAATATTCCCAATAAGAGACTCTTCAGTCAGTATTATGATAGCAGTGATAGAAGGTAAGGCATATGAGACCAAAATGATTTGAGAAATGGAAAAACCCAGTAGTTGGGTCCATTTGGTTTTCTGCTCTAGGATACTCACTTTTTCTTTAGAAAATACGTTCACTTTTATTTCATTTACTCCTTCCAAAAATCCTGCAAGGAAGAAATTACTCTCAGATCAACAACCTGAAACCGAGTGACCTTAAATAGGTTATCCAGCCAGGATCATCCAAATATTAAGTTGCAAAACCAGGTTATGAACCATTTTAGCCAGCTCCAAACACTGTGCTTTTGTAAACCCATGAGGCTTGTTTCCACCTCAGGGCCTTTCTACCTGCTCTTCCCTCTACTGGAAACCTCTCCACCTAGATCTTCACATGGAAGGATCTTACTCTTTCATTTCATTTACAACACCTCCACAGAGAGGTTTCCCCTAACCATTTGACTTAAAATAATATACGTGCATGCGCGCGCGCACACACACACACACACCCCAATTACTCTCTAGACTCCTGCTTCTCAAAGTGAGGTTCAGGGATCAGCAGCATCAACATCAACTGGGAAGATAGAAATGCAGAGTCTGAGGCCCCTCCCCAGACCTGCTGAATCAGAATCTGCATGTTAACAACACCCCAGGTGATCCATGTGCATTTCAAGTTTAAAAAGCACTGCTCTACAGGAGCCCTGCCCAGTGGAAATGCAATGGGAGTCACTTTAAGTTTTCTATAGCCACATTAAAACAGTTAAAAGAAAGACTCGTTTGTTTGCTGTCTCCTCTACTGCCCTACTAAAAGATGCCATTTCCACAAGAACAGGTCCTCCCTCTGTCTTGTTCTCCACTTTATCCTCAGTACCTATCCAAACAGTACTGGACCCGTGGTAAATGTTATTAAATGTGTGAAGAATGAAAGAAGGAAAAGACATTCTAGTACTTTCTGTGCGGCAGTGTGGTACAGGGAAAGAAACCAGCACTCTGAAATTGGACAGATGTGGTCAACTCAACCAATGACCAGCTGAGCAACCTTGAGCAAGTGGTTTACCCTCCAGGAGCCACCTGTAAACCAGGAATGTTGCTGTTTAACTCGCAGTCTCATCATGACACCCCGATGTGATAACACATCTATAAAGCAACAACCACCACAGTCACAGGGATTCAAGAAATGCCAGTGCCTCTCCTCTGTCTTCTTTCATTCTTTCCAGATACCATGTGTGAATAATGCTGGGGACCACTTTCCTCTGGGAGGCATGAGCATGACTATTGAAGCTGTTACCAGCGCACTGGGTTCTTGTTGTCCCCCAGGATAGAAATCAAGAGAGACAACAAATGGGAGTAGAAACGTAAAAGTTTATTAGTTTGTGCACAAGGGAGGCACAAGGGAGCCAGCCACTGGCCCCTTTCCTTTCCACACTGGCTCCCTACTTCCGTAGGAAAGTTTGTTATGTTATGTTATCTTGATAACCCTTGGGAAGAGGCCACGAGGGCGAGGTCTGGTCACCTCTTTCCCTTATTTGTCTATCTCATTCATCCCCTCCTCTGTTGTCACCAAGTCAAGGTTAAATTCAGGCTGGACCTGAGCAGAACCTGAAACTTCTGAAAAATCAAAATCTTGAAAAACTTTCTACCAGGGACTTAACTCTCAACCCTGGCGTTGGGAGCCCCAGCTCCCAGCTTTCTCCAAGCCTTTGGCTCTTGCCTCCCTGGCTTGCCTCGTGCTGGTTCAGGGACTAAGTGCCCAGGTTGAATGGGACTTGACTAAATCTTATAAGTATACTGACACCTGCAGTTGGGCTCTGTACCCTTCTCCAGGCCCACTGTCAGTTTGACACTGGCTTTACCACCATGGGGAACAACCCAAGCATCCCCGGAGACTCACCACTCGGGTGAAACACTTTCAATTGGATGAGTTATGCCTCAGAAACTCCATCTTGGAGAATACTTGAGTGGTTTCTCTGTGCCTTTGTGATGTAGTTGGACAGGTAGATCAACCTATAATGTCATTTGAGGTACAACCCAGTTTCTCAGAAATCAAGAGCAATTGTCCTTAAAAAAATCCTTGCAAGACTGGGAATGCAGCTCTAGAGACAGTTCAGGTTCCACCCATGTCAGTTATCTTAAAGAGCTTGCCAACCCTCCAGGGAATATCTAGCCCATCATTAATTCCTAGGACTGAGAAAAAAAGTAAAAAAGGAAGGAAAGAAAAATGGCCATAAGAGCAGCTTAGCCAAAAATCTAGCACCTTGAGTGTCTTCTCCACAAAACATTAGTAAAAGGCCTAAAACAAAACTTGGATTCATAACCAGGGAACTTTGTATTACTCTACCTGATTCATAGCTGTAATTTTAAAACAATAGCTGTGGAGTTTCTCTTTGTCTCTATGTGTGCTGTATGTGTAATATTTTATCTCCAGATGGTATAATTTCTAAAGAACTATATGCAGTTGGCTTAAAGTAAGCACTTACATAAATTATTTCTAAATGGAATAGAAACCACCCAAATGTCTTTCAAGTTAACATGATATGAAATAATCTTTGGTAAATAGAAGCTTAGTTAAGTTTGTTGGTTTGATTAAAATAAGTATGTCCCTAGAGTTATCAACATTGGATATGATGCAGACAGGCAGCCTAGGTTTACTAGTCAAATAAGCCCACGTTATCCTTGTTACAAATTTGTTAGCAAAGTAATAACTTAAAATGATGGCTAATTTTGTCTAATGTCTCATGAAGTTTTGCAGGCAACCTAAATAATTATTGGGAACAAGTAAACTAAATAGACATGAAAAAGATAAGAGTGTTGGGTGAACTTTTAAACAATTATGTGTTATGGCATGTGTATTTAAAATCACTTCCAAAATATTTCTGCTAACTTGAAACTTTGAAGTTTTGCCAGGTGAAATTAAATGATAAAAAACTCTTTGGATATCTGGGTAATTTTCAAATACAGTAACCTATTGAAACATTATCACTAAACATGTCTAAGTTTATCTACCTTTGGCTTCTTATTACTGAGAAACTAAAATATGTTTAGATATTGTATTTTATTAAAGATTGTACTATGAAATAACATGTTTTTAGAAACTATAAAAAGCGCTTAGAATGCTAATATAAAAGATAGTACATTGCCGGGGTCCAACCCCAGCATGAACAGGGTCTCCTGAGGGATGGATGGCGTTGGCGAGGGAGGAGGCAGTGAGACAAGGAATTTGCTGTCAAAGTCTAACTTTATTTTGTGTATGTATGATTTATATAGGGCTCAGGGTATACAAGGATGATTTCATGAAACAGTCCCAGTACATATTTTTGGCTCGCGAAAGTGGGTTTTTGTAAGGTAAACAATAGTCCTAAGAGCAATTGATTGTGTGTAGACCTGGGGGGAGTCAAGCTTCTGCCTAAGAGTAATTGATTGTGTGTAGGCCTGAGGGGAGTCAAGCTTCTGTAATTCTTTACTTCAAGGAGGCCACCCCCAGCGGCCTCCTGACTCAATGGGCTGTGGCAACCACGGTCCTCCTAGAGAGATCTGTGGGGGCTACAGATTTCTTTGTTCCCTCTCCACTCCCATCGCTTTACCCGACCAAAGGATGGGTCAGAATGTTCTTTCCCTAGAAGATGTTTTTCCCCAGAACTTTCCCTAGAATATTGCATTGTTTCATTCTCATTCCCAGGGCTGGGCTGACTTCCCCTGAAATAACCCCAGGTGTAGAACAGAGTGAACAGAAGCAGGAAAGTCAAAAGTATCAGGGAGACTTGTTGCAGGGGCAGCCTGGTAGATTCCCTTGAGGGTCGCCATGCGTCCCCTCATCTCTCTCCCGGACCGTGTCACAAGGCAGAGGCTTAACTTCTAGGCTGACGGCTCCCAGCAGTACATAATTGCTTACTTTTTAGTTTTCACTAAGGTCTGTAAGGGTTCAAAATTCTACTAAAAATTAATAAGGAAAACATCTTTGTATTCAACAAAAGCCAGATGTATGCTTCAGTAAAGAAGGTATAAACAATGGAAATATTTTTGTTTTGTTCAGAAAGATAAATTTGGCACCGGCCTGGTGGTGCAGTGGTTAAGTTTGCACATTCCTCTTTGGCGGCCCAATGAAGACAACTTGAAACCATGGAGGGTGACTTCCCATTGCCCTGGAGCTGAGTGGTTTCCAAAGCAAAGTGGTCGTGGTTACTGTACAGTCTGTAAACCACGAGGGAGACCACAGCTCGAGTCGTCTCTGTCACTTTGATGAGTTCTGCCGTGGCAGCCAGCTGGCCTGCCACAAGGTCTCATCCATTAGATCAGTTTAAGTTTTCTGCCCAGACAGTGTGTATCAGCTCATACTGAAAGGTGTGTTGTGGCTTTACCCTTTTACTTGGGGGGGGGGGTGGAGGGAGGAAGAAGTGGAGGGTTTAGCCTACACCCACTTATTAATCATTGGCCTGTGTCCATCCACCAAGTGAGGCTTGCTTCTCCATAGCTTTAACACACACATCCTAATCCATCAGTCTATCTTGCCCTGAAAACCAAATGCATATGGTCTCATCTCAGATGTGTTTTTAAATCACATTAGATAGATGGCATGAGAGAAAGCAAAACCTAGATTTAAACATAACTGGAGTGACACCAGAAATAAATCTGCTAGGGCTGCCTAGTTGGATATGAGGAAACCCAAAGCCAGCTGCACTGGGAGCAGCCCTAATTTCTTCTTGCTCTCTCTCTTGCTGAAAACACAGCAACCAGAAACACTTGCAGAATTAGTAGGCTATTGGGAAGCACACCAAAAAGAAAAAGAAATACAAAAACAAATAAATGGGGGGAAATTAAAGTCTTTAATTAACCTGCGGATCTCTAACTAGTCAAACAGTAGAGTAAGATTTCAGGCAGAATACGTGGTATAACCATGTAAGTACAGATGTCACCATTTAAAAGATGGAGTTGTACCAGGGAACCAAGAGGTGTCTTTTACTGGTTTGAATCAATGCCACTGTTTCCTTTTCTACAATAGAGTGAGGTTGTCATCCCCTCTTCCTACATGGGAGAAAGAGAGAAGAGACAGAGCTAAGGAAAATCCCACAAATGTCCTCAAAACACTGCTGTCCCTCGTAAGGCTGGAGAGCTATCCAAGGCCAGTCCCAGCACACTCAGCAACTGTGGGTCCAAGGGGTTTCTGGGAGTCTTCCCAACAGACAGGTTTGGGTGGCTAATGATTCCCTCTATGTTGGATAGATTCTCCTCCAGAACTTCCAATCAGCACCACTGAGCATCATAAGGGTCTCGCATGGGTGAATTGCTGGAGTAGTAGATCGAGGACAAAGAGATACCACGTGGTCCTCTGAAGTGAGGATCAAGGGAATCTAGCTCTATCCATGTCTCTTCAGTGTAACAGTTATACGGTGGCTACCAAATATTGACACCATGCCCCAAATATTACAAGTGATGGCTGAGAGAACCATAAAGCTGGAATGACATCTTCAGTAACCATGTCATGACAGCGAGGCCAGTTCATACCTTCTTTTCCCAACAGCAGTATTTAAGAACATGAGAAAATCTGGCATCTTCTATCCTTTCATTCAGAAAATTCTCCAGACCCTACGATGGGACCTCCTGACATGCATTCCACCATGCACCCTACATCAAGTCACCTGAGTAAAACACCCCCATCTCTATTTCCAGCTGCCACAAAGCAATACAACACATGTTGGAAAGGTCTGATCCTCAGGCCTTCCTCTCCCCCAAAAGGCATTTGACACTTCTCACAAGATACACAGCTTTAAAGTTAGAACTGGAAAACACCACACTGACCCTCATAGGGCTGAAGCTACCCCATAGCAGAAATCAGAACATTCCTACAACCAACAATTGAACAACCGAAACCTTCCCAAACATCTCCTTCTTTCTCTGGTTTGCTGTTGTTGCATTAATCATCCTAACACCTTTTTAATTATAGTCGCAAACTGGAAGCCATGACCTGCAATGTTATAAATACTGATTTTCCAGTTCAAGTAGGCATTGACTGGTTTCCGTTTTGATAGGAAGGGGCTGTTTGAAGCCTCCTAAAATGTTGCATATAGTTCTCTCTGTTGAAACAGACGAGACATTAACAGACACATTTGCTGTTTCCATTTAACCTGCTGGAATGTTTATGCCTAAGTGTACTTCTCTCAAGCTTTGAAAGCATAAGGAGTATTTTTTAAAGTGGAAGAAATCAATCAATACATATTATATATTCATATATAATATATAATACACACATATAGTAATATATATTATATAATACACATTTACTATATATTTCTGAAGTTAGGTTATTTCTAAAACTGTCATAGGCTGTAATTTAAACTTACATCTCTTCAACAGCAAGGCAACTTGTCGGGAAACAATCTTATTTTACCTATTGGCCTTGTGAAGATGATAATATCACTTTAGCTGACAAAGCCTGTGTTTGTCTGACAATTCCAATTAATTACTGAGATGCAACAGAGATGGGACCAGCCATCCAAATGTTTTCCAGAAAGAGATAAAAGGTGGGGGTTGGGGGGAGCAAAGGAGGTTTGCCTTTTGGGCATCTGCTCCAGTGTTTTTTAAATGTTATGGCTGGCAAGAAAGCCGGATTACTAAATTTATTTTACCTGCACTTAACTTTCTACTCTCCTCTCCTTTCTCTCACCGCTTGGAGACGGTGGAAGAGAAGGGAGATGAACATCTCACAAGACAGAAGCTCTAATCTGTTGCCAAGGAGGCGCCGGTTAAAAAGGGCAGGGGTGCAGGATGTAAAAACTCTCAGGGCACCGACTGTCGTGCAGACCTTGGTGCTCCTGATGAAAAATCAACCCAGGGTTCCTGCAGCCACCCAGGGATAGAAAGTCCTGGAGATGGGGAACAACCTCAGTCTTTTCTAGCAAGCCAAAACTCGCCAGCATCATCCTTTAATTGTTCCCTGTTCATTTTGCTCTAAGCTGAAAATACTAAAGTCGGATTCCAGACACGCAAATACGTTTGAGGGCGACTTTGAGAGATTCCAGGAGATCTCAAAGCCCTTCAGTCAATCTAGCTATCCGGCTTCATGCCTTTGCGTCCCCAACGCAGGAGCGCAGAGCCCCACAAGAGCCTGGGCTGGGAAACACTTCACGGGCACCTGGGCTGGGCATTCCCAGGCGTGGAGCTAGACAGATTCAGAAAGCACCTCCCTGGGTGAGGAGCCTGAGGCAGGCAGGGCAATGGGACACCAGCTCCCCTCGCCCTGAAATACAGTGATCCCTGGCCAGCCTCCAGCCCTCTCCGCGCTCCCCCGAGCAGCCCCACCAGGGTCTGCAGAGCCCTCGTGGGACGAAGGGCTCTCGGAGAGGTGCCTGGATGTCGAAGGGCGTGGGAAGCCGCAGCTTCCCCTCTGGGTCTTCCCCACGCATCTATCCCCTGCGCCGAGCCGGGGGTCCTACCTGTACCACTCCAGACCCTTTTCGTAGTTCCTGTCGAAGAAGTGTGGCTCTACGCCCACCGCCTCCACGTCCGGATGGACTCGGATCGCCTCCAGCAGCACGCAGGTCCCTCCTTTCTTGACTCCAGTGATGAGCGCCTGTGGCAGCTTCTTCTCCCCATAGTCGGGGGTGCTGAGGGCGCCACCCCTCTCGCTGCTCCCTTTGGCCACTCGCTGGCCTGCGAACTCTTCGTTGGCGGTGCTGGACTCCTGCGCTTCCCTCTCCAGCAGCGCGCTCTGCGCCCTGATCATCTCCCCCGGGGACAGCGCGGTCCGGAGCCAGGTGTCCGGAGCGCTCTCACTGCCTCCAGCCCGTGCTCAGCCGCTGGCCTTGGCGGCTCCCTACGGCTCGCGTTGTCCAGTGGCGGCGGCTGCGAGGGGGCGCCAAGGCACAAGGGTCGGTTGCGGGGCAGGCTGGGGACTGGGGGCAGCAGCAGAGAGGGGGGCGGCGGTTTGGGCCCGGGCTCCTTGCCTCCTACAGCGGCAGGGGGACCTGCAGGGAGCCTGAGCCGCCCAGGAGGCAGTAGCACAGCTGTTACCCAGCCGGGTTCATTTTTGCGGCCACCAGGAAAGCCAAACACGAAGAGGAGGAGACTGCAGCAGAGGGAGAGTTTAATCACAAGGCAGCCAAGTGAGGAAAAGGGAGAATGAGACTCAAACCCACCTCCCTGAAGATGGGGACGCAGGGATATTTATGGGGCAAAAGGGCAACGTGGCCTGAAATGTGGAGATAGATGATTGGAGGTGAGGAGAGGTGAGGTAATTGGTGATCTACACAAGCATAGTCAGACTTCATATCTCTTCGTAAGGTGCATATTCACAAAATAGCGGCATTAGCATGACCTGAGGGTGGTGTTTTTAGCCTCTTGACCCCCAAAAGTCACTTATGGGGCATCTAGCTGGCCCAGTTGATGGGTTGCTGGTCTCAACCAGCCTGAAGTGGACAAGGAGTTCTAATTCCTAAAAACAGTTCAAGCATCCATTACCATGATGACCCAGGCGCCAGGCACATGTTATCTACAGGAGCCCAGTGGGAGTCAGCATATTGCCTAAACAGCACAGTTAACGATGGATGGGTGAACACTAAAAGCTATAATCCGGAATTGCAAAAAGGAAAAAACTTTAGTTACTAGCTACTTAACCATCAATGGCTATATTTGCTAGTTTCACAGGTATGCAATGGTCAGGGACAAGGTGCAAATAAAAAGCAGCTTTCGCGCAGGCGCCCCTTTAGCAGACAGGCGGAGTGGCGGAGGCCTGGAAGCCAGGCGGAGAAAGTGCGGGCCTCAGGCCTTCGGGGCTCCTGGCGGCTGCAGCCCAGGCGCTGCCCAGACGTGGGTCCACTTGCTGCCGCTGCCATGGCTGCGTGAAGCTCCGCCTTTGCAAGCCTGGCCCTAGCCCCTAGCCCAGTGCGCGGGCCGAGCCCAGCCCATGGCCCCCTCCCCGCTCCTGCCGTGCAGTCAGGGTGGGCCCCCGCCACTCCCCTCAGCCTCTGACAAGGGGACCAAGGCGGGCGCGGGGACCCCAGCTGCACCTGCTCTATCTGTACAAAAGTACAATTCTGCCTGCCAGTAGATAACACAATTATAAGGTATCTTACCTTTCTGTTATTTTCTGTTTTTATGATTACAAAATAAAATGTGAACATAGTAGTAAATTTAGCAAAAAATAAATCCAAGAATACAGATGTAACCGGAAGCTCTATTAACAAATATTGAACTGACAATTTATCCTAGATAGAATGAAAGCTACTTTTCACATTCAAAGTGCATGGAGTCTGCCACTGACAGATAATGTCATCCTGTTCACCCTGGTCTTCATGCCACTGCTCAGTCTACAGTGTGTCTGCCATGCTTATGCTTAGTGTTTAGATATTTTACAAGTATTGTTGAAACCGTCATATCTGATAGGTGAAAAAGCAGCAAGGATATTGACAATGTGACTAAGAAAGGGCACAAGATTAAAAAGGAAAGAAAGAGATTTCTGGAAATGGAGTCAAGGAAAAGAAGGTGGCACACGTGCTCTGCATGAATTATGTGAGAGTGTGAGTGATTTTGAAGTAAGAATGAATTGTGCAAGATGAGAAGACAATCATGCCTATGAAATCAACCGTGTTCATGAAGAAATGAGAAAAGCTGTTTGAGTGAGGGAAAGAAGTCAGACGTCCATCTGCCTGGCGTTAATTGTTGACGAGACTTGATATGGGGAATTGAAGGACTAAGTAGGTCGGTGGTAAGGGGCTGCTGATGACTCTTTTGTCTCACAGATTATTCCCACCAGGGTTGCAGGTGTGTCGGAATCAGCACACCACTGATGTGAGTGGCAAACCAGCACATGTGGACTTCTAACTGCTGAAGAATAATGTGTGACGCTAGCAAATTATGCAGGAAGAGACAAATACCTGCCTTAACAGATTTCCAAGGAAGACAAAATTTATCTATTCAGGAAAAGAAATCTGCTAGAAAATATATCCGTAAGAGGGAGAAGAATATGCCTGTTTTTCAAGCTTCAAAGAAATCGATTCACATTCCCTTTAGGCAGAAATGCAATGGGGATCAGAAGTTTAAATCTTAGTTACTTTGGACTGAAAACTTGGATTTACAAGTATCCGTTCAGAACCTAGTCTATCCCAAAGTATACACCTGCCCTAAGTAACGATTGTTAACAGTTTGATAGGCACTGGTCTTTTTTTTCCTGTCATAAATAAAAATTGGATTATACAATAAATATTTACCACGTTCGTTTTGTCACAAAGATTTAGGAGACTTTTCTTATCAGTACATATAGATCTACTCCATTCCTTTCGATGACCACAGAGTATTACATAGAAATTCATTTACCATAAGATATTACATATTCCTACTGATGGACATTTAGGTTATTTCCAATTTGGGAGTATTTATATATGCACATATATATATATACACATAATACATGTGTATGCGTGTACTATGTATATACACACATATTGCACATATGGGGTATATATATACACATATATTGCATGTATATATGTGTGTATATACTAGCAGTTGAATTATTGTGTCAACTGGTACATGTGTTTCATAATTTGAAGAACTAAAATTCTGTCTAACATATTTGCACCCACATTTAATTTTTAATTTTTTAATTTTGAAAAAATATTAACTTTACATAATATTTACAAGATTCATACATAGAATTCCCAAATACCTTTAACAATATTTACCAATTGTTAACATTTTTGCCATGCCACATTTGTTTCATTGTTCTCTCCTCTCTCTTTTCTCATTCTTTCTTATTTCAGAGTAGTTTACATATATAATTGGAGAATAATGTATTCTCCAATATATCATTGTGTATTTTCTAAAAACTAGGATACCCGTTTATGTAACCACAGTACACTCATCAAGTTCAGGAATTTTAACATTGACATAACACTTTTATCTACCTCAGTTTATATTCCAATTTTGTCAATTTTCCCAATAACGTGTTTTACAACATCTTTCTCCCACCAGTACAGGATCTGGTCCAGAATCATGTTTTGCATTTAATTCTTATGGCTTGAGGTCTCTTGTTCCCTTGAATTGTTGTTGCTTTTAAAAAGTCTGAAGCCAGCCTAATTTT
Source organism: Equus przewalskii (assembly GCF_037783145.1). NCBI lineage: Eukaryota > Metazoa > Chordata > Mammalia > Perissodactyla > Equidae > Equus > Equus przewalskii. The sequence goes on from NC_091842.1 coordinate 25,316,828, forward strand.
CTTATTCTTAGAAATAAATTTGATTTTTATTTTCTGCCTGGAAGCCCAGAGAATTTTTGTCTTTGTCTTTGAATTTTAATCATTTACAAGGATATGACTTAGAATTTGTCAGGTCAGTTCTCCCCAGGAACAAATGCACATTTCAAAATGCAGATTTAAGTTTTGTTTTATTTCCAGAAAGTTTCCTTGAATTACAGTTTTAAGTACTAGTTCTATTCCATTGTTTTTTCTTGCTCCCACCTCCAAGAATCTCCAATTACATGTATTATGTAGACCTTCCTTGCCTATCTTCCATTTCAACCATTTGGTGGTTTAATGCCTTTCTTCAACATTTTAATTAAATTTTCACATAAAGTAAATGCATTCTTGTTGAGGCACCTTCTACTTTAGTCCTTATCTTTTTCTTCTTCTTTTTTTTTTTTAAATTGATCAAATCTCACTGTTACTTCTTTCTCTGCTATGTCCATTTCTGTTCTTAATGTTTGGATTTCTAAATCTAGCTGTTTTTTATAATATCTTCAAATGCTTGTTTGAAATAATTAAATGTGGAGTGTTGTGCTATTTTTTCTCCTTCATGTTTTTAAGGGGAAGAAGAGAAAATTTTTATTAACTGAAATGTTATGATTCACTTTTTCTGTTTTCTTCTTACAGTAACTTTGTGTGGAATTTGTTTATGTTTTTCTATTCCTAGATGTTGTATGGGCAGGGTTCCTAGTTTGAGAGAGCCCACTTCTGTCAGTATCGTGAAGTGCAGTTTCTTTAATGGATAATGTTATTGGAAAGTAAGAGATATATTTTATATTTCTCTTTCATTTATGTAAAATCCTTCCTGTTCCTTTTTTCTTTCCTTCCATCCTCTTTCCTTATGGCCCCATCTTGGAGAAGTACCACCTCTTTTGCAAATTTCTGATTCTCCCTTGAAAGCAGTGCTTCTCCAAGGCTGACACCTCCAGAGCCTTTCCGCTTGCAGCAGCGTGCTGGTGGCCAGTGCTGAGGACTACCGAGTCTTACGCCTGTCTTCCGTATTTCAGCACGTAGTGTTGGACTTCCTCTTTTGAGGGTGATTTGATGTGTTTTATCTGATTCCTCCATGACCCTGTCCTTTCCATGGAGTCTCTTAAACCTTCTAATCCTCCACTCTCCCAGGGGAAGACCGGGGTAGAATACATATTGTGATCACCTATGACTACTCTCTCTGTAGTTTTGGTCTAAATTGTTGTTAACAGTTGTTGTATTTGTTTATCCAACAAATGAACCCCCATCCTTTTTTGGGCGGGGGGTATCCATCATTGGATGAGTCTGAGTGGAAGGCAGGGCCCCACCTTTCAAGGAAGCTTGAAATGTCAGGTATCCCTTCTTCCTACCCTGTGGTGTGAGCACATGACTTCAGCTTCATCATCGGATGCCCCTGTCTGAGACTGAGAATTGGGAGGAAGTGTGTAAAGAAGTAGCACCCACTCAGAATTCATCCCACCAATGGCAGCACCATCTCAAATCCAGTATCAGCAGCTTTGTAGAGACTCCAGAAGTGGTGGCAGTGGCAAACATTCCAGAACACTGATGCTGGTTCCAGCCTCCTAGCTCCCCTAACCATCTTGGCATCTGTTCCTCCAGCCTTCCCTATAATTCTGTCAGCTTCCCAAAGGCTACCAATAAATTCCTTTTCAGTATAAATTTGCCTACTCACAACCAAGAATGTTGGCTTCTGTAAGTGTTTCACACTGCTTTCTCTGTGGTCTTTTTATCCATAATCTTAGCAACTCTCATGTTAATATATTTTTTAAATCAGTGAAAAGATGTCACTTTTGAAGAAGGTGTTCTGGAGGAGCAAATGCTCCCCATACTCGCCCCCAACTACTCCTCAGGTACAAAGTTGTTGCCAGATTTGAGTTCCTACAAATCCTAAAAGAGGTCGTCTGATATTGTAAAAGGGACACTGAGCTGAGGGTCCATGATCTTTGGTTCTATCCCCAGATCTACCACTATTTCCAAATTTGTCATCCTCTTATTTTTGCTTCCACCTATATATTCACCAGTCTTTACTTTTCAGGACATCACTGCTGGAGATTGCATAGCATAGATTTCTGGGGGTCCTCAGTTGATTGTGAAGAAGAGTCTCATTACACTAGTATTGCCGTGGTGTCAGGGGGCATAAAGAGAGCTAGCTAAAACTCTGTTTTATTTTTCTTTTCATCCTCAGTGCCTAGCACAGTGCCCGGTCCATAGTAGGTGCTCAAAAAATGTCTCTGAATTGCCCTCAAGCCAAAAAAGGTCAATAAAGGAAAAAGGTTAAGACTCATGCTGGTAAGAAGGGAAGTACACCCAAGTCCTGATCCCATTAAACCACGCCAGAGGAGCTAGAAAAGAGCATTGGCTCTCCCAGAATCTCTCTTCGACTGGCTAATTTCAGTTGCCCATACACTGCCCTCTGTCCTTAAGATCTTCGAAGTTAGCATACAGATAAGAGTTCAGATACATAGTTTGAGCCCCAAGCATATTTGAGTCTTTAATGCTGGAAGTGCCAATCAGGAGGCAAACTTGAAAAACCAATTGATTGTATTTCATGTTTGCTGACTACTCCAGGAGCATCCCTATTAGGTGAGAAAAATATGCAAACCTCCAACCCCCATCTAGATGTTAGAGTTATATAAATTGTCCCCTCATCCTGTGGCAACCGCAGATGACACCTCCACTTATTTCCTCCTGAACCAGGCCCTTAGTCCAGCTCTAAATAACTCAGCCTTTGCTTATTCTTGATTATTCTTCTTTGTTTATTCTCTTTTATTTTTTCTGCATGACTAAGTCATTATTTCATTGAGAGAGATTTCCTTGGCAATGCTGGAAACACATTTGTATAAAGTTTCTACTCTTGTGAACTTTCACCTCCTTAGGTTACTAGTCATGGTCAGTGGACTAATGTCTATCATTGGGCACCAAGGTCTCTATGATGTGGCCTATAAACGCCATCTTCTGGTTCCTGTATGCCTAAGTGTTTTTTAAGAGAAGGAATGTTGGTGTTATAGAAAGGGGCACTTGACACCTTGTGGAGTGGATGAAGGTGCTCTGAGAAATTTGCCTTTTATTCTAATTAACCTATTTGCTTCCCATATGCAGAAAGACTTACAGCCCAGCAGGGGGGAATGGTGTAAGACATTCTAAATTCACTTTCTCTTTCTTTTCCTAACCTTCAAAGTTCCACCATTTAACTTCTTCCTGTATGTTCAGTACAGAATCCATCCTGGTCCTGAACATGGTAGGAGACAACCCTAGATACTCCTCCTTCTCTGACCTCGCTATCCATCCAGGGTTTCCTGCCTTATTCTCTTGTTACCCAGTCTCTTCAGGTAATAGATGTCCTGACACTGAACCCCAGTCTCCTGCTGACTTGATTTCTCAGTACCTACCACCTTGAGTTGGTATCATGTAGGATTAAGAGCCCAAATTCTAAAGTCAAATCAAGTTCAAATCCCAGTTCTGCCATGTCCTGGCTATGGGACTCTGAGCAAGTTACCTAAGCCAGGTTTCTTCATTAGCTAAAAAAATCTAAGTGGAGGTAATAATAATAATACCAAGATCATAGATTATTGAGAAAATTCATGAAGATCAGGCCTGACAAGTACTAAGCTCATAGTCACTGTTCAATCAATGTGAACTTAAAAACAGCTAGTTTGGGGCTCAGTTGTGACTCATGGAAGCCTAGTTTTTTGGTACTAGTGTCCATTCCCCAATCCAGTCTCCTAAACTCTTTGTCTCCTAATTTCTTATCTGAATGGCTCTTTTATATGTGTGACTTATTGAAAGCTAAATTTAATCCTTTTAGGAAGGAGGCTACAAGGGAAATAAATTTTTTTAAATAGTGTAAAATAAAATAAGATATAATACATAACACCTACATGTGCTTACCGCTGCCAACTGGTTCCTGCCTCACATTTGAGTGAATGACACCCCAGGCCTTTCACTGACTTGTTATCTTCGCTGACAGCACTTGTGTCACACTTACACTTTCATCACACCCACAAGCTGCATAAGAAAGACGCCCCACAGCCTGATCCCCCTAACTTTGAACCCATGTGAACTTGGGCCCATCCCTGAGAAGCCACATTTGGCCCAGCTCTTTGCTGCTTCATGCCTCTTCACTCAGCCCTACTGGGTGTCCTGAACTCCTGATCCCAGCTTCCCCCAATTTGCTTCACCCACCATTTCTAGAGTCTCATTTTTGACAGGTATGCTTCTCTAAGGCAAACTTAGCATATTGTGGACCTAGGCTCTTAAAAGCAAAAGTGCATGAATATTTTTCCCTCCAATTTTCTTCTCCAATTTTATACTCTATACTTGCACGAGTCTTTCTCCTTAAAACTGTTCCTGATGTTTCATGGGTACTTCCTCCCTACTCCCTTGAGATTTGGTGAAAACTATACATTTAAATTTAATTGTTTTATTATTCAGTTCTACTTCTTTGAGCACTTCTAGATCTTCTCCTGCTTCTTATTTCCCCTTTAGTCAAAGCTCCTAAGAATGAATCCCTAATGGTGGAATCTCAGACTTGATAAGTTAGAAAGAAATACTTCCATTTGCAACTCAAATCATACTATGAACTGCACATTCCACCAACACATAACACTAATCTTGGATAAACGACTAATGCAAGAATTAGTATTTTAATAAATTCAGTGGAGGTACCATATGTATTGAAGAGCCCAGGGTGACTCAGGTTTAGAACATCTTTCAGCACAGATGAAGCCTAAATAAGAATGACCTACATGAATACCCAGGTTGAATAATTTATATTTAAATTAAAAACTGGAGGGAAGTTGATGAGAATACACCATTCAATGTATAGATGAACAAATTGATTAGGAACATACTTTGAGAGTCACACAGTCTTGGGTTTAAATACTGATTCCACCACTTTGCTAGCTCTATGACCTTGGCCAAGTTAATGGCTCTAACCTTCATGTTCCTCATCTGTAAAATAGGAATCGCTATAGTATATACCTTATAGGTCATTGTGCATATTGAATAAGATAATTCATGCCAATCACACATGAAAATATCCAATAAATGTTAGCTGCTGCTGTTTTGTTGTAGCTGCTGCTAATTGGAAGGTTTGATGGGAATAGTTTTTATCCAACAAGAGTTGAGGTTAAGACCCAGGCTTTTTGTGTTGGTCAGTTTGCTTTGAAGTGTCTGCAGCCAACCCTTACTGATTCCCAGTTCAAGAGACACCTTATTATATCTAAATGTGTTACTATGGAGAGATTTACAAGATACATTGGAAAAATGGAAAAAAAATCAAAGTGAGGTATGTGTAGTAGGAACCAGTTCATGTTTTAAAGATAATATATAGTGCATATATATACACATACATACATATGTGTGCATATATATATATAAACATATATGCTTGTTTTAATACTATATGTCTATATTTTATGTGTATATCAAAATGATGCTTAGTAAGACTTCTGCTGTTTCTCCACATTTCTCAACTAAAGCCCAAAGCTAAGGATGAAGAGGCACTAAGTCTCTGTCCTTTTGGTTCTAAAAAGAGCTGTCAACAAAGACTAAGTTAGTCACCTCCCTCCAGGTTTGCAAAAAGGTGGCTCAACTGGCCCTGCTCCCACCAGTCCCACTCTGCTTCTCAGCTATATCAGAAACCTGGGGAGGGAAGAGGGACACCCTTTGCTGAGAGGGACACCAAGGGAATCTCTCATAAAGGTTAGAGGTGCCCACAAAAAGAAGAGACCTGCATCATATTCATGGGGTGATGTCCCCTTGGGCCTGGTTAAGTGAGGAAATGAGCCAGAAAGGGAAGTAGAGACACATAGTAGGACACAGAGAGTGGAGTAGGGTGGAGAGACAACAGAGGAGCAGCCTGTGGCCCTAGATAGGGTGTCCTAAAGATGTGTGAGTATCTGGTGTGTCAAGTAGACTCCTAAAAGGTGCCTGGGCTTGGGGCTGGCCCTGTGGCCAAGTGGTTAAGTTCACGTGCTCTGCTGCAGGCGGCCCAGTATTTCATTGGTTCTAATCCTGGGCGCGGACATGGCACTGCTCATCAAACCACGCTGAGGCAGCGTCCCACATGCCACAACTAGAAGGACCCACAACAAAGAATATACAACTATGTACCAGGGGGCTTTGAGGAGAAAAAGGAAAAAAATAAAATCTTTAAAAAAAAAAAAGGTGCCTGGGCTTGAACAGATAGACCCACAGACAGAGGATTAACGTCACACCCAGTGTGGTAAACCCTCTTACCCTAATCTCTTTTCCTTACCCCCAACAACAGAGGATCTAGAGCTTAGAAGTGGGAGGGGGTAAAGGTGTCTGGGAGACAGCCAAGACCACTTGTCTCTATTCTAGGTGCTGGAGTGGGAAGAGCAGCAGCAGAGTGGAGAGCCCTCCTGTCCACTGTGGGTCCCCCAAAACACAGCAAGCCTATGCTGGGGAGAGGGGAAAAGGCGCACTGTGCACTCAGTGTGAGATTAAAATTTTTGAGTGGGCAAACTTTTAATAACTGAAAATTATTGGGAAGTTGCGGGATCATCCCAAGAGGCCATTAAGTGATGGGAAAGGGATATTGGATACAGCAAGGAGGAAAACAGAAATTGGGGGGGAATATAACGTTCAGAGTTAAGATTTGTTTGAAAAACTAGTTACATATATCTATCCCACCCATCCCCCTCCACACACACACACCTTGTTTTGCAACACATTTGGTGACCACTTTACTCTTTATATCATTCTGTATCTTTTATTTTTAGCCATGTGCATGTATTATTTTCATAAGTTAAAATAAAGTATCACTTTCTTGTTGTGGATACTCGCCAAAGTATTTGTCTTTCCTCCTGGGTCTACTGCTGGGCTAATTTCTCAACCCCATGGAAGTGAGGGTGGGGCCAGTGAAGTGTGGGTGGAAGTGATCCATGCTTCTAGACCTAAATTCATATGACATACCCCACAAATGCTCTTCTCTCTGGTGCTCCCTTGCTCTGGCTCTTGCTCTCCTGCTTGTCAGCTGGCTGATTTCAGAGGATCCAACACAGGACTCTCAGGAGGCCTAGATGAGATTGGAGCCTGTGAATATAAGGATCCTGAGTCACTGCATGGAGGAGATCCCCCCAGGAAAGCCCATCAACCAGGAAATTCTTCATTAGACTTAAGCCTCTGAGCTTGGGTTGGTTTGTTTCTGCAACATAGCCTAGCACACCTTGACTAATACACTGGAAATCTAGAGCTCAGAATGTCCTACTATTCTTCTTAAAATCTTACTGTGCATAAAGATTATGAACACTGTCCTTCTGACAAATTAAGAGAACAGGCCAAAGAACAAATTAAGAGAGCATAACAAAGTGAAGAGACATGGGTTTTGAAGTCAGACCTAAGTAGAAAGCCCAGTTCAGTTGTTTTATTGGTAGACTCAGAGAGAAATCCTGCACCAGTGGTCAGGCTTCTATTTTCTTTCCAGAACACCATGAAATGCCTCTCACTCTCTCATTAAAAAATGTATATGGAACAGAATTAAAGTTCTTCTATCTATAAATAGCTTACAAAATGGTTGAGACGGTTCTATAAAGGTTTGTCCTTTTTTTTGTAGAATTGTTTATGAAAATGTTTTTATTTTTGAAGTATTTTTTAAATTATTGTTTAAATTATTTGGGGGAAAGATTCATAACTTAAGACTATTTTACATTTTGACAAAAGATTTAGCCAGCTTTGGCTGGTGCTGCTGAGACAGGAATCCAGAAGAGATTGAGAGACTATTCCAGGTACCTTTTTTCCTCTTTTGACTGAATTATGCCAGTTCCTTAAAACAACCCCCCGAGCTCTCTGCAAGTGATGGAAAAGCTCAGTGGGGCTCAGAGAAGGCCTGCCATTTCCCTGTGCTTCTGTATACCAGAGTTAGTCTGTGTAGGAGCCTGGGGCTCTTGGGAAGAAGAGAAATGGAAAGATGGGGTCTGATCACATATCACTTATGTCACCTTGCCTTTTTCCCCCCGCCCCTTCTCTTGGGAGCTTTATGGGTAGGCAAAAATCAACCTTAAGGGCTATTTTGACACGTTCCTTGTCAAAATCTTTGCTCCAGTCAAGGTGACTCTAGGTATAATCAAACAACTTGACATTAAATTAGAAGGGCATTACCCTTCCAACAGAGGCACTTTCAAGCTTTGTGGCTTATGTCAAGGTTATTTGCACTCTACTAGCCTTTGTTAATAAATGGGCATAGTTCTGCTTACGTTACGGAGCTGCTGTGAGAAATAAATGATATGAGTATATAAAACATCTGACATATGGAAAACATTCAATAAATGGTAATTCTCTTCCACTCCATGTAAGGGATGGTCCCAGCACTAATCCTTTTCTCCTTTTTGTTGTTGACTGATGATAAGAGAAAGTAATTGGGGGAAAGTGTATGTTAGGAGAATCTCTCAAAAGCCTGGTCTTGGCTGGGAAGTATATCTACTTATTCAGGTTTTTCTCAAGACAGGTGGGTACAAGAATGATTCCAATAGCTTAGGTCAGAATCCTCCAGTAGATCTCCTTTCAAGTAATTTTAAAAGAAGACTCAAGTACACTGGGTTACTCTCGAGGATTAAACCTGGTGTGGGTGTCAGGATTACACTTCAGTTGAGTGCTGGAGAAGAAAACTAGATTCGTTTCCAGAGAATATGGGGATCCCAGGAAATAACAGATATAGATAATGATTATCAATAGCTGTATTCAGTGATGGAAACTTATAATGGGTGGATCAGGCTGATGCCTTAACATCACCAAAGGAGAGCCAGTTACACATCATGTTTCTCCAGATGTCACACAACAGGAATTAGTCAATACTACTTATATAATCTTTTTGCTAAAAATTGATCTAGCCTCTAGATCTATCAGTTTACAGAAAATGCAGGGACAGAAAAATATGTTAAATTTAACCGTAGGGTTGAATTAGCAAAATCCAGAATTTCAGAATCTCTTCAGGACAATACCCTATTTTCTACAAAAAAAATTACAAGGAAAAAGATGAGAGAGGTGGAATTTATAGATAAAAAAACCTTAAGATATGTATCAATAAAATGCAATACGTGGGCCTTGTTTGGACTCTAAGTTGAAAGAAAACCAATGGTAAAACAAAATTTTATGCGTCAATCTGGAAAATGTGAAATTTTTGAATGATCTTAAGAATATTTGATGATGATAATAAAGGATTATTGTGGCTTTTTCAAGTATTATAATGGTGTTGTGGTTAGGTTTAAACAGTTCTTATAGAGATACATAAGGAAGTATTTATGAATTAAATGATATGATATTTAAGTTTCTTTCAAAGTAAAGCAAGGAGAGGTATGAGTGGGTAGGGATTTAAATGAAACAAGATTGGCCATGTGCTGATAATTGTTGGAGCTGAGTGATGGATACTTGGGAGTTTATTTCACTATTCTAACTATTTTTACATATGTTTGAAATTTTTCCACAATGAGGGAGAGAGAGACAGAGGTGGAGAGACAGACAGAGAGTCAGAGAATAAAGAAGTAAAGGTTACAGGTATAGATAACTATTTTGAGAAATTTGGCTGTAAAAGAAAAGAAGAATGAAGAAGTGGAGGAGGACAAATGGCCTAAGATATTTTGTTTTAGTTTGGAAGATATTACTGTGTGTTTGTGGCTGATTATCTTTCTCTACTACAACTTCTAGATCAAAAAAGAGCAAGAAATTGATGATGCAGGAGAGAGGGGTAATTTAAGGAGTAATGTCCTTGAGCAGGGGAGAGCAGACACTGTCAAGTGCATGATGGGGAGGTTGGCCCAAGCTAGGAACTTGGATAGCTCATTCATCATCACTGGAAGGAATGCAGTGGGTATGGGCAGAGTTGCAGGAGTATTGGTTAATTATGTGGTAGGGGGTTGAGGACATTCTCTTCTGGCCACTTATAAATCTCAGTGAAATAAGAGGGAGGAAGGAGAGGTGGAGGTTTAAAGAAACAGGAGAAGGTGTAAAATGGTTATCTCCAACTACTATAGAAATGTAGTGGGGTTGTCAGGCAGTGAGGAGAGCCCACTGGGATTTTTTAAGGCCATCAGCAAGTATCTTCAACATCCTAAGTACATTTCTCCAGAAGCATGTTAACCTGTTCATGTGCAGGCACAAAACAGGCAGAGAACTATCTGGAGCTTTGCAGAAAGCTGGGTTTTGCCAGATGAGTATGGTGAGGGAGAGCAGTGCAAAGGAGCTGAGTAGTACACAGAATCCAAGATGGGCAAGAGATAAGTGAGGATATAAAGGAGGCGATGTTCAAATGCACAGACTGAAGATGTTAGTGGGATCTGGGAATTATTGTGATAAAGGTACTAAAGGGAAATAAACTGCCAAGACAAGAGGAATTAGTAAAAAAAAAAAAAAAAGGGGGGTGTTCAAACAGATTTTGGAGGAAATATGTTGGTGATAATGAGAAAGTGTGGGGTATAATATGATAATGAAGGACTGAGGTTGGGTAGGAGCAAGGTCATTGGTAGAGAGATCAAGGACATGAAACACCAGGGTATTGAATAGATCATTCACATGAAGACCAAAGTCACCAAGAATGATTGCAGAAATTATAATAGAGAAAGACCATAAACTAGCATAACAGAAGAAAGAATCTGCCCAACAATAGGACACATTGTGTCTAGGTAAGATCTGATATAGAACTAACAAGACCAAAACATCTCTGGCTGAAGTTAATTAATTTTATGAATAAAGAAAGCATTACATAAGCACCCAGGCAGAATAAGTAAGGCACTACAATACTGCATTTCAGTTCCATTCTGACACTAACTGTCTGGGCTTAGTGTCAGACCTCACAGCTTTAAGGGCACAGTCTCAGCAACTCTGCCCTTACTTCAGATGCTAGCTGCAAGTTCGGGGGTCCCCCGGCCACCCATACCTCTGACAAACTGACTACAAAATCAGGGGGTCCCACAATCCCCTCATGTTCATTAATTCACTAAAACAACTCACAGAACTCAGAAAAGTGCTATACTTATGATTATAGTTTTATTTAAAGGATATAGATCAGGACCAGCCAAAGGAAGACAAAAGATAGGGTAAGGTCTGGGAGGGTCCCAAATGCAGAGCTTCTGCGCCCTCTCCCTGTGGGATCAGGGCAGGTCCGCCTCCCGGCACATGGATATGTTCATCAACCAGGAAGCTTCATCAAGTTTTTATTGGGGTTTCACTGTGTAGGCATGACTGATTGAATCATTAGCCATTGGAACGAACTCCCTCTCCAGTCCCCAGCCCTCCCCAGAGGTTGGGCTGGCTTCAAAGCTCCGACTATCTAGTCACATGGTTGATCTTTCTGGTGACCAGACCCCTCATCGGGAATCATCTTGCTGGCATAAACTCAGGTGTGAATTAAGGGGTTCATGAATAACAAAAGCACTCCTATTACTCAGGAAATTCCAAGGATTTAGAGCCTCCAAGGACTTAGGAACCAGGGACAAAGGCCAAATTTTTTATTATACAACAGGCACATACTAGGAGAAATGAACCTAGTTGACCTCTCCAAAGTAATATTTAATGCCAGAAGACAGTGGAACAAGCTCTACAGTTTTCTGAGGGAAAGAAAATTTAACATAAGAAGCTTAAACTCAGCCAAGTTGTTTTCCATATAAATTCAATAGACGGACTTTACCAACTAAGCGAGGGAATACAGTCATGATAAGTGTTTGTGAAGAAAAAAAAATCTACTAGATATTAAATTCAGCTAACAAAGAAAAACAGTGACGAATACAAGGAGAAGCTGTGCGAAAAGGACTATTGGTGAGCACTGAATCCACTTATACATAGATCCGGGTTTCTCAGCCTCAGCACTTGTTGGGTTTTGGGCTGGATAATTAGTTCTTTGTGGCAGAGGCTGTTTTGTGCTTGCGAGATATTTAGCAGCATCCCTGGTCTACATCCATCCACTAGATGCCAATAGCACCAACCCTCCACCTCCAGGGTATGACAACCCAAAATGTCTCCAGACATTGCCCAACATCCCCCTGGGGCACAAGTGCCCCCAGGTGGGAATCGCTGACATAAACTAATGCTTGATAATTGAGGAAGTTTTGGTTACAGAAGAGAATGCATGTATCTCAAAACCTGACAGTAATATAACTAACAAAAATCAAGGGTCTAAGAGAAGGGAGATAGGAGAAATAGAATGTATCAATTGATTACTCTCTCAAAGTAGATATTGATCAATACAGTTCAAATAGAAAAATGTAGTTTTAAAATTGACTCTAGCCAGGGCTGGCCCCATGGCCTAGTGGTTAAGTTCGGCATGATCCCCTTCCATGGCCCATGTTCAATTCTGGGCATGGACCTACAACTACTCATCTGTTGGTGGCCATGCTATGGCAGTGACCCAAATACAAAAAGAGGAAGATTGGCAGCAGATGTTGGCTCAGGGTGAATATTCCTCAGGAAAAAAAAAAAAAAACTCTCAGAAAAATTGGAATAGAGGAGAACTTCCTCAACTTGATAAAAAGTATCTCCAAAAAATCTCCAGCTAACGTTGTGCCTAAGTGTGAAAGACTGAATGCTTTCCCCCTAATATCAGGAGCAAGGTGAGGATGTCTGCTCTCACCGCTCTTATTCAACATAGTGCTGGAAAGTCTAGCCAGTGTTAATACAGCAGGAAAGGAAATAAAAAGCATGTAGATCTGAAAGGAAGAAGTAAAACTGTCCCTGTTTGCAGAGGATGTGATTATTTACGTAGAAAATCCCAAGGAATCAACAAAAACAAAAACTCCTAGAACTAAAAAGTGACCAATAAATTGCTCATTCTGTTAACTGAATTTGAGTTGGGTTTCTGCCATGTGTGGCTGAACGAGTCAGTTATTTATTCATTTTGCCATCAAATATTTATTGAATGCCTAAAATTTGCCAGCAGATGTTACGGGTAATAGTGATATATCAGTGAACAAAACAGAGTTCTAATTCTCAAGGGTGTGGTAAGAGATGTAAAAAGTTAAAACAGATTAAAGAGAAAAAAATGACGGGTGCTGTTTCACAAAATGTAGTAGGGGAAGACGTCTTTGATAGGACTCCTCATAAAATGAGGGATTTGGCCCAGGGGATATCTGCGGGAAGAGGGTTCTAGGCAGTGGGAACTGTAAGTTCAATGAGGCCAAGGCTGGAACATGTGTGGTATGTTCTAGAAAAAGTGAGGGGGCCAACGTGGCTGCAGCAGAGTGAGGAAGAGGAGGAGGTGAGTCAGAGAGGGCCCTGTGCCAGATCATGGAAGTGGTAGCAGTCCTTGGAAGGACCTGAGATTTTACCGGAGTGAGCTGGGGTGCCCTGAAGGATTTAAGCAGAGGAGCTACCTGGTAGCATTTATGTTTAGTCTTGACCAGTTCAACAGATAAACACAGCAACCGCTTCCCTGAGACCTACAGCAACCCATACTCGCCCCACAACTTCTTTCCTTTCCGTTTCAAAACCCCTCTACGTCTTCTTCCACCCTGTTTTCTTTCCTCCTTCTCAGAGAAGACTTCCTCTATCCCTTCACAGGACTCCAGCAGCTCCTTGGGCACTTTCCTCCCTATGAATACTTTCCCAGCTCCCCAAAACTTGCAGTGTATGTAAATCATTAACGGTAAAAGGGATGACTGCCTGCACGGGAATTGTGTAAACTTTCAGCGTAAACCTAGCCCAGAACTCCTGCTCCTCCCTCCGCAAAGTCTCCACCAATCAAGGAAAGGCACTCAGGACAGGTCCTGCTTCTTCCAACTGTCAGACTGCTCCTCTCTCTTCTTTTGGCTGCTCCCAGGACTGAAGCAGGTGTGAGAGTTTACGTTTTCGGGCTGCTCTTCTAGGAAACAGGTCTGCCATCATCTCCAGCTGTGTCAGAATCTGTCACTTTAGTGAGTATTTTGTCTCCTATGCAAGGTTTGCTGGGCTGGCGCAGGCACTTTCGAGCAAAGATAACAAACAAACAAAACCAACAAATCAAAAATGCTCTCACTGAAGTCTTGGTCAGCCATGGTGTTTCTATCAGAATTTCTGAGTTGTTGTGGAATATTATTTAGTAAGTGACCAGCAGTATGTACACGCAAAAGGCTGTAAATATAGCAGCTGAGTTTTTCATTTTAAGCCTCTTGGTGCTATTTAATTTTTTAAAAACTATGTGTACGTGTTAATGCCATTAAATGTTTTAGAAAAAATGTAACTGAGTCTGAGTAGCTGCTGAGTTTTTCACTGTACTGTCTACTTAGCTCCCCACCCAGCTCAGTGGCAGATAGGAATTCATTTTCTGCATCATCCAGATAGTATGCCAACTACCTCTAGGCAACTTCTGGAAACATGTACATGCAAATCTAAGAAAATAACCTGGGGGGCAGCCACTTTTCTCCATTAGGTAGTCAAGGGCAGCTCCAAAAATCCTCTAGAGAAGTTTAAGGCAGGGTCTTGTTAGGGTTAGGGAGAATAGTAGGGGCTCCACCCTGCTTGGAGGCTCTGTATGCCAAGGCACTGTGATTGCTTGGATTGCTTGGCGGGGGAGGTGCTGTTAGAGATGTGGGGAGGCTAAGGCTCCCTTGGCACTGCTGCTTTTATGGCTGTAGAGCTTGCCTTTCAGATGAGACCTTCGCTACTTTCAAAAGCCCATCTGACCAACAGTGGGACTGTCTTTCAGAAGAGTTTTCTGTGGCTCAGTATAAAAATCTGGACTCACACTGGTAAGGTTATGTCAGCTTTTTCACTGGCAAAGAATATTGGAGACTTTGAAAACAGATGTTGTGCAATGTTGAGATCAGTGAAAAGACAGGAACATAACTTTGTTGGGGAGAAGGGAACCTTACAGTTTTGATGAGGGGAGTGTTGATATTTTCTTTTTGGTGGAACAGAACGGCTTGGCTGATTTTAAGCTCCAAATGACTGGTCAATTTTCTTTTCAATGTCTATTTGAAGGATTCTGAATGTGGTGAAGGAAATAGTTTCAAAATTTCATCTAAATTGCAAAATATTGGAAACAAATGATGATGAATAGGGGACTAGAATGCCATGCCGCTGTTTAAAAACAAACAAAAACAGAGTAAGGAAGATCTCTGTGTACTGATATGTGTACTCCACAATTTCACTGTAGAAAACTATTTTAACAGACAGAATAGTGTGTCTTCTAGGCTACCTGTTGTGTAAAAGTGGTGAAGAAATAAGAATCTACAGTCATATTTGCTTGAATACACATAAAGAAACTCTGAAAAGATACATGGAAATAATCATAGTGGTTCCCTGAGCGAGTGGGAGGGAGAGGAAACTGGGGAACTGTGAGACTCGGGCTGGGAGGCAGATTTTTCATTGTGTACTTTTTATGTTTCTTGAGCCCTCTGAAGACATTATCCAGAAAAATTTAAAAACAAAGACAGAAAAGTTACAACACTAAAAACTGGGTGTTGACTACTTAACTTGTTCCTTCAGTTGAAGGAAACCTGATGCTAATTGTGTAAGAGGGGAGATGGCTGCCAAATGTGAGGCCTGCAACGTGCCAGCAAATACCAGAGAAGGGTGGTTCCCTCTCCCCTCAACCCCACTGCCAGACAGGATGTTTGAGGACTTGGGGTTTATTTATATTCTAAAGAGCAGCCTCTCTCCTAGAGCCTAAGAGAACCTCTAAGAGCTTTCTGGTAACACTTACCCTCTCCTAGCCCTTACACAAGAGAACAGTGATGGGAAAGGCTTTACTAACCCTGAACCCTTAGAAAAATTTTACCTTGGGGACCCTTCTCCTTAATTTTGCTGTATTTTAATGCTTCATGTCACTCTAGTTGTGAGCTATTATAAACATAGATCACACTGTCCAAAATAATTTTCTGCAATGATAGAAATGTTTTGGGTCTGCACTGACCCATATACAGTAGCCACTAGCCACACGTGAGTATTAAGCACTTTGAATATAGTTAGGGTGATTGAAAAACTGATTCTTCCGTAGTATTTAAATTTAAATACCCACATGTGAACAGTGCAGGTATCACATAAATCTGGTTAAAGCTATAGAGACACTTCTCAGGTCTATTATAATCCTGAGTTATTGAAATAAAACCATGTGTAAAAGTTCTCCCTTCTGGAAAAGTTGTTTATTCATTCAACGAATATTTAATAAGCGCCTATTATGGGCCAAACACTATTACAGCTCCCAGGGATAGTATTGTGAACATAACAGACAAGGCCCCTACCCTCGTAGAACTTTACATTCTAGCACAAAGATCAGCAAACTATGGCCAATGGGCTAAATCTAGCCCTCTACCTGTTTTTGTACAGCCTGTGAACCAAGAATGGTTTTTACATTTTTAAATATTTGGAAAAAATCAAAATAGAAGTAATAATTCACGTCACATGACAATTATCTGAAATTCAAGTTTCAGTATCCATAAATAGGGTTTTATTTTTTAATACAGTCATGCCTGCTTATTTATGTATTTTCAATGGCTACCATCTCAACCAGAGTTAAGCAGTTGTAACAGAGACCAGGTGGCCTGCAAAGCCTAAAATACTTACTAACTGGTCCTTTATAGAAAAAGCTTGCCAACTCATGTTCCAGTGGATAGTAATATGCTAGGCACCATGATAAGCACTTGGCATGCATTATCTTATTTAATCTTCTGGACAACTCTCTGATGGAGGTTCTATTGGTAAATGTGAAACCGGGGCCTGAGAATGTGCATTTCTAAGCTTCCAGGTGGTACTGATGCTGCTGTTTCACAGAACATAGCCTCTAGATCAGAGATTCCCAACCTTGTTTGCACATTAGAATCCTCTGAGGAAATTTTTAAGAATATGATGCCCAGGCTCCACCCCTAGAGATTCTGATTTAATTGGTCCAAGACCCAGGCATGGGTATTTTTATAAAGCATTCCTGGTGATTCAAATATACAGTCAGGGTGGGAATCACTGCACTATGGAAATCCTGTTGAACTGTAGTAAAGGGAACACTCAAATAGGAGTCCAAAATTAGGAATTCTAGTTCTAACTCATACGACACATTGTAGCAAGTTGCTTCCCTTCTCTGGGGCTCCATTTTCTTTGCAGGTGAAAAGTGAGGAGTTGATCTCAGAGGGCTCAAGCTCACTGACTTGTCAGGTGTTCACACAAACAGGTGGAAGAGTCTGAAGACAAATCCACATCTCCAGTGTGTTGGGTGCAGCAACATGATGCCCAAACACCAGGTCTATTTAGGGTAAAACTTATGGCTGACATCTGTTATTAATTATTGTTTGGCAATTTATCAATACAGAAATGCTTCCACATAGCCACACTGCTTTATACACCACACAGTTAGAATTGCAGGTAAAAATGACGATTTAATGAATGTGAGGGTAGTGTTTTATTGCAGGAAATTTGGAAGCTTATGGAAAGTGTAAAGAAGAGAACCCTATAATTCCTAGAACTCTGTTTTTAACAGCCTCCTTTATGAGACCTCAGCCAAGTCAATGCCATCATGATCAAATGATTTCCCACAGAAGCAGGGAGGGCTGCGTGGCCCAGAGGGGCCTCCCCCACAAAAACCCTAAAGGTTAAAGCCCTATTATTACATCTCCAGTAAGTGCAGCTCCAGGCCTGGACTTGAAGATAGCGTGGGTGCTGATTGGGAGCGTGGAAGCTGCAGCCTATAAACTAGAGGACCTCCCACAGTGCTTTCATGCCTGATTGATACCGGGCTCCTCTCAGCCGCTTCATCTATGGATTATCCACTGAGAAACATTCTCCTAAACATTCCTGCACTACTTTTGAAATCTGCAGGTGAAAGATATTAAATAAAAAGGCTTAAAAAAAGAACTTGTTTCTTAATAATAATTTACAAAACATAAAATACATTTTATAATATAGTATTATTTTATCTTTCACCTAATTTTAATTTACAAAGTTATTCAAGTGTGTTAAATATTTTTAATTTTATAATTTTATTTACCCTGTCTAGGATATATAATTGGCTGTTGCTATATGCTTATATTTCTTTTTGTTTCTAGATTAACTTTTACAAATGCCTAATACTTTGAGGCAGAGTATTCTGTTTATGAAAATCTTCTGAATATATAAATTTACAGATTAAAGGTAGCAATTTTCTTGATTAATAAAACAGCTTAGCCCTTTGCTTTCACTGAGAGTAACTGGGTGACCTCGGTCTTTACTTCTTTAGAAATGCTAATGGGACACAATAGCATGTAGTAGTCAGGAGAATAGACTGGGACCAGACAGCTCTGGGTTCAAATCCAACCAGTGCCTCTGTTACAGGCTGAATGTTTGTGTCCCCCCAATGTCACATGTTGAAGCCCCAACTCCTCAAATGTGATGGTATTTGGAGGTGGGGTCTTTGGGAGGTAAGTAGGTTTAGAAGAGGTCATGAGGGTGAGGCCCCCATGATGGGATTAGTATCCTTACAAGAAGAAGAGAAACCAGAGCTCGCTTGCTCTCTCTCTGTCCACCATGTGAGGTCACAGAGAGAAGGCGACAAGCCAGGAACAGGGCCCTCAGGGGGGAAATGAATCGGCTGGCACCTTGATCTTGGGCTTCCCAGCCTCCAGAACTGTGAGAAACAAATGTCTGTTTGTTTAGGCCACTAGGTGGATGGTATTTTTGTTATGGCAGCCAGAGCTGACTACGACAGCCTCTTAGTAGACATATTTTCTATCTATAAACAGAGATGATAACAGTATCCATTTCACAGGGTTACTCTGAAGATTTAATGATAAATCGGATGTAAGTAAAACACTGAGCACAGTGTTTGGAACATAGTGGGTGCTCAGAAAATGGTACTGTTATGATGATTCTTAATAAGAATAATAAAACTTAGCTGCTTTGGTGTTTGGCTACCTTTAGGACAGAAACAAATGGTTGTCCTTTTGGTTGACTTTTAGATGGATTGATCTCCGTGGAAATCCTGAGTGCTAAAACATCCAACAAGACTGATTCTAGTTCTTGTCACCATGGAGATATTACTTCGTGCCAAGTGTTTTCAGCGCCTAGCAGTTCCTGGTTCTGTGAGAGCAGTGCATAAAGATTACAGAATAGTGACCCCTCAGAATTTCTCCAACTATGAATCCATAAAACAGGACTTCAAACTGGAGGTTCCAGAGTATTTTAACTTTGCTAAAGATGTCCTGGACAAATGGACCAATACGGAAAAGGTATGGAGCAAGGATCATTCAGGCTATAGTTTCTCAACCGGGAGTGACTTTGCCCCAGGGGACTTCTGGCGATGTCTGGAGACAGTTTTGTTGCCATGACTTGAGAGAAGGTGGTGCTAATGGGTAGAGGCCAGGGATGCTGCTAAATGTCCTGTAATGCACAGGACAGTCTCCCACAGTAGAAAGTTATCTGGCTCAACATCTTAAGTTTCCTGGTCCATAACGCCTGGGTTACAAAAATGTATGATTATAGGTTAATTTTTTAAAAAACAAAAAGGAGTAGAGTGAAAAGTGATTCCAAGAGTCAGAAATGTTAGGAAATGAGGCTTAGAAACAGCATTGAGAGAAATATAAACGGAGGCAAGAATTCTAACTTTTTGGAAAGAAAAATAATCAGGCTCAATGAGAAATGACATGTGCTAGAGGAAATGACATAGCTCTCAACATCCAGAAATAAGGACCTCAGAGTTATTTCCAAATACTCCATGTATGTCCCAATAATGACTTGTGAATTTTCTTCAGAGGAAATATTCCAGTAAATCAGTTGAAATAGAATTTAGCTGCATAACCACCTTTAAATCCATGAGTGGTTTGTCTTTCCTCAGGCTGGAAAGAGACCTTCCAATCCAGCCTTCTGGTGGGTAAGTGGAAATGGAAAAGAAGTGAGATGGAGTTTTGAAGAACTGGGATCTTTGTCCAGGAAATTTGCCAATATACTTGCAGAAGCCTGTGCTCTACAAAGGGGAGATCGAGTAATTGTGATTCTGCCCAGGATCCCAGAGTGGTGGCTTGCAAACATAGCCTGTCTGAGAACAGGTTAGTAATGTTCATAATCTGATTCAGTTTAAAGGAGGCTGGACGGGAGATTTTCCAAAACATCTAACTAATCAGAAAACATTTATTTGGGTAAATTATTTGAGGAACTGTTCACAATATTGTATTATTTTCAGGAACCTTAGAAATGTATTAGAAACATGCCATGTCTTTTGACCTAAACTTGGAATTGGGTTTTTCAAATTGAAATTGTTTTATTATATGAATGCCAGTCAACAATCATGTACCCTCATACCTACTGCTGTTCTCCTCCCATAGGACCCATAGTCATGTGAAACTCAAGGCAGCCACAAACTCAAAGAACCCATGCCACTTCTTGTTTCCTGCCTTTATTCCCCTCATGGTCTATTACCATTCTTGTGGTGCCTTAAGCCAGGCATCTAGACTCCTCCTTCCTAATCAGTTCCTAAGTTTTGTAAATTTGACCTTCTGCATGCCTCTAGAGTCCCTCTTCTCCAACTCCATTGCCCTTGCTTTACTTAACATCTCCTGAATAGATTTCCCCAGCAGTCTCCCTAATTTGGGTCTCACGTGTGCCCACACTGCACTCCAATCCAATTCATCCTCCACAGCCAGGGTTCTTTCTAGAACACACATTTTATCCTGCCATTTTGCTACCTGACATTATTTAATAACTTCCTGTTGCCTACCAGATAAAATCTGAACTTACTTAGGTGTGTCATGGAAGGCTCTGGTTATCTTCCCTTCATTGTTCTCATTTCCCCACCCTCCTACTCTGTACTCTAGCCATGACAAATGGTTTCCTATAAGGTTTGTGGTCTCTCTCGTCTCATGGCTTTTGTGGACACAGTTTCCTATTCTTGGAAAGCCTTTCTCTCACGCCTGACCACCTGGGCAACTCCTATTAGACTTTCAAGTCTCAGTTCTAATGTTAGGCAACCCCACCCTGATGTCCCAATCCAGGTACTTTCTTTTTTGGGCTCCCCAAAGAAACATGTATGTATTTCTATTTTAACCTGTACTATATTGTCTGGGTATACTATTTTATCATAAATCTGTCATTCCCAAAGGACTATGTAAGCTCCTAAAAGGCAATGGCTGTGATATATTCATCTCTGCATTTCCAATGACCGGCGTATAGTAAATGCTCAGTGAAATATTTGTTGAATTAATTAGTATCTCTATTGTCATAATAAATCATTATATTAAGTAACCATTCTTAGTTTATTATAATCATTACTCACATTTGAGGAGAGTTATATGCTCTAATCTCATGTTTAAATAGAAATTAGACACTAGAGTTGCACAGTCCACTTTTACACAGTTTTTTAACGAAATGATTGCTTTCCTGAAAGCTGCTCAAGCTCACTGTCTTAGAAGGGACTCACTGATTTCCAGGACCAGAAAGCCGTTCATATTAGTTGAATAAGGAAGGAGAATTATTGAACATCTACTGGGAATCTTAGAGGAAAACAAAAGTCCAGAAAGAACAACTGGCCTCTGCAGGCGAACAGGCTCTTCAGCAGGCAGCTTCTATCTCTATTTGTTTTGCTCTGAAGCCACAGGGAACAGGTATATCACGGTACAGTTTAATCTTGCTACTCTGTCAATCATGATGTCTGCTTACACTGACTTTTCAAATCTCTGTTCTAGTCTATTTTATGTTGACTTTATGGTTTAGCTCTTGGAAGGCAATCTATTTCCTTTTTTTCCAAGCTCTCAGAGAGATCTGCTCTACAGCCCCCAGTGCCAACAACAAACTCTCATATCACATTTTAATTATAAAACTCTTCTCTATGTATTATGGACCAAATCCCATTTCAACAGAAATCTCAGTATATAATTATTAAAAAATATCAATTCTGAATGAGTTGGTCCCTTATTTAAGTAATATCTACCACAAAAAGCTAGTATAACACCCATCTCAGTCCACAGATCTTTAGGAAGTTTCTAGATGGATGTAGTCCCTCTGGCATTATAATAAACATTCTCTCACTTGCTCATTTTGTCTTCACAAGAGCCTTATGATTAGGAAGGAGAAGCCTCATTTTATAAACAGAAAAGCCAAAACTTCCACAGATGAGGGGGAAGAAACATTAACTCGCTTTCCCAAAGTCACTCAGCAAGTCAGTACTGGAGCCCAAGGCACTCACCAACATTTTCCAGAATTTTCATAAAATTTCAAAATAGGAACAGTTCTTAAAAATCATCTAGCTCATTCTTCTCAAACTTTGACGTGCATGTGAATCGCTTGGGGATCTCATTAAAATGCAGATTCTGATCCAATAAGCCTGGGTGGGACCTGAGATCCTACATTTCTAAGAACTCCAGGTGATGTCGATGCTGCTGGTCCAGGGGCTACCCTTCGAGTGACAAGGAACTAGTCCTCCCATTAATTTATGGATGAGGAAAGCAAGGTCCAAATTCAGCAACTTGGCCAAGGTCACTCCTTGATTAGGGAAATAGGCAAAACAAGGACCTTGGAGCCCAGATGTCCAGCCCAGAGCTCTTTCTGCTGCTCCACGGGGCTTTCTCTAGACCTTTTCCCTATCCGGTGTCAGTAGCATGTGTCAATGCCTATGCCCTTATGCAAAATAACAACTATGAAGCAGAAATGGACATTTTATTTCTGGAAGTTTTGAACTTTTTTTTTTTACATGAAACAAATATAAATAGGAATCCTCCTCAGAGAGGCCATCCTAGCCACCCTATCTAAAACAGCTTCCCCCACCCCACCCAAAGTGGTCATTCCCTATCCTTTTAAACAGCACTTATCACCTGATATTGTGTATGTGCTTAATGTCTGTCTAGAATGTAAGATCCATGAAGGCAGGGACCTCTACTGTATCCTTAGCACTTAGAAAAGTGTCTGCCACATAGTAGGCTCTCAATATATATTTTTAAAAGAATGAATGAATAAACAAATCCATTGTGTTTATAATCAACTTGGACATTACTCCAGAGTAATTCTGGAAGATTGTTTTTTTATTTAAAGTAACAGCGTGCTCCCTGACAAGAAACTATGTAATGTTTCCCAGAATAATTAGTTTGGACAGGAAACAGTTTTAATAGGTAAGATTGATCACTGTTAATAGATTCTTTTAAAGATATGATATGAATTATATATTGGCAGAAATTAATTTTCTAAGGGTAATGTTTTTAAAAAAGTGCTTCTTCTGGGCATGAAATGCTGGCAGTGGGCTTACTGCTAGAGACTGCCTTTAAATTATGGAAAAGTGTTAGGCCATGGGAGGCTAACTACTTATCCCTAGGTGGCACATCTTTAAGGAATAACCTTGGAGTAAAAACCTGTTATTACATTGCCATGTTTAGAAAGGGAAGATATTCTGAGGAAACTTGAATTTTAGTCGTGGTTGTCTGTTTCCTGAAGAATTCCACTGAAGGGGCTTGTCCTTGCCAAAATAAAGATGAGTCAGTGTCAAGAGTCCAGGAACGACCAGGCAGAACCTGAGACTCACGGAAGTGAAGTGGCTTGTCCAAGGCCAAGCTGTAAGAGTATCTGGCTCCAGGACACACTCTGAACCATTCCACTACACCTCACAGTGGAAGTCACAGCAGGTCGGAATAGCAGCACAGAAAAGATGAATGCCTTAATTCTTCCCTTTGGAAAGAAACCATCAAACAGTCATGCCCATTTTAAGAGACACTGGACAGAAGTGGTTAAGTGTACAGCTCTGGGGTCAGGCTGCAGGGTTCAGTTCCTACACTGCCACTTCCTACTGGTGATCTTGGGCAAGTTATTCACAGCTTCTGTGTTTGGGGGTTTTGGGTGGGGATTAAATGAGTTAAAACATGCAGAACACTTAGAATAGCACCTGGCACTCAAGTACTCAATAAACGTTGGTAACATTACTTTTCAATCAAAACCCTCTTCAAGCTGAGCAGTATGAATGATCTTCAGCCAGAAGATAATCATCCAGCTTTTAATACCCTTTCATGTTAGGTTAGAAGGGTCATAACTTTGAGATCCCAAGAAAGGCAAAGCAAAATAATGAAAGGAAGACAAATAGATCCCTTGCTGGTACTCTGACTAACTCATTCTGAGAATACAGAATGTACATGAACCATCGACACTATCCTAACGAACATGATGAAGGAAATCCTTCCTTCTAAACACTGTTTCTTTTCTGCTCCTTTAGGGACGGTTGTAATTCCAGGAACCACTCAGCTGACCCAGAAAGACATCCTCTACAGACTACAATCTTCAAAAGCAAAGTGCATTATTACCAATGAAGTTTTAGCCCCAGCAGTAGATGCTGTTGCATCTAAATGTGAAAATCTGCACTCCAAGCTAATTGTGTCTCAGAAGCCCAGAGAGGGGTGGGGGAACCTCAAGGAGATGATGAAGTGAGTAGCCATCACTGTTGTAGAACAGCTTCCCCAAAAGAAAGGCAAATTGAAAAGTTACTCAACCCACAAGTGATCAGGAAAATGAAAATTAAAACAATAGGCAAAGGGAACAACTGGTGATTATTTCTGCACTAATAGTGCAAAGCTCTGAGGCAGGAAGCAGCTTGGAGTGTTTTCGTATGTTGGGATTTCCAGGAAGCAGACCCCAAGACAGAGATTACTTGTGTAAGAAGTTTATTAAGGAGTTCTTTTGGGATCAACACCTGTGAACGAAGGGGAACAATGTGGAATTGGGCAGAGGAACAAATTTATCTGCTATGAACTCCCCAAAAAGCCCTCAGCCAACCCACTGGGACCTCTGGACTTTGGATAGCCCCTCAGAGTTGTTCCCAGCTAAAGTAAGAGGTCCTGGCCTTTATATGCCCATACTAATCAGTAATTAGTGCGGGCTGTCCCTTGAAGGTGGCGTGTCCTTGAGCAAGGCAGCTCTCTTCAGCCAAGGCAATCTTTAAAGAGGGCTATCAGCGCTTGTGGGGCTAAGTCCTTTATTCCTGCAGTGGGATCTAGCAGGTGCGTCACAGCATCAACCACAGAGCTGTCATCATTTCCCAGGGAAATTGCTATCAATCCTTCTGTGTAGACTATATAATTCTCTTGCTGACTGCAGTGCTTCTAGCAGGTTATAATAAGAAGAACACTTAATGTTAATGGATGCAAATATAAAACTGAATTATACTGATGTTCACGCTCTCCTATGGGGGTGCTTCTAGGGTTACTTGGAACTGCTACCAGGCATTGGTTATATTTGGCAGAAAATTCCTTCTCTAGAATGAGCATGCTTTACTCAAGGATTTGGAAGCATGCTTGCAACTATGAACTTATTCCTACTTTCTCTAAAGTAGCTAACATTTATTGAGTTCTTACCAAAGGCCAGGTACTATTCTAACAAAAACAATGTTATAATTGCAATAAGGCTAACATTTATATGGCACTGGTTATGTGCAAAAAACTGTTCCAAGCACTTCAGATATACTAACTCATTTAAATCTCACAACAACCTAAGGGCAGGTACTATAATTACACAGATGAATAGGGTCAAATGCTAGGATCTGGCAGAGTTGGGTTTCAAACCCAGGCAGTCTGGCTTCTGAGCCCATACTCCTAACTGTTAGGTTTACTGCCTCCAGTAGTGAGAGCTTGGTACGATAACCCTGCCTTAGGTTTCCAAAGCAACTGTATCTATGATAGAAGTCATAGCTACACAGTGATAGGTACTAATTATTTTTAAGGCAGATAATTATGGAATCATAGACTAAACACTTGGTCTAGCTTTGTTAGTCTTTGAAAATAGCTTTTCTATTTCTCATGGCCTGGATTTTTCTGATTCATCCATTCTCAACCCAATACTTCCAGATAAAATCTGTGTGCCTCTTAGACACTGGATGTGCAGAGCTGACCTCCTCTCAGCTGCCCTAATGTATGACTGATAGAGCAGCCCAATTATCCTTCAGAACTAAACGTTTTCTTTCTCTTTTACTGCAGCCCTCCCATCCCTGGATGGATGCTTAGATCCTCTTCAGTCTTACTGTTCGTTATATTCAGAACCGTGTAGACTCTCTTGTGGGAAACAGAAAACCTGTCCTTTCAGGGATCAGGAAGCATTTTCTATGAAAGGGGTGGATAGCAAATATTTTAGGCTTTGCAGTGTCTGTCACAACTACCCATTTCTGCTGTTGTAATGTGAACACAGCCATGGACAATATGCAAATGAATGGGCATGCCTGTGTTCCAATAAAACTTCATTTACAAAAACAGGAGGCAGGCCAGCTTTGGCCCGGGGACTGTAGTTTGCTGATCCCTGCTTTATACTATTACCCAGGACTTCCATTAACATACCCATTTTTTTTTAAAAAAAACACATTTTAAAGCATCCACAGTAAAGAGGAAGGGGCAGTTTTTCATATATCCACAATTACAAGATCACAGAATCCTCATTCTGCTGGCGGTATGATAAAACTCTGGAATTTTTAAAATGCTTTAACTCTTCTTTATCATACAGTAAAAAGCTATGAAATCGGCTGTTATAAATGGGCTGTTGATGGCAAAGTTTAGTTTGATTCTGGAACGCACCTAAAAAGATGCAGAGAGAGATGGCTTTTACCTTGGAATTCGACTTGAGTCACTGGGGCCTGATCCATGAGATGAAGGGGTCCAAGTAGACGGTTTCTCGAATCCTTTTCTGTGGTGACAGTCTCTGATGCTGTGTCTAATGTGCAGAATCATTGTGGTTTGTCCTTCATAGACATGCCAGTGAAAACCACACCTGCGTGAAGACAAAGCACAATGAGATGATGGCCATTTACTTCACCAGTGGAACAAGTGGACCTCCTAAAATGACCGGACACACCCACAGCAGTTTTGGCTTAGGATTATCTGTAAATGGAAGGTACTTTCACAGAACCGCAGCTTCATGTGTCAAAACTGCCAAGGCGATGATCCATTTATTGGTCTTTTAAATTTGTTTTCCTGTATATGTCAGGGCTATTCCTTGTTTTCCCAGGTTCTGGCTGGATTTAACACCTTCGGATGTGATGTGGAATACCTCAGACACAGGCTGGGCAAAGTCTGCATGGAGCAGTGTTTTTTCTCCATGGATCCAGGGAGCATGTGTATTTGCACATTATCTGCCACGTTTTGAGCCAACTTCCATCTTGCAAGTAAGGCGGAGCACAAGAGGTCAACATTTAGAGATGCATTAGCAGTGTCACTGACAGGACTGGTGAATACAGTAACTTGCAGAAATCAGAGTAGACAACATGATTTAAGATATGTCACATCTGGGAAGTCAATTATTCTGAAAAGATGTACAGAGAAAAGGTATGAGTGCATTCATGTTAGAATAAAGAATGTTTAAGTGGTGCTGTGCCTACCCTAGACATTTAGGCACTTATTAACGTTGTCATAAGACCAAGAGTTTACCTCTACATTGCAGACACTTTCCAAGTTTCCCATCACAGTCTTCTGTTCAGCGCCAACTGCATACCGAATGCTTGTACAGAGTGATATGAGCAGGTAAGAAAGGCTGGTAAATAGGCACCTAGTTGGGGGAAGGGAGAGGAGGAGGAAGCTATAAAAGATCTTTCTGCCTGAAACATAGCTCCAGACTAGTAGGTCCGGGATTTAACAATCTCTCCTCCTCCTTCTCCTTCTTGCTTTCATTCTGTAAGTGATAATTACTGCATCCAGGGCAGGCTGCCCCAAGCAAGGAGAGAAAAAGGAGGGTAAAGCCCCAGGTACACCTCAGAGCCCTGTGCTTATGGGTGAGAAGGTGTTTAATCTTTTGGATGATGACTGTTACCTGAGCGGCAAAAATAGAGAAATTGCTCCTTTTTGGAACCTTATCCCAGCAAATAGGAAAAAGGATGAATGTCTTTTATTCTATTATGAATTCCATTTGAAAGGGTGGATTGGTAAATATTTTGAAATTTATTTTTTTAAATTTTTGAATAGGAAGTAGTTCATATGATGTAAAATTCAATAAGTCTATAAGAATATATAGTTAAAAGTCTTCCTTCAAACATTGTCCTCAGTCTCCATTCTCCTTCTCCCTGAAATCTGTGCACATACAAGCCAATGTGCCTATGTTCTCCTCCACTGTTTTATAAAGATAAATGGAAACATACTGTGCACACAGTTCTGAATCTTCCCTTTTTTGCCTAAATATACATCTTGGAACTGTGCTGTCCAATATGGTAACCACTAGCCACATGCAGATATTTAAATTTAAATTTAAATTAAACTTAAAACTCAGTTCCTCAGTGGCACTAATCATGTTTCAAGTACTCAGTAGCCACACAGGACTAGATGATATTGTAGTGGATCGTGCAGATTATAGAACACTTCCGTCATGGCAGAAAGTTCTATTGGACAGCACTGTCCAGGAGCTTCCTCGTTTTTTTTTTTTTTTTTTTTTACAGCTGCATAGTATTCCATTGCATGAATATTCCACAATTTATCCAGACATGGTAAACTTTTAATCACTGATTTAAAATGTTATTATGTGGTACTTTGCCTGAGGATGGCACCATTTTTTTTGCAACAAGTCACACCCCACCCCTCCAAAAAAAACTAAAGGCAGAAAAGAAAAAGAAAAGCTGGTGTTTTGGGAGTCATTCTATGTGTTAGAATGGTTCATTTATTTTGTATTGGAGGGAGAAGTAAGGAAGGAACTACAACCCATTTTATATTGAAATTTCACTGGAAATCATCCTAACTTCCATTTCTCTCCATTCTTCCTCCTAAATTTAACTTATCTGTTTTCTGAGAAGCTATAAGTTCAAAAGCTTAAAGCACTGCGTGAGTGCTGGGGAACCCATCAACCCTGAAGTGACTGAACAGTGGAGAAACAGGACAGGTCTGGATATCTACGAAGGATATGGACAGACTGAAACGGTACATGGACCTCACTGAAAAGACAGGGCTGGACTTGATTAGTCGGATGAATAAAACCAAAGTGTTTATTATGACCTTATGATTCTTTGAGGGATAAGGAGGGAGTGGAGTGGTTAGAAGAATAGTTAAAAAAAAAAAAAAGCTGGAGGGAAGCTGGTTGCAAAAAAGCTCTATAACAGTTGTTTAAATAGTCATTCATTGAGGAAAACCACTATATAACTGATCAGAGTGAGGGCATTAAAATATGTTTTAAATGAAAACATGCTAAATCTACAGAAAGAGACTTCCCCTATATATTAGTCAGGGCTGCTGAGTTCCTTGTTACTTGAAGTATTGTGAGTTTACTGGACAACTCCTTGGCAGGCATACTCTTAAAAGAGTTATTTAAAGACCTCGTAGAAATAATAATAAGAAATTATAGAGGAGATGAATGAAATAATAACAAAAGTGGTTATTATGTAAGGAAAGGGAAGGGTAGAATAGAGCAGATAAGGGAAAGGCTGAAAGAAATTTTTCACAATGTGTCTTTTTGTAATGCTTCAATTTATAAACCATCAGAATGTAGTACCTGGTCAAAAATTAAAATACCAAAAATAAAAACAGAAATTGACAGATGTATTAAGTAGAAACAGCATATTATGCTAATATGAGTACAAATGTTTTCATAAATATGGATATTTTAGTAATGATAAATTAAGTGTTATAACTTTATTTTATATATATATTCATTTAGTGTCTATCTCTACACTCCACAAGAGCAGAGAAATTGTTTTATTTTGAGCCTGGTTCATAGTAAGTTCTCAATAAATATTGTTGAATGAGCGCTGGTAAATGAATAAATGAATTTTAAGTTACATGTAATACTACTTTACTCCTTCTTCTTCCTAACTAGGTGCTAATCTGTGGAAATTTTAAGGGAATGAAAGTGAAGCCTGGCTCAATGGGAAAGCCTTCTCCTGCGTTTGACGTTAAGGTTGGCACATCCTCTTCCAGGAGAATATTCAACAACCCAACCTGTTTACCACTCACCTCACCTCTACCCTCCCCACACTCTTAGTTGTGGTGATGATTTCAGGTCATTTCCATCCTATCTTAACTTCTATGTAAAGATAGAACTGGGTTAGAAACATTAGTTTATTGGCCTTGAATATTTTGCAAAGCAGTTGCTTGTGCCAAGCAGTTCTAAGTATTTTACAAATATTAATCCATTTAATTCCAAGAAGGAACTTATGAGAGACATATTATTATAAGAACCATTTCACAGATGAGGCACAGAGAGGTAAGGAACTCCCTGAGGTCACACAGCTAGTAGCTTCTAGCACTGGGATTCAGTCCCAAGCAGTCTGGTTCCAATATCCCTGCTCTTAACCACACCACCACCCTGCCCCTTCTGGTGAGGGAGGTCAAGACCTCCTGAAGAGGTCAAGTAGGCCAAAAGAGGCTACAGTTTACAGTGGCGGCAGCATTCTCCCTCTCTTGCCTCAGCCTCCCCTGGCCATTTCCTGGCTCTCCATAACCACTGCCATTACTACCACCTGATCCCTAGGGGGCATCCTATGATCCCATCTGCAAGCTTTGCACACGGTTCAAATTCTTCTCAGATCAACCCAGCCAAGGCTAGGCATAACCAAAGGAACTTACACTAACACCTGAGAGAAAACCATAGCAACAGAACACAAAATGGATGAGTTTACAGAATGGAGAGCTCAGAACCAAACTTAAATGAGGGTTAGTTGTAGGTTAGATCAATGTTTCCCAAGCTTATCTGATCATAAGAATCACAGGGGCACTTGTTAAAAATGCTAACTCTCAGCCCCTGCCGTTAGAGAGTCTGATTCAATAGATTCAGGATGGGATCCTGAAATCTATGTTTTAAACAAGCGCTCCAGGTAATTCTTATGATCAGGTGAGTTTGAGAAAGTTTAGATGAGATTGATTGCTAATTTCACTGTTTATAGAATAAGCCAGATGCTGGGCTCTTTCCCTCACTTTAACTTTGCTCTGGGAACCTTGTCTAAAGATGGGATTGCTGAGTCAGGCCTGGCTCTGCTCTTCACTAGCTGAGTGTCTTTGGATAAGCTGTTAGAGCCTCAGTTTCCTGATTTGTAAAATGGGGACGAGGGTGACCAACTTGCCTCAGTTTGCCTGGGACTTGCCTGGTTTTAGCACTGAAAGTCATACATCCCAGGGACACTCTCCTGCCTCATTCCCAGACAAACTGAGAAGGCTGGTAATCGTAAGAACAGAATTGATTTTATCGGTTTCTTGTGAGGATTAAATGAGATAACATCTCTAAAGAGCATAGCAAAATACTTGGTACATAATAAAGGTCTGGAAGATAGGTGCCATTATTATTATTCACTTCTCTCTCGCACTCCCTGCCTTTGAAAAGCTTTTTTAAGAAGAGATGGTAGGGGAGCCCTGGTTACATTCTGTAAACAGGCTTAGCAACAGTTCATTGGCTTGTAGGCTGCCTTCAGTTAGAGACAGAAATATTGATAATTAAGCATTATCATGTCTGCGTTACAAGCAATCAAGTTGGCCTTTCACACAGCTGTGTTCCTTTCTCCCCTCTTAATGACAGTTCCCAACCTGCATTGCTGTGATGGTCTCACAGGTGCAGCTGTACTCAGTGATCCCAACCACAGTGTACCACCAGTTCCTCAGTAATTCAAGCCTAGTGGTTTTCTGGAGCAACTATAATTGAATGCAAAAGGGTGTGGCCAAGAGGAAAACAGTGCTCTGCCATGCATCCCCCAGCAGCATCACTACCTTCATTTTTTCCCCCAATTTTTTTTATTGTGATAAAATACACATAACATATAATTTACCATCTTGACCATTTTTAAGTGCACAAATCAGTGGTATTAAATACATTCATAATGTTGTGCAACCATCTCCACTATCCATCTCCATAAAATGAGCCTAAGAATAGTTCTAACCAGATGGGACTGTTGTAAGGACTAAAGAAAACGTGAAGCACTTAGAGCTGTAGCATTTATTACTCGGGATGCAGTAAGTGCTTAATAATTGGTAGCTTCCATCAGGCACTTCAGGGAACCATGATGACTGGGAGAGGGTGAGAGAGCCAGGCTTTGGCTGACCCACCACTATCTCAACCAGAGAACGTTCCCCTTTTCCTGCTGACTTCTCTTGGGCTTCTGAAGTCAGGTTTTGTTTGTTCTACAGTTAAACAAAGTTTGAAAACCACCAATGAAATATTGATTGGAGAGGAGAAGACAATCAAGAGATATTGCTAAATGATAAAGACAGGTTATAAACAGTGCATTATAAAGTGCTCCTGTTTTTTCCTGGTGTCTATGTTGTCTCAAAAGATATCACCAAAATGTGATTATTGCTAGATGGTAGAATGAAAGAAAATTTTTCTTCTTTCACATTTTGTTAACTTGCATTTTATATATATTTTGCAATAAGAATTTAAATAAATACATTTCTCTTAGGAATTTAAAGTATACTTAAAGTTCTTTTTGAAGTCTAAATTCTTAAATGGCAACAAAATAGAACATGCAAAGATTTAAGATGCAGCATTAAATAAAAATTCTCTTAAATAAATTGTCCTGTTTTATCCTAGATTTTAGATGTAAATGGCAATGTTCTACCTCCTGGACAAGAAGGAGATATCGGCATTCAAGTTCTCCCTACCCGACCATTTGGCCTTTTTACTCATTATGTAGTAAGAGACTTATTAAATAATCTCTTATTTTCTATTTATTTCTCAAAAGTGCTTGGTAACTATCCTGACTTGCCACAAAACACACCTAGGCACTTGACCTTTTCTGAGAGATTCATCGTCCTGACTAGTAATCCCTCAGACAGGGAACTGAAGAAACACCCAAATCCTTACTAGAGAAGGGCACGCTGGTCCCCTGAAGCTACATCACAGCCCCAGGCCCATGAAGGCAGGAGGAAGGGAGCCCTAGAAGGAAGACAGCCCTCTTAATATCCATTGATCCTCTCCACTATAAAACAGGACCCAGTCATTTTCCTGAAATCTAATTAGCGGTCTCGTGTCTTGGGAGGAGGGAGAGGAAGAGAGAATGAACAATGAGATGAAGTAATTTCTTTCACTAGAGGCCTTGCAAGCTCCTTACTCTTTGCAAACATATTTCATCTCTAATCACAGTATGCAAATTAGAGCAAAGTTTACATCAATATAATCAAAGTTCCAGGTTTTACTTGTCAGTGAATTTTCCATAATGTAACAACACTTCAGTGTTCTTCCTGCCAATGTTACAGAACCAATTGTTTTTGTGTAAAATAAAATACAAAACCAAAAATACTGTCTGTTCTTTGAATGATTAGGTGTTGGTGCTTTCTTTTAACTCTTGAGTATTTTCTCTCTTTCCCTACCAGTGTTAGATATTAACCAATTCGCAAAAGACTTATTTAGCCTACTCCTCTGAGCTGTGAGCTCCTGCGATATTAATTTTGTGATCCATCTAAGAAAATTCTCAGGATGGAAGCATGCCTAGTCTCTGGAATTGTAGTTTACCTTTCTGAGATGGGGCTGGCTCAATGCTGGAACTTCATCCTCATTTCATGCACTGGCTCCTCTTCATTCTAAGGCTTCTCTAAGGAACCAAACTTTTCTTTTTCCTTCAACATTTAAAAATCCAACAGAAGAGAAGAGTTGCATTCACAATAATATTAACAAAATGCTATTTGTTTCACAGGATAATCCTACAAAAACAGCTTCAACTCTACGAGGCAATTTCTATATCACTGGGGACAGAGGCTATATGGATGAAGATGGATATTTCTGGTTTGTTGCAAGATCGGATGATATCATATTATCCTCTGGGTAATTTTCTTTTTCCTCTGTGCATATGTCTGTGTTAACTGATCATCAGTGTCCTGGAGTGAACCTGCTGCTCACCTTTATAAATTCCTGCCATATCTTTTGTTTCCCAGCTACCGAATTGGACCTTTTGAGGTAGAAAGTGCCCTGATTGAGCATCCTGCGGTAGCAGAGTCAGCTGTTGTCAGCAGCCCAGACCCCATCAGAGGAGAGGTAAAAGAATGGATTAATCTCCACTTTATAACGTGTTGGCCATCTAACGCATACTTTTTTTTTTTTTGAGGAAGATTAGCCCTGAACTAACATCTGCTGCCAATCCTCCTCTTTTTGCTGAGGAAGACTGGCCCTGAGCTAACATCCATGCCCATCTTCCTCCACTTTACATGTGGAACACCTACCACAGCATGGCTTACCAAGTGGTGCCATGTCTGCACCCGGGATCCGAACTGGCGAACCGTGGGCTGCCCAAGTGGAACATGCACACTTAACCGCTGTGCCACCGGGCCGGCCACTAAATACTACTTTAACACTGGAATGTGAAATAAAGAGTGAGAAATATTTGTCTAGGTCACTGGGCGCCTAAATTTTTTGGATCACACAGCTCTTAGGAATTTGAAGGCCATAAGGCACTACTGGACTTACGCAATGAAGGAAATGTTCTGTATTGGCACCATCCAATATAATAGCCACAATGGCTATCAAGCACTTGGGATGTGGCTAGTGCAGCTGAGGAAATTTTATTCTATTTTAATTAATTTAAATTTAAAGAGCCACACGTGGCTTGTGGCTACCATATTGAATAGCACAACCACAGACTCTTCTCATAAAAATGCAAAACTTTGCATAGAATTTCAGAGAAACTCAGAAGCACACTTACGGATTTTAGGTTAAAAAAATCTTGTGCTACTACTTCTACAATAATACCTAATGTTTTTGATGATTTAGTATGTTCCAGGTGTTGGTGTAAGCCCTCTATCTATGTTAACCTATTTCATCCTCACAACTTCTTTTTAAAAGAAGGAAACTGAGGCACAGAGAGGTGTCCTAACTTACTCAAGATTACACAAAAAAGTATGACTCGAACCCAGATTGACTGACTTCAGAGTTCATGCTCTTAACTACGTTAGGCTGTTTCTTGTTAACTTGTCATTTTCTGTAATGGTTTATAAAGACTTTTATAATGATAAAGTAGACTTTATCCAAGGTGTAGAAATCATCAATATGCAAACCAGTAATTACAAACATTAGCTATTAAAATAAGTTGCCTCTGAATGATTCACTTATAGCAAGGATAAATTTTTTAAAGATTCATAAAAATGTTGATAAAGCAGCAGAGCTGGCAAAAATACATATAATGTTATGAAATGTCAAAAAATGGATAGCACTAAAATTATATACAACACACACACACACAAGGTTGTGCAACTGCCCCATGGCACATGTAAATTAGAACTGTTCAAGGGGTTTTGGTGAAGAGAAAAATGAATTGCTCATAAAATGTAAAACTTCTTACTGGTAAACAATGATCAATATGTGAAAAACTTATCACTGCAAGTCTTCATTTCTCACTAACTGGTTGTCCTGAGTGATTTATTCTTTCAAACAGTTCATTTTCAATCAAATATTTACTCCCAGACCAAGATGGATAGGTAATGTTGCTAGCTTATCTCCAAGCTGGATACATGAATCCATGAATTCAAGATCTCAGCCTTTTAAGTGCAGGGTATTTCATTGTAAAAGTTGCAGGAGCCTCTCCTGGAGCTGTGCCCACAAGGAAACATCATTCCATGGCAAACCCTGGGCTGGTAATCTGGATTTGGTGGTAGAAACTAGTTGACTCACCTAGAGTCCTGCCTTAGAAAAGGCAGTGAATGGCAGTGTTGGCAGTGCCCCAGGAGAGAACATTCAGAATCCCAATCTACTCCTGAAGGGGGATACACATGAGGGATGTCCTTCTGTCTTCTCCATTAAAAGTCCAAAACCTCTGGGCAGGATTTTCCAAGACATTTCAAGGAAGGGTGAACTTTGGGGAACAGGATTTGTGAACATAGTGATAAAGTGACTCTCTTCTGCCAGTTAGAGAAAAGGGGCCACCACCACTTCTGCTCTTGTTCCGCAGGGCCAGGTAAGTGGGTCACAGCAACAGGAAAGTGGCTGTTGGAATCTTCACAGCCTTGCATCAACAGAAGTGTCTTTGGAATGGAGTGCACAATCTTAATGAACTGTTCCTGTTAACAAGGATATAGCAACCTAGTGTGAATACTGCTTATAAGGGTCACGCTGAGGGTGGGACCTACAAGCTAGGCTAGATCAAGCTGGGTTGTTACACAAGAGACTGTGTTTAGTGCGTTGCCAGGTTTCCAAAAGGAAACTTTTGAAGGAGATAAAAGATAAAGCAAGAAGTCAAGAAGAGAGATAATCAAAAACAGGCCAGAAAGTAGAGTTCAAGATGTAGTTAGATGAGAAGATTCAAGGGTCAGAAGCTCTCTTCTATTAGATACAGAACAAGAGGTATGTGAGTCAACTGGATGGCTTAAGAGCAGAGAGCTGGGATCAAACCCTAATAAACCTTCTGGGCCACCCTACCAGGCACTTAGGTTCCCAGTTAGAGAAAGTAAACAAGACATACTAAAACATAAAAATACACAACTCATTTTTCTGGTGTTTCAAATATTTATTTTAGGTAGTAAAGGCTTTTATTGTTCTGAGTCCTGATTATAAGTCACATGATCAAGAACAACTGAAAAAGGAGATTCAGGAGCTTGTAAAAAAAACTACAGCACCTTACAAATATCCCAGAAAGGTGGGTATTCTAATTCTGATGAGTATTTCCTTAGCG
Organism: Equus przewalskii; assembly: GCF_037783145.1. NCBI lineage: Eukaryota > Metazoa > Chordata > Mammalia > Perissodactyla > Equidae > Equus > Equus przewalskii. Next base: position 25,353,237 of record NC_091842.1, read on the forward strand.
TTCTGAAAATTTCAGCTCATTATTTTTTCCATTTTAATGAACATTCCTCTCAAACGTGCTACACCAAATGTTCCAAACTGAACTAAGGACATGGATAAGAATCAGAATCTTTGTGATTAAAATGAAACTCTGAACCTAATTTGTTGGGTCATTGGCTCACCAGACTCATTGTAAATACTAAATATCAAGAAAAATCTCCTCAACAATACCCTTCTCCCTTTTTGGTTGTTACTAAAAAATCCACTCCAATGGGTGTCCTAATCTTTCATCGAGAGTTCATAATAGAACTGCTATATAACTGACTTTATCTAAAGATGAAAACTTTTGGGCTAATTTTCTTTCCTTGATTCCAACAGATAGAATTTATTCAAGAGCTGCCAAAGACTATCAGTGGGAAGATAAAAAGAAATGAACTGAGAAAGCAAGAATGGAAAACAATTTAAATCCATTCCATTAATTTCCACAGTATTATAGATTCCATGGTATTTATAAAACAAAGACTCTGTAGAAACCACAAGATTATGGAAAGGTGATGAAAAATGTGATAGTATGCTTATAAACTATTGATTTAAAATATCTTATGGTTATAACATCAGAAGCTGAATTTTGAAATAAAATATTCAGTCAATTTCTCTGCTTTAGTGTCAATGTTCTTATAATTTGGTGACATAAAAAGAATACCATCAACTGCTGAGGAATTTTTAAGTATACAGTATAGAAGCAATTTCTGAACCAAATCTGTTGATTTTCAAATGAGTTGAATAATTCTTCTGATATGTTGATATACAAATCAGAACCAATCTTCAAGCACTGAAATAAAACTAACAACTCATAAAAGTTCAGAAAAATAAACCATATCAGAAGATTATCATAATTCTCAAAGTACAAGTATCTAGTTGAAAATAGGCTAGGGATTTTTATTAGTCACATTTTTATTCAAATAAAGAGTTTAAAATTTGTTTCAAGATCTAATAGTAAAAAAAGGATATACTATTGTTGCTTATTATATTTAATTTAATAAATATAGTTTACAGAATACTTCATTTGTGGTTCTTCAAAAAAGTATGATAAATTTGGCAAATGGTAATATATGAAATATAAATTAAATAGGGTAAGACATTATTAGAATACTCATGATGTTTGGGAATTCAAGGAACAACCAGGAAAGATACATGAACAGAAGACAGATGTTAGATAACTGGTGAATGAAATTAGAAGCCTGTGAAATTTGTTTTTCCTTTTTTCAGTCTATGTGTTTAGTAGCCTCAGTGTCACCTACAGACTATGTATGATAAATCCTCCTAACTTGTAGCCCTATACACTTTTTTCTCTTTACTATACTAAAAGTCACATTAAAGTAAAAATATAGTTTAGATGTAAAAAAGTTTATCAATTCCTCATTGAAGGTCTGAGTCTTAATGAATTTTCAGTAGAAAAATTTACATTTCTGTCACAAATAGGGCTTATTTCTGGAGAACTAAACGCGAGTCCCCCTGGGGAATGAGGCAGAACTATGCTATTGGCTCTTTCCTTTTGAAGTGTTTGTTCCCATTTGAAATAACCACAGCATTTTCTGTTTTCTTGGTATTTCCCAATAGGGCAACAGTAGAAGACTTTTCCATGGTTTGGTCCATTATTAGAAACAACAAGTCTCTTACATCTTCGGCCACACTTGCATAAAGGAGGTGTCATCCTCCCACTCTTCCAAGGCTCTCGTAGGTTAACTGTAGAAGTTAAGACAGAGGGGAGAACCTTCTGGGAAGACCTTCTCCCTGGGGAGCCAAGAGATGATGTGGGCTTTTCTTCATGACTAGTGAAGGTCTGGTTTTTGGCTGGTGGGAAAGCTGAGGGAACGGATGGACTCCTTTCAGTACCACCTAAAAGAAGAGGACGTTTCCCCAAAACTGAAGGATGAGACATACTGGCATTAACGCTGTTGAAGCTACTTGATTTGCATTCAGGTAATTTAAAGTCAGAAACATCTGAACCTGGATTTTTGGGTTCTTTTACATCATAAATAGTAGTGTGTGGACTCTTATACACAATAGACTGAGAGGTTTCAGATTTTTGACAAGTTTCTTCTGTGCCTCCCAAGTTTTCATGACTCAGCATTTCAGACTCTTTTAAAACCATTAATCTTTCTCCAGAATTAAATGAAGTATCTAAGTTTGAGTCACTAATGGCAGGCATAAAATCTACACTTTGCTCAGGCTGAGAAGCTGGCAGTAAAGCTATATCCTCCCAATCAGCCAACATAGGTAAACAGTCAAGAGCAGAACTCATTTCTGTATCAGAAACATGATTAACAGATGAAAGGGTAGTTGAAACACGTACCAATTCTGAACCAATTGCTGAAGACTTAGATTTGGTATTAAATGCAAGACGTTCATTTTTTATTTGCTTCTGCATAGGTGTATCCAAACTGGGAGACTGCAACTGCCCCAGAGATGTGGAGGACTTAGTATTGAAAAGAGAGAAACAGCTTTTGACATTGTGAAGATCCACTTTTATGTCGTTCTTTAGTTGTAACTGATCTTGCTGTACCTTTATAGGAGGATTCACACCAACTGATGTCATTTTAACTTTTTCATGAGGATTTATTGTATTTTTAGGCTCGCTATCAAATATGCTGGGACCCTGAATGTTACTGTTGCAGGCCAATGTTTCTTCAACTTGATTTGTATTCAAATTTCTGGCCAAAATGTTGGGATTCTTCTTAGTGGGGACCTATGATTCCACAGACAAATCCAACAGCTTTAGAAACTGTGTATTTGTAATTTTTTTAATATATGTTATATGATATGACAAGAAAAATATCTTCATTAATTGATTTATGAATGATTGCACACATGACATCTACATATCAATGAGCCTATGATTACTTCTGGAGTTTGAGATGACAGAATAAAGAGGCAAGACACCACTAACCTTCTTCAAGGGCCTTGTAATTTTCATGAAGCAACCATCCCTGATCATTTTCCAAGCAAGAAGGGCAGTATTCCGAGAATCATCCAACCCTGAGGAAATAGATACCAAACATGAATTTAGTGGTACCAGTGTAAAGATATATAGCACAAAAACCTCCAAAACCAAAAACCGCCACTTAAATAGAAACTGGAATATACTGTTAGTTTTATGATCATCTATTAATTTTAATCATAGCAAATTGGTCTTGTGGAAAGCTGCAGCAGCCTTCCCAATGAAAGACAAGATCTCCCACATTTACAGAGGAGGAAGTGAACATTTCTTAGACAGTTCACAAAATGTGAGCAACATTCGGTAGGGATCACATTTCAAGAGTAATCTAATAGTCTTGTTTAGTTTTTTCACTAGTCCACTGTGTTATTTGGGCATTTATTTAATCTTCATTTGATTTGGCTAATTCTTTTCATTCTTTTTAGCAACTAGAAAGCCACTAGATGGCAGTCTTGTCTTTACAATACTTTATGAAAGTCCATTTGAAAGTCTTAGAAACAATTCGAATTGCATAGATCAGGAGTTTTTTTTTAGGCTGAAGGATATTCCTTATTCATGACATCATAAAAAAGTAAGATTCATTTGAAAGACTTTATAAAACTAAAATAACTTACATAATACAATGATTTTCAATTTATACTAACCAGAATGTTCTCGTCCCAAGAATTCTAGTCCCACTTCCTGCAGGGCACCACTTAGTCCTTTTGGTTTTCTCTTATAGAAAATCTAATCAAATAAAAGAAGACATATCTAAAAAAAAAGGATTACTATTCGAAAGCCTTTGTATTAACCACTTACTTTTCATAATTTTTCATTCTATTAGATTTGGAATGTGGTTGTTTTTGTTGTGTTGTTTTTACATACTTTAAGAAATATATTTATGTGAACATTTCAAAAGAAAAGACTTTATTTGTAGAAACCCATACCCATGTGTGGGATAAAGTTTAGTCATTTTTCAAGAGAAGGAAAGTGAACACGTCCCCATCTTTGACCCTTACCTTGTAAGTTACTCTGAGATCAATCCAAGAATTCAAGAACACAGGTTTTAACAGTTGTTTTCTTTTACACTCATACTCCAGGCAAACCCCCAAGTCCCAGTCTGCATAAAATATATTAAAATAGAACAAAGTCAATGATGCCAGCAGATTTTACTTATGCTATTGTCATTTATAAATAAATGCTAAAAGATGATATAAAGTAAAATAGTAAGATTTAAAATAATAGTATATTATTATGCTATAATAATATAAAGTAGTAAGATTTAATTTCTCTGCTAATATCTAATAATTACTCACTTTACATAACTTTCTATTAAGCAATTAGGTTGGTAACAAAGTTTCAAAGTTTCTTAAATACCCAATAAAACACACTGAATATTTCAGAAAGAAGAGTAAGGTGTCAAATTACAAAGGCTATAGGGAGAAGGTTATTTGCTTTCGACATTCTAAGAAAATATTAATGTAATTAAACCAAATATCTTATAGCAGCCTGAAACCAAATATGACTATCAATGCTATGCTATCAATGGCACAGCATTGCTATCAATGACTATTAATGACAATGCTATATCATGGGCATATAAAAGATCTACTTAAATGGCTCATTTTTCCCTTGATATTTATATTAGTAGGTGTGAAAGTATAAAAGCAAAGGATGTGAGTTGAATGAGAACTCTTTTTATTCAAGGTTGGGAAAATAGCATGATAAGAGTTTTCACTAGATAATCGTCTTTACCTGGACTCAGAACAGAGAGGAACAATCTAGAAAGATTCTTAAGATTAAGGCTTAAAATTTTAAGGTGTCCCAGAATGGTAATTTTAAAAATATGATTAAATTTACTATTCTTGTTTAACATCTGCTAGGCATTTGGATTTCTTTTCCTGGCCCAGGAGGTTAACAAGTATAATTCTTACTAGAGATAAAGAATTATATATTGGTAACACTACTCACTTATAATTGATAGATATAATTTATTTTTTACCTGACCAAGTAACAAATGCACATAATTTTACTTCGGAAGTAGAAAGATCTGCAACCCCGGAAGCAAAAGTAATTTTCTTCTGTTGCTGAATCTTCTGAATCCATTTACAGAACTGAGATAAGCAAATCTTCAGAGGGACTCCTTCATCAACTTGAGCCTAAAGAGAGTCACAAAATCTGAATTCAACAACTGAATTCCATAATTATTGAGCACATAATTAAATACTGTGAAGGGATATAACAAGAAGAAGAGGTTCTGACAAAATTTTATCTAGTGAAAAGATGTTAAAACACCTAAGAGACAATATAATGATTCAAACTCTGCAAGGTAAGAAAAATTAGGTTGAGCAATCTAAAATCACACAGAAATATAATAATTAAATCCATACTGAAAGAAACTTGATGTCATTTGATTTCCACAAAATAAATTTGATATTCATTTTTACAACACTGTTCTTCCTTATTTGTAAAGAATTCCAATGGACTTCTGGAGGGGACATTATTTCTCTTAACACTGAATAAATGAAATTCCAATGGTATATAGCTTTTACTTTATTTTTGAAACTGATTTCTGAATTTTAGTATTTGCATCATACCTGCTTGTTTGTTGAGGGCATAAGAGAGGTGGTGAAAAGAGGAGGGCATACCTGCTTTATGCCTGTCAGTTCCATGCAAAATTCAGAAAGAATTGGATGTTCTTGAGGCTGAACATAAGCGTGGAACTCAGATTCAATCTCTCCAGTGGATGTGTTCAGCAATACTGCTGGAAATTCAACTACATGAAAGAATCAATTGATACGTGAATATATAATTGTTAAATTAATGCTGTAATCACTCTAAATTAAACATAGATTACCCTCATATAGCATTATTGAACAATTGTTTCAGTAAAAGCATATTAAAATGACCAAAGCAGTGTGATCTAACAATTACGTTATGCCAAAGAATAACTAAAAATATGAAAGTTATATCTACTTAAAACTCTTGAATATATTTCCACAATTAAGTATGAAGACCATAAGGAAGTTGAAATGTACTTGTTTTTGCAAAGGTATTTTTTTTGAGGTTCTGTGCAATTGAGATGTAACCCTAAAACAATTATTTTATATGATGACACATGTAGGTATTCAGGTTTTTCTTCTTTTTTGTGTCAAATCACATTTTATAGTGAACTACCAATTCATAGACCATTTTGTTTTCTTAAACTAACCGTTGACTCATTTCTATCTATAAATCTTCAAGTTACTCATCAAGTGCTAGTCCTGGCCATCAGCAGTCCAGACTTACTTATTTCCTGGCTCTGGTGGTGTTTCCCATCATTCCAGCATGTCGACTCAAAATCAATGACAATTAAGTAGTCAAACAACTGCTCTGCAAAAGGTCAGGATATTGTTATGCTTTACCAGTGTGAAAAGTCCAGCTACAACATGTAAAGAAACTAAGCACACTACTTACTGGATTTGCTGCTTCCTAGATTTCCATTTGCTGGTACAATTGACTTTCTCCTAATTAATCCAAGCTGCCTAAAAATGTAAAACAACCCAGTATGTTCAACAAACCCATTCACACTCCTGTTTGAATAGGCTAACAAACTAATGGTATAACCCTCATTATTAATGTATTGTGATTGAGAGGAAACTGAACTAGACTTTAAGGGCAAAAGACCTTGACTTTTGTAGTGCCACCCTCTCTTGATTTTAGTAGTCATTTTTATCTGCATGAGCCTCAAAGTACATGTTGCAAAGTTAGACTAATTCTTTCTGCGCCCCTTATTTTGCAGTAATACCAAAGAAACGATTGTAGAGGTAAAGATACATAGAAAAGTTTGTTATTTTTGCCTCTGCATTGTTCAAGCCCTTGCTGTGTATACAGCCCAGTTCTGAGGAGACAGGGCAGGTCCAGTCTTCTAGGAGCTTAAAATATCTGAGAAAAAACCCTAGACATCCATGGTAAACTACTGGAAGGTAGTATATGATAAAGGATCCCCAAAGACCCTGAGTCCACAGAAAGGGATGAGTTTCCTGAGGTCTTAAGCATGGCGAGACCACCTTGACGAGTAGCTAGTTTCACCAGGCAGGTGCCTCCTGTTCTAGTTTTTTGTTTATGAGGTGTGATGGGGAGTTGGGAATAATAGCTGCCATTTATTCATTGCTTACTACATAGCAGGCACTGAAGATGGCGACCTCACTTAATCCTCAACAACTGTACAAAGTAGTCACTTTTGCTACCTATATGTAATGGATGAGAAAACAATTTCGGTTATTTGCCAAAGAACACATATTTGGTACGTGAACCGGGGTCATCCAACTCCGAACCGACACTATTCTCTATTACACCAATTTCACAAATCGGAAATGTGCACAGCGTTTCCAGGCATCAGACAGAAGGCTACAACGATCCACATTATGAGTTACACGGCTCACTAGGACGTGGTGGGGTGAACGGCTTCATGGGTGCACTGGGGGCTGCCTGAGACCTGCGACCGGTCTACAAGGCGCTGTCACGTCCAGTCGTTTCCCGAGGCCTAGAACGCGCCGACACGGGCTCCAGGCCACACAGTCAAGAACCCTGGTCCTTCCAACCTCGCGCACAGGGCGGCCTGAGGCTCCAGGCCGACACCTTTCAGCCCGGGCGTGAGAGCGCGGGTCGGAGACGCCGGGGCTGCAGAGAACGGAGGCTGACGCCGCGCGCCCCTGCCCAGCCTGCGGCGGACGCCACCGCGAGACTCGGAGCGACCCCGCCCCGCCCGTCGGCCCGAACTCCCTCGCGTACCGGGCCAGCCTCTTGGTCGCCATTCTCGACACCCCTTTCGCTTCACAGCCCAACTGCCGGAAGTCGCTCGACTCCACTTCCGGCCCGTTCAAACGCCGCGCGCGGAGGAGGAGGGTCGGGCTGCGGCATGTGGGGCGTGGTTTCGGGAGGGAGGGAGCCGCTGGGCAGCGCCCCCTTCAATCTTTTCCCAGGGGAGGAGGCGCGTTTGCGCCCTTGGGGAACCGTTTGGAATCCTGCCTGCGGCGTGGACGGTAAAACCGTTTGGCCTGGGGCGGCGCGGTTCGCTCCGCGGCGGGGAGCGCTGTGTGAACGGAAGTGGGGAGGGTCCGAGGGAGGCGGTAGCCGTGGACGCCCTGCTGCCCCCCGCTCGGGAAGCCGGGCGTCGGGGTTTCCTCAGCTCCCGCCCGGCTTTCTGCGCAGCCTCATGGAGCCCGAGAGGGGAAGGACCGGGGCGCTCCTCCAGAAGGGCCGGAAGAGGAGGCGCGCCCGCGGCAAGCACGTCGGGGCGGCCGAGGCGCGGAGAGCCCGCTCGGAACCTGAGGAGAGGCGGCCCGGGGCCAAGGTGAGCGGCGGGTCCGACGGGGCGGCCCGAGGCGGTTCGGAGCTCCCAGCCCCTCGGCCCAGCGGCCGGCAGCGCCCGGTCCGCGCTGGATGCTGCTCAGGCGCCCCGCCCTCCGGCCTCTGGGAAGCGGCTCTCCCAGCTGTAAAATGGGAGTGATGGGGCAACGCCTCCCACCTCCGGGGAGATACTGGCGGGTTAGACCTGTGTAGACCTGGCGCACAGGACGGATGTTCACTCGGCAGACGTTGATTCGGGTGTTCCGTGTGCCAGGGTTGTTCTAGGTGCCGGGGACATCCCGGCGCACGGAAGCACGATTCCCTGCTCTCGTGCAGTTTACGTTCCAAAGGGGAGTCGTGAGGCTGCTGGTCGTCCCTGCCATTTGCTGAGAGCTGAGCATGGGTCGCTCATCCGTCAGTCGTCACCTGTCTCTTGTGGGCCGGGTGCTGGGCGCCGCCCTGAGCCCCTGGGCTGCAGCGGGGAGTGGAAGACCACTGCTTAGGTTCCAGTGGGGAGAGACAGAAGATCAACAAAAGATACGATGTGTCATCCAGGATGCCGGACGGGAGTTAGTGCTCGGAAACAGATTTTATTGAAGGGGGATTCCACCTTTTTTTTTTCTTTCCTGTCAGATTGGCAAAGCAATATTTTAACGGTTAATGTGGTAAGAAGTGTAAGGAAATCGACAGTCTCATCACTTTCTAATTTTGAAATAATCTCAGACTTAGAGAAAAGTTGCAAGAACCGTACCCAAAACTCCCCCAGCCAACGTTTGAAAGAAGTTGCTAACACAATGCGCCATCTCCCCTCCCCCATTTTAGTGTATATTTCCTACGAACAATCCTCTGTAACTGCCAAAATCGGGAAAGAACTGATTCATTGCTGCCATCTAATCCTTAGGCCTCATTGGAGTTTCTCCACTTCTAGTAAAGTCCTTTTTAAGCAATAACATCCTGCCTAGAATGTGGTACAAATGGTTGTCATGTCTCCTTCCATCCAGACAATTCCTCAGTCTTCCTTGACACTCATGACCTTACTACTTTTGAAGAATCCTGGACCAGTGATTTTGTAGAATGTCCCTCAAGTTAGGTTTGTATGTTTCCTCATCGATTAGATGCAGGTTAACATCTTTGGCAGGAATATTGCAGAAGTGATGCTCTGTTCTCTTGTATTTTATCAGGTTGTACATGATTCTGATTTGTCCCATTACTGGTGATACTAACCTTGATTACTTGGTTAACATAGTGTGTGCTAAGCTTCTCTAAACTTACTGTTTTTTCTCTGTAATTTTGTAGGGAGATGCTTCTTCATTAAACTTGCAATTCTTTTTTTTTTTTTTTATCAATATGAACTCATGGTTACTTATTTTATTCAATGGTTTATAATCCATTACTGTATTTATTTTGATACCGAAAATATCCCAGATTTGGCCATGAAACTAGCTTCTATGTCCTTTGGACATGACCTCATCTTTCTTTGTGCATTTCCTTACTTTTCTGGCGCAAAAGGATGTTGTTCCAAGCTCATCTGTGCTTTCCCTGCCCTAGCCCTGGAATCAGGCATTTCTCCTTAGATATTTGGTTCTTTTTAGTGGAGAATGACATTTAGAAATGCAAGGTCTGGGTGCTAGATGTGCTTATTGCTATTGGGATGTCAGTACTCCTCCAATAAAGCTAGGGAATATGTGTGTATATGGGTATATCTCTAACAGTGAGAAATCTGACTCCCATTATCTTCAATATATTTGATCAGTCTCCCATTGCTGCCACATACTCCTCACCCTTCTTGGGCTCTGTCACTCTGGCCTTGTACCAGGTCACCCTCCTGTGTGAATGTCCTTTTCCTTCTCATATGGACATCTTGACCCTGTTTGAGCTCTGAATTCTGTGAAGGGGTCCCATTGTCCCTCAGCATGACGCCGTCTTTTACCTTAAAGTTTCTGACATCTGAGGGGAGGCTCCACTGCTCTCTCCTTCCCACAGCATGGATGTCCTCCTCATACCTCTCAGGGTTTGACACCCCACACCAGGCCACCCTCCTACATGTGTGTCCTGGGTTTCTACCCCTGGTCCTGCGCTGTCTCCCCTTTAGGACGACCTCCTCACCCTACTCAGGCTCTGACGTCCTGTGCTCAGCAACTGTGATTACTCATGACCATATGGACCCCTGCCTGACTCAGTCCCAGCTCATCGATCTCATACATTTTTGGTTGGTAGGTATAAATTGGTACATTCTTTCAGGAGTTAGCAGTATTGTCAGAATGTAAAATATACGTGCTTATTTGACCAGGAATTTATCCTCAGAAAATAGACAAGTGTACAAGGATGTCCACACAGGAGTTTCTTTCAGATAAATAATAAGTTTTTAGGTAAATTTAGAGACTGGACTGTTATTAAAATTGACGTTATATTTCACTGATGTAGAAAGATCTGTAGATTTAATTTTTTTGGTGGGAGGAGTTGGTTACAAAACGGAATGTATACTATAATCCCTTGGGGGTGGTATAATAGAGAGATGAAGAGAGTTTTGGCTTTGGAGCCTGCATTCCAGTCTTGGTTCTACCGTTTATCTGTTCCTCCATTTCTTTATCTGTAAAATGGGGATAATAGTAGTATCCACGTAGATGACTTGTAAGAATTAAATGGTTTAATAGATATAAAGTGCTCAGAACTGTAAGTGGCTGATTATAAGTGCTCAACATTAACTTTAAAAAGTCACAGGGAAAAAATAATAGTAATAATATCTGATGTTTATTAAGTACTTATGATATGTCAGGTACTAGCCTCAGTACACTGCGCTTGCACTGCCTTATCGGTCTTCCCAGTAATCTCATGAGGTACAATTATAATTACTCTGTAGATGAAGAAACCGACTCTTAGGTTCAGGCACATGTCCCAGACAGTAGAGCTTGGTATTTGAACTCGGGTAGTGTGACTCCAGGGCTTGAGCTCCTAACCACTATACTCTGCTGCCTCCCAGACCAAAATGACAGTGGTAATTATCTCCGAGTTGTACAAGTCCAGGTGACTTTTATTTTATCTGTTAACTGTCTTTTATCTATGTTACCTTTCTCTGTTATCTCACTCTTTTAACAAGCATGAATTGCTTGAATAACCAGATACAAATGCAAAGCTATTTTAAGGAGTAAGGAGCTTCAGGGAACTTCTTGATGCCTCCTTGATAAAGTCTGACTCCTTACCTTTGACCACATTGATCTTGTGTGATCTGGCTCCCACTGCCCTCTCCTCTCCTGTCTCCGCTGCTCTGCAACATGCAGTCTTGGCTCCAGCCAAACCAAACTCCGTGTTTAGACACAATGTTCCCTCCTACCTGGCTGACTCATTATTGTCAAGGCTCAGCCCCAGTATTTTCATCCCAGTGAAGCTATCCCTGAAACTCTAACCCCCAAGGCAGTTAGCCTCTTTGCATTGTAATTACTTGTTTCTGCATTTTTCCCCCTACCAGGATGGCTCCTTGAGAGCATGAATCATGTTTTCTTCATCCTACTATCCCTAGCACATAAACAGGTATCTGTAATTAAGGTTCTGTATCAATGTTTATTAAATATTCCATTAATAATGTTATAGCACATGATGTTGTTTAAGACCTTCATTTCCAATTAATTAGAAGCTTATATTTCAGTATGTGCTAAAATAATCAGAAACTAGAATATTGTGGTAATTTGCCTTGCTTTGTTGCTGTTCTCAATAGTCATAATTTGTTATGCCCTGATTTATGTTTGCCGAAAGTCTGCTTATCTACCATTTTATTGGCTGAAAACTGTGAAGTAACCCATAGCCAGCCTTGTGAATTGCTGAAGTATGCAGTTCTGGGGAAATTTTCATCTCTCTGCTTACATTCACCTTTTCTTCTTGCGTGTTGTCCACTTTTTTTGCTAGAGCCATTAGCATATTAATCATCATAGTTTTCAGTTCTTAGCCTGAAAATTCCATCATCTCTGCCATACTGAGTTTTATTCTAATGCTTGCCCTCTATATTCAAACTGTGTAGTTTTTTCTTTTAGTCTGCCTTGTAAGGTTTTGTTGAAAGCTGGATGTTGTGTCCTCATTTAAGGGAACAACTGAGGTAAACAGGTCTTTAGTGTGAGGATTTATATTTGTCTGGCTAGAGGTTAGGCTGAGTTTACTCTTAGGTCAGACAGGAAGAAGAGAGAGCTCTGGAGCTGGGTAATTTCCCTTAACCAAGGTCACTTAGTCTTTGGAAGAACACGACTTAGGCTCTGCTAAAACAGTTTCTCTTGAGGGCAGGTCTTTTTAAGAGGAACCGAATACTATGAGTTTATTTCTAAGTGGCTGTTTTTCTCCTCTCCCTCGATAGCATGAGGAGATTTTTCTCCAGTATTTACTGTGAGAACCTGTTAGGATTCCTGAAGATAAAATTCACACAAGTATGGCAGCTCCTCGAGGTTGGGGCACCCTGGCATTTTTAAATCTCATGCTTGTCCAAGCTGAGTGTCCAGGACTTCATCAATTACAGCATAAGTTTTCCTACTATGATGTTCTGATTCCTATGGAGATTTCTGACCTTGGGCTTCTGCTCCAGTAAGTGGTGATTGTCTTTATCTGCAGGTCTCGTTCTCTAATTCTACAGGCAACACTTGGCCCTGTGATATCAGTTCTCTGGTAGATCTAGGAAGAATTTTTGCTTTTCAGTTTGTTCAGCTTTTTTCTTATTAAGTGGACAAGAGTGACAACTTCCAAGCTCCTTACAAGCTAGACCAGAATCCAGGAGGCCATCTCTTTTGGTTGTTTCCTTTAGATCACTAACTTGTACACAAATTAATGTTTGAAATGGAAGTTAACTTTGTAAAATACTCTAAAAAGAAGCCAATGAGTAAGACAACAATATATTCTCAATGAGAAAACTACAATTTATAAACCTTGACCTTTAAAAAGAAAACATAAATATTAAGTATTTTGTAAGCCCGTCCCTCATCCTGCATGCCCCTGCCTTTGGGGTTGGGTGACAAGTGACAGGGAAGCTCACTGTTCCCTGAGAATCATGTGAAGTTAAAGGAATCTTTGTGATTTTCTGTTTGCCCTACATGGATGCATTTTCCTATAACAACATTATTATGACTGGCTTCTGATACTGTAAGAATATTCCAGTATCTTGGCAAGTTTTTTTGGGCTGGCTTAAGCATCTCATCATCATTTAAAACTCTTGAATGGGGAAATAGGATTTACGGGTCAAGAAAATATGTCTTTCTGTAGTATTAAAATGGGGTCCTTCCTGCCTGGATTTTATTGAGCTGTAATTCCACAGGGGATGACTGGGGTCTGGGAAGCACTTTTTACCCTTTCTTGAAAATGTTAGATGTCATTTCTGTTGTTGCTTGTGCTTTTCTTTAGCCACTTCCCACTGTCTTTCTCATTTGATGACCCTCTGTTTTTAGTGGTCTGGGAAAATCACAGGACCTGATATGTTGTAATTGTTTATCAATTCAGCAGCCAGCCGACTCTGTGTGAGATTTCAGAAAAGCTTTCTATTGCTTGAGAGAGGCACATCGTAGTACAAAGATTTTGCCTTCTCTTTTCTTTTTAAAATTTTTTTGGAGGCTTTTAAAACAATCCCAGGTTCTAGACTTCACTGTGGATATTGGGGTTGACAAAAAAAATCAGGTAAATGATTCGCTAGTGTATTTATAAAAATGCCTGCCACATTCATCATGAAAATGAAATGATTGGTGTTCATTTAACAGAAGGTAAACAGATCTTTTGATCAAAAATATGTTATTTACCTCTGTGCTCTTTATCAGAGATGGTTTGTGAAGTTTCATACTTAAAGAGGAAGTATAGTTTTTTATTTTTAATATGAATCATTATGCTGAACAAAATGATTACAATTTCATTGGATTGTTATTTTGATATTTTATCAGGAACTATTCATTTTTACTAATAATACGTTTTGACATCGAATTTAAATTTTGTTTCTTCCTCTTCTAGATAAAGCCTCGAGTATATCAAGGTAAGATTTTAGGCTTTAGTTTTCTTTGTGATATTTTCTCAGTTCTGGTGTTTGATGTGGATTTTAATACAATTGGGAGTAAATACAGTGACTTCTGATGTCCAGTTGACCATTTAACACTTGAAGATGATACTCTTCCTGGGTTGGAGTCTAAGTGACAATGTAGAGGGAGTTGCCATCTATTGAGACAAGAGAACAGGAGGAGGAGCAGATCACGGGAGTAGGGACAATAGGATGAATTTAGTTTTGTGCAGAAATGTTTAGGAAGCAAGGGATGGTATGAGTCTGAAGTTTGGACATTGACATGACCTGTTTCTTGGTGAAATGTAAGATGATAGAACACCATTGAAACCTATCAAGAAGCTTGTGGCCTCGAAGAACCCAGATATTGCCAGGCAAAGTGTGTGTCACAACCATGGGTTATGAGTCTGAAGTGGAGGGAGCCACTCATGCCAGTGGAGAGTGAGGGGAAATGAACATGATGCAAAATAGGAATAAGACATTCTGTACAGGCTTTATAGACAGTGATAATTAAGTGGTTCTGTCTGTTGAGAGTCACAGTGGCTACCTGGCACTTAGTAGGCCCTCAACTGCTGGTATTTGTCGCCGTGAATGAGGCAGTGGTGGTGGTGAGAAGAGTGATCAGGATATCAGATCGCTCATTTTGGGTAAATAGAAGATAAGTTTGCACTTTGTAGTCAGGTAAGAGAATTAAATACCTTTGAGAGGAGTCTGGAATTGTGGCCTGTGTTCTGGAGCTTCACATGTGTTCTCCACCTATAATTGGGTGTTTTATGTGCACTGTTTTCCTGTAACAGTGATCAGTAACACTCTCATCTTGGGGCTGAGGAAGCTGGTCTTACAGGGATTGTGAGTTATCCAGGTCCTCTAGCAACTAATGGTAAGGCTGAGATTGTACTCAAGTGTGTTTGATTCCGATGACCTTCTCCTCAAGAGCTTCCCACCGTGGTTCTCATGAAAGGCAATCTGCTGGGCAGCAGAAAGGCATTGGAGGCTTTCAAGTAGCCAGTCAAGTGACATTTAGAAGGACCTCTGTGGGTCATTTTAAAGGGTAGGTAGAAATGGAGAAAACTTGGAAGAAGTCAGGTGTTTTGTATTTTTGTTTCTTTTTCCTTTCGATTTTTGTTTTTTAAAGCAATTGCATTGATCTGTTTATTTTATTTGATAATTGGAAGACAGAATATAAGTACATCGGTTGCTTGATTTTTCTCTTGTTTCTCCTCTGGTGATGACAGGGCTCTTGAACTGTTCACATTTTCTAAGGATATTGTTTAATGATGGGATGTTAGGCTAAGACATTTTGTTCTATTTCCTCATCTTTGAAAAAAGATTAAATAGAAATCTCGCTGAAATAGGATCCTTATTTCTGTATTTGTTTCTTACATTTAAAATGCCACTGATGAAAACTGGCTTTCTCAGGGATCGTAGTCATGCTAAAAAGTTATTTGCACTCATAGTGCCAGTAATGTGCTTTTGCTGTTGACACATTGGGTAATTCCATTTTATCGGTTTTGGTAATAATCTTAGAAATGGTTTTTATCTCTTTTTAGTTAATTTGCATCAGATTTCTGAGAAAATTAAGAATTACGTGAAGGAAAACTCACACAACTTGTCAAAAAATATCCATTTGTGAACAGAAAGTATAATCATCCTTTAATTTTTATATTCATGGCTTCACCTTGAAGTACTTCCACTTTGTTCTAGTTCACTTATTTTTCTGTCTCTTTCATCCTAGGGTCCCATTTCATTACATTATGTAGCAGTCTAAATTCAAAGCAAGCATCTTATATGTAAGGTTCTGCTTTTTAAAATTTCTTTAAGGACTTATTCACGGGCGATAGGTTTTGCTATCAATATAATTAATATTTTTGAATTCTGAATCCTTTATTACATGTTTGTATAGATCAATGAAGCAAAGAAAGGTGATCAAGAAACCAAAAGGCAAAATAAGATAATCTGTGATGAAAGCATGTGAATTTGAGGTAAAAATCCCTTCTTTTTCCTACATTACACTCTAAAAACAGAAGTAAAAGTAATGAGTAAATATTACTAATCTCTATGTGTTTTGTTGAAGAGTAACATCAAAACACTTGAAGGCACTAACAAAATCATTAATGACATCATTCCACATATTTGGGTTAAGTTGCAATCTGAGAGAGATTGGAACATCAAGAATTGGGACCTAGGGGCCGGCTCCGTGGCCGAGTGGTTAAGTTTGTGCGCTCCACAGCGGCAGCCCAGGGTTCGGATCCTGGGCTCGGACATGGCACCGCTCATCAGGCCACGTTGAGGCGGCGTCCCACATCCCACAACTAGAAGGACCTGCAACTAAGATATACAACTGTGTACAGGGGGTTTGGGGAGATAAAGCAGAAAAAAAAAAAAGAAGATTGGCAACAGTTGTCAGCCCAGGTGCCAATCTTAAAAAAAAAAGAAGCAACTCCTCCATTTCCCCAAGTTTAAAAAAAAAAAAAAAAAAGAATTGGGACTTAGTGAGAGTTTCGCTACTGTTATTACCATAATTTGACTTTTGAGCCTTTTTGTTCATTGGGTAAATTGAGCAGCCCTGCATTCTTCCATGCTGTTCACTGCTGTTTTAAGTACCAATACCATGATGCTTTTTTTAATTTAAGGACTTAGGAAGAATTTTTTTTTGCAACCCTGGATTAATTTTTTTAACGTCATTCAGCCCTCTTTCCTCTCCAAGAAACACAGAGCTGGGAAATTGTAGGAGAGAGTACTAGAGATTTCTAGCCGCATTGAACAGTCCTATCCCTCTTAAGGCAGAGCACAGAATTTTCAAAGTGAATCTGGTGACATTTACCTTCCACTGAGAAAAGCTGTTCATTTGAGCTGTTTGGCTTCAAGGTTTTAGACCTTCTTTGCTTTTGCCTTGTCCCCCAGTCAAGTGTCCCATTATCTTGAAAGTAGGAAAGTTGGAGTGCCCATGAAATATTTGTGACTCGACTATTCTCTTAATTCCTCATTTCTTTCTGTGTTTGACTTTTCTCCTCAGTTCAAACTGGATCAGCTGCTTTTAATGATACAGGGGCTGATATGGGGTATGTTTTGTTGGCATTTCTTCTTTTAAGCATATCGTCCAGTGTTTCTTTTGAAATCTGGTACTTTTTTTCTTTTAATGATTGGCATCTGAACTAACAACTGTTGCCAATCTTTTTTTTTCCTTCTCCTTCTTCTTCTCCCCAAAGCCCCCCAGCACATAGTTGTATATTCTAGTTGTAGGTCCATCTGGCTGTGCTATGTGGGATGCTGCCTCAGCATGGCCTGACGAGCGGTGCCATGTCTGTGCCCAGGAACTGAACTGGTGAAACCCTGGGCCGCCGAAGCAGAGCACGTGAACTTAACCACTTGGCCACAGGGCTGGCCCCTAGTACATGTTTTGTTTCTATCCTACATGCAGATAGGAAAGGAAAAAGCTACAGAGAACTTAAAAGGTGATATTTCTATGAGTACTTCAGAAATAAATTACCTGTATTTGTTGCAAGATTTTAATTGTACACCTTAGCTTTGATGAAAAACAAATATGTCTTAGAATATTAAATTTGTATGTTCTCTATTAGGAATTTTTCTACTTGGGATCTAAGTCATTAGTGAGAATGTTTTGCTTTAAGTTCGAATCCCCCTTAATGAATTTCATGTCAGTAAAGCAAAATTGAAGTCTGAAGAACACCATGTACAGAAGGAAAATGCTCAGCTTAAGATCAAGAAGGAGCAGATAACAAAATGTTCCTCCCATAGCTTATATAAATCAGAGAACTAAACATTATTACTTCCTTTTAAATTTTATTTTTAATCGTGGTAAAATACACGTAACATAAAGTTCACCATCAGAACCATTTTGAAATGTACATTTTAGTAATGTTAAGTATATTCACATTGTTGTACAATCATTACTTCTTGACTGTCTTTTCTCAGATCTTTCTTAAAGTCAGGAGATACGAGTGCGGGATTCAAGGCAGAGAACCTCGATGTCTAATAAATGTAATCTGGAAGGTATGTTGCTTGTTGGGAAGAAAACCCCATATGGTAAAAATGAGTTTGCACTGGGAATGTAAAAAGTGGCTTCAGATTCTCTCCTTTCTCCTCTTTCCACTGCAACCAAATTCTTGGGAAGATGTGCACACACACAAAGAAAATTTTTTTATGTTTTACAGAAAGGAAAAAGAAACTAGAAGACAGCTGAGAGGCATTGCGATCTATTAAAGTGGCAAAGTAAGCCGAATTAAAAATGCTAAAGAAGAACATAGGCAGTCTTTTAAAAAATTGTTTTATTGAGGTCATAATGGTTTATAACATTGTGATATTTCAGGTGTACATTATTATTTATCAGTTTCTGTATAGACTGCCTTGTGCTCACCACCAGTAGTCTAATTTTTGTCCATCACCATATATATGTGCCTCTTTACCCCTTTCGCCCACGCCGCCCCCCCCCTTCCCCTTCCCCTTCCCCTGTGGTAACCACTAATCTGTTCTCTTTGTTCTTATGTTTATCTTCCACATATGAGTGAAATCATGCAGTGTTTTGTCTTTCTCTGCTTGGCTTATTTCGGTTAACATAATACCAAGTTCCAGCCACATTGTTGTAAATGGGATGATTTTTTCTTTTTTTTGAGGAAGATTAGCCCTGAGCTAACATCTGCCACCAATCCTGCTCTCTTTGCTGAGGAAGACTGGCCCTGAGCTAACATCCATGCCCATCTTCCTGTAGTTTTCATGTGGGACGCCTGCCACAGCATGGCTTGACAAGCAGTGCCATGTCCACACCCGGGATCTGAACTGGTGATCCCTGGGCCACCGAAGTGGGACGTGTGAACTTAACCAGTACGCCACCAGGCCAGCCCTGATTTTGTCTTTTTTATGGCTGAGTAGTATTCCATTGCATATATATACCACATCTTTGTCCATTCATCACTAGTGGGCTCTTGGGTTGCTGCCATGTCTTGGCTATTGTGACTAATGCTGCAATGAATATAGGGGTGCATAAATCTCTTTGAATTGTTGATTTCAAGTTCCTTGGATAAATACCTAGTAGTGGGATAGCTGAATTTCTGATTTTTTGAGAAATCTCTGTCCTGTTTTCCATAGTGGCTGCACCAGTTTGCATTCCTACCAGCAGTGTATAAGGGTTCCATTTTCTCCACATCCTCTCCGACATTTCTTACTTTTTGTCTTGGTAATCATAGCTACTGTAACAGGTGTAAGGTGATATCTTAGTGTAGTTTTGACTTGCATTTCCCTAAGGATTAGTAATGTTGAAGATCTTTTCATGTACCTGTGGCCATTGTATATCTTCTTTGGAAAAATGTCTATTCATATCCTTTTTGATCAGGTTGTTTGTTTTGTTGTTGTTGAGTTGTATGAGTTCTTCATATATTTTGGAAATTAACCCATGTCAGATACATGATTTGCAAATATTTTCTCCCAGTTGGTGGGTTGTATTTTCGTTTTGTTCATGGTTTCCTTTGCCTTGGAGAAGCTTGTTAATCTGATGTAGTCCCATTTTTTTTTTTGTTTCCCATGCCTGAGTAGACACGGTATTCGAAAATATACTAAGACCAATGTCAAAGAGTGTGTTGCCTATATGTTGTTCTAGGTTTTTTATGGTTTCCGGTCTTACCTTCAAGTCTTTAACCCTTTTTGAGTTAATTTTTGTGTATGGTGTAAGATAATGGTCTACTTTCATGCTTTTGCTTGTGGCTGTCCAGTTTTCCCAACACCATTTATTGAAGAGACTCTCCTGTCTCCCTTGTATGGTCTTGGCTCCTTTGTTGAAGATTTGCTGTCCATAGATGTATGGTTTTATTTCTAGGCTTTCAGTTCTGTTCCATTGATCTGTGTGTCTGTTTTTGTGCCAGTACCATGCTGTTTTGATGACTATAGCTTTGTAGTAGATTTTCAAGTCAGGGATTGTGATGCCTCCAGCTTTGTTCTTTTTTCTCATGATTGTGTTCACTATTTCGGGTCTTTTGTTGTTCCATATAAATTTTGGGATTCTTTGTTCTATTTCCATGAAGAATGTCATCGGAATTCCATTTGGGGTTGCACTGAATCTGTAGATTGCTTTAGGTAACATGGACATTTTAACTATGTTTGTTCTTCCAATCCATGTACACGGAATATCTTTCCATTTCTTTATGTCATCTTCGATTTCTTTCAGTAATGTCTAAAAGTTTTCATTGTATGGGTCTTTCACCTCCTTGGTTAAATTTATTTCTAGATACTTTTTTCTTTTTGTTGTGATTGTAAATGGGATTGTATTCTTGAGTTCTCTTTTCTGTTAGTTCTTTGTTAGAGTATAGAAATGCAACTGATTTTTGTAAGTTGATTTTGTACCCGGCAACTTTGCTGCTGTTGTTGATTATTTCTAATAGTTTTTTGATGGATTCTTTAGGGTTTACTCTGTATAGAATCATGTAATGTGTAAACAGCAGGAGTTTCACTTCTTCCTTGCCAATTTAGATATCTTTTATTTCTTTTTCTTGCCTAATTGCTCTGGCCAAAACCCCCACTACTGTGTTGAATAAGAGTAGCAAGAGTGGGCATCCTTGTCTTGTTTGTGTTCTCAGAGGGGTGGCTTTCAGTGTTTCCCCTTGAGTATGATATTGGCTGTGGATTTGTCATGCATGGCTTTTATTATGTTGAGGTAGTTTCCTTCTATACCCATGTTATTGCAAGTTTTCATCATAAATGGATGCTGCATTGTGTCAAATGCTTTCTCTGCACCTATTGAGATGATCATGTGGTTTTTAGTCGTCATTTTGTTAATGTGGTATATCACATTGATTAATTTTCGAGTGTTGAACTGTCCCTGTGTCCTTGGTATAACTCCCACTTGATCGTGGTGTATGATCTTTTTAATGTATTGTTGTACTTGTTTTGCCAGTATTTGTTGAGGATTTTTGCATTTGTATTCATCTGCGATATTGGCCTGTAATTTTCCTTCTTTGTGTTGTCTTTGTCTGGCTTTGGGATCAGGGTACTGTTGGCCTCATAGAATGAATTAGGAAATGTCTGTCTTTGTCAGTTTTTTGGAGTAGTTGAGAAGGATAGGTATTAAATCTTCTTTGAATGTTTGGTAGAATTCTCCAGAGAAGTCATCTGGTCCTATACGTTTATTTTTGGGGAGGTTTTTGATTGCTGTTTCAGTCTCTTTTCTTGTGATTGATCTATTCGGATTCTCTATTTCTTCTTGATTCAGTTTTGGGAGGTTGTATGACTCTAAGAGTTTATCCATTTCTTCTAGGTTATCCAATTTGTTGGCATGTGGTTTTTCATAGTATTCCCTTATAATCCTTTGTATTTCTGTGGTATCTGTTGTAATTTCTTCTCTTTCATTACTAATTTTATTTATTTGAGACTTTTTTCCTGGTGAGTCTGGCTAAAGGTTTGTCAATTTTGTTTATCTTCTCAAAGAACCAGCTCTTAGTTTCATTGAGCCTTTCTGCTGTGTTTGTTTTGTTTCTGTTTTCATTAATTTCTGCTCTAATTTTTATTATTTCCCTCCTTTTGCTGACTTTGGGCTTTGTTCTTATTTTTCTAGTTCTGTTAGGTCTACTTTAAGATTACTTATTTGGAACATAGGCATTCTTGAGGAAATCTGTGGACAAAAATAGATTATCACAGAAGAGTAAGATATTTATATGTTGATTGGTACAAATACTGTTGTGTTAGTGAAGGTGTGGAACAATGTAGATAATTATAATTATTTTAGAATATTTACCACCATATTTTTGCCATATTCATTCTACAGAGAAATGTGTTTCTCCTTTCTGCCTTGATTTTGTAATCTGCATCTTGCTTTCCTTTCTCACTGATTATCAGAGATTCTTATTTGTAATTAATTTAAGATTGGAGGGAGTACTGGCACCAGCTTTAATCACTTCATTGTCTGGAACCCACTGGGTTTATTTACATTGTACTCTAGATTTCAGTCCCATAATATTGTTTTGACCTGCCTTATGTCTGTCATTTCTTATTAAATTCTAGACATTGGGTAGAAAATATTTAGAGAAAAATTGAGGCCTCGTGTTGTGTTATCTTGCTGCAGAAAAGATGGGAGTTTACATCTGGCGGGTGATCAGGGACGCCAGCAGTACTGAATCCTATTCATCCAGTTAGCAACTCAGACCATTCACTGAAGGCTCAATCCCTCCTAAGGCCAGTGTGTTTTCTGTCCACCTTTATTCTCAGTCTGTAATCTCCTGGATTCCATCTAAGGCCTGCAGGTTTTTCTAGGGATGACCTTCATTTAGTGACTGTGAACTCCAGTTGTTTTACTTCTGTGCCCGTGGATGTGTGCAAATGCTGCATAGCTTCTTTGCATCTCAGTAGTCTCCTCTGGAATTACTTGATGAATTGCTAGATGAAAGTGGTCCCAAATGCCAGGCTGACCTTAATCCTGGGCTTCCTTCTTCTCCATCTTATCCTCATGTTTCTTTACTGGATTGGTAGCAATTTGGTGCATTCTATCATGAATTTCATATTTTGGCCAATGTTTCCTATTGTTCTCAAGGGGAAATGAGGGACTTCAGACCCACTCATCCATGTTCAAAAGGGAAACTTTTCTTTTATTCCCTCAAGAGTCAGGTTTGTGTTATCCCTTCCCAAGCCCAGGGTTGAGATTGCTATGTCCTTACTTGCATCTTGTTTACATTAAACCATGAGATATTTTAGGGTGGGGATAGTGCCCTCCAGTCCCACTGTATCCTCAGTACCTTACAATGCACCCACTACATTCCAATCAGTCCAGAAAGCATTTGCTGAAAGAATGCTGAGTGGAGTCACGTGGAAGGAAGTGAGTGGAGTCATGTGGAGGGAAGTGGGTGGTCAGTGGAAGGAAGTGGTGAAGTCACATGGATTAGTAGGGTTAGTGTTATGGTAGTAAAAGGAAAGAAGGGACTTGAAGATTATCCTAGCCAATTATTGGTTGAGCATAACATCTCATTTGTTGAGATGGGGAAGATGGGGACAGGTTTGGGGTTTGATCTCTTTCTTAATGGGCCAACATACAGCATAAGCAAATCAATCCACCTCATTTGAAAGTTTTAGCCACTCTTGGAACCCCAACCTGGTGGAGGTGGTGTGCATAGTGGTTAAATGCAGTCTCTGAAGTGAGATTGCCTAGGATTATCTCTCAAGGGCTTTCTAGCTGTGTGATCCTGACTGGTTGCTTAACCTCTCTTTGCCTCACTTTCCTCATCTGTAAAATGGGGATAATGAAACCTAGCTCCCAGTGATGTTGTGAGAACTAGATGAATGCCCAGCCTATTGTAAATACTCATCAAATGTGGCTATTATGGCTTCCCTTGTAGTTGTGTCTGAATTCCAGGCCAAACAGCTCTTCTAATGCAGCACCAACCAGGAAAAAGTGGGAATGAATAAAACAGGGCTGACGACACTCAGGGGCTTTTATTATCCAGCCCCCACACACCCACCACAATGATATATAATTTTATTGGAGTAGCTCCACTTAGAAAATGATACCAGGACCTGGAAAATGGGCACTTTTCCCCCGGCTTTGGAAAAGCTACAGTTCTTCCTTGACTCTTGGTTTCTTCTCTTGTCTTGGAGGTCCTTTTGGCTTAGCCACCCTTTCCTCCTTCTGAGCTGTTTCCTTCTGTTCAGCTGGCTCTTCCAGCTTGGTCCCATTCTCCAGCTCAGGCAGCTTCTGCTCAGGTAACTCTTTCTGCATAAAAGGTACCACTTCTTCCTCAGCT
This sequence comes from Equus przewalskii, assembly GCF_037783145.1. Taxonomy (NCBI): domain Eukaryota; kingdom Metazoa; phylum Chordata; class Mammalia; order Perissodactyla; family Equidae; genus Equus; species Equus przewalskii. The sequence goes on from NC_091842.1 coordinate 25,377,270, forward strand.
AATACCTCCTCTTCTATCACTTCACTTTGTTCAATAGACCATAGCTATTCAAGAAAAGAAGGGAGGGAGGAAAGGAAGAAGGAAGATAAAGAGGCAAGAAATATGTGATAATTGTGATTATAATTGCCAAGGCCACTTTTTCTGGAAGTGCCCAGAGAGAGGCACCTGAGTGATCCTCTTAGATGCAAAGGTTCATTTGGCTTGGTTGGGGACATTCTCAACTGTGATTTTGCCCCTCCAATAACAGGGCCTTTGGGGAACCAGCCTTCCTCCACTCTTAAGTCCACAGATATGGCTGCCCCCATGCCTGGCTCCACGGCTGAGCATGTGACCCAGGCCTCGCTAATGAGATCCCTGTCCAGGACATTTGCTAGGACTACTAAGAAGTAGGTGCTTTCTCTCTAAGCTGGGAAGATAGTACTTTAGAGCTGTTGGTCAATCTTTGACCCTCCATGGGGAAGTGACTGCTTGGGAAAGAAGCCAACATAGAGGAAAACAGAGATGGGGAGACAGAAAATGAATTTCAGCTGGATCCACTCATGCCTAATGTTCTGCCAGTTATATAGGATAAATTCCCGTTGTTGCTTAAGCCACAGAGTTGTGATTCTGACATTGGCAACTGAAGGGTCCTAACTAATACAGATGGCAACTTCCAGCAGATGGCCTCACTAAGGCATGAACAGGATTAGTAGAGAATGGGGATTGTCATTCCATCCATCAGGAGAATAATACCACAGGGCAGTATGCCATCAAGACATCTGGTTACCAACTCAGGAACAGTGGACCCAGGGAAGCAGCCTTGGGAGCTGTGTGAGACCTCAGAGACATTGCCCCTCCAAGTGTTTCTGAAGTCTGCCATTGCTGCTTCCTTGTAGAACATGCCTTTGAAATAAAATCATCCAAACTGGATGGTTGCTCAGCCATCTTCAGGTATCTCCAGAGTGCACAAGAATAATGGAATTCTTGGCACGCTCTTTCCTAGTCCATTGAGGTCTCGATGATTCTGTGTGGGAAAGAATAACCCAGGGTGCTGCTGTTTGCCTTACCTCATCTTCATCCTCAATCCTGGTCTTCCTTTGACTTTCCAGGAAGTCTGAAAAGCCCTTCATGGTGTGTTCTCCCTTATACCGTACAGCCTAGGAAGGAAACAGAACAGGGTCAAAATGGTAGCCTCTTCCTGCAGGGATTCCTTCATAGGTAAATCCAGAGTCCCATTCCATTCCTAACCACCTGAGTACGGTGGGCAGGTTGCTTAACATCTCTGAGCCTCCATTACCATGGCTCCAAGAGAAGGATAATAAAAATTCCTCCATCCACAGTGATTGGGTCAGGGACTAGCAACTGACCTAAGTTGGACCCCATCTGAGTCTTGAGACTTTTGTGGAAGCTAAAGGAAAACACTCTTTAACATGAACATGAGAGGGTCATTGGAGCTGAGAACGAATCTGATTTAATAGAAGGCAGAGCTGCAGATAGGGAGAAGCTGAGTCTGCGCTAATGACACAACAACATTTCCAGTTATGTGAGTCCCAAGAGCCCCTCACTTGTTGAGAGTCGGTGGGGAAGAGCCTGAAGAAGGGGTACCGGTCCAGGTTCATCAGCTGAATATCATTTGCCGTGATGTCGATCTTGGCGATGGTGACTGTGGAGTGGTTTTGATATTTTCTGCCCAACTCCTCCAACATTGGGAATAGCGCCCTGCACTTTTCAGACCAGGGTGCATCTGGAAGAGAGGGGCCATTGCGCAGGCTCATACTAATGAGGACTCTGAAAGCCAACACTGGTCCATAAACACCATCACTGTGTTCTACTAACGGTTCTGCTGCTTTGCAAATTGCATTCCTTCTCTGTTTTAATGGTATATTAGATTATTTTACATTTCAGACATAGTACCCGATCGTTATTAAATAAGTCAAAAAAATATTAACCTACTCTCCTTTCGCCCAGATGCTAACTCTTTTAGCATGTTGGGACATTTTCTTCTATTCTTTGTTTTTCCTTTAACATAGCTTTCCACTCCAGATGAAGAAGAAAACCAGGAAAATATCTATGCTAGTTGCTTCCTCATGTTCTGCCAGTAAGTGAGTGTGTGTGCGTGTGTGTGTGAGTGAGTGTGAGAGGGAGAGAGCATGCAAGAGTTTTCCAACAGAGCTTAAACTTGTAGCCGAAGATCACCCAGTGAGTTAAGCAGAGGAAGGGGGATTTGAAGACAGGTTGCTTTGACTTGTGAACATTATACCACACTGCCTTTCAGTCTGGTGGAGAGAATGCACCCAAGAAGTGAACAGGAGGTTGTGACAGGTACCACTATGCCCGGAAAGGGGACACTGGACTTCCTTGTGGGATAGTTCCTTGAGCTGTGATTTTTGCCCAGGCACCCAGCCCTCTGGAGAGAAATCAGGGATCAGCTCCAACACGGAAGGGAAATTGAAACTTGTCTGCTGGTCGTTCCATTAGTTTCTGGCTGTGCAGGAGGAGTGGCCTCAGAGGCCCTGGACACTCCACATTTGGATGATCACCCCTCCATTTACAAACCAAGTGCCTCCAGGACCACCTGCTCTGCCAGCAGCGGCCCCGCAGCTTCCCTGGAGCCCAATGGGCCCTGAGTTGGAGCAGGAGGGAGCATAATGGCTGCAGTCCCAGGGGGCCAATGTGACAGTCCTGCTTCCAAGAAAATGATGCTGTTTTTACCTTTCACCAGAAACAAATGGGCACTCGCAGAACTCCAGGTGTCAGGTAAGTACAGAAAGGGCCACCGCAGCCTCTCATTTAAAGGCAACAGATCATGGTTAGTTAGCCACGCAGACCTTAAACACTGCACCCTGTGGATGAGAGTCTATTTCAGTGAGATTTAAAAGGCCTGCATGATGCAATCCAGCCCTCCTTTCACCCTCCATGAAGTGATGGGATCAGAGCTTGAATTGAACTTTTTGCCTTGCAGCTTATTTACCGTGTGGCCTGAGGTAAGGCAGTTAACCTCTGTAAGGCTGGGTTCCCTGATCTGTATTGTGGAGCAATTCGCTGGCCCTTCCTAAGAGGCTTGTTTTGAGGAGGCAATGAGAGCAGGTGTGTAAACCGCAAGCTCATGTCTGGCTCATGGTACGTGCTCAATAAATGGTAACTGTGTGTTAAATAAAAGAGATGTCTGAAGCAGCTTCATTGTCACCCTTCTCTGCGTCTCAGGCTGGGAGACAGGGTCCCTGGCTTTGGCTCTCACATGCAAATCAGAAACTGGGGAAGGGGCCAGAGTCCTTAGGTGAGCACTGGAAATAATTATATCAATAGGAATAAGAATAGCAATGATAGCTGTCATTTATCAAGTGCTTACAACATGCCAGACACTGTGCTAAGTCCTTTACTTGCATGATTCGGGTCCCCCGCTTGGCCACACCAGCTCAGGTAGGTTAAATACAGCACATTTGGTAAGTCACATAAAGCCAGAAGCAGAGGGATTCAGTCCAGCCGTTACCAGCATACGCACTGGAGTCAGGCTGCTTAGGTTTCAATGCCAGTTCCAGGACTTACTAGCTGCGTGACTTTGGAAAAGTTTCTTCTCCTCCCTGGGACTCTGTTTAGTCATCTGTAAAGTGGGAACAACAATAGTAGCTACTTTCAAAAGTATGTTGTGAGGATTAAATGAGATAACGTAGAGAATGGCTCAGCACAAGGCCTGGTGTACCATGGCATTCAGTCAGTGTTAGCCATCAGCTTTATTATTGTTATAGTCACAGGCCTGGATTAAGTGGAAGGTATTTTACCCATTCCAAGAATTCGATTTTTGAGGAGCGTTGCACTGTAGCTGATTACCATCTTGATCCAAACTCTTTGGATGTCTGAAGACCATTTGTGGCATGGTGCTTTGATAGATTTTGGAGATTTGGGTGCCCAAGAATTCAGGAACCACGCTTGTAAAGTAATGTCAGGGCTATTGCCTCCCGTGGCCTCTGTGGAAGTACTTACAGAACATCACAAATACATCCCTTTCCTTGGTGATGACATTGAAGTTCTTCCCAACAAGCTGCTTAACCGTCCCCTGGTCCCAGTATTTTGGAATCTCTTCACTGGATTGATGGTTCTAGGAAGGAAATTTGAGAGGTCTGAGAGTCTCTGGAAAGGGGTTGGCAGTTGGGGCTCCCAGTCCTGACTGGGAAGAATGGAAAATTTTCTCTTCTTCTTACAAGAGACTTGGAAAGAGCTTGAAATGCTGAGACAGATCACGACTTGATGTCAAGCCTGGATTGTCCAGGGTCAGTTAGGATCAGAGGACTGACGAGGAGGCAGGGCTCCAAACTGGGACAGGTTCTAGCATTTTAAAATACGCTATTCTTGGAATTCTTAGATGAGAGTGGGGTTCATGTCTTTAACATCTTAGTTTGTTCCGCCCATAAAAAATTAGCTGTCCTCAATTTTCAGAGCATCAAAACCAAGATCATTTACATGACCTTTAAGATCTTTATCACACTTTGGTTCTTGCCAACCTCTCTAAACTCGTCACCATCCCTTGCGTTCTTTAGCTGTACTGGTCTTCTGTACCCCTTTGTGCTGTTCCTCTGCCTGGAGGGCCTCCCCACCTCGTTCCTACATTCCCTTCTGCATCTGGTTAACTCAGATTTACCATTTAGAATGACCTCAAGGTAGGGCTTCCCTGACTCTCATCCAGACGAGGTCAGATCCTGCTCCCATACGTTCTCACAACACCTGGTGCTTGCATCTCTTATTCAGGTGTGTCATTTATACTTATTTTTCTGGTTATTTGATTAATGTGTCTTTACCACACTAGACAGAATATCACAAGGGACTTTTCTTCCCTTATCATTGAGTATCCACTGCCTGGTACATAGTAGGACCTCGATAAATATTTTGTGAATGAATGAGTGAAAGAATGAACCAAGCTCTTGCTTCTCTTTGAATGAAGTGGTATAAATTTCAGAACCTATATTTTTCTCTGCAACCATTGCTTCCTGACTATCTCTTGAATCCACACCCCTCTCTCTGTCTGCACTGCTACTACCCTAGTCCAGGAAGCCTTCCTCTCTCATCTAGATCACTGGAATAGCCTCCTAGTGTTCTCTCTGCATTGTCTCCTAATCCTCTGCTTGCCTTTGTTCTCCTACAGGCAGAATTCTGCCTTCACTGTGCGCATGTAGTTTCCCATTGCTTTTAGGATACCAAATCCTTAATATACGTACAAGTCCTTGCTGTCAGGTCTGCTCAGCTCACCAGCCTTACTTCTGACGTTGCCCTCCCTCATTCCTGCCCCAGCCTCTGGAAAGGACTTGAAGATTCTTTTCAAGGGGGCATAAAGGGGAGTGGGGGCTGGGCATGGAAGATGGGAAATGGTGAACATGATGGAGAATTAGGAATGGGCCACATCAGGCAGATCTCATCACTCATGTGAAGGATACTCATCTTTATTGTAAGAGCACAAGAGCACCTGTTGGTCGTGGAGATGGAGACGGACACCTTCTGAGGTATAACTGGAGGGAAGAGAGAGGATGGGTAGAGCTCCAGGTACATTTGTAGATGGGGGATGGAAAGTGAAGGGTCCCCTGTGTGAAGCCTTCTATTTTATTAGTGACACACGAGTCAAGTGCTCAGGTGAGACTGAAAGTAGGAATGGAGTATGAAGAGAAATAGATTCAGAGATTAAGAGAATGAACACACTAAGAGAAACAAAGAGATGTTAGGACATTTCTAAGTGCCGATGGGAGGTTTGGTTTGTGATTCCTTGAAGCCAGCCTGCCTCACAGTGATGTTCTTTTTCTCCAGGATGGGCCTGGAAGCAGCAGTGACGAGATTTTCACATATTTAGGTATACAGGGTAACTATTCAGGTTCAAAACTGATTCGGCTTGAAGTAAAAAAGCCTGACTTGTGGCCTATCAAATATACATTGTACATCTGCTTTAACCATTAAAAAATGCACTCTCTTAGGATAAGAATGCACACTTCCCCTCCTACACCCAATTGGTAACATGCTATTGGTAACACCCTATTGGTAATGCCCTATTGGTAACTCCCTGATTAGTCCCTTTCCTAACATCAGGGTCATGTTGACCTGCTAATTTGCAACTAAATACTTCTTTGAAACTTTGATGAAAATGTATTCTGGGTGTATTTTTTGTTCTAAAAAGATATGAGACCATACTGAAAACCATGCTTCTCCAGAATGCGTTCTAAGGCCTTCCCAGGTTATAATCCCCACTGTGACTCAGGTAAAACACACCTTATTTTTCTTATCTATAGATTGGTTATTTTCATTGAGAGTAGGGAAAGTAAGTGGGTTCAACGGGGTTGTGATTTTGTCTGGTAAATACTACAGGATGTTGAGGAGGTAGAAAGTGGAGGGGATACGGGAGCTAAGGGGGTCATGACCAGAGAGATGAGCCATGGAATCCAAGTTCACAAAGGAGGGCACTAAAAAGATTGTGGAATGGGATCAGAAGGTTGGAGGCCATGAAAAGTGTAAGGAATTGTAGCCATGTGACAACTAGAGAAGGGATCTAAGAGGATGGAAAGCTTGAAACCAGGCTTTCAGAGGGGCTGCCATCTCTAGAGTGTGGCCATGAGAGCGAGTGGCTGAGATGGCATGGACATACCAATTGTGGGAGAAAAGACCAGGGTTTTGGATATTGACATTACTGGAAATGATGGCAGAGTATGGAAGAAGGGCAAGTGAGGAGCTGAAGTCCTCAGAGACTGAGGGAGGTGACCAGAGAACAGCAACAGGAGGCAGGATCAGGTGATCAAAAGTCCAAAGGCATGGGCTCCCAAGGGTCTGGAGTTGTTGAAGGTAGGAGGAGGACAAATGGTTTGGAAGCAGAGTGGAGGAGACCAGCCTCACCACTTGGCCTGTGATAATGTGCATCAGAGAAACAACAGCTTTCACTTGATAAGGCTGCAGGGGAGGCAGTGTGTGGGAGAGCAGACAGAAGGTAATGGGTGTCCTCAGAGGTAAGGTTCTGGTACATTCTGGTTTGTCCCGAGAGTCCCAATTTATTCCTGGTGTTCCAGAAATACTTTTTAAAAATACCCCATTACTCTCAAAAGTGTCCCCATTTAGAAAGTAAAAAGTCTAGTCACCTAAATTGGCAGAGTGGTTGAGGATACAGCACTTCCTCAATAAACAGCAGGTGATGGTGTGTTAGGTAGCCATCATTTTGCAGCCTCTCTTCCCTTTTAGCAAAATTGGCTCCCTTCTAATCCCTCAAAGAAAAGCTCCCTAAAGCCTTTGAGGTTAAATCCCGATTGCTGAATACATTCCACCCCAACTACTCCCCGAAGCAAGCATCTTCCCTTGGGCCAAGTGAATCTTTCACATTAGAGTCTGAAAGGAGAGTAAGAGCCTCCTTTTGGAGGATGTTAGCACTGGGAGCGCCTGCTTTTCAATTGGAAATTCCTGCAGAGGAAATGCCTTTACTCTAAGAATAAAGAATTAATGGTGGAATTATAGAGTCAAGACAGGTCAAAAGTTGAATAGATTTGAGGTGGGAGATGGAGGTATTTCCCCACATTGAACCATGAGGTTGACCTTTATCCTGCCTCCCCATTCAGATAACTAAAGCCAGCAGAATGACCAAAAAGAGATAATTCTGAGATTCTGGATAAACCTTGTCTAAGAACAAACTTACCTTGGCACTTTTATTCAGGAAGCTGCCGCTGAATTTCTTGAAGTTTTTGTAGTTTATCTCCTTGGAAGGCATTTTGTACCTCACTTCAGAGCTTAAGTTTAAGATCTGGACAGATGGGATACTGACCTCTGTGATCCGGAAGTGTTTGAAGACATGTCTGTTTGTGGGTTCATCTGCATCCACAAGGATGAAAAGGATCTGCCAAATCAAGTGAAACCTGTCTCTCTCTGGATTTGAGGCCATGAAAAAGGTAAGGAATTGGAATTGGGTAAGGAATCCCTTACCAAGGGTGAGAAAGTGTTGGGAAGTTGTAGGAGGGGACTAATGGAATGCAAGTAGCAGGGTCTATGGAGTGCGTCTGAAAGACTTGACAAAGGCTCCCTTCCATCAGGCAAGTGCGGCCCTGTTCCCCATTGCAGACACGGGCATTGGCCATCAGCCTGGTGTCGCCATCCTTGTGCAGGGCACCAGCCACACAACTGTAGCAAGTCAGGAGGTCCTGAGCTTTCATCTCTCAGTTCCTTGAGCAAAACAGTAAGTTCCGCTGTCTGTGCCTCAGTTTCCTTATCTGTAAAGTGGTAATTATAGTAGTACTCACCTTATAGGGTTGCTAAGAATTAAGCAGGATGATATATGTAAAAGCTTAGTTCAGTGACTGAGAGGTAGAAAATGTTCAATACATGTCAGTTCATCATTATTCTAAATTATTCTTCTACCAAGGAAATTCGTGACTTCATTCACTCTTTCATTCAATAGATATTTGTGGAGTGCCTACCAGGCATTTTGCTAAGTGCTGGGGGTACAGTGCTGCCCAAGACAGACAAAATCTTGCCCTCATGAAGCTTATGTTCTCGTGGAGAAGACAGACAAAAACGTGTAAACAAATTAATAAATTCAGATAGCGAAGCGTGCCAACTAGACCATAAAACAGGGCACTGTGATAGAGTGACTGCACAGACGGGATGAGGTAGGGGCTCAGTATTAGATAGGAAGGTCAGGAGGAGTATCTGAGGAGGTGACATTTTAGCTGGGACCTAGGAGATGAGTAACAAATCAGGGGAACATTGATTTAGGCAGTGGAAACTGTGAGTGCAAAGGCCTACGGAGTGTTGAGAGGGAGTTTAGAGTGTTCTAGAATAGAAAGGAAAGGCCCATGTGGCTTCAGCACCATGAAGGAGAGAGTCATGGGAGACAAAGTCAGAGATGTGTCAGAGATGATGTCAGAACTCCAGTACAGAGCTTGGAGCACAGTTTTTGTCTGAACGAGACATGAGGCCACTGAAGAATAGTAAGCCAGAGAGTGACACGATAATTTTTAAAAGATTATTCTGGTTGCAGAGAAGAAACAAGAGTGGGAGCAGGGAGACCAGTTAGAGACTGCAGCAGACACCTGGCATCAGACACTCTCAAGTCATTCACCAATCAAAATATGAAGGGGCCTACTATGTGCCAAACACTCTTCTATGGGGTAGGGAGACTGAAAAACAAAGCAGACCTTGTATACTTTCAACAAATGTTGGCTAGAGGTAAACAAGGTAAGATATGGGGGGTATGGCCTACTGGAATAATATTCATCCAGCTCTTTGTCTTTGGCTCTAAAATGGATCCCAATCAATAAATAGCATGTTGGAACTTGCTAATGGAGGTAAAGGCAATTTAGAACCTCATCTCACAGTATGTGCCAAAATGATTTCTTTAACTTTTTCAATGATCCACTGCTTGTTCAATAGCATATTTTTGAGTCTCCACATCTTTGTCCCTTTCTCAGCTTTTTTCTTGTAATTAATTTCTAGATTTATAGCATTATGATCGGAGAAGATGCGTGTTATTATTTCAATTTTTTTAAATTTATGGAGGCTTGCCTTGTTTCCCAACATATGGTCTATGCTTGAGAATGTTCCGTGTTCAATTGAGAAGAATGTGTAATTTGCTGTTTTTAGATGGAGTGTTCTATATATGTCTATTAAGTCCAACTGTTTTAGCTTTTCATTTAATTCCATCGTTTCCTTGTTGATTTTCTGTCTGGATGATCTTCCAATGATGTGAGTGGGGTGTTGAGGTCCCCTACTATTATTGTGTCATTTTTGATATCTTCTTTTAGGTTTGTTAATAGTTGCTTTATGAACTTTGTTGCTCCTGTGTTGGGTGCATAGATATTTATAAGTGTTATTTCTTCTTGATGTAGTGTCCCTTTGATCATTATATATTGACCCTCTGTCTTTCTTTACCTGCCTTATCTTGAAATCTACTTTGTCTGATATAAGTATTGCGACACCTGCTTTCTTTTGTTTGCCATTAGCTTGGATTATCATCTTCCTCTGCTTCACTCTGAGCCTGTGTTTGTCGTTGGAGCTGAGTTGTGTTTCCTGGAGGCAACAGATTGTTGGATCTTGTTCTTTAATCCATCTTGCCACTCTGTGTCTTTTTACTGGAGAGTTCAATCCGTTTACATTGAGGGTGATTATTGATGCATGAGGCCTTAATGCTGTCATTATGTCACTCGTTTTCTGGTTTTCCTGCATTACCTTTGTTTCTTGTCCTGTGTGTTTTGGACTACCCATTGACATCACATTCTTAATTCCTTACTTATTTTTTGTGTCTCTGTTCTGTTTTTAAGTTGAGTGACTACCCTGAAGTTTGTATTCAGAATCTCATGTATAACATAGTCCATTTTCTGGTGGTCTCTTATTTCCTTAGCTTAAACTGATTCAGTCCCTTTCCTCCTAAGTTGTTACTGTCATCTCTTATTCCAACTTGTGTTGTGAGTTTGTGGTTAAAGTGATAAGATTGTTTTTGTTGTTTTCCTTCCCTTTATCCTATTGCTATAGTTGTATATTTGCTATCCTATTCTGATTCTATTTGTCTCCTTACTCTGTGTTTTGTGACCCCCTTCTCCCTTTTGTCCTTTTTTCAGGTATGAGGGCCTTCTTGAGGATTTCTTTTAGGCAGGAGGTCTTGTGGCTATGAAGTCCCTTAGCTTTTGTTTGTCTGGGAGAGATTTAATTTCTCACTCATATCTGAAGGATATTTTTGCTGGATAGAGTATTATTGGCTGAAGATTGTTATCTTTTAAAGTTTTGAATATGTCATTCCAGTCTCTCCTAGCTTGTAAGGTTTCTGCAGAGAAATCCGTTGAAAGTCTGATAGGGGTTCCTTTGTACATTATTTTCTTCTGCCTTGCTGCTGAGTAATCTTTCTTTGTCATTCACTTTTGCCAGTTTGACTACTATATGCCTTGCAGTAGGTCTTTTTGCATTGACATATCTAGGAGACCTGAAAACTTCCTCCACACACATTTCTCATTCTCTAGATTTGGGAAGTTCTCTGCTATTATTCCTGTGAGCCCACTTTCTGCTCCATTCTCCTATTTGTTGCCCTTGGGGATACTAATTATTTTTATGTTGCATTTCCTCATTGAGTCAGCTATTTCTCAGAGGTTTTCTTCATTCCTTTTTATTCTTAATTCTCTCTTTTCCTCTGTCTGGAGCCATTCAACCTGTCTATCTTCGATTATGCTGATTTGCTCCTCTGATGTCCACACGGGCATTCAGGGATTCTATATGATGTTTTATTTCTTCTGTTGTATTTTTCATCTCTAGTGTTTCTGATTGATTCTTCTTTATAGTTTCAACCTCTTTTGTCAAGTAACTCCAGAACTCGTTGACTTGTTTGTCTATATTTTCCTTTACCTCATTGAGTTCTTTGATGATAGCTATTCTGAATTCATTGTCGCTTAGTTTACTTATTTCTGAGTCCTCAGAGCATAATTCTGGGTGCTTGTTTTCCCTCTGGTCTGGGGTTTTGATGAATTGATGGATGCTGGAAGGAGGACGAGTCTTCCCCATGGTGATATTATTCAGTTGCCGTTACAGCCTGTCGCCACTAGATGGGGGTGCGTATTGTGCGTAAGAGCTGCATATTGTGAGCCCTCTGCCTTCAGCCAAGATGGTGGTGCACAGCGCGGGTTGGGGGAGGAGGGGCACTTTCTCTTGCGGGTAGACCCAATTTCCGATCAGCTCTCCCTATCTGGTCTCCTGGGGTCTTGACTTGATGAACTCACCCCACATGAAAGCTTTCCCCCTGTTAGAGGGCTTCCATCTGGGCTGCGTCACTGTTGGAGTCCTGGATGATCCTGTGGATGTGCGGCCCCTCCCCCACTCCTTCCCTCACCGAACCTCCCGCTGCAGTGATCCCAGTCTTTAGGGGGGCAGCGAAGATCTCTCTTACCCTGTTCCAGCTCCTCCGAGGGGGGCTCCAGCCTCTCCACCCTCCGTTTTTTGGCTGCTGTGGGTCTCTGAGGATTCCTGTGCTATTAGGATGTTTTTTGTTGGAATATGGTTGCTCCTTTTTGTGGTATGTTGGAGGGGAGAGAGTCCCAGGCAAGCTCACTCAGCCATGACACTGACCACAATGTGTGCCAAAATGAATTCTGCCTAGATGAAAGGAGTTAAAAAAAATATAATCTAGAAGAAAATATGGTTGAATATTGACTATTATAATGTGGGAGAAATATAGAGAAAGCAATCATATTGTGATCATTTTAATTATATCAAGAATCTTAAAGTTTAAAATTGAATAAACCAGGAAATATATTCACCAGAAATATTTCTGTAATTGGAACAACTCTCCTGGAGAACAATGCAGTGGGCTGTAGCATGAACATTAAACATGTTTATGCCCTGTTGGCTTTACTCTGTGCTTATTTTGGGTTTCAACATTTTTAATTGTTTCATTTGATGTTCAGAATAATTTTCTTCAAAATAAAAAAATCTGCCATTACCATACTTCTTATAAAAATAAAGAGAAAAATGAAGTAAATAGCCCCCATAGTCCAGGTGGTATAACTACATAAATTTGGGCATAGTGCTTAGGAAAAGCAGATTTGTTTCTAATGATAATGATACCAATAAGAAGAAGCACTGTTTATTATACACATTCTCATTGCTTTACATATGGCACCTCCAATTCTACCACAGCTCTGCGTTTGACACATGAAGTGATTGAGACTGAGAGGTTAAGAAACTCACCTAAGACCAAATTGCTTGTAAGAGGAGAGTTTGAACCCAGGTCTGTGTGATGTTAAAGCCCAGAATCTCGGCAATTACTTGTCAGATCATCGTGCCATGTCACACCATCAGGCTTTTCATTTTCCCTGACCTCAAGGAGGAGTGGTCTTTTGTCCCTCTTATCTCCAGGCCAAATGCTGCCCACAATGCAGTCACCCACACTTATTCCATCAAAAAAGCAGCTGAATCATCATGTTCCCATAGTAGACTTATCAAAAAGATGAAAGAAGAAGGAGCATGCGTTTGACAAGAAAGGAAGAGATACTGGACAGGAAGAAGGGAGGAAGTTGGTTTGAAAGTAAACAGTAAATAATATGTAGCATCTATATTGAAATCAGGAAATTTGTATGCAAATGCAAATCCTTCCTGGCTTAATTTATAATCAGCAGGGCAGGTGAATGGCGTCAGGGTGTACAGATCTTGGATTCCCAACTAATTCCCCAAAAGAGCAAAGGCACCTTCCACAAACCTTGTTTTGGAATTCTTTCAATGCTGCATTATCATACCAAATGACTTGGAGATGAAGAGCAGCATGTGATTCAGGATATTCAAATAATAAATCAGATCCTTATTCTGAAATTACAAGGAAAAGAGATCATTCTATGCACAGCTCTCCCAGCACCCCTTCTCCTAGGGAACCTTTGCTCACTGACCTCAGTGTTGTATTCAACAACAAAATTTGTGAGGTGCTGTTTTGTGACTTGACTGAGGACTTGTTTGTTAGTAGTGTCATAAATAAGCTCCTGGCATTTCACAATTTTTTCCCTTGGACAAAAGAAGAAAAACATTGGAGGGCTGTAGCTTCCACGATGTAGGCACTTAAGTGTAATTCATAATCTAGGTTCTTAATAAATATGGATGGCTGGGCAGATTAGCTTGTGGGTGGAATATGGGAAGGTGGCAGCCATGAAAATCTCCAGTCTACAGAGAGTATAATTAACTGACAGCCCCAGCTACCTTGCTCTGCAAATCCATCCAAGTATTTGTGCTGATGCTAAGCAGTTTCTCACATACTGCTCCTAACAAATAAGCAAATGTGTCAGGGATTCTATTTCTGGGAGATGCAGGACTTCTCTGATAATTGAGTTCGACAAACTTTCTAAGAACTCCACTGCTGTCAAGGACTCTTTCACCTAACCTTCTTTCCTTCTAAAGTGTCAGACCTACATCATGGTCTGATTACTCTCTGAGTTTCCCTCAGCATCCTCTCTGTTTTCCTTCACAGGCATTTTCCCTAATAGATCTTTCCCTATTTGGTGACTGCTTCTCAGAGAGACCTGAGAACTAACACAGGGAATGATATAATTCTTTGTAGCCCAGGATCACAATTTTGGGGGAAGGAGAAAGAAGCAGCTGTCTGCTAATTTCCTTCTACTCTATCTCCTTCTCTTCATCTCCACCAATCCCATCCTGTAGTCCAAACCTCCTCCAGGACTCCTGCAAAAGTCTCCTGATGGTCTTCCAACTTCTCCCCTTGTTTCTCTCCAATGCATCCCCCACACTTCAGCCAGAGTGATGATGTTAGAACGCAAATCTGATCATGTCATTCTCTTGCTTAAACACTTCATAGCCCCCATTGTCCTCTGGATAAAGTCCAAACTCTTTTCTGTCATGACAATAGTCTAATAATACTAATTAGACTTATTGAGAGCTCCTGTTGTACCAGCCACTGTTCTAAACATGTTATATGCGTGAACTCATTTAATCCTCATAAACATTTCCTTGAGCTATGTACTATTATTTCCCCTGTTTTACAGTTGAGGAAATTGAGGCACAGAGAAGTGAAATGACTTGCCCAAGGTTGGTAAGCTCATAAGAGATGGAGCCAAGATTCCAACCCAGACAGTCTGATCTAATGCTCATGCTCTTAACCATTAAGATAGACCAAGTCTCTCCCGAATGCTTCGTCCAAGTTTGCTGTTTGGCTTTTGATTTTGTGATGGGGTTTATGCTGCAGAACTTTTAAATTTTTATGTAGCCCAAGTTTATCAGTATTTCTTTTCATAGTTTCTAGGCTTTCTGTCATGCCTTACAAAAGGGCATTCCCACTCGAAGTTTAGAAAGCAAACCTCGCATGGGATCTTCTAGTTTTTACATGGTCTCATCGTTATATTTTTAAATCAGGGATCAATCTGGAATTTAGTTTGATGGAAAGAGTGATGTATGGACTTAGCTTTAGTTTAGTTTTTTTTTTTCTGTAGGCTGCCCAGTTCTCTCAACGTTAGTTATTAAATAATACGGATTTTCCCTACTGATCTAAAATGTCGTCTTTATCATATACTAAATTTCCAAATGTATTTGGATCTATTTCTGGATTATATGTTGTCCCATTCAAAAACACAAATCAGGTTATTCTCCAATTTAAAATCTTTCATTGATTTCCGTGGGCCCAAGTAAAAATGTAGTAGCTCACAGTCTTCTCTGAAAGTCAGGCAGATCTGGATGTCACTCCAGCTGCCTCCTGTCTGGCCTTGGGCAAGCAACCTAACCTCTTTTAACACATATCTCTCAGTAACATGGTTATTGTAAGGATTTGGCTTTGTGTGGGGAGGGAGTAAGGCATGTTCCAGAAACCAAACCACAGTGTCTAGACTAACAGTCTTCAATAGAACTTTCTGTGATGATAGAAATGCTCTGTAAATCTGTGCTGTCCAATATAGTAGCCAGTATTCATATGAAGCTAGTTTGACTGATGAGCTAAAATTTTAATTAATTTTAATGTAAATGGTCACATGTGACTAGCAGCTGCCATATTGGACAGTTCAGATCTAGATCCCAGAGAGGGAGAGGAGGAAGGTGTGTGATAGAGGCTAGACTGTAGAAGGCTTGTGGGCCTCTTTAGGGACTTGAGTCTTTATCCTAAGAGTAACAGGAAACCGTTAAAGGCTTTCAGTGGGAAGGAGGAAAGTGACCATCAGATTTGAATTTTGAAAGGATTGCTCTTTAGAAGACAAGAGAGATTGTGGCAAATCAGTTGGGAGGATGTTGCATTAGGTGTGGGAGATGATGGTCCCTTGACCTAGGATGGTAGCAGTAGAGAGAAATGGATAGATTTAAGGGGTATTTTGGATTTAAAATGAGTAGGATTGGGGTGATGGATTGGTTATGAGGGGTAGAGAAGAGGGAGGTGTTAGAATGATGCCTGGGTGTTCTGGCTTTGCTCAGCTGGGAGAGATGGTGGCACCATTCATTGAGAGAGAAATGCTGGAAACAGATTTGGAGGGGAGATTATGACTTTAAGCTTGGCCATGTTGAAACATCTGATGATGGATATAAAGGTCTGTCTGGAGATTAGAGAAGTCTGGCTGGAGATAGAGATTTGTAAGTCATGGGTGTGTGGATGGTAATTTCTGATGGAGGATGTGGAGGGAAGCATGGAGCAGAAGAAAACCCAGGGCAGAAGATTGAGCCTTAGTGAATGATGTTTACTTTTACTGGTTAAGGAAAGGAGGAGCAGCTTACAATGGAGAATGGCTAGAAAGGCCAGAGAAACACCTGGAGACTATGGTTTCATAGAAACCACTTAGCTCACAAGTGGCAGAACCAGAATTGGCACCCAAAGCTCTTACATACATGCATAGTCCACTGTTTTGAACTAGAGACCGCTCACCAGCAGTAGGATCAAAGTCCTACCTTTTTAAACACCAGAACACTGTCCAGGGTGACGTGGAAACGCCCAATGGCATTGCTAATTGATATCACTCCAAATGTTAGCTCTGGGAAGTCTTTGATCACATCGTAGAACAACTCTGCTACTTCTTCCTCTAAATCCTGTTTGAGGAAGGATGTTTGGTGAGACTTCGGTAGAAAGCAGAATGCCTGGCTTTTTTAAGGGCGAGGTAGAAATGGTGACCAATTCATCTCCACTCCTTTCCAAGTTCTGGTGTTTTTCTGGGTCATCTGAATCCCCTTTCATGGATGTTTTATGCCCAGAATGCTTCTCTGGCTATGATGTGAGACCAAAATAGGCAAATTCACAGAGACGAATGGAGACACTTGATAACCTTGACCTTTTCTGAGCAGAATGGTGAAGGTTGTTCTAACACGGGTTGAGAGTTTTGAACATTTATTCCATTATTGCTTTTGAAAGAGGCAATTGATTTGACCACATGTGGTACCAAATATGAACTTGGTATCAAGATAGGGCTTTAGTTTCAGTTTCATTCTTTAGCTTGAAAGAAAATTGGGGCTGAAAACACGGTCAAAAACTGGAGTGGGAGAGAAAGAGGCACATACTCTCCCCATGTATAAATATAACGCCAAAGTTCTAACTTCTACTGGGAGAAGCAGTGAAGTCATCAAATTACAGAAAATAAGTTAAAATGTGCAAGAAACTCATTCTCTAAAAGGAAAATCAGTTTGCAAATTATTTATTGTTCAGTGATGTTCTAAATGGACCCCAAAAAGATCAGTTATGCTATCAAAACCAATTCAATGAATATGTCAGTCTCCTCTCCTCTCTCTCCATTTCTCTCCACTTTCCAGTTAGCTTCTCCTACCACTTCAGCTTCTATTTTTTTCTTTCTTCATTTTAACCCTGCAGGAAACCAGCTCATTAGAAAAGGAAGAATGGGCAGGCAATTAACCCAAGTGACGGTCTCTCTTCACCTTACCAACCTCCTAGACACAGGGTTCCTCACCAGTCAAAAAGCTACCTCCCATCCCTTGAACCCAGTACCTGGAAGAAACCAGTGCTGCAAGGGCCTGGATTTCACAAACTCGACTACCTGCTGGGTATCAGTGAACAAAAATGCTTTCTGGCTAATTTGTCTCCTCAACCAAATGACCAAAGCAGTAGATTCATCCATTCCTGGAGAGAGATGCAGTTAAACGGATCCCACAGAAGTTTCCTCTTGAACTAGAGCAAGGCCTGTCTCCTCCAAGTTTAGAGTAGAAGCATCTTGTCTTGGGCTCCCACCCCTGGAAGGCCAAGTTCAGTTCTTCCACTCTCCCCTCCCCCACGCTCAAGCTCCATGGCATGAACATTAACAGCAGCCCCTAAACTGTACTGAGTGCTTATCAAGGACCAGGCACGGTGCTGAGAGTTTTGCATGTATCCCATCCCCAGAGCAACTCTACAGGATAGATCTCTTCATTTTGTAGATGAGGATATTGAGGTTCAACTTGCCAGTGGCCACCCCACCAGCAAACCTGGGAATCAGACCCAGGAGGAAGCATGCCCAGCCTTCTTTTCTTATCTACTCTCCAATGTGACAGGAAGATGGATTTATTTTAAAAACATATAAATAAATAAACTGTAAATTGAAAGACTAGCTAGGTCTGTGACCTAGGGAAAATTCCATTATCTCCCTGTGCCGCCAGTTCCTCAGCTGAGACACAAATGTCTGCTAAGCTCATAGATCCTGACTTCCATTTCTCAGCTACATATGGGAGTGCCAAGCACACAAAAATCTTAGCTTCTGAAATTGGACATATATAGCATATCTGGGGAGACATAATGGTGGGCCAGAATGAACACAAGACTACAGATGGACTGTGTTTGCCAGGATCCTCAGTTTCACGTGATGGCAGGTAATGTAAAATATTATTTTATATTAAATCCTGCTATAGAATAGAATGGAACATTTAAAATGAGTTTATGAGATAAAGCAATGTGTGTTGTGAGCAGCTTTGGAGTACACGTGCAGGCCTTTACTCCTGCACTCAGTCATTCATTCGTTCATTTGACAAATATGCATTGAGTGCCTATTATGTTATCAGGTGCTGTGCCACTGTTTTGCAGCTCTCATTCTGTTAAGGAGGAGAATCATCAAATAATTACACAAATAAGTGTATAATTACACCCAAAGAAAGTAGTCAAAAGCAAAGTTCTATGAGCCTATAGCAAAGATACATGACCTAGACTGTGAACTCAAAGAGGGCTTCCTAGAGGAAATCACTTATGAGTTAAAAATTGGAGGATGCATAGGAGTTAATCAGGAAGCAATAAGGAAAGGGGAAGGCTGCCAGGCAGAGCAAATAGCCTGTGCAAAGGCCCTGGAGCAAGACAAATTTCTGCATGGGGCTTGGTGAATGCACACTGAGTTGGTACATCAGCTGAGAAGGACCCTATTTTCAGTATCTTTCCTTATACCTCCTAAGAACATTAGGCCATTTTTAAAACATGATAAAGTACATTTACATAGAGAAAGGTGTACAAATTATAACATATAGTTTGATGAATTTTCACAAAATGAACACATCAGAGTGTTGACGCGTTCAAAATGAACACTACCATCCAGAGCAAGAAATGGAACATTACCAGTCCCCCAGAAGTCCCAGTTGTGCCCCCTCCTAGCCCATCTCACCCACACCTGGAGGTAACAAACATCCTGACTTCTAATGGCATGCATTAGTTGGCCTGCTCTTGCACTTCTTGTAAATGGGATCATACAGTGTGTGTTTTTGGGTCTGACTTTGTTATATTTGTGAGATTCATCCATGTTGTTGTGTGTACTTGTAGATTCCTTCCCACTGCTGTGTAGCATTCCCTTGTGTGAATATTCCACAATGTATTTATCCATTCTCTGTTGATGGGCATATGGATTGTTTCCAGTTTGGGGCTATTAAGAATTAATTCTTGTGCATGTCTCTAGGGGCACATTGTACCAACTTCTGTTTAGTGGTGGGGTTTAGGACAAGCGCTTAACACTGCACCTGGAAAGAAGTGAGATCCTTGCCATTGTTGTGCTCTCAGTCAGGTAGACAATGAGGAACAGACACAATTCTGTAAGGTGAGGGCGTTAATGGGGGAAGCTCAGGTGCTATGGGACCAAGAAGAGGGGCAGGCACTCCGACCCCGGAAGTCAGGGAGGCATCTTGGAGGGGGTGATAATCAAGCTTCCTCCATGGCAGAGGAGGTCCCAGACACTGATTCACACCACAAAGGGGGCTCAGACAGTCTAGAAGTTGCCACGTTGTCACCTTGTTGCCTCTAAGTGAGGTCAAGTCTCACCTGTCCTTCAGGAGGTGAGGGCATTGCAGAACCTGAGCCACTTCATGAGCAGATATAGACTCTACCAAAGTGACCTGGGGCTTCTCGTTTCTTCTCAGCCCTCCTCAAAGCCAACACTCACTAAGGGCTCCTTGCTTGGGCCCAGTGGTTCACCGTCATTGACGGTGGTCACTCGGCATCCATAGGAAGCAGCAGTCTCTGTCCCTTCTCTCACTGCTCCTGCCCTCTCCCATCTCTTCTCTTTCCCCCTGCACACGCCACCTTCCCACAAGCCTCCTGGGAACCACAACACTGCCTGACCGTTTCTGTAACCTGCGCTGAGGTTGGCGCTTTGGCTGTACTGTCCTCTGCAAATCTGGCCTGTGTGTCTCATGCCCCCTTGTGTCCATCCCGAGAACTGCAAGGCATGGAGCAGTCCCTGTGGGAGATGGCTCTCCCCACCCCCACCCCTTTGGTTCCTGCAGTAACACTCAAACAGGCTTCTTGCAAGCCTGCTAAATGCCAGAGCTGCAAAAGGCAATCTCAGTTTCCTGAGATTCAATCATTCGATACGTATATAATGGGAACATCTTAGTCATGAGCCACATGACGACATTTCAGTCAACAATGGACTACATACACAATGGTGGCCCCATAAGATTAGTACCATACAGCCTAGGCGTGTAGTAGGCTATGCTGTCTAGGTTTGTGTAAGGGCACTCGATGATGTTCGTACAACTAATGGTGCATTTCTCAGAGCATATCCCCATCGTTAAGTGACACATGACTGTACTAGTATAGTAGGGACTGTGCTGGGCACTTCTGTGTTCATCAGCTTTGTTCCATCCATCCATTGATTATGCATACATTTATGCATTCATGAATTTAACATTTAAAAAGTTAGGACGTACCATGTGCCACACTGAGGCACATAATCCTTCAAGCATCCTTGGCACCAAGACAGGGCTTGACACATGGTAGGTTCTCAATAAAAGTGTGTTAAATAAGTGATTGAATGAGTTAATGAATGAAATGGATGATGACAGAAGCTAAAGTGTTTGGCAGTCACCCTGCCCCAAACCCATCTTGTTATATCATCTCTCAGTCTCCCTTTAGGTTTGCCAGTGTTTCCTTGGCCTAGGCCCTGTCAAAATCATTCTAAAGTAGAAGATCGGGGTGGGAGGTGGGAGCTGGAGGCAGGGACTTACTTTCTGGTCTCTGGTAGTTTGTAAGCCATGCACCTCACTCTCCCACCTCTAGGGCCCACCAGCTGAGATGCAAGCTGTGGTGCAGGCAGCTACATGTTCACCAAAATCTGTTTTCTTTTCCTTATGGATACAGAACAGCATCATATTTCTCAGCCTTCACAGTTGGGTGGGGCCATGTAACAGAATTTTGGTCAATGGAATGAGAACTGAAGTGATGTTTGCCACTTCCAGGCCTGGGCCATGAACACCACCAGTGGCGATATTCTGTCTCCTTGTCCCCACTACTGGCTGGATACAGAGGAAACAGCAGGGGGCTCAGAGGCTGTAGGGGAGGTCAGAGCCAGAAGCTGGAAGGAGCCTGGGTCCATGAAAGACTGTGTGGAGCAGAGCCCTCACCTCCACCCTCTGGCTGCCATCTGGGCTTTGTGTGGCAAGAAGTAAGTGTGTAATTGTGTTAAGCCCCTGAAATGCTGGTGTTTATGTGTTTCCTTGGCTAGCATTACCTTGACTGATGCCCGCGTACCATTACCTTTGCAGCTGATGGGCTCCGATCTGTTGCCCTCAAAAAACAGCTTCAAATCTGGGGTCTTGTTAATGTCAAACTCCTTCTGAAGTTCTTTCTCGATGGTGATGTCCACTTTGCCAAAGCCGACCCCATTCTTGCCTTTGCCCATGATCTCCGCAGCTTTGCTGAGCTCCTCAGCCATGTTCCTGGATTGCTTCGAGGATGGGATGTCTGAAAGAGCCAGTGTGAAGACAGAACTTGCTAGAGCCTCACCCCCTCCCCCTCTCCCAAGGAGGAGGCTTTGTTTGGTCTGCTTAGCTCCTGGGCCTTTCTCGTGCTCTGCTGCTAATGGGTAAATTTTCAGGAGAGTGACAGGATGTGAGACACGAGGTTCATGGAATTGGCCAATTTGGAAGACACACATCAGGGTCCTTTGGGTTCAGCAACGCTGGGCAACTTTGGGCAACTCACTCAATCTCTCTAAGCCCCGCTTTCATCACAGGTAAAATGGGGAAAATAATAGTGGCTATTTCATGGAGTTGTCAGAGTTGAATGAGATGTATTTAACAACGAGTGATATAGTGCTTATGATTTTCTAAGAGCTTTGCGTGGATTAAGTCACTTAGTCCTCCAGTCCTCCTATGGGGTGGGTGTTGTTGTTATTATTTCAACTTCCTAGATGAGGAAACTGATGCACAATGAAATGAGCTGCTCACCTGAGGCCATGTGGCAGTAAGGGGTATAGCCAGGATGCAGACCTGCTCAGCTCTCTAACCTCACTGTGTCTGTAAAACCCTTAGCATAATACCTGGCACGTAGTAAATACACAATACATTATTATTACTACAGACATTATTATTGTGAAATTTCCATGGTAAGAAATTATATGGAAGAGAGAGAGAGTGGGGGGGGGGAGGGTTAGGGGGGAGAGAGAGAGAACAAGAGAGCATGGGTGCCATCTGGTGGAAAGTTCTGGATCTAACAGGCCAAACTGGGCCCTGCCAGTTGCCCTGTGGCTGCATATAATGTCAGGTGACCCTCAAGTAGGGAAGGCCAGGTGTGGGAATGGTTGAGGTGGGGGAGGTTATGATGCCCCTTACCCTCTCTGAGCCCATCCCCTTGAGGAGAGCATTGAAGAGACCTTGACATTCTCGATTAAGATTCCTTCACCCCTTACATTGCTGAGCCAAGTAGGGTGGGGGTAAGAAGGGGGAGCCCTTTTCTGGAAACAGTCTCAGGTAGCTGGCTCTTGATCCTGGCAGCGGGAGAGGTCTTCCTGGTCTAAATGGGAGGGGACTAAGAGGCTCTCAAGTTTCCTGCCTTCGCCGGATAACACTGTGAGTCTGCAGGTCCCTCCCCTGGCCCCTGATGTCTGCCACACGTGGACCAAGGGAGGGCGAGGGGTCGCTGATTCCCTTTCAAGCCAGAACGCACACTTTATCTTTTTCAACCACCCCTTGTCCATCTGGAGCACTTGGAGAAAGTACAGAAGACCACCACTGCCATGAACAAGTTACAAGTCCAACAGAGAGGTCTTTTGTAAAGGACAACCCAGAAAGCTGGCCCCAGCAGGCACACACCCCATTGCCAGTCAGCACACCTGCTCCTGTGACGGAATCCAAAAGTGAAGGATCATTTTCGTTAAACCCTTGATCAATGGACAGGAAAAGGGACTTTTCACTGATCGATGCCTCTCCACTGCCTGCTCTGTCACCCTCATTGCCTTCGATAGCCACCATCCATCACTCCAGCAGGGGCTGTCCTGTGGCTGGCCACCAGCTCTGGACCTCGGGGCTCTCCCTGGCTTCCTTGTGGATTCAGTCATGCCCTGCTCAGGGTTGCTGATTGACAAAGCATCCAAATCTGAGTTTCTAAGGGAAGAACCTCAGAGCAAGACAAACACTTGGAGTGATTGTCCAAATGGTGGGGCTTTCAGAGGTGCCACACCTAGCCCTGAGCTCCTGGGTGTCCGAAATGGAAGTGAAAGGTGTGACAGCTGGAATGCTGGGACCTGAGAGCTAAATGGATGGGACCTAACACTAATAGTAATGAGGATTCATTCGTTCATTCATTCCTTCAACAAATCTTTTTTAGGATCCACCCTGTGCCAAGCACTATGCTAGGTGCTGGGGATTTAACAATGAACAGATCGATAAAAATCCCTGTTCTCACTGGAGAAGGCAGAAAGTATACAAAATAAGGAATTAGATTCTATGCCACGTTAGATGTTAAGTGATGATGCTCTAGATGCTCTAGAGAAAGAAGCAGCAGAACTAGAGGTTGGGAGTGTCAGGGGAACTGTGAGCACAAGTAGGGAGGCCAAAGGAGGCCTCACTGGGAAGGAACGGTTTAACAAAGACTGAAGGAGGTGAGGGAGCAAGCTATGCGGAAATCTGGAAGGAGAGTGTTTCAGGCAGAGGAACTGTAAGTGCAAAGGCCCTGAGGTGGGAGTGTGGGGGACATGTTTGAGACATGACAAAAAGTCCTTTGGGCCTGGAGCAGAGTGAGCTGGGGTGGGGGTCTATAGTATAAGCCCTGATAGTTGGGGATTTTTCTCTTGTTTATAATGCAAGTGCCTGACTTAAGCTTTGATTGCCAAGGCATTCATTTCAAAGAGGCATCCAATTCAAGAGGACTATCTGGAATAAACACATTGCCTGCCACACACTAGGTAAAGAACCAGGCTGCCTCCCCACTGAGGCCCCTTGATTTAGAGATCTTGGTTTATTTCAATAATTGATCATTTGGGCCACTTTTCTCTCTCTCTCTCTCTCTCTTTCCTGTGCTTTAAATTCCTGCTCTTATGTTTTAAAGTCACCAATAAAGAGTGGGCCAAAAAACCCTAGGCCCTCATCCTCAACCCCAGCAGAAGCAGAACCCCATACCCCTACACACACACTCTCTCTCTACCTGTGACCACACTCATCTGTGTGGCCCCAGACGTGCTGTGTAATTTCCGGGTCTTATAAGTAACAAACTTCTATTCTTTCAAACTTTCCTGGTGGTTATTGTTGATTATGGATTATTTGCGTCGACAGTAGGCATGAATGTCAGAGACCTTGAGCATTCTGGCTGCTGCTGCCTAGATAACAGGGGATGAGAATGCAGTCAATTGGTGAGACTCTTGGAATCAAAGGTCACTAGATTTAAATTCTGTGACCCCCATCAAGGTACACATGGAGAAACTCAGAGGCCAGCCTACACAGGTTTAGAATGATTTTCCCTGGAGCCAGTGCACAGATGGAAACCATAATTACAACTGTTACAATTTATAAAGTTTTTCTGTATGTTAGGTCCTCTGTGCTAGGTGCATAGTATTCAAGACATCTCAGTCAAGGTTCAGTTGAAGGAAATAGATGCTACTTGTATTACTCAGCATTTACTATAGTAACAAACATCCAGGACATCTCAGCAGCGTATAATGATGCATGGTTTTTCCCATGGGTCTGTGGGTTGGCTGAGGATGTGCTGGGCTCAGCTCAACTCCACATGTGCTACATTCTGGGACCCAGGCTGAAGGTAGACACCTATCTGGGGCATTCTACTCTCATGAGAGAGGGCAGAAATGCTAGAGTTCCTGACCAACCACACAACCACATCCACCTATTGACCAAAGCATATCCATGGGCAAGCCAGAATCAATGAGAGGCGAATACATACTCTTCCCCAGATTGCACTGGGAAACTCACATGAAAATGAAGGGGGGAATATAATCCTACTACAGGGAGGGGGAAAACTATTGGGAACAATTCAATCTACCACATCACTGTATTTTAAGCACAAAGCGGTTTATTGTATAGAATTGGGTGTTCACAAATCTGTCAGAGGTGCTGGAGAGATAGGATCTCGACAAGATGTGGTGCTTTTGGAGAATGGCCCACCAAAAAGAAACCAAAATGGATGCTGAGTGCCAATTCACTCGTAACCACCAGAAATTGATTTCTGGAAGAACCCTGTGAGGCTTGGATGAATCTCCGGAAGCAACTGATGACTTTACAAGAAAGACTCATCTGTCTCCTGTCTCCTTCACAGGTCTGACCATGCACTGGCTGTGGAAACTCCAGGGGCTTTGTATCCTGTGGGGGACTTTGGATGTCTAATAGCACTGTCCACATTCATATCAGGCAATTGGCAGCCCTGCAGTGGGGCCACCAGAAGGTCCCTGCCAAGTTTAACTTTGCTAGTGATGTGGTGGGTCACTGGGCTGGCATGGAGAAGATAATGGGGTAGAGAAGAGGCACAGAGTTGGATGGATTGGCTGAGTTCATTAATCACCCATTCATTTAATAAATATTTATTGAGGACTTATGTGTCAGGCACTAGGATGAGCTATGAAGAAGATGTCCACCTCCCTTGAAGGCAGCATGGGGTGGGAGCAAGAGAACATGAGCTTGGCAGAAAGTTGAGCCTAAGAGACCAGTGCAGAGCGGAGTGAAAACCACGGGTGGCTGACACACAGTTTGCTTGCACCTACTGCACATGGTGTGTTGTGACCTCCCAGAGTGAAACAAGGACAGGTGGGTTAAGGTCATAGAGGAGGTGGATTTGGGCTTAATAAGAGAAAATCAGCGCTCAGGACTGCAGCAGTCTTCTCAGAAAGATATGTGTCCTTGTCATCAAGGGTGTGTAAGCAGGATGGCCACTAAGCAGGGATTGCCAAAAGGGCTGCAACATCAGACATCAGAGAAAGTGAGTGATTCAGAAATATCTAATTTTCCTTTCCTGCTCTGGAATTCTAAAATTCCTCCCCACTCACTACTGATCCCGCCACTGCTGTCCCTTGAAGTTCTGTGCGCTTTTATAGAGGATGGAATGATTCATCTTGGCTGGAACAGGGGGAGAGGTGGATCTGTCAGCATGAGCTTAAAAGCATGGTGCTCAGAGGGAGTCGTAACTGTGATGTTGTCATGAGGTCCCGACATCATGACACAACATTAATAGAGAAATCGCAGATGCTGGGCCTCTAGGCTGAAGATGGGTCATGGTGCAGAGTACTCGTAAAAAAATTTGGTCAATATTTTAAAATTGAAAAATTTCAGATAAAAATTTAGATTTCTGGCTTTTCTTTAAAAGTTAGACTTCCTTGGAATAATGAGGAAGGACTTTACTACCATGACTCAGAATCCTGAATCCATAAAAGAAGTGATTTAATAAATCTGCTATGTAAACATCAAAAAAACCTCTCCTTTGAAAATAACACTATAAGCAAAATCAAAAAACTAATGACAACCAGGGGAAAAGTATTCAACTCATATACAGCAAAAATGTTAATATCCCTAACGCAAAAAGAGCTCCTAGAAGTTAAGAATAAGGAGCTGCAACCCAATATAAAAGTGGGCAAAGTATATGAGTGGGCAGTTCACAGAAAAGTTAACTCAATATACTCTGTGGACAAAGCTATGACGAAATAGACACTCTCACACATTACTGGTCAAAGTGCAAAATAGTATAATTCCTATGGAGAGGAATTTTGAAATATCTAACACAATCACCAATACATTTTCTGTTTGACTTTGTGTCTTTGCTCTCACGCTGTCTCATGGGGATCCCTGAGGATACCAGAGACTCAAGGGAGTCTGTGAAATCAAAACTATTTCAAAGCAAATTGCAACCCTTGTGCAACACTGGTGGGAATGTAAAATGGTACAACTTCTATGGAAAACAATATGGCAGTTCCTCAAAAAATTTAAAATAATTAAATAATTTTAATAATTAAAATAAATACCATATAATCCAGCAATTCCACCTTTGGGTATATATCCCAAAGAATCAGAAGCAGGATCTGGAAGAGATATTTGTACACTCGTGCTCATCGTTGTTGACAATAGCCAAAAGATAGGAACGACCCAATATCCATTAATGGATGAATGGATAAACAAAATTGGCATGTCCATGCAAAGGAATACTATTCAACCTTAAAGAAGAATGAAATTCTGATGTATGCTACAACATGGATGAACCTTGAAGACATTATGTTGTGAAATAAGCCAGACACAAAAGGACAAATTTTGTGTGACTCCATTTATATGAGGTGTCTAGATTAGTCAAAATACCTAGAGACAGGAAGTAGAATGATGGTTACCAGGGGTTGGGAGGAGGCAAGATTGAGGTGTTGTCTAATGGATACAGAATTTCAGTTTTGGATGATGAAAAAGTTCTGGAGATGGATGGTGGTGATGGTTGCACAATATTGTGAATGTGCTTAATGCTGCTGAACTGTACACTTAAAAATAGTTAAAATGGTACATTTTATGCATATTTTACCACAATAAAAAAGGAAAACAAAAATAAATATACAAATAGAGAAAGAGAGAGAAACAAACAAACAAATACATAAATCTAAGGTAACAGTTGCCTTCTTCACTTCCATTCTCTCACAAGTGCACAGTGGCATTTTCCAGAGGCTACATGATAGGTGATCCTGCAACAATGGAAGTGCAGAAACAGAAAAGAAAATCCAACTGTCTTCTTTTAAGGAAGACGATAAAGAGATTTGCAAACATGTAAGGTGATGCCTCTCTTCTCATTATTTTTTTTTGTTTCAGAAAGTATACTTACCTCTGTATCAAAATGTATCTTATTTGTGGTAATATATAATGGGTTTCTTACTGTTATTTTAAAAAGCACACATTTATAAAATTTCTCAGTTTTAATTTCTAATGTAGTAAATATTGATTGATAGAATTCATATAAATAAAACTTCTTCAGGGTTTTTAATACTTCTTAAGAATGTATAGGGGTCCTGAGATTAGAAAGCTGACTATACATTGATAGGGCAATCCCAAGACTGGCATTTATTCTACATGCTTGCGTACCGGCCCACCCTAATCAGTAGGCCTTCTCCTTTTTCAGGCTGGCAAGTGGCCCCCCAGCCCAGCCCTGTGGTGAGTGAGTGGCGATGGGGATGAAGTGATGTGGAACTTCAGCCAACGGAGTGAACTCAGCCAGCAGGCAGCCAATGTCCTCTCGGGGGCCTGTGGCCTGCAGTGTGGGAACCGTGAGGTGGTGGTGCTGCCCCGAGTGCCTGAGTGGTGCCTGGTGACCCTGGGTTGCGTGAGAGCAGGTTGGTAGATGACCACCTCGGCTGGGCACTGTGTACTTTGTGAAAGAAACTGATGGCAGAGAAATGCAACCACCCCTCCCAAAAGATGCCCCCTCAGCATAGCATGCTGTCCCTCCTCATATGGAAATACTACTCTTCTTTCATTTATTTAAGCAAACTATGTGCCAGGCACAACTAGAGGTTGCTAGTATGGTAAACAAAGTATAGTAAACAAAACGGTCTATGTACTCATGGGACTTACAGGTCTTTGGAGAAAGATAACTATTAAACTATTAATTACAAATGTTATTTAATCACAATTTTGATGAATGGCATGAGAATTTTATAAGAACCTATTCAAGAAAAGTTGGCAAACTATGACCTGTAGGCCAAATTCAGCCCACAGCCTGTTTTTGTAAATAAAGCTTTTGGAACACAGCCATGTCCTGCTCACATATTCTCTCGTTGCTTTTGCACGACGATGGCAGACTGGAGCAGTTGGGACAGAGAGCATCTGGCCCACAAAGCCTAAAATATTTACTGTTTGGCCCTTTGCAGAAAAATTTTGACAATCTTGCTATAAAAGGAGACTTGAACTGACTAATCTGTGGGGGTCACAGAAGGCTCAGTGGAAGTGAAATTTGGGCTGAGAGCTGAAGGATGAGTAGGATTTGGCCAGGACAGGAGGCAGAGAAGAGTGCTACAAGCAGAGGGAACACACAGAGGGAAGGGGAGCTTGAAAATTATGAGAGAAGCTGAAAGGATGTCTGTGTGCCTGCAGTCCAGGCAGCAAGGAGGAAGGAGCAGCAAATGAGCCTGGAAAGATGTAGAGGTGCTAAACTGGTAGACCTTGGTAAGCGTTCTGGCCCTTATCCAGTGAGGAATGGCAAACCATGGATGGATTGAGTGATATGATCATTTTCTGTTTGTAAAAAGTCTTTATGGATGGTACATAGACGGTAGGATGAAGGAGTGCAAGAATGGGAGTGGGAAACCCAGATAGGAGACGAGATATGATGGTGGCTTTACCTTGGATGGGGTGGAGATAAGTGGATGGATTTAGGAGACAATGAGGAAGAAACTGATAGCAGGACTTTTTGGTGAATGATATACTGTAGAGGAAGAAGGCCAGGGAGACGAAGAAGTCACAGACACTTGGGCAACTGACTACATGCGGCTCTCTTTCACTGGAAGGAGGAACGCAGGGAGAAGCAGGTATGGGGGTGTCTGGGAAAGACGACAAGTTCAATTTGGTAACTGTTGAGTTGGGGGTACCTGTGTGATGTTCAAGAAGGGATAAGGAGTTCTAATTATGAGATAAATCAGTCCTGGGGATGTAATGTACAGCATGAGGACTATAGTTAACAACGCTGTATTGTATATTTGAAAATTGCTAAGAGAGTAGGTCTTAAAAGTTCTCATGACAAGAAAAAAAATGTGTAATTATGTATGGTGATGAATGTTAACCTATTGTGGTAATCATTTCACATATATACATATATAAAATTATAGGCATACCTCATTTTATCGTGCCTCGCTTCATTGCACTTCACAGATGTTGTGTTTTTTACAAGACCTTCCACCAGCAAAAAGATTACAACTTGCTGAAGGCTCAGATGATGGTTAGAATTTTTTAGTAATAAAGTATTTTTTATGTGGCTCCTGAAGTGTTGAGAGTGGGAAGAAAGTGAGCCGGGGCAAGAGCTATTCAACAGGAGGAGCATGTGAAATCAGCTTCATAAAAGGTGAAAGAAACATAAGACTAGTTATTCTCTGGAAGAATAAAATAAAATTACAAGAGTTTCATCAAGATAGAAAACAAAAACAAAGAAAAACTAAGAGCACTCTTGGCTAAGAAAATGCATTCCGTGTCCCAGTTTGGGGAGAAATAGCCAGTACCTAGAGCACTATGGTGCTGCAGGACCAGGGACAATTCCAAGTAACTTTCCTTATTTTAATGACTGTAGGGGTCTTTGGATACAGGAAACTCCTGCAGGGCATTTTGTGTAAGGTTTGGAGGCATTATATTGGCCTTAGACTGTCAATGGTGTGACATTAGGTAACCCAATTTCTCTCTTTAGTCTCAGTAGACCCCTTACAGCTCTGACAACCCGGGGAAATCTGGGTTCAAATCAATCTCTGATCTTCAGTCCCCTTGTTATTATTACTCCCACTGGTCACCACTACCCAACCTCCCCTCCCCCATTTACTCCCCTCTGGCTGTTTACATCAGGCCTCTCTGGGGTAGAAGACAATCCTCCCTCCCAGTTCTCTCTAAGCCATTTGGCTTCTCCAGGCCTCGTCTTCATGCCCAGGACTATCCAGATGAAAGCCAGACTTTCTCTATAGGCAGCAGGTGTCCAAGGCCAGGGTCATTGTGGCTGGGGATGAAGTGGCCCAGGCAGTGGACACGGTGGCACCTGACTCCCCTTCTCTGAAAACAAACCCACTGATGTCTGAGAAAATCCGAGACGGATGTCTGGACTTCAAGACACTACTACAGTGAGTATCTACGTGTCTTATCCTGGGTTTTCACCAAAAGTGGAAACTAAACCAACTACTTCTGTGCAGGTACTTTATTGGAGAGGTCCAGGAATCAGAATGTTGGGGAGAGTGAAGCAGGGGAGAAGGAAAAGCTAATACAAGAGTTTATTATTGAGTCACTGCATGGATAAGTGGGACTTGATCTGCAGGAACCTTCTGAGGAGCACACAGAATGCCTCTCAGGATTGTCCACTAAAGGATTGACAGTGCTGGCCCATCAGCACCTGACCCCCATTGGTGGAGAGTTGCGTTGCGGGGCATTATCTACCCCACACTTCTGAGCTGCACATGCATGCATGTGGAGCAGGCTCAGAGTTCCATGCCATGGTGGCAACAGAGAAGCCCCTGCGCACAAAGTGAGTCATCCATGGTCCACACTAGAAAGAACACCATATGTGTTGAAACTTGCCTGGAGCTGTTCACTACAACCATTGCTGGAATCAGAGTTTAGGCCAAGAGTGTATGAGGCAAAACACAAGAGAAGGCTAATATACTGAGTTTCCCGGCTCCTCTTCCCACCTTCTGTATCCCTAAGCTAGGCTGCTTCTCAAAGACAGAGGACTCTATGGGTCCTTCCAACTGTCGAAACCAGGACTCGCTGGAAGAATGAGTTTCCCTGTGACATGTCTGAAATCCCCCCCACTAGAGACACATACCTTAGGAAACCCCCAGGGAGAATGAAAGCTTTTCTAATGTCATGGTCTTTAAGATAACTGTCTGAGAAGTAGGCAACATGAGGCCAGCTTTGACAGGCTTGAAATCAGGACACTGGAGGACATGTCTGGGAGAGGTACAGATGCTTCAATGAAATAGAAGAGGGTGCACTGGGGAAAATCATACCAATTGAGCACCTTCTGTTCACCTGGTATCAGGCTAGTGCTCCCAATAACAATCAGATTAACATTTATTGAGTCCTTGCTGAGCAAGTTGCTCATTTTTTTTGTGTTACAGTTAAGTTTCTCAAGAACTCAATGAAAGAGACAGGTATTGTTGATCTCATTTCACAGATATGGAAAGTGAGACTCAGAGAACTTAAATAAATGGTCCAAAATTACATAGTTAACAAAGTGCCAAACCTGAGTGGTTTTTTCAAGCCCAAGTCTGACTAACTCAGAATCTCATGATCTTAATCACTCATCAGCCCACCACTGAAATAGGTTGGGTGACTTGCCCTTGCCAGCATGGGGGAAGGTGGGAAGAGATGAGTCACCAGGACATCTAGTATCCAGGGCAGATCTGAGAAGGTGACACTCTGTGTCTCTGTCAGAGAAGCATCTACCACTCATTGCTGTATGCAGACTGGAAGCCAAGAAGCAGTTGCCATCTACTTCATCAGTGGGACCAGTAGCCTTCCCAAGATGGCAGAACACTCTCACTCAAGTCTGGGCATCAAGGCCAAGATGGATGCTGAATGAGAAGAGCTCTTTCTCTTTACAGAGAACATTACCACCAGGCCTTGAGACTTTCCTGAGCTCAAATCCAGTTCTACTGGGATGGGCTACTATCTGATGCTTATGAGAAAGATAGTTGGGAAGGGGGACATGAGGGAGTATGGCTTAGCAAGTTGGGCATCCATTGACCTTCGGTGGGACATTTCTGTTTCAGGTAACATAGGATCTCAAAACCTCTTCAGTGCTTTGAGCCGTGTGTCTACTAGGTTGAATGATTAACATAAAATTGATACATGTTTTTCCCCAGATTAATCTATATCTTGTACTTTGGGGTGATGGTAATTTGCTTGATGCTGCCTGCATTCTAAGAAGGCATTTTTGTCAGCAGCAAATTACTTTTTGGGGCTGGCCCAGGGGTGTAGTGGTTAAGTTCACACTCTTCCCTTCGGCAGCCTGGGGTTTGTGGGTTTGGATCCCCGGTACAGACCTATACACTGCTCATCAAGCCATGCTGTGGCAGTATCCCACATCAAAATAGAGGAGGATTGGCATGGATATTAGCTCAGGGACAATCTTCCTCAAGCAAAATGAGGATTGGTAACAGATGTTAGCTCAGGGCCAATCTTCCTCACCAAAAAAAAAAAATTACGTTTCAAATCCATTGAAGTAGAAGCTGTAATTGGATTAATTAGATGAACTGAGATCTCAGAATTTCTGGATCTCAGATCTCATAATTCAGAACGTCCTTCTGCTCTACATCAACCCCATCAGTGGAATCAGATAATACTGTGCCAAGTTTGTTATGCAATAGTACGTGGCTGTATATTGTAGTTGTAAGTCCTTTTAGTTCTTCTATGTGACCTGTCACCAGAGCATGGCTACTGACAGACAAGTGACGTGGTTCTACACCCGGGCCACTGAAGTGGAGTGCACTGAACTTTAACTACTAGGCCATCAGGGCTGGCTATGGAAAAATATTTTATTACAAAAAATCTCAAAAACTTAAATGTCCTACTTGTGAGCCTGTGTTACCAGAAAATTAAATTGTTTAATAGAAATTATTTAATGGAAGAGCTATAGTACAATTCAGTTTATAAAAGATGGGAAGATAAATCACTTAAATGTAAATAAGATATTAAATTCCCAGACCCCCCAAAATTTGGTCCTAATAGGCTATGACCCAATTTCCCTACAGAGCTGAAAGCTTTAATCTTCTTGAGGAAGGGACACATACTATGGAGATTCCCAGCCATGGAAGTTCTTCATGTCTAGCCTAATTCATTTTTGCTTTAAAACAGACTGAATACATTTTATTCTGGCCTGAAGAAAGGGAACGAGTTTTTCCCTGTACAAGACCCTTGCCTGTGCTCAGGAAATTCATGATTCTTTGAGAAAAGAGAAACGAAGATCTACACAGCCAAACTTGAACTCTGCAAGGCCTCTTGTCAGAATATTCACTTAGTGTCTTCTGTTAGTAAACATTTCCTGGGTGGTTACCACATGCCAAAACTGTACTAAGTTCTGGGGATAAAGTGAGAGTGAGACCCAATTATCTATTGAGTCATGGGAGCTGGGGTCCCATCTTCTAAATACCTGCCCCTTCTTGATACAGGATGTGTGGATAGATCACCTCTCCTTCCCTCTGCCTGCTCACACTTACACACACGCCTACAGACACACTCAGGTACACACAGACCTGTGCACACACACCTACCCCTCCCCACACATACACACACACTCATGCTCACTCACTCTGGTATGCACTCACATGTATGTACATTTCCTCTATATTCTCAGCATATGGACAGACCTGCAAGCCTCTGACATCATATGGAGCATCTCAGACACAGCTTGGATAGTGACAACTTTTGGCCTCATTTCTGGAGCCCTGGACATGAGGAGGACACATATTTATCCATCTCTTGCCAAAGTTTGACCCACTGGTCATTCTAAACATAAGAGAGGATCCAGTTTGCACCAGATGGTCAGAGTGAGCCCAAGGTTTGCACACTCCAATTTATTGCAGTTTCCTTTAGTTAACCTAATTTTGACTAACCCTGTTACATGGATGGACAGTGTTCAGTAAGCAAGATGAGAATGGTCCCTGCTCTCATAGAGCTCATGTCCAGGGAAGGAGACAGACCCATATACAGATAAAATATATTCAGGGGACAGGCATCATGGGTCATTCATTCACTCAACACATGTTTAATAGGCTTTTGCTCTGGTGTCAAGTGTCAGATAGATGGTGGTGAACCAAGTGTAAAAGAGAAGAATGGAATATTGGAGATGATGCCATCTGTATGTGTGTGTGTGCATATGTATGTGTGTGTGCATAGAGTGCAATCTGCATAAGTGTACAGCTTGAAGTAATTTACCTATGTTAGATACCTTATTACTCAGCTCAAGCTGCTAAAATACTGTAGACTGAGTGGCTTAAACAACAGACATTTATTTCTCATAGTTCTGGAGGCTGGGAGTCTGAGATTAGGGTGCCAGCATGATTGGGTTCCTGGTGACAACTCTCTTCTTAGCTTACAGACGGCTGCCTTTTCACTGTGCCCTCACATGGCGGAGAGAGCGAGCTCTGGTGTCTCTTCCTCTTATTATAAAGACACTAATCCCATCATGGAGACCCCACCCTCATGCCCTCATCAAACCTAATTATCTCCCAAAGGACCCACTTCCAAATATCATCACATAGGGGAGCTGGGCTCCAGCATGTGGATTGTGGGGGAGACAACATTCAGTCCATAGAAGACACCCATATAACCCCCACCAGATCAAGACGTACAGCATTCTCACCACTGCAGAAAGTGCTCATACCCCCTCATGCCATTGTCCACACCCTGTAAGTTAAGCATTCTTTTGACCTCTACCACCATAGATTAATTTTGCCTCTTCTTGAACTTCGTGTAAGTGGAATCGTACACTAGGTAATCTTTTGTGTCTGGCTTCTTTCACTCAACGTATTCTCTGTGAATGCTGTCCATGTTGTTGCACATATTAGAAGTTTGTTCTTTTCAATTGCTGTATAGTAGTCCATTCTGTGGATCTATCACAACTTCTTTTTCCATCTTATTGTTGATGGACATCAGGGTTATTTCCAGTTTGGGGCTATTATCTATGAGAAGTTTTGAAGAATAAATAGGAGTTTTTCTAGTGGAACCTGATGGGGTGGCCATTAAATAAAATCTATAAACTACATTACCCTGGAGCAACAAAGCAATGGAAATGGATGCATTTTGTTTGTAAATTCATGCCCTATGTCAGACTCTATTTGTGATGGGGAGTTGGGTCATTGACATCCTGGGGCCTCCAGGTCTCTTAAGGAGTTGATGGCCCACACAGACTTTTGTTTGGCTGGCAACAGAGACCCCAGGAGCACACACAGTCATGGATGGCCTCCTTAAAGGTCAGGCATGGTTGGATTCTCTCAGGAGATTCTCTTCAAATGATTCTGTCATTCTCTGTTTTAAACAAATTCTTACTTTGCCTCCTTCCAAAAGAGGATTTAAAGTGGCTTTTAAGTGTCATAAATAGAAGAAAAGAACAACATGAAAACAATGTAAAATTATACAGCCTATTAGGAAAATATAGAGTGGAGATGTTGGGGCGGTGGGAGGACTAAAGAGAGTAAGGAGAAGTACAGCAAATAAATAGATAATTGCATGGTGAACTTCCTGTAAGGCAAAGCAACTAGTGAAATGGGATGATTTTCGTAGCTTATACCAGTTCATCAAAAGCACTCAGAGGAAATAATGGCATGATGTACTAATGTTAATCATTTTTCCTGACATTTTTGCCTAAACCATTTTTTGTAATAAATTCTGCACAAAGCAAAGCATGGGATGGAGGTGGTGTTACATAACAGTTAAGAGCACAGACTGCAAATGCTGGTTCCACTACTTGCTGGTTGTGTGACCAGGGGAAAGTTGCTTAAGTATATGGGTCACAGTTTTCCCCTCTTTAAGATGGGATTGATAATACAAACTCCATGAGGTTATTGTGAGAATTAAATGAGATAGCACAAGGCCTGGCAAGTATTCAGTACTGGCTATTTTTTAGTAGTGCTTCTTCTGAATTGTCTATAGGTGCTTTTAACTTTTCAAAGCACTCTTCTACCTGAATTGTTTCCCTTGGGGACAATAGGGCTGGAATTAATCTGTTATAAAGCTAGTCCCAGGAGGTTAAGGGACTTAACCAAGAGCACACAGCTGATTTGCAACAACAGTTGATCTCTTTCTTGGTGATTGGGGGTTTACGTAATTCTAGAGGAGAGTTTATGGGGGCAAGTCATTAAATTGATGGGAATGGGTTGCCAGGATTTGACAAAAAGATTCCAAATTAGTCCTGGATCTTTTCTTTATAATTATAGGTGGTTACTTCTCTGTCATTTTTGACTTGAGGATGCATGAGAATTTGGGCTCATTTGGACTGAAATAGACACACTAAAGAAGCTAGGATTTAAATCCAGAGTCCACCTCCATAGCCCATGCTGATAACCACTGTGCATGCCAGTTAGTTTGGCATCTGACCTGATGGGCAGTGTCAGCTGGCTCTCTTCTTCCAGGCACTGTCCAGCTACCCAGTCAGCAATGTGGTAGGAGCCCCCAGTGTTCACCGGATGTTGATTCAACAGGATCTTTCCAGGTGATGGGACTTTGGGGGTTGGTGAGAGCCTCTGGTCTATTGGTCCATCCTCCTGCCTCCCCCTCGTACACACTTGCTCATCTATCTGACCCTCTGAGCATAGGTAGCCAGATGAAGCCAATTTTATTGTCAAAGCACCCAGAATCCAGCTCTAGGCCTGGGCAGAGCTCAGTTCTAGGGAGGCTTACGGGGAACAATTACCTCTCTTCTCTTTTTCAGGTACAAGCTCCCACATCTACAGAACTGCTTAAGCAGAGGCGAGACCCTCCTTCCAGACACATTGGAGAAGTGGAGGGCC
This sequence comes from Equus przewalskii, assembly GCF_037783145.1. Classification (NCBI taxonomy): domain Eukaryota; kingdom Metazoa; phylum Chordata; class Mammalia; order Perissodactyla; family Equidae; genus Equus; species Equus przewalskii. The sequence continues at coordinate 25,414,541 of NC_091842.1, forward strand.
CAGACAGGACTGGACATCCAAGAATTCTATGGCCAGACAGAAATGATACTTGCTCCTGGGACAACCATGAGCTGGTGAATGTGGTGGACTTCAAATAGCTCTTTGATAGTAAAAATATGAGCCACCATTTATCATGCACTTATTCAGTAAATATTTATTGAGCACATACTATGAGATAGGTATTGACAATTCAGCAGAAACAAAAAAATCAAAGCTCCTGCTCTCATGGAGATAACATTCTAGAGGGAGTTGGAGACATTAATAAATATATGATGGGTGAGAAGTTCTATGAAGAAAAGTTAAACAGGTAAGATGGGGTGAGGTGGGATGAGGGGCTGGTATTTCAGATACAATGGTCAGGAAAGTCCCCTGTAATGGTGTAACATTTTTGAAGAGACCTGAGTTTATCAAACAAGCAGGCACTGTACTAAGCTGCTCAGATTGAAGTGAGAGGTGAGGAAAGGAACACACTAGGACCCCACCTCACCTGCTGAGATACCTTCTTGGAACTCTTGGGGCCCCGTGAGCATGACGTGGACTCATATTGCTCTACATTGTGCCACTTACCCAAACAGCCCGGGTAATCCTTTCCCCCAACTCCTTTCCCCAGTGCTTCTTCTTGGGACTCAGTACTTCTCGCCTCCTGCTCTCCACTCTTTTACCTAACATCCTTCTATGGCTATTGGGTCCCCTGGCAGAACTCCTGAGAAGGCTCATGGTAGGGCTGTGATGTGGAAGAACTCGGTAAATGTGGGGAAGGACAGTGGAGTCGTGGCAAGGGCTTCCAGCCGTTCAGAGGAGGCCATGTTTAGGGACTGCTCCTTTGGACAGCAGCATCTCCTTAGAATTCATTTCAGGATCCAAGCAGAGCTGGTCCTCTTATGGGAGATAATTTAATCCCATATTATTTTAAGGGACTTTTGGTGTCCGTGGTCCCTTATTAAAGTATGGCTCCCTCTGAAGAGATTATAATGTGGTTGTTAGTTCCTCTTCCCTGGGGAGTGGTCAATCAAATTGCTTTCTACTTTAAGGCACCCCCTAGAATGGGGTTCCAGTAAGGGGAGAGCCAAGAAAAGGGGAGGGAGGGAGCCACCAAATGAGAGGCAACTTCAGGACTGTGTCAGGACCTGCTCTGCTGAAGCTTTCTTTCCTTTTTCTGTGTCCCATGACTGTGAGGTTTGCTGATCTGTCCACAATTTTCCACAGGGACTCACTTGCAGAGTTTCCAAGACAATGAAAGTCAAACCTGGCTACCTGGGAACCACCACTCCCCCTTACGATGTGCAGGTTTGTTAGGGGCACTAAGGAGGGAGGGAAAACACCAGTTTTTCAATGATTTATTTATTAAATTGCTCACTGAGGAAAAATAATAGAAAGTAAAGATATTAAAATAATATTTAAAAAAGAGGGAGGGAGAAAGGGAGGAAGGAAGACAGAAAGGAAGAGAAAAGAGAAAATTATTCATATTCTTATCATCCAGAGAAAAGTACTTTGAATAGCTAGTTATATAAATGTATAGCTTCATTAGTTACATAAATGTATACATTTAAAAAAATAGGGGTGAGTCTTAACATACCATTTTGTAACTTACTTTTATCATTGAACAATCTTGAGTGACCATCTTTCCAGTTCATTTAACACCAATCTACGGCAGAATTTTTAATGACTACATAGTAGGTAGTATGGCTCCACCACTCTTTACACCTTTTATTGGTCAATAGATGATTTCCAAATTTTTCACTAGTAAAAACAACATTGCAATGAATGTGCTGTAGCTAAAATTTTGCTCCTTTCCATTATTTCTTTGGGTTAAACTCCAAGAAATAGAATGTGCATATGTGTATCTATGGTTATATGTGTGGGTGTATGTATCTAAAGGGTAACAATTGATACCCTATTCAGTGTTGTATGTAATTGTCTGCTCTCCCATCTGTGACTATGATAACCATTTACAGATCCATTTTTTAAAGTATCTTATCTCATTCTTGTGCAATCCTGTGAAATAAGCTGTCATTATCTGTTTTACAGACGAAGGCCCTGAGATATAGAGCTTAAGTAGCTCAAAGACAGCTAGTAAGGCAGCAGAGTCATAATTTGAGTTTTGATCTATCTGGTATCCAAGTCCATGGGCCTCAAAGATAATGGGAGGCTATTATATTTCCTGAACTCCTAAGGCCAGAAGAATCTTCCCAAGCCCCTCTGGTCCAGTCTCAGTAAGAGGCTTCTCTTAAACTATCCCAGGCTGATGGATTGGAGATCTAGGTTTAAAACTCTTGTCTTCCCTTGGTTTCTGGTTCTTGTTTTCAGCGAGCACTAGAGCAAAAGGGTCTTCCACTTGACCAACTCAGCTCTTCCATGTTGCCATTCAAGCCATTTCCTGTTATGTAGATGATTCTTCAAATCTGCTTCTTCCTCCAGGTTGTAGATAACAAGGGCAACATCCTGCCCACTGGTGCAGAAGGAGACTTGGGCATCAGGGTCAAACTTATGAGGTCTATAGGCATCTTCTCTGGCTACGTGATGAGGAACCCACGCTCCTCCATCTGTGCCCTGGTGGCGATAGGGGGTTCTAAGAAGGAAGCGAGGGTTCCCAAAGTTGTGAACTTCCCAAGAGGCACTGGCAAGACATAGGGACCAGGAGGGGAGGGATCCAGTGTCCAAGAATGGGTGCTTTGCCAAGAGAAAAGATTGGCCATTCAACCCTGCTACTCTTAGCCTATCACTAAGATCCCATTTGAAGAATCATCTTTCTCTGGACAGCCCTTTCCACCCTCAAGAACTGTTTCATACCAGAAAGCTTATTGCCTCTCAATTATGTACAGCAGTGTTTTTCCAAGGGCAGCCCTGCCCCCACCCCCAAATATCTCCTCTGCTCTATGCCACTGATTTCCTTTAGAGCCATGCTAGACACTACACTGACTATACCATATAGTTGGAGGCATTTTTGTCTTCAGACCTTTCAACATTAGAAATAGATGATTCTTGAGTCTAACTGCCTCATTTTACAGGTGAGGATGGTGAAGCTAGACTCATCTGCTCGTGAGTCATACGACTTACCCAAGCCCCAAACACATTAAATAATAAATTAAATAATAATCATTGCTACCATTTATTGAGTGTTTACTATATGTTAAGCACTATCCTAAAGCACTTCACATACATTAAACTCATCTAACCCTCCCAATGACCCTACGAGGTTCTTGGAGACAAATTGCTTGAGTTCAAAACCCCGCTCCACTATTTACCGTGTGATCTTGGGCAAGTTGCTGATCTCTCATGCCGTTGTTTCCTCACCTGTGAAATATGTATTATGGTATCTTTTGGCATTATGATGGATATCTAAACGCATTAATATTTGGGAAACACTTAGAACAGTGCTATGTAAGAGTGCGTTAAATAGAAGAATTGCTGTTCTTGTTCTTAATGGAAATTATAACTTCTGTTGTACAGTTGAGGAAAATCGAGCCTCAGAGAAGAGGGCACAGCCACACTGTGTACTTCTTCAAGCATTTCCTGTGCACTCTCCCACTATAATCTCACATGCCAGTGAGATAGCTAAGGCATGGGATTCTCCCTATTCGACAGACGAGGAAACAGACTCGGGAGTTGATGTGTTGACTCAAGCCTGCAAAGTTAATGCCAGCAGGGGTTGCATGGTGACCAGGAGAAAGAGTCAGGTTGGTGGTCAAGAGATTTGACTTCTGGTCTCAGCTCTGCCATCTGTAAAATTTGTTTGGCCTTGAACAAGCCTCTTGATCTCTCTAATCTTCAATACCCCTATTATCCAAATGAAGGGGCTAGACTATGAATACCCTATTCTGCCTTTTAACCAGTGACTGAACACTTAATCTGGATCCCACACCTCAACAGTTGAACAAACACTTGACATAAAGATGCACTAACAAGAAGAAAACCTCAAACCTTCTCACTGCTCATGAACAAGTGCCTCAGCTGAATAGAGGGGCCTGGGCATTGTAGAAATATGCATTGGCCAGGGCACTAGGGGCTTGCTGATGTATCTCTAGAACTTTCAAAATTAACAAAGGAGCCAAGAAAAATGTCTAATAAACTTTGGTGCCCTTGATCAGTGTCATGGAGTGGAGTCGGGGTTAGGATGACCATTGAATCAGTTGGGGAAAATGCCCTAGATCTTGGATGAATGAATGTATCAATATTGTCCATCAGACTAAACCCTGGGGAGCAGGTAAGAGACCCTAGTGGAATAGCTGAAATAAAGAAGGAAGGTCCACTTCCATCTGGGGACTGAGATTGACAGATTCAGGGCAAGCCTGCCATGTTTAGTTGTTCCAGTTGTAAAATGCACAACCTGCCCTCTGTTCATGGCAGCCCTGGGGCAGAGGATTTAGGCTTTGCAGGAACAATGACTCTGTCTTTCTGTGGTCACCAGGACAATCCTGAGAAGACAGTGGCCAACACCCAAGGAGATTTTTGGCTCCTGGGAGACCGGGGAATCAAGGATGAAGATGGATATTTCCAGTTCATGGGGGGGGGGGGCGGGGGTGCAGATGATATCATTAACTCCAGCGGGTGAGCTTGGCTTCTGGGCTGGGAAGGGTAACCTGGATCTTTATTCTGGCTGGTTCTAGACTTTGGGGCTGGCCTAGAGGTTGAGTGTCCAGCCTTCTCTGAAGGACAGGTTCTTCTACAGATACCAGATTGGACCCTCAGAGGTGGAGAATGCACTGATGGAGCAACCACACTGTGGTGGAGACAGCAGTAGTCAGTAGCCCAGACCCTATGCAAGGAGAGATGATGGGGGAGCAGCAGCCTGGGGGTCTGCAGATTTGGGAAACAAGGGCAGTTAAGAGCATGGACTCTGGGGGCTGGACAGCCTGGGTCCAAATCTTAGCCCTGTCAGTTATCAGCTGTGTGACCTTGGGCAAGTTACTTAGCCTCTCTGAGCCTCAGTTTCTCATCTGTAAGATGAGGGTCTGTTGTGAGGATTAAATGTGTTAATATTTGTAAAGTGCTTGGAATAAGGCCTGGCACATAGAAGCACCACATAACCTCTATTATTATGGGGCTAAATAGATTCCACTGCTGTTTGGTATTTGAATCAGAATCCAATCCCTGACCAGAGAAATGAGGAGGAATTTGAGCCAAGATATAGAGCCCCTGAGCCATGGGGTTTACAATAAGAAGAAAGACTCCCCCCCCCCCCCATAATGCCAGGGTTATAGAAATAGGTCCAGATAGAGTCTAATAGAGCGTGGTGTGTGTATAGGGAAAAGTTAAGGTGCAGAGGTGTGGGTCAATGCCCAAGAACATTTCTGTAGGAAGCTGACAATGTCAAACCTCTGGCAGGTATGGGACATATCACCCGTGGAAATCATAGGAGCAACTAGGCAAACGGGGCCTGAAGGGGGATCCTCTACTAAGAAAACTCTGTGTGCCAAGCACTGTACTAAGCTATGCTATATATGAATTCATTTCATTTCCCATAAAGTAAGTATGACAATTGGATCTCCATTTTATAGATGTGCAAACTGTAGATCAGAGAGGTTAAGCAAATCATTTGGGCTCATGGTCCCCAGTCTTTATTTTCCTCTCTTCTCTTGTATCTAGCTTCTCTCCATCGGTCTCTGTTGTCCTGGGGATATGAGGTGAGCCTGGTCTCCATCTACAGTCCTACCTGCCCATCCAATATGCCACTTGAGAGAGAGTTGGAATCTTGGCCATTATTATCCTCAATTTCTCCTTTTCTACTGCCCTGGATATCTGGAGGAGTAATTGAGGGGATATACAGGCGGTGGCTGTGGTGGAATTCTTAACACTGATTTTGCATTATCCCAGGAGATGACGACATCCCCTGATCCCTTCTCTCTTGGCCCTCATCCTCACTGCAGGTACTGAAGGCATTTGTGGTTCTGGCCCCACAGCTTCTGTCCCATGACCCATGTCCCATGTGAAGTCAGTGACAGCCCCATACAAGTATCTGAGGAAGGTGAGGCTTCTGGGCTCCCATCCTTCCCAAACTTGAGGAAGGAGGGATGGTTTTCCTCTTGTATTTCTCTCCTCCAGGCTGAGGATGAGGCCTCTAAGTACAAAGTTCCACCTGACTATGACCAAGAAAGCCCCAAAAAACAATCCAGCAACTGTCCAGATGCCTGAAAATTGTCCTTAGCCTTTAACTCACTCTGAACTGAAAGTCAGATGCTTCCATGGGAACAAGTTCTAGCCAATACCTGGCCTACAGTCCCACTCTCTGCACCGAGGTCTTGCTATAGTATTCAGGATTCTCTCAGTTGCAAGTGACAGAAATCCAGCTTGAAGTTTATTGCTCACACAATTGTTAAGTCCCAGGAGTAGGTGAAGCTTCAGTCATGACTTGTAACAGGCATTCAAATGATGTGACCAGGGATGTCTCTTTCAACCCTTGACTCTCCTTTCTGTATTGGCTTCATTTCTTGAAATGCTCTCCCTTTGTAATGGCCTCCAGAAGCTCCAAACATACATTTTTAGCAGCCTAGCAAATCCCAGTAGAAAAAGAGCATCTTTTTCCCCACAGGCATCAGCAAAAGTCTTCAAGTCAATTCTCTATGGACAAATTCAGGTCATGTGTCCATCTTAAACCAATGCCTGTAGCCAGGGGTTGGGACATTCTGATTGGCCAGTTCTGGGTCATGTGATCACCCCCAGAGCAAGTGCAGGAAGGATGGGAGAGAGAGCTGCCCTACACCCTTGACATGGACTGAGTGAGGGAGGGGTGGCTCCCTCCAGGAAACTGGAAGTGCTCCTACCAGAAAAGGCAAAAAGCATAGAATCTACTATATCTGTTGTCACTCTGGGGCAGAGCATGGAGGTTAACACTAAAGCGTGGAGGTTGACACAGAAGAAGGACCCAGTTTTTGGAGCTGGGTACAAAATGGGAGCTTGCACCAGGGAAAGAAAAACATTTTCTCGTTTTGAGTCTGGGGTAGATGATGAGAGCAACCACGTTAAGCCTAAAGCCCCCAGATTCTATGTAACCTGGATGCTCACTGACGCTTTGTCAGCACAGGCTAATTGTTATAGGCGGCTTTTCTGAGAAGCAGACTCTGGGAAGGAGATTAACCTGCAAGAAGTTTGTTAGGGAGTGCTTTGGCATCAACACCTGGGGAAGGAGATGGACGGGAAGGTAATGGGATTGGGCAGAAGGTCAAGTTGCACGATGATGTGGTTTCAATGGAGGCCTCGGCCAACCCCATGGAGCGTTCTGAAGCTAGAACCACCTTTCAGAGTTTCCTAAAGGGATGGATGGGGTAAGGGGAGGGCCTTTATAGCCACGTGTGGGTCAGGCATGGATGCAGGCTGCCCTAGGAAGGGGGCATGGCCCTGGGAGAGACAGCTCTCCTTAGCTGTGCACTCCCCAAAGAGGTCTGGCAGTGTGGGCGTAAGCCTTTTGTTCCTCCGGGGGGATCTAAGCACATTAAAGAGTCCACCACACAGAATTTCAGCCTTAAACTGATAGAGAGGCAGTGTAGCACAGTCTGTGGAATCAGACTGTTGCATTCAAAATCCATCTTGCCACTTACTTATTCAAGAATCTCTCTGTACCTCAGTTTCCTTATCTGTAAAATGGGGATAATGATGTTACTCTTTCACAGGTTGTTGAGAAGAAGAGTTGATATTTGTAAGGCATAAGGTGCTTAGAAGAGTGACTGACACATAATAAGCATTTTAAAAGTAGACTAGAAATCCAATAACACCAAACATCATCAGAATTTTGAGTTGTAACTGAATATTTGGGGGGGATCCAGAGAAGGGGTCCTATCACACAGTATAACAATGTATTATTCAATAGACGTGTCTCTTTTTTACAAGTCTCTCCTCTAGAATGCCCTGGGCAGCAGGTTCGTTCCACCTCCTCCCTCCTTCCAGAGACCATACTCTTCTGCTCCTTTATCTATCTATCTATCTATCTATCTATCTATCTATCTATCTATCTATCTAATTGAGGTCATATTGGTTTATAACATTGTGTAATTTCAGGTGTACATTATTATATATCAATTTCTGTATAGACTAGTATCTTGCTCACCTCTAATAGTCTACTTTTTGTCTATCACCATACGTATGTGCCCCTTTACCCGTTTCACCTTCCCCCCACCCTCTTCCCCTCTGGCAACCATTAATCTGTTCTCCTTATCCATGTGTTTGTTTATCTTTCACATATGAGTGAAATAATACAGTGTTTGTCTTTCTCTGTCTGGCTTATTTCACTTAACATAATGCCCTCAAGGTCCATCCATGTTGTTGCAAATGGGATGATTTTGTGTTTTTTTATGGCTGAGTAGTATTCCATTGTATATATTTACCACATTTTCTTTATCCGTTCAGCAGTTGATGGGCACTTGAGTTGCTTCCACATCTTGGCTATTGTGAATAATGCTGCAATGAAGATAGGGGTGCATAAATCTCTTTGTATTGTTGATCTCATGTTCTTCATGATATGTAGAGTAGCTTTCTTCTCAGGATTAAACCTGGATCTCCCCTGTGGCTTCCTTCTACCCTCTATCTATACTCTAGGGGCCAAATAATAATATATGTTATGTTATACTGTCTTTGTTACACCTACTCAACCCTGTCCTGGTAGTGTAAAAGCAACTAGACACAATTATAAATGAATAGGCATGGCTGTGTTTCAATAAACCTTTATTTACAAAAACAAGAGGAGGGCTGGATTTTGCCCACAGGCTATAGTTTGCCAAACCCTGCTCTACCCCACTGTGATTTTAACAAACTGCTTCCTCAATAAAGTCAGTCTTGCCTGATGAAGGATTCCAACGTCAGCTGCTAAGAAGATACTTTTCTCATATCAGTATCCCTATTGTTATTATTTTTATTAAACCCAAGACCATCTGACTCCTAAACCAATGCTCTGACGAGCTGAACCACATAATGCGAAGCCTCAATGAATTGTCCTTATCATCGCTATATTAGGATTCAGGAATATTGAAGATGGCGGAGTCCTCTATGTCAAACGTTCCTTTTCACAGGTGAGAAAAGTGAAATTGGAGAGATTTTATAGTTTTGCCAAGGACACAGCAACAGGAAATGACTGAGATGGAATTAAAAACCAGGCTTCCTAACTCTTAGTTGTCTGTTCTCTCTGGTCCAGATTAATAACCACAGCTAATATTTTTGGTTGTTTACCCCATGCTAAGAATGTAGCCTTGAAATCTCATTTTGTCCTCACAACAACTCAACAAAGTTGTTGTTATCCTTCAGCTTACTCAGTGAGGAAACTGAGTCTCATAAAAGCCAAGTGACCTTATCAAAGCCAGGCAAGTGGTAGAGGAAAGACTAGAGCCCAGGGAGTCTGATGTCAAAGCTCAGGTGTCTAACATGTCATGTTGTGTTCACCGTACTGCTTCTTCCCTGTCCTAGAGAATGTCAGAGATAAGTTGACTGACCTTTGTGTCCAGTTCTAGCCATTCTTCTCTTGTCCTTGTCCCAGAGGACTTTCTGAAGCTTCTTATTGCCCAGGGGGTTTCCCTGGGAGTTTTCTAGGCTCACTTCTCACTCACCTGGAGCCTCTAGACTCAAGAGCTTCCCCTCACCCTATTTTTCCTTTGAAAATTCCAACCTCTTTGGGGTCATGAACAGTTCACCCTGGACTGATTTTCCCAACACATGGAGTTTGTCTTGGACCTGCCCAAGACAGTCACAGGGAAAATCTAATGACAACGAGTGGAAGAGATCCAGGTGAGCTGGGGCTCAGTGAGGCCTGCAGGGGCCTTTCCTTTGTATCCTGCCCTTCTTCCCCTTCCATTCCCCTTTGGGTCTTCTGTCTTCCTCTGGGGATATGAGACTATTTATGATAAGACATGTATATGATTTTTGTCTTTCCTTGGTTATGACCTCAAAATCTTTCCATGTTAGATGTTGAAAGGAGAAAAGGAGGGAATGAGAGAGAGAGAGGAAAGTGATGCAGGGTCAGCAAGCTGAGGAGTTGAAAGAAAGATTTCTTGGACTCTCAAGGTCTGGCAGTAGTGCTCTTTTATTCAGAGAATAGTGTGGAATAGCATGGGGACAGGACCCATGGGCAGTCAGAGCTGCTGCATGGGGTCAGGACCCATGGGCAGTAAAGAGCTGCTGCAAACGTGGGTTGAGGGTAGGGCTAAATTTAAGGCATAGATAAGTGAATTATCTCTTTACAAGACAAAGGAAAGAATATGTAAAAATAGTTGTTAAAATGGTATCAGTGCAGGTGGGGTCTGGTTATTGAGTGGTCCTATAATTTTTAGATAAGACTCAAACCAGATTAAGTAAATGGCTGAATCCACCACCTTAAATATTATTTTTAGCTAAAGATAAAGGAGGATGTTGGGGATGGAGGAGGAGTCAATCATGGGAGATTACCACACAAGTACAGTAAACAAGATGCAGATTGAAGTCCTTGCCTTTGGCATTGATTAAGAGTTTCTAGAGATAAGGTCATCCCCCCTTCTTCCTGGTACAGAGAGGGAGACACCTTTACAGATGGAGATTTCCTTTACAATGTAAATGTCTCTTAACAAAGGGTAAGTAAATTCTACTCCTCAGAGTCTCCTTACCATCTGCAGTTTTTAAAAGTAACCAGTCTAAAATAATCCTCATCAAAAAGGAGAGGGTAACATAGAAAAAGGCAAGAAAAATAAGAGAGAGAAGGATTAAAACAGCAAGAAAGAGCAACTAAGAAAGAAAAGAAGGAGTGAGGGAAGGTGGATTGGAGGGAGGGAGGAAAGACAGAAAGAATTGGAGAGAGGGAAAGAAACACAAGGGAGGATGGGAGGAAGGAAGGAATGGAGGGAGGCAAGGAGGGAGGAAGGAAGAAAAGAGATAAAAGAAAAGAAAGAGCTGGATTGCTGCAGGAGATCATAGCAGCATTCTTTCTAGGCTTTAAGCCTAGGCTGATACCAGATTGTGCCTTGGAATCAAAGGCCGGAAGGGGATATTGTATCAAGCATGAAGGCAAGGGGCTTAGGAACGCCAGCCATTGCAGGAACGGAATGCCGTCTGCATACCTTGCTGATTGTTCTTAAAATACTCCCCAAGGGATTAACCTGGGATGGGCTGGTGTGCTTCAGGGGGATGAAGAATAGAATCTTTGGACTTTGGCTTGCATGTCCCTGCAGGAATGAGTTCTGGCTATTGTACTTGCTTGAAATTCTTTACCCACAAATAAATATGTGGCAGTCTGAGGGACCTCACTTCAGTCCTTGAGGCTGATGGTCTCCTGTCCCATTGAATAATGTAGATTGTGTTCTGTCTATTAATTCTGTCCATCCCTTTGTCTGGCTGCCTAGCTGGACTTGGCAGCACTGGATCAACAGATTCAAGCAGAAAACTGGATCTTAAAAATGAAAGGCCAGGGCACCCTATCTCACCCCTGAGACAAGACCTCCATACAGAGAGGCTTGTGTATGTGGTTGGGAGAGTGTCATCACCCTCAAGTCACACCAAACCTTAGGGTGACCCTGACCAGAGAAGGGGAACCACCATTAATTGCACATTTGCCATGTGCCAGACACTGTGCTAGGCATTTTATAAATCCTGTCATGTTTCATCTCAGTGTGGCATCTACAGACCTCAGGTCATAGCTGTGAGAACTGTGTGAGCACCTCCAAAAGGTGTCCCTTCCCCCATGGCTCATGTGTGTGGTGGTGTCTAGTCTTCCTAGAATCAAGTAATAAAATCATTTTTCAGTCAAGACCCTGAGGGTTGTCTTTGGGGAAAACAAAGAAGGAGAGAGTGGCAATTGGTGAAAAACAAAACACAGACTCAGTTCTTGGGGCCTCTGGGACCCCAAGCCAGGAGTCCAGGAGACACAGGGGGGTGAGGACCATTAGGGCTTCACCACAACTCAGAGACAGAAGGTGAAACTTCCTAGCAGATTCAAGTGAGCTGGAGAAGACAGCAAAGGATCTCTGAGGGTCTATGACTCTTCTTAAGAATACTGAGTAATAATAGCAACAATGGTAATAATAATAGCCATCACTTACCAAGTGCGTACCATGTATCAGGCACTGTGCCAAAAAAACACGTGTATATGTATATCCTGCTTAATGTCTACAGTCACCCTTTGATTCATGTACTATTATTTTTCCTCCTTGACAGAGGAGGAAACCAAGACTTGAAAAGATTACGTGATATTCCCCAAAGTCACATAGTGTCAGGTTCCCACACAGGCCTATCTGCCTACAATGCCCGTGCACCCCTTCAATCTGCTTTCCTGCTCTTCTGGCCCTTGACAAAACACTTCTCTTACAGCCGTCTTTTAAAACATCCACTAGAATGTGGAGATACTGTGATATACTCTTCCTGGAGTCCACTAAATATGCCAGAGTTTTGTTTGGCCTAGTAGAGAAATGCAATCTGCTAATCAAATAAAAATACTTTGTTTTTCACAATCTGGACTTATCAATGTTTAAGGGAGTATCATTTAACTGAGGGCTTCCAAGAATTTAAAATCTAGCAGATTGCTCATCCTGACACTTTCACTGCTATCTTTATCCTATAGCGAGACTGTTTTTAGTCATATGCCTTTACTCAGTGCCCAGTCCACACTCTCCTTACTTTCTCCAGGCTCAGGAATGATTGGTGTTGGGAACCCATAACTTTAGGGGAAGTCTATGACCTACCCAAAGAAAAGGATCTGGCTCTTCTCTGCTCCATCCCCTTCTCCAAATGGCTTGTAAAAGCAATCACGATATTCAGCCAGTATCTTTCAGACTGGCTGAAAGTTTTGCCTACTGTGACTACAGTTAAATAACCTTCTCTTGTCTTTTTCAGGATGAGGTAAAGATAGACCACCTCGTCCTTCGTGTCCTTGTCTGGTAAAAGCCTTTCTAGTCTATTAAAGTCCCAGGCTGGCTGCAATTATCCACACATAAAAGGAGGAACTTACCCTGGAGACGGGGAGTCACCTCAGCTGACATTCACTATTATTTCAACATCAGGTTCAAGTTGTGAAATGACAGAGGGGTGGTCATTATATCACATGATAGGGAGTTTGGACTTCATCTGGAGAGTAACGAACTCAGTCAACAATGCATTTCTAAGCGATTACCTTGGTAGCTGAGTGGCGAATGTATTACAGGAGAAATTGAGAAATACTTAAAAGAATTCCTTCTCCCCGGAACTTGATGACTTAGCAACTAAATTATGTAGATGGGGTTAAGGGAAAGGTGGCACTGAAGGATGATGTCTCAGGTTTTTTTTGATCAGGTAAACTGGGGTAGGTGGTTATAATATTTTCTGAGAGGAACAGATTTGGAGGGAGGAACATTGAATCCAGTTGTGGTCATGTTAATTTATCTATGTTATCTATGGAATATCGAGGTTAGCATGTATTTATTTATTTTATTGAAGTAATAGTTTACAACATTGTGAAATTTCAGTTATATATTATTATTTGTCTATCACCATGTAAGTGTTCCCCTTCGTGCTTTGTGCCTACCCCCCAGCCCCTTTCTCCCTGGTAACCACTGAACTGTTCTCTTTGTGTATTTGTTTATCTTCCACGTATGAGTGAAATCATATGATGTTTGTCTTTCTCTGTCTGGTTTATTTCACTTAACATAATACTCTTAAGGTCCATCCATGTTGTTGCGAATGGGATGATTTCATCTTCTTTTATGGCTGAGTAGTATTCCATTGTATATATGCACCACATGTTTGTTATCCAATCATCAGTCAATGGGAACTTGGGTTGCTTCCATGTCTTAGCTATAGTGAATAATGCTGCAGTGAACATAGGGTGCATAAGTCTCTTTGAATGGTTGATTTCATTTTCTTTGGATAAATACCCAATAGTGGGATAGCTGGGTCATATGGTATTTCTATTTTTACTTTTGGGGAAATCTCTGTAGTGTTTTCCATAGTGGCTGCACCAGTTTGCATTCCCATAAGCAGTGTGCATGGGTTCCCTTTTCTCTACAACCTCTCCAACATTTGTTATTTTTTGTCTTGGTGATTATAGACATTTTAACAGATGTAAGGTGATATCTTAGTGTAGTTTTGATTTGCATTTCCCCAATGATTAGTGATGTTGAACATCTTTTCATGTGCCTACTGGTCATCTGTATATCTTCTTTGGAGAAATGTCTATTCATATCCTCTGCCCATGTTTTGATCAGGTTGTTTGGTGTTTTTTTTGTTGATTTGTGTGAGTTCTTTATATATTATGGAGATTAAACCCTTGTCATATATAGAGTTGCAAATATTTTCTCCCAATTGATGGGTTGTCTTTTTGTGTTGATCCTGGTTTCCTTTGACTTGCAGAAGCTCTTTAGTCTGATGAGGTCCCGCTTGTTTATTTTTTCTTTTGCTTTCATTGTCCTAGAGGACATGGTATTAGAAAAGATCCTTTTAAGACCAATGTCAAAGAGTGTACCACCTATATTTTCTTCTAGAAGTTTTATGGTTTTGGGTCTTACTTTCAGGTCATTGGTCCACTTTGAGTTTATTTTTGCGTATGGTGAAAGATAATGGTCTACTTTCATTCTTTTGCATGTGGCTATCCAGTTTTCCCAACACCATTTATTGAAGAGACTTTCTTTTTTCCATTGTATCTTCTTAGCACCTTTGTAGAAGATTAGTTGTGGTTTTATTTCTGGGCTTTCAATTCTGTTCCACTGAGCTGTGTGCCTGTTTCTGTACCAGTACCATGCTGTTTTGATTACTATAGCTTTGTAGTACATTTTGAAGTCAGGGTTTGTGAGGCCTCCAGCTTTGTTCTTTTTTCTCAGGATTTCTTTAGCTATTCAGGGTATTTGTTGCCCTATGTGAATTTTAGGAGTCTTTGTTCTAATTCCATGTCATTAGGATTCTCATTGGGATTACATCAAAGCTGTAGATTGCTTTGGGTAGTATGGACATTTTAACTATGTTTAGTCTTCTGATCCATGTGCATGGAATATCTTTCCATTTCTTTATGTCATCATTGATTTCTTTCAGTAATGTCTTATCATTTTCACTGTATAGGTCTTTCACCTCCTTGGTTAAATATTCCTAGATATTTTATTCTTTTTGTTGCGATTGTAAATGGAATTGTGTTCTGGAGTTCTCTTTCTGTTAGTTTTTTATTAGAATATAGAAAAGCAACTGATTTTTGTAAGTTGAATTTGTACCCTGCAACTTTACTGTAGTTGTTGATTATTTCTAATAGTTTTGCAATTGACTCTTTAAGGTTTTCTATATATAAAATCATGTCATCTGCAAACACTGAGAGTTTCTCTTCTTCATTTCCTATTTGGATTCCTTTTATTTGTTTTCCTTGCCTAATTGCTCTGGCCAAAACCTCCAGTACTATGTCAAATAAGAGTGGTGAAAGTGGGCACCTTTGTCTTGTACCTGTTCTCAGAGGGATGATGCTTAGTTTTTCCCCATTGAGTATGATGTTGGCTGAGGGTTTGTCACATATGGCCATATTATGTTGAGGTAATTTCCTTCTGTACCCATTTTTTTAAGAGTTATTATCATAAATGGATGTTGGATCTTGTCAAATGCTTTCTCTGTGTCTATTGAGATGATCATGTGGTTTTTATTCCTCCTTTTGTTAATGTGGTGCATCACATTGATTGATTTGTGGATGTGGAACCATCCTTGTGTCCCTGGTATAAAGCCCACTTGATCATGGTGTATGATCTTTTTGATGTATTGCTGTATTTGGGTTGCCAATATTTTGTTGAGGATTTTTGCATCTATGTTCATCAATGATATTGGCCTGTAGTTTTCCTTGTCAGGCTTTGGTATCAAGGTGGTGTTGGCCTTGTAGAATGTGTTGGGAAGTGTTCCGTTTTCCTCAATTTTTTGGAATAGTTTGAGAAGGATAGGTATTAACTCTTCTTTGAATGTTTGGTGGAATTCTCCAGGGAAGCCGTCTGGTCCTAGAGTTCTATTTTTTGGGAGGTTTTTGATTACTGTTTCAATCTCTTTACTTGTGATTGATCTATTCATATTCTCTATTTCTTCTTGATTCAGCTTTGTGAGGTTGTATGAATCTAAGAATTTATCCATTTCTTCTAGATAGTCCAATTTATTGGCATATAGTTTTTCATAGTATTCTCTTATAATCTTTTGTATTTCTGTGGTATCTGTTGCAGTTTCCTCTCTTTCATGTCTAATTTTATTTATTTGAGCTTTCTATCTTTTTTTCTTTGTGAGTCTGTCTAAGGCTTTGCCAATTTTGTTTATTTTCATAAAGAACCAGCTCTTTGTTTCATTGATCATTTCTACTATCTTTTTTGTTTCATTTTCATTTACTTCTGCTCTCATTTTTATTATTTCCCTCCTTATGCTGACTTTGGGCTTTGTTTGTTCTTCTTTTCCAATTCTCATAGGTGTGGTTGAGGTTGCTTACTTAGGATTTTTCTTATTTGTTAAGGTGAGTCTGTATTGCAATGAATTTCCCTCTTAGGACCGCTTTTGCTGCATCTTATATGAGTTAGTATGGTATGTTTTCATTTTCATTTGTCTCCAGATATTTTTTGATTTCTCCTTTAATTTCTTCAATGACACATTGGTTGTTCAGTAGCATGTTGTTTAGTCTCCACATCTTTGTCCCTTTCTCAGCTTTTTTCTTGTAGTTAATTTCTAGTTTTGTAGCATTGTGGTTGGAAAAGATGCTTGTTATTATTTCGATCTTCTTAAATTTACTGAGGTCTGCCTTGTTTCCCAGCATATGGTCTATCCTTGAGAATGTTCCATGTGCACTTGAGAAGAATGTGTAACCTGCTGTTTTTGGATGGAGTGTTCTATGTGTATCTATTAAGTCCATCTGGTCTAATTTTTCACTTAATTCCACTGTTTCCTTCTTGACTTTCTGTGTGGATGATATATCCATTGATGTGAGTGGAGTGTTGAGGTCCCCTACTATCATTTTGTTGTTGTTAGTATCTCCTTTTAGGTTTGTTAATAGTTGCTTATGTACTTTGGTGCTCCTGCATTGCATGCATAGATATCTATAAGTGTTATGTCTTCTTGGTGGAGTGTCACTTTTATCATTACATATTACCCCTCTTTGTCTCTTTCTTTAACTGTTTTATCTTGAAGTCTACTTTGTTTGATGTAAGTATGGCAACATCTGCTTTCTTTTGTTTGCCATTAGCTTGTAGTATCATCTTCCATCCTTTCACTCTGAGCCTGTGTTTGCCATTGGAGCTGAGATGTGTTTCTTGGAGACAGCATATTGTTGGATCTTGTTTTTGATCCATCCCACAACTCTGTGTCTTTTTACTAGAGAATTCAATCCGTTTACATTTAGAGTGATTATTGATATATGAGGGCTTAATGCTGCCATTTTATCTCTCATTTTCCAGTTCTCCTGCATTTCCTTTGTTTCTTGTCCTGTGTAATTCAAACCACCCATTCTATTAGGTAGTTTTCTGTGCTGATTTTCTTCTTATTTATTATTTGTATTTCTGTTTTACTTATTTGTTTAGTGCTTACCATAAGGTTTGTATGAATAGTCTCATAAATAAGATAGTCCATTTTCTGATAACCCCTTATTTCCTTAGACTAAGCTGATTCCATCCCTTCCCTCTTCCTCTCCTAAGTTGTTTTTGTCACATCTTATGCCATCTTGTATTGTGAGTTTGTGGTTAAAATGAAAAGGTTATATTTATTTGTGGTGTCTTTCTTACCTTTACCTTTAACGTTATACTTGAGTGTTTGCTAACCTGTTCTGATGGATAGCTACAATTTTCTCATTTTGTCTACCTGTTTATCTCCTGACTCAGGACTTTGTAACTCCTTTATTTTTTTTTTCAGGTATAAGGGCCTTCTTGGGGATTTATTGTGTGTGGGGGTCTTGTGGTGATGCACTTCCTTAGCTTTTCTTTATCTGGGGAAGTTTTTATTTCTCCATCATATCTGAAGGATATTTTGATGGATAGAGTATTTTTGGCTGTAAGATTTTGTCTTTCAGAATTTTGAATGTATCATTCCACTCTCTCCTAGCCTGTAAGATTTCTGCTGAGAAATGCACTGAAAGCCTGATAGGGGTTCCTTTGAAGTTCTTTTCTTCTGCCTTGCTGCCCTTAATATTTTTTCCTTGTCATTTACTTTTGCCGGCTTTACTTCTATATGCCTTGGAAAAGGTCTTTTTACATTGTTATAGTTAGGAGATCTATTGCCTTTTTTCACTTGTATTTCCAGCTCCTTCCCTAGGTTTTGGAAGTTCTCAGACATTATTTCTTTGAACAAGCTTTCTGCTCCATTCTCCTTCTCTTCTCCCTCTGTAATACCTATAATTCTTATGGTACATTTCCTAATTGAGCCGGATATTTCTCAGAGAATTTCTTCATTCTTTTTTAGTCTTAGTACTCTTTCCTCCTCCATCGGAAGCATTTCTATATTTCTGTCCTCAAGATTCCTGATTCACTCCTCCATAATATCAGCTCTATTATTCAGGGAATCAATGTTTTTCTTAATCTCATTTATTGTGTTTTTCATCTCCAATATTTCTGATTGTTTTTTTTTTTTATAGTTTCAATCTCTTTTATGAAGTAGGTCCTGAATTCCTAGAACTTCTATCTGCATTTTCTTGTAACTTGTTGAGTTTTTTATGATAGCTATTTTGAATTCTCTGTGATTTAGATTACAGATTTATGTGCATTCAGAATTGATTTCTGGGTACTTGTCATTTTCCTTTGGGTCTGGAGATTTAATATTTTTTCATACTGCTAGACAGCATGGATTTGTGTTTCCTCATTGCGGTAGTATTTGATCACCACTTCCACCTGCCGCCACTGGGTGGGGGTTAAGAGATGTGTATTCTGAGCCCATCATAATCTGCAGCACAGCTCCTATGTGTTGAATGGGCACAGAGGGTTGGGGGAGAGGCACTTTCTTTCTCTTGCATGATCTCAGGGGCTTCTCACTCTGACCTCACTATATGTTCTCTTGGAGTGTTAGCTTAATGAAGACATCTCCACAATAGCTAGTCACCTCTGTGTGGGGCTTTACCCTGGGCTGTGAGGGACCTTGGAGAGCACTGGTGTTCCCGTGGAGGGCCTCCCCTCTCCCTTTTCTCTCAGAGCTATATGCAATGCCTGGGTTACTGCCCTTTGGGGAGGAAGAGAAGAATTCTCTTACCTCTTTCCACTTCCTTGGAGGAGGCTCCAGCACCTACATTTCTGCCACATGGCTGCATGGGTCTCTCAGATGTCTTTTGTGTTGTGTGGATGTCCTCTGTTGGAATATGAATGTCCTTTTCATTGTATCTTAAAAGGGAGAGTTTACAGGGAGAGCTCAGTCAGCCATGATGCTGACATCACCCTCTCTGACCAAGGTTAGCATATATTTAGTAATCAGTTGGATATTTAAGTGTGAATTCAGGGGAGAGGTCAAGATTTTAAATATGGTTTAGTAAGTTATTGAGAGAGAGAGAGAGAGAGGTGAGAGAGAGAGATGGACAGAGTGCATATGGAATGAGAGGAATTGTTGGCTGAGGATGAGTCCTTGAAGTACAATAATATTTAAAAAGAAGAAAGAGGAAGAGAATTCCATGGACAATGTTGAGAAAGAAGACTCAGAAAAGGCAGGGTGTGATAACAGAAAGATGAAAGAGAGCAATTCAAGAATTGATTATCATTGACAAGAATGGCCAAGAATCCATTGTATTTGGCAGCAAGAACATTAGAGAACTTGTTTCCAAAAAAATTCAATAGAGTAATTAAGAATAGAAAACTGATGGCTGTGGATTATTAGTGAGGGATGGACAGCAATGGAAACAGCTAATGTAGTCTACTCTTTTTAATAAACATTAATTGGAAGGGGAAGGAATAGAAGAAAAGATATAGAATCAAGGAAACAATTTTTGAAGGAGGGAGGGACTTGAACAAGTGTGACAAACATTGCTTTTCTCCTATGGTCATGGACTGAATTGTGTCCCCCAAATTTCATATGTTGAAGCCCTAACTCCCAGGACCTCAGAATGTGACTATATTTGAAGATAGGGCATTTAAAGAGGTGATTAAGTTAAAATGAGGCCATTAGGGTGGGCCCTAATCCAATATCATGGTGTCCTGATAAGAAGAGGAGATTAGACACACAGAGAGACACTAGGGGTGTGTGCACAGAGGGTCAATCATATGAAGAGGCTGCAAGAGGATGGCCATATGCAAGTCAAGAGGAAACCAACACTGCCAGCACCTTGATCTTGGACTTCCAGCCTCCAGAACTTGGAGAAAATTAATTTCTGTTGGTTAAAACCCCCTGGTGTGTAGTATTTTGTTATAACAGCCTTAGCAGACAAATACACTTGACCAGTGGCCATTCTCCACCACCACCTCCACACCATCTTGTTCCTTGCTAAAAGAACCCTGATTTTGTTCAGAATCAGAGTGAGCTCACCACTAGGACGTGCATTACAGTTGGGTTAAGTCCTTTCCAGTTCTCTTGAATTAAGTCAGTTAGAAAGTTTCAGTTTGCTCCTTCTGTGTCTTCCACTCCTTTGTGGTGGAGTTTATTCGTGATTCAGCAAATATTCACTCTCTACTCATCCCTCTCCACCTGTACTCCAGGGAGGAATACAGTTCTCTGCTCCATGAGGTTGAGCTTGGTGGTGTAGCTTGCTTTGGTCAATGGAATACAAGCGAGCATGATGCAAGCAGAGGTTTTATATGTGCTTTCATGGTTTGCCTTGATTTTTGGTTCGTCTGCCGTTCACCATGAGAAGAGCATGCCCTAGATAGCCACTGGTCTCAGAGTGAAAGACTTGTAGGGCAGACATACCCCAACCCACAGCCTGAAACTGAGCCTCCAAGACAGCCTGGTGACTTGTGAGAAATAAATGTGTGTTGCTGTAAGCCATTGAGATTTGAGGATTGTTTGTTAGGCAACATTATCATAGAAATAAACAATTGATAAAACCTTAATTCCTCTTTTTAACAAAAACAGAACACACTAGTCTCAAATATTTGTCAGGAACTATATCCAAATGGGATTTAATAACAATAACAATATGTGCTTTCTTTGTATTTCTTTTTAGTTCTGTTGTGGCAGATAGAATTAATTTCTTAACGATAGTAGTAGTACAGAGTTTCATTTGGATTGATATATTTTTTGGTTTTTATTTAATTTTTTGAGAGAATCAATGTAAAGGAAAATATTGAGTAAATAAGACTAGAGGCAATAGTGCCTATTTATAGCAAAAAAGAAAAAGAAAAAGAAAATGAAGGTGAGGCATGAATGACTGACGTTTGAGAAACATTCAAGTAAGAATGGAACAAAGTTACAGAGGAGAAGGGTAGGGATGGGACCAAAATGAAAACTCAAAAGGAAGTGCAAGTAGTGTCATCTTACTTAAAAGGAAGTAGCCAAGGATGAATGGGGAGTGTAGCTAACTTCTAGAGCTAAAGGCTGCGAGGTTGAGTTCTGATTCTGTTAGTGGGGTGCCCTGCCCACTCTGAACCTCAGTCTCCTCATCTGAAAATTGGGAGGGATCCAACATCACCACAAGGATGCAGTAGAGATTCATGGAGTTCATGTGTGAGGAAGCACCTCATAGGATTCAGGTAAACCACCAGGCAGGGATTGATGTTTGAGAGGTACATGTGTGAAGGGCAGAGGTGGAGCCCAGAGAATGAATGCTGCCTCAGCAAGCAAAGGTGCAGTCAGGCTGGGCACAGCAACCCAGCTGTGTGAGCTCTGATCAGAAGTAACCTCTTATTTAATTTTTGTTACCCTTAAGTAAAACTTCAGCCCAGCTAGAAAGCCAGTCTGCCCACAGAAGGAGAGATAGGGGGAGGAGTGTGCAAAGAAAGGGCATTTGCTTGGAAGAGCAGGGTATTTATGGAAACTAAGATCCAGCTTTTTGATGGAGTCATGACTTTTTTTGGTCCTTCCAAGGTCCGAGTGCTCTAAAAAGAAGAGGATGCTGGGATAAGACAAACAGAGACCCCTGGGGCTTTGAGCTGGATAGAGTCCATCCTGCAACTGGTTTGGCAGGTCCCGATATCCCAGCAAGCTGCACAGAAGATGAGAGAACGTGATATCTGAAACCTGTCATGCAGAAAGGGCGCTACAGAGGTGACAGCACCATCCTGAAAGAAGCTGTGATGTTTTATCATTTTAATTTTATTATTTAATGTTCAGGTAATACCTGAAAGATGTTCTGAAAGCTATTAAAGGGTATCCAATGAAAACCACCCCCTACTTCCATCACAGTTCTCCTCCCTAGAAGTAAATGATGTCAATTTTTTGTGAATCCTTCCAGCGACAACTGGGGGAAAATTTGGAGGGAGACAGACGGTAGAGAGCTTAGCTGGTTTTCTCCCTCTTTACTCAGATTATCCTGTGATTTGCACTCCATTGGAGTCCCCTCTGGCCTCCCCCTACAAGAGAGAACTCACTGTCTCTCAGATCCTTTCATCTCCCCAGCAGTGTGGGCGGAACAGGAAAAGCCTCAGGAACCTCCATCACTGTGGTCTTGACTTGTGCATGTGGGTCAGGATTTCAGTCAACATTACCCTAGAAGCTGGATGCTGTGCTGGTGTTCAGGGTCTGGTCCTCCTGCCTAGGCATGGTCACTTGGGAGGGCAAAGGCCCAGGGGCATTCGCTTCCCAAGGAGCCTAGGATGGGTTCAGAAGAGCCTGGACAGCAAGCTGGTTCTACGTGGCTCCAGGATCAATCTAGGAACAGTGAGGGTACAAGGCATGAAGGCAGATAGCCTTAGGAGGTAGTGAGTTCCCTGTCACTATAGGGCTTCTTGTTTGCATTGGCCTAGCTGATTTCCAAGTTCTCCATTTCCTTCTGGGGATGGCACCAGCAAGACTGAGCTTCTTGGGCAGAGCCAGGCCTGGAAAGTGTGGCACAGTTGTCAGGGCATGGATGTGGCCTGGTTCTTACCGCCACCATCCCCCAAGATTCCTGGGCACACCAAACCAAGAAGGATGCAAAGGGAAAACAGGCAGAGCTCTGTTGCATGTGGGTAACAGCTGGTCTCTCCACCAGGTGACTCCCAAAGCCTTGCACTCGTTTACTCAACTAACAGCTAGTAAGTGATTATTAGTGCTGGTGTTGTCCTCCCCAGGGAGGATGCAGCTTTAAAAGGAAAGTTCCCTCCCTCGTGGAATTCACATTCTAGTTGTTGTGGGAGGGGGAAGGGAGAAACAGACAAAATTTAAGACAAATAAGCAAAATGTGGATTAGGATGAGTAGTGGTAATTGGTATGGAGAAAATTAAGCAGGTAAGAATCAAAGAGAGTGATTGCATTTTTTTTTTCCATTTTTATGGATAGAAAATACCTGGAGTGAAATAAATAGAACTGTATACTTTTGGCAGATTTTTTGTCTCTGACAGACTTACAACAAAATTCCACAGCCACTCCTCCCTCCTTAAACACTGTTGAGTGGGCCACTGGGATGCCATGTCAGGTCATTGAGAGGCACAGAAAGGGCTCGTTCCTTGTCTGCCCACAGTGACAAAGGGGTGTCACTGTTAGACTTACTCTCTAGTTTCCTTTCTTTTTGCCGAAACGCACCGGTGATGATCCAGAAGGTACCTGACATTCACAATTAATATTCACATTGGAAGTTTTCTCCTTTTTTTTGATCTGCCCACAGTTTTTCTCATTGAGGCTGTTGCTCAGAGTTGCGCAGACCATCCCCAGCAGAAGTGCATCTTCCCAGGGGCACCTTTTAAAAATTCTCACCAGGGAACCATAAGGATTAGCAAGGACTTTGCTTTTCAAGTGGGAATTTGTCTTTCTGCTGAGGTTGAAATTTGACTTGGCTGCCAGGCTGGTGCTGGAGTTTCAGCAGAAACATGTGGCCTCCCATCCCAGTCTAAGGTGGGAGGTTGAAGGAGATAATTCAGAGTGAAAGCCAAGTGACTTTCATTGAGAAGCTTTCCACAAATATTATCTCACTTGATGCTTCAGCATAAGTTTGCAAGAAGCAGGCATTATTATTAAGTTCATTTTTTGCTAGGAAATTGAGGATTGGAGATATTAAATTAAAAAGTTATCCATTCAACTATTTAGTAAGTGTTGGAGCAGGGATTCCAATCCAGGTCTGTCTCACTTCAAAGCCCCTGATCTAAGAAGAACTGGAGCTGGAGACAAAAAAGCCAAGTCTGAAGTGCTGAAGAAAGAAAGCCACCACTACTTTTGCTCCAATGACGAGTAGAGTTCAAAGTTCAAGAAGCCAGGGAAAGCATTATGGAGTCATCAGATGAATGAAATGACCTTACCAGCGCGGGTAAGACTCCTGCTCCTAGGGCCAAGCTTGTCTGCTGTCTGACCTACCATCTGCAACCCCCCTACCACTACCACTACTACCATTGCCTTAGTCCAGCTGGCAATTGCCTGTTGCCAGGACAGCTATCTGTTTCCTACCTGCTCTCCTTTCCCATTCTGTCACCTCCATAGAGTATTCCCCACACAGCAGCCTGGCTGATCTTCTCAAAATGTACATCAACTGACACTATTCCCTTGCTTCAACCTGCCAGTGGCTTCCCACTCTCAGTATAAATTCTGAACTCTTCATCATGGCCTTCAAAGTCCTACATGATTTGGCCTCTACCTGCCTCTCTGACTTCATGTGCTACATCTTTCTCCCTTGTGCTTGACACTTAGATCGCTAACCTTCCTTCTGATCATCAAATGGATCTGGCTCTTTCCTGTCTCAGGGTGCCAGGTGCTCCACTTCTTGGCATGCTCCTCCCCCAACTTCTTCACCTGGCTGCTGCTTCTTGTCATTTAGGTCCGGGCTCAAATGTCCCTGTCACAAACAGTTCTTCCCTGATAGCCCTACAGTAGCAGCAGCCCTCGCCCCATCACTCCCCATTACATCACCCCTTTCATTTTCTTCATAGCACTTCTCGCCAACTAAAAGTATCTTGTCTATTTGTCTACTTACTTATTCTCTGTCTTTCTCTGGCCGGGAGGTAGGAAACACCTAGAGTTACAAGTTTTATGAATAAATGGATGTGAACAAGAGATTCTAATGTGGTCGATATAGTGATCTCAGTAACCTTCTGAGTTAGATAGGAGTTATGCCAGTGTCACCAGTGAGGATAAGCTTGCAGCTCATCCTTTGTCTCCAAAGCCCAGTTCCTTTTAATCACATGGTATTACTGCCTCCCTGAGTACTCTTCTAGAAAAACCGAAGACATCAACTTGGCAGCCATTAGCAACAAAGCCCACCTTACTAAATGTAATATTAGTAACAATCCCTTATAAAGTATGCTAACCTTCTCCTGTGGCATGGAGAGTATCTTTATGAAAGCTCATCAGTTCATGTAGAGATTTGAAGGACAGAGACCAGGGCTTATTCAAGCCTGCAACCCCAAGGGCCTGCCCTCATTCATGTCAGATCCGACAACCTTAGTACATATCTGCTGGAAGAATGGATGGATTTTGTAAGCACTTGATGATTTACAAAGTACTTCTACATCCTTCATCTTATTTAATTTTCCAAAAAGCCCTAGAACATAAAGGAAAGCTGATATCATTAACTGCATTTAAAAGATGATGATAATGCAGGTCATACTCAAATTGCTGTCGTTTTCTTTCTTTAAGAATTATAATGGACTCATATTCCCTGTTGAAACAGAACCCAGCTGAATTCCACACACCGCTGTTGCCCAGCCACACACATCTACTTAAAAGCCAAGACAGACACTTTGTTATCTTTCATGTCTTACAAAATACATCAAATTCTGAAAAACTCTACGCTAATTAGATTAAAAAAGATGAAGCTAAACCATTCAACCTGGGATAATTGTTACATTCTGATTCTTTCCCTTTCTCACTTCCTTTTGGTCTCCATTGTCTATAGCATGGAGTATTCATCATCTTCCTCCATGAAGAGAATCCGCTTCCTACAGAATAGAACTATCAGGGCAGTGGGATCCTTGCTCTCTGAGTTAACCCTCCTGTTGGGTTTTACAGGACACAGCTTTTCCTGAATGGCCTCCTCCACTAGTTTCTCCTCTTGCACTCTGTGGGCTCTCCTCAAAAATGGAGGTCTGGTGATGCCAGTCCCTTACACCAGGACCCCTGGACTTCCCCGTAAAATACTGCACACATTGCTTAATCTGGTTCTCAGCACCCAAAATCTGTGTCCTACTCAGCTATGCTGCCTTGTCTCCCAAATTTCCTCTCCATGTGCCCTGCGTTCTACCAGACCAGAATAGTCAATGATTTCCTAAACAATTTCTCTGAATTTCCTCCCACCATCTCTGCTACCAAGGATGAAGGCTCCACTTCTAAACACCCTCCCCATCCTTCAAGGGTTTTCCCTCAAAACCTCCCCTAGATCCCTTCAGCAATTCATTCAGCAAAATATATAGTAAGAATCTCCTTTATGCCAAACAAACCCTATCCTCAAGGAGCTTAATATCTACTGAGCAAAAGAGACCCAGCTAAGAGAAACTCAACACAATGAGGGTGCTGGAATGGTGTCATTGCCAAGCAGTGGGCCAGCCATTGGAGGGAATGCAACGAGAGTCCATGCCAATGCTCACTGAGACTGCCATCTAGGCAGAAAGAGAGGAGGGAGAAAACACAGCATCAGATTGAAACAATCAGAAGTCCTGTGGCACTCAGTTCTTCATTCATTCATTCATTCAACAGACATTTACCAAGCCTAAATACGTGCACAGCACTGTACCAGGAATGCAGAAATGATGTTATATGGTTCCTGCTCTTAGGAGTTTACAGTCTAGTAGGAGCAACAGAGATATATACACAGGGCTTTACCACAGGTGAGAAGCACTATACCAAGTGCCGGGGACCAGAGGAGGGTGGTTGGTTCCGCCCAGCAGAGTCCAGGAAAGCTCCAGAAAAGGATGATATTTGTCAGGGCTCTAAAGGGAGTATAAGTTTACCAGAGAACAAGAAAAGAAGGGAGGGGACGGGAGAGAGGAAGAACATTACATCAATCAG
Source organism: Equus przewalskii (assembly GCF_037783145.1). NCBI lineage: Eukaryota > Metazoa > Chordata > Mammalia > Perissodactyla > Equidae > Equus > Equus przewalskii. The sequence continues at coordinate 25,441,424 of NC_091842.1, forward strand.
TCCAGTCAGGAGAAAATCACCTCAGTTATTTTAACATAGAGACTTTAACATAAAAAAGCTGTTTAGTTACAAAATCACTCACTAAGTGACTGAGAGATTAAAAGGCACTCTAAGGCATCATGAAGGTAGCAGTTGCAAGAAGCAGCTACCACTCCTACAGCTGAAGAAACAAGGGGAAAACTTAGAAACTCAGAGGAGGAAGCCCATTGGTGGGTGGTGGTATGAAACTCCGATCTACAAGGAGGGGCACTACTCAGCTGGGCTGATGTCTCTGAGCTCAGAGGAGGGGCTCCGTGGGCTGACCCAGACTTCTGAGGATGGGCACAGGCCAGCTGGTGCTAGTGTCTCCTAATTCAGGCATGACTTGCCGCTGGGTCTGCAAGTGCTGGGAGAAGTGCAGCCTGGATTCAGCTGCAGCTGCGGGAAGGAATTACAGCTGCCGAAGGAAAGAAGTGTCTGTACCTAGACTCTAGGTCAGTGGTACCAAAACAGGGGTGATTTTACCCTCCAGGGGACATTTGGTAATGTCTGGGGACATTCTTAATTGTCACAACTGGGGAGTTGCTGCTGGAATTTAGTAGATGGAGGACAGGGATGCTGCTAAACATCCTACAATACACAGGACAGCACCCCTTCAACAAAGAATTACCAAGTCCAAAATGTCAACAGTGCCAAAGTTGAGAAGCCTGTTCTAGGTTAACACTGATGTGGGCTCCTGCCTTCCTTCCTCCTCACTCCAGGGCAAGCTTCTCTGGCTCAGTCCCATATTTACTTGAGCAGCTGGGTTGTCAGCAAAGGCTGTACATGCTCTTGCAGGCAAGACCTGGGTGTCGCAGTATTTGGAATTTTCATTAACGCACTGTGTTAGCAGTAAAATTCCAGTTCACGGAGCCTAGAAGTTGAAAAAAACTTACTCTGTTTTTAAAGGAACTTGGATTTCAGGTCAGTTTGGACAGGAAACTCCAATAGAAAAAGCATTCAGCCAAGGTGTAGCTGTGTGTATGTGTGCATGTATGTACATATAATGTACATACAATTCTAGTATATTAATGTACATATATATTATATATGCCATGGATAATATATTATATATATATACTGAGGCTCTGTTCATTCTTTTTCGATATTCTTCTCTCAGTTCTTCAGACTGGATAATTTCTTTTTCTAAAAGATTGTCACCTGAGCTAACAACTGTTGCCAATCTTTTTTTTTCTCCTGCTTTTTCTCCCCAAATCACCCCTGTACATAGTTCTATATATTTTAGTTGTGGGTCCTTCTAATTGTGGCACGTGGGGCGCCACCTCAGCGTGGCCTGATGAGTGGTGCCATGTCCGTGCCCAGGATCCGAACCAGCAAAACCGTGGGTGGCTGCAGCGGAGCATGGGAACTTAACCACTCAGCCACGGGGCCGGCCCCTGGATAATTTCTTTTGATCTACCTTTAGTTCACTGACTTTCTTCGGTGATCTCCAATCTACTTTAAAGGCCATTCGGTGAATTTTTAATTTAAGGTAATGTATTTTTCAGTTAGAGATTCTCAATTTAAAAAAATAATCTCTCTCCTAAATTTTTAAATTTGTTCATCATGAGTATATTTTACTTTAATTCTTGAGCATAGTCACTAAAGCTATAGCATAGTTATGAAAATCCATGTCTACTAATTCTAATATCTGGGTCATCAGTTTTCTCTATTGATGTCCTTTTTCTCTTGAGAATGGGTCATATTTTTCTGTTTCTTTGTATGTCTAGTAAAATTTTGGATTTTATGCTGAACATCGTCTATCATATGTTGTAGAGATTCTGGATTTTGTTATATTTTTCTGAAGTGTGGTTATTTTATTTGTTTGTTTTAGCAGGCAGTTAACTTAGCCATACTCCAAACTCCCTGCAGGGTCCAGCAACTGAAAACTCTGTTCAGTTCTTTTAACCTGAGACTGAAAGGATTCTGTGTAGTTCAGGGATCCCTGAGAAATTTGGGCAAAATGTATAGACAGAATTGGGGGATCTCCTTCCCTGGTTCTCTCCTTCTTGAATTTTCCCCATAAAAATGGGAAACTTGCCCAGGGCCATTCATTTCCTCCAATCTCCTCCCTCCGTTTTCTGCCTGCTTTTGGTTGCTCTTTAGTACATTCTGGTATTGTTTTTCATATTTTGTCCCAGGTTTATATTTAGTATCTTTCAGAAAGTTAGTCTTATGGGAGATACTACTCCATATTGCAAATTCTGCAATTATGTTCCTAGTTGAGAATAATTCGATTAATCTCTGCCTCCCACCCAAACTCATTGTGTGTACATTTTAATTCAATTAGAAACATTAACCCCCCCAAAATGCTATTTTATGATAATATGCATTAGGAGTTCCCAGGACAGTGTGGGAGAGCGTTGTGGATTGTAATCAGTATACAAGCTTAAAGCTCAGCTTTGTTCTGTCTCAGGGTGTTTTCACTTGGAATCAAGAACAGGTTAATTCTGAAACTCAAAACAAAGCAAAGAACTGTGTGTTCTTTCAGTTAGAAATTATCGCCGGGATCAACCTACACTGGTGAATGAACTTGGTGACTAAGAGTCAAAGATCAGAGCCAAGTGGATCTAGATTCAAATAGTATTTCTGCTATTTCCTGGCTCTGTGCCGTTGGGCAAGTAGCTTAAATTCTCTGAGGATCAGTATTCTCATTAGTAAAATGGTGGTGATAATAGTACTTTCCACATATTGTTTTATCCTTTTGTCTACTTAATTGATCTTTTATGTGTTGTCTTTTGCCTCTCTGTCATGGGAACGTAAACTCCTTGAGAGCAGTAACCTTGTCTGACATGAACAAAGTTATATTTACACATAGAGGGTGCTCATTAAATATCTATTGAATGAATGAATGTACTACAGGTTTGTTATAAGATTAAGAAGGATACGGGGCTGGCCCCGTGGCCGAGTGGTTAAGTTCCCGTGCTCTGCTTCGATGGCCCAGGGTTTCGCCAGTTTGGATCCTAGGTGCAGACATGGCACTACTCGTCAAGCCACGCTGAGGTGGCATCCCACATGCCGCAACTAGGAGGACCCACAACTAAAAATACACAGCTATGTGCTGGGGGGATTTGGGGAGAAAAAAGCAGAAAAAAAGAAAAGAAGATTGGCAACAGTTGTTAGCTCAGGTGCCAATCTTTAAAAAAAAAAAAAAGATTAAGGAGGATAATGGGTGTAAAATACTCAAATTGACAGGATACTTGGCTATACAGTGTCACTCAGAGAACTAGGCTGAGAGAATCTTTGCCAGATTTTGATGTTACTATCTCCATATGGTTTCCAGGACTACTGAGTCAGGGGAAAAGAGAGAACTCATACCTGTCCTTAAGTGCCTGAGACCAGAAGTGACTTGTGTCACTTCCACCTGGAGTTCATTGTCCAGAACTGGAATTCAATAGCCTCATCCTAACTACAAGAAAGACTTGGAAATGAAAGAGAAGTGTGCATGGAATCTTCAGAGAGTTCTACTGGAGATGAGAAAACTGAGGTGCAATGGGATAAGAAACCTGCTCAATGTCACAGAACTGGTAACTGACAAAAGCTAGACTGAAACCCAGGCTGCCTGGCCTCAGAGCCTATCTTCTTGACCACAACACTGGTGTCACAGTTTACATGAGAGATCTACTGAGATCCATGTGGAAGATCTACTGAGATCCAGAGAGTGTCTCATGGACTCTTCCTCCTGTTCCCATTGTCTTCTCAAAGTGACTGCCTCTTCTGTTCGAGTAAAAGTGTTTTTTGTACTTTGATAGTTTGGATGTTTAATCTTTAACTTACTGAGGCCAGTCAACTAGTCCTCACTCCACTCCATAAAATAAAAGCCTGGCCTGAGCTGAAAGTTCATCATGAGTGAATTGGCCAGGAAAAGCAAAACCCGCTTCTCAGAAGCCAGGCATGCCCCTCAGTCCTGGCGGGGATGTTCTGGGTGTCTCCAGCAATCTCCAGTGGTGACTTGGAGCAAAGGCATTTTTCTCCCTGGTTCCACGGAGGTTAGGAGGGAAAAGGTGCTAGGAAAGTTGGACCAGGATACTGGAGATTCCCCATCACCCAACAACACCCCCATAATGGCTCTAGTAGAAAACTATCAGTACAAGCCACCATCTATGACAATCTGGGCTTTTCCAATGCAACATCATCAACCCAGCATACACATGCCTGGGCCAGGCACTCTACAGACTTTTTACATCACGCAATCCTTCCAAAGATTCCATGGGACAAATCTTATTAAGAACCCCCAACTCCTCCATTTTTCAGATGAGAAGACCAAGGTTAGAAGAGGTAAGTGACTTGCGCATGGTCATCTTGTAAGTGGCTGGGCCAAGATTTAAACTCAAGAATTTGGGATTCCAAAGACCTTGTGTTTTACTAGTACACTGAACTGTTTCTCTTAGAATCCCAAATTAATAGAAACAGCCAACATTGGTTATGCCAAGCGCTATGCTATATGCTTTTCATGAATTATTTTATCTAAGCCTAACAATGACAGCAACAACAAAATAACCAAGGAGATTGGCATTACTATTATCATTCCCCTATTGCAAATAAGGAAACTGAAGCATAGAGAAAGAAGGTCAATGAAGGTCAAAGAGATGGTAAGTAGCAGACTTGAGGCTGAAACCCAAATCTTTCTCCCTCCAGAGCACAGGCTTTAACTACTAAGCCACACTGCCACTTGGCTGTCATTTAAATGAAAACATTGGAGGTACAGAGCTGGGAAAGGGGAGCAGCTTAGCCACAGAGAACTAGTGAAAGTGCTCCTTTTTGACTTTATTTGTTGATTCACCCTGAAAGTCATCCTCCAAGAATTGGAAGTGACTTCATATAGTTGAAGTTTATAGTTACTTATAGTTGAAGTTAAGTTTATAGGTTTTCTAACCAACTGTCTTTCCATGGAGGCCTGTGATTGCTTTCTGTCTTTTCCTAACTGAGCATCTCCTCCCACTTTGGGATCATCCAACTGCTTCCAAGTTCTCAACCCCAGCTGGGGCCAGGAGGCAAGTTCCACTGTGTGCACATTCCTGGGAACTTCTGATCAGAGAGAGCTGAACATGCAAAATCCCCTGTTCTATACGAATCCAAGACCTAGCCCGACTGTTTCCTAGACAGTACCACGTAAGACTGAGGTGAGTGACAACTTCTGTGAGTTGTGTATGGGTGTGTGTGTGTTTGTGTGTATATCTGCCACAGGGCAGTAAAGTATATACAGAGCCCTGAACTTAAAATATGAAGACCTTCTTTCAGATTCTGGCAATGCTGCTTATAGGTTGGCTGACCTTGGGCAAGTCTCTCAACTTCTCTGACACTTCATTTCTGTAATTGCAAAATGAGGATGGTGATAGTGAATGAGAGGAAAAATTGGGAATATACATGTGATATGCCCAGGATAGTGGCTGGCACATAAAAGGTGATTGGTTTCATGTTAGGCAACTTTGAATATGGTGGGCTGTGGGAGGAGGGTGCAAAGGGGAGAAAAAGAGACCCAGAAGGTGAACATTTGAAAGTAAACTCCATTATGTTGACGTTGGTTCACGTTATATAAAGTGAATGCTTTCATTCAAAAAAATTTGGGGGTGGGGAGGGCCGGCTTGGTGGCACAGCGATTAAGTTCACATGTTCCGTTTCGGCGGTCCAGGGTTTGCCAGCCCGGATCCTGGGATGCGGACATATGCACTGCTTGTCAAGCCATGCTGGGGCGGGCCTCCCACATATAAAGTGGAGGAGGATGGGCACGGATGTTAGCTCAGGGCCAGTCTTCCTCAGCAAAAAGAGGAGGATTGGCAGCAGATGTTAGCTCAGGACTAATCTTCCTCAAAAAAAAATTTTTTTTTTTTTATTATCTAACTGTGGGATTTTGGATCCAGAATTGTCTGGGAGTTAGAGAGCACCTCAACATTTATTGAGCCCTTACTGTGAATTAGACCCAGGGTTGGCAAAGTGATTTCTGTAGATTATCTCACTAATCCTTTGTGGAAAGTGGGGTAGTAGGTATCATTACTGTGCTCTCAAGTTCAGAGACATAGACAGTGGCCAAGATCACCTAGCTGCTAGGCAATGGAGCCTAACCTGGCTCTGTAACTCTTGGATCCTCTGTAGCACACAAGTATGTTGTGTCATAAAACAAACAGCTTTTTTAGTGCAAATTCTTGTGAAATCCAAGCTCTGTTGCAGGAACCCTTCAAGGCACTGTCCACCTAGGCACATAGTGGCGAGCCTGGCCACCTCTCAAAGCCACATTGCCAAAATGATTACAAAATACACTCTAAAGCACATGAAAAGATTGTACTTTAAAACTATTTCATAGGATGTCCTTAGACTATGAACTCCAAAAGGGTAGAAACTCTTGCAGTCTAATTAATCTCTGGTTATCTAAAACCACACATGGCACATCCTCGATAAATAGCTGATGAATGAAAAATATATTTTTCTGTAATTCTCACATTCTGTAGGCACACTGCTTTTCTCTCTCCAACTCTCATCTTCTAGTTTTCTGAATAACAGCCAAAAGGGAAGAATGTAACATTTAGTTGAGTACCTATCATGTGTCAGGTATTGTGAGGAATAGATGTAGTTACAGATATAGTTATAAAGTTATAAATATCAATATAGTATATATAGTGGTAGATATACAGATATTGATATAGTCATAAATATATAAATGCAGATATCTCTGTAGATCTAGTTGTAGATATAGATAGTAACAGATATTGATATAGCCATAGGTATCGGCATATTTGTAGATATAGATACAGAAACAGATATAGTTCTAAAGACAGATATACATAGAGATAGACATATAGATATAGATATCTCTGGCCTTTCGTCCTCTTAACACACTGTGAGATTAGGTTCTTACTTATTGATGCAGTAGCTGGACCCTGCAGTATCTGTGTTCAGGAATTTATTCCCATTCCTTCTCTTCAAACTCTAATTTCAAAGGTTAGACAGCCATTTCTTTTTGTGAGGCCTGATTGTTCAATGAGAGTTTCCCCAGAGAGAGTGCTAACAAACAATAGCTCCCATTTATGGAGTACTTACTTTTGCTGAGTCTGTGCTACACGCTTTATACAGGATGTCTTTCATTCATCACCACAACTCTAGGAAATAGGTGCTGCCAATATTTTCATATTTTAGAGAGAGGTTAATAAAATTGCCCAAAGTTACATGAGTGGTGAGTGAAGAGGTTGGAATTTGAACCTGTGCTGTGTAACTCCTATGGACATGCTCTCAGCTACCACAGTTCTCAGCTGGGCACTGTGTTTGGCCCTTTCATGTGATTAAGATTAAATTAGAATTGCAAACACATTTGTAAGATGATGCTGAAGTCATTTCTCTTTTATTTGATTAAACCAATATGATCTCAATAAAATAAATTTTTAAAAAAGAGGGATGCATTAGTTTGCTAGAGCTGCAGTAACAAAACACTGCAGACTGGGAGGCTTAACCAAGAGGAATTTGTTTTCTCACAGTTCTATAGGTGAGAAGTCTGAGATGAAGATGTTGGCAGGGCTGGTTTCTTCTGAGGCCCTGCTTCTTGGCTTATGGATAGTTGTCTTCATGTTCACATGGCATTCTCCCTCTCCCTCTGTCCTGATCTTTTCTTATAAGGACCCCTGTTATAGTGGATTAAGATCCATCTAATGATCTTATTTTAACTTAATTACCTCTTTGAAGATCCTATCTCCACATGCAGTCAGATTCTGAGGTACTGAGGCGTTACGACTTCAACATATGAATTTTGAGGGGACATAATTCAGCCCATAATAAAGGCTTAATTAGTTTCCTCACTATTTCTCTCCCTCTTCTTTTGGTCTTTAGCCACTTATTAAGGGGTTGTTTGCATTGTCTTTGGGGATTTTAAGGAAGACCCTGAGGTCATTTATACACCTATGTATAAAAATGGCAACTGAGTCTGGCATTCTTGCTCTAAATCAGCTCCAGCCTGTGAAGGGAGGTATGCATTGGAAAAAAATATCAGAGAAGGTGGGCTTCTAGAAACCAGCTCTGCTACTAAACTTGCCTTGCAACCTTGGGGAAATCCCTGTCTCTCTTGGGATGTTGGCTTAGATCAGGGATTTTAAGCTCAAATGTCCATAGGAGCTAGACAGGAGCAGTAAGTGGAGAAGTAGATAGGTGTGACAAAAGAAGGAGTGGTGGAAACAGTGTCAAATTGGAGAACATCCGTTTAAGTTAAGCATAAAATTCTCAGGTCCAGTCAGTTGGTGCTAGCTTGAAATGAAGGCCCTGTATTGCTAGCCCTTCTAAGTTTTCAAGAGAAAACTTCATTCAAGACTTTTAAATGAGGTCTCACAAATTTTACATGTTGGCAATTCAGATTTTACCTCCAAGGACTGAGAGTCAAAAGGAATATGGCCAAGGTCCAGGTCTGGGCCAGCTGATATCTCGGGTCTTCTTGCCCAAAAGTGCTCTGATGAAACCAAAGATGGTACTGTTGATTGATCGACAGGCGCTAAAAGAGAAGAGAACATTCTTCACTTCACGTGGCCCAAGGATCCATGCTGACAAGCAAACTCGAAGGGATGAACTTTTCACATATCTATCCTCTTTTCTGCAACAGTAACCCAATTGCATATTTAGCACTGCCGCCTCTACTAGAAATACTTAGCGGGGTTCTGGGGGCAGAATCCAAATTAGTTGGGGTTAGGTATTTTGTGTCTAGACTGTCTAAAAATAAATTGAGTCAAGTTTTATTGCTCTCTTCTATGTGTCTGTTGTCAAACAGGATTATTTTGCTGCTGAAACTGAGGAGAAGGGGCTTAATTGTTTGCAGTGATAAAGTGCTTGAATCTCAAAGCTGTGTGCAAAGTGGCTTTCTTCAGGCAACATTCTCATGGATAGATAGTTACAGCTTAAGCCAATTTTCACAATCAAATTTCAAGAAGGACCCTAATAAATGAGAGTTCTGTTCCCATGTTTGTGGCATTTGTTGGGGTCTGGAGTGGTGCAGAGGTTCATTTCACGTGTCAACTCCAATGGATTGGTAACAGCTGCCCGGAAGCTGTCCTGGGGAAGACCCTGAAGCCAGGCCCCAGTCCAGTAAAGACGGTGCTGTGATATTTACTTCATCTGTCCTGAGTATGGTGGTGTATATTTGTCAATATCCTCGTAGTCTCAAGTGACAGAAATCTAATCTTAGGCAAGAAAAATGGTTGGCTCATAAAAATTCAGGATAGGATATTAACAAGAATGGAGTAGAGATGTGGATGGGCCTCAGGCACAATATGAACCAGTGACTTGAACTCCTCTGAGATACTCTCTGCCCCTCATCTCCACATCTCTCAATATCATTTTTGTTCTCTCATATAGAATGGATACCTCCACATGACAGAAAGCATAACTACAGACAGTTCCAAAAATGTGCATTTTGCAGAGTCCAACAGAGAGAGACTGCCTTATATACTGTTTGGTAACAAGCACACACACACATTTTGGGGAGGGATTATGATTAGCCCACTTTGGATTTAAAAATCATGGGGAATGACTGCTCAACCCTGGACCAATCAACTTTAGACAGAAGTTGGAATCGCCTAAAAATATGACATCTTCCATCAGAACCACACATTTGGGCTCAGCAGGAAGATAGGTCTCCAGAGCAAGGATAGCATGGAATATAAGACTTTCAAAATAGTGAGTTTCTACCACAAAGGGGTTGTCCACATGGCTACCATCCTGAGCTTAAATCCAAGGGGGTAAAGGAGAAGGAGAAGACCCTCAGGAATGGGTCCCAACCTCATCTAGTATCTACAGCTTCTCCCTGTTGTTTTCTGCCTTGTGCTTCCTTAGCCGGTAAGAGACATCCCCACCTAAATCAATAAATAGGGCCCTCCAAAGTTCAATGAGCTGAAACAAAGCTGTAACCCTAGCAGTTAACCAGGAGTGCCTCCATTTTGTGGAGGAAATTCCTGCTCCCTGACCAATCTATTAGCCATCTCTTCCCAAGGCAGGCGGTGACCTGAGAATTCTGCGCCTGCTTCCTGAGGACTGCCCCACCATGCAGTGGCTGATGAAGTTCCGGGTCCTCTGGGGCATCCACAAATCCTGCCATGGCTTCCTCCCTGCACCTCGACACCTGCGCTGCCAGTTTTTATCAGGAGCTGAAGCCCCAAGATGGAATGACCATGATACACCTGAGGAATTTAACTTTGCAAGTGGTGTATTGGACTATTGGACTCAAATGGAGAAGGTGAGGAGGGCTCTGTGATGGGAGGGTGAGAACAGCAGTGGCCTTACTGCCCTTATCTTGCTCGTAGTAGGCTGAGGGGAGCAGAAACAAGAACGGCTGCTGCCTCAGCTTACCAGTGTCACAGAAAAAACTTATGTTTTGGGGTTCAATTCTCAGCCTAGCCACTTCCTCACTTCTCCAAGCCTCAGTGGTTTCATCTATAAAATAGGAATAATCTCATTTAAGAAACAAGACAGCAGATGCACAATCAGTGCTCCATAATTGTGAACAAGTGCAAAGTTCTAATCACAAAGTCAACAAATTGATGTTAGTCTGAGTCTGTTAATCTTCAATGAATGGGATTGTGAGTCTAACTATCTGTCTTAGAAGAGATGAGTACAGCATCTGATACATTAACTTCTGTTTGTTTTGGCAAAAAAATCATGACATGAGCAAGTTCTTCCTATCAATCTCTGATGCAATTTAACATTAAACATTGCTCAATAAATATAGTCAAATATGTATTAAACACAAAGATTTTTAAAAAAACAGCTGAATGTCATTGCCATGTAATAGCTCTTTGTCCTGTACTGTTGCCCAAGGAAATTAATTTATGTGCTGCCAAATATTCCAAATTCCTTACTATCCAATAGTCATGTCTGCCTAGATTTCTTTGAGCCGATGGGTCTGTGTTTTGTGGCTCCTGAATTTAATTCCATAATTTAACATGAATAATTAGTAACAGTCCTAGGACCAATACAATTCTAAAGGGTCCTCATGTTTCTCTGAAACTATTAGACTTTTGTCCCAGCATCCCATAAAGGACTCCTCCATGGTATTCACAGAGAGTCTAAATGTTTTGTAATTCTTATACACATGTAGTGTTACTGGCACTAGAATGTAAGTTCCACGAGGTTGTGGAATTTTTTGCTGTTTTGATCACTGTTGTATCCCCAGCATGTAGAACATGCCTGGCACATTAACTATTTGTTGAACGACTCTAAATGCATGCAGCACCCTGGACAGCAACACAACCAGCGCAAGATAAACAGCGTTGGTTCTTGGCTGTGACTTGGTTCTATTTTAGCAAGGGGCTGTTTACTTCCTCATGGACGTGTTGTAAACATGTACAGGGGAATACAGGAATCTTTGGCACAGGCAGGCATCATGCAAAGAAGGCAACAGAGTTCAGAAACCAGGATTGGGCTTTGGGGCTTCTTATGTAAAAATCATGTCTCAAAGTAACTAAACATTCATTTCCATATGGCAACAATTGGTAGAGGTAAATGGTTGCTGCCCTCTTGGGAGGTCCGTGGCTCACCAGTTTGCCCCCAAGGCTTCTCTCATTTGTTACTTGCCTGGTCTCCATAGGCTCTGGGTTTGCAACCTCTGGTATAAAAACAAGATTATCCCAACTCATCTAAATATTAATCGAATAATACATATTATTTCCCAATTAAATATAAAGCAAAAATTTTTAACTCCCAGACCTTTAAAGTAATCTTCCTTGGTAAATTCTTTTAAAGTCTAGGTATCAATCAATTACTAGTTCATCCATGTGAATTGATCCATGACTGCATCTCCCAGTTTGACATATCATACTGTATATTGGTCATTTGGTGAGCCTACAAGGAGTACATCCATTTTTTTTAATCAATGGCAATCTACAAAGGAATAGCAGCCCATTTGTCATGTTAAATTACATTTAAACTACTTTCTTTGTAAGTTAAATTACAATCAATCTTATTTTTAAAGTGAATAGTTTGGTCATAATCTACATCCAGAAAATTTGATCATTGCCCAGTTTAGAGAAACAAATCATCCTCTTCATCCAAAGAAATAAAAGCCTAATCCCATCTTTAGATTTAATTTAACCCTGAAGTTCCTTTTCATTCCTTATTTATATCCCAGAGTTGTTTTTTATTTATTAATTCAATAAATATTTACTGAACATTTACAGTGTGCCAGGTGCTCTTCTAAGTGCTTTCATAAAGAATTTTAAAGTTTATTACTGTTTTCTTTTGTTGTTGTTTTATTGAGATATAATTGACATACAGCTATCACTATTTTCTTTAAAAAAACAGAAAAGCATCAGTTTTTCAAGTCAAACTCTTAACACACTAGTATGCGTACCCAAAATTTTAGACATAAAAGTCTGGGATTTTCATTATGAGAAAGCTTTTAGTAAAGGATTTAATTTCTTTAATAGATACTAGGTTATTAAAATTGTGATTTTATCAGCTTTGGCAAGTCGTATTTTTTTTCTTGAGCAATTTGTCCATTTCATCCAAATTGTCAGATTTGGCATAAAGTTATTTATAATTTTCTCTTATTGCTGTTTTAAATCTGTAAGAATTGTAATAATGTATGCTTTTTCATTCCTGATATTGTTAATATGTTTAGTCCTTCTTTTTTTCTTGATAAGTCTTTCTAAGAGTTTATCAATTTTATTAATCTTTTAAAACCAGCTTTGGCTTTACTGATATTCTCTATTGTGTATTTGTTTTCCATTTCATTGATGCATGCTGTTATCTTTATTATTTCTTTTCTTCTATTTTCCTTTGATTTGATTTGCTGGTCTTTTTTTTAGCTTCTTGAGATGGAAGCTTAAGTCCTTACTCTTCAGCCTTCCTTCTTTTATAATATATGCATTGAAAATTTTAAATGCACTTTTAAGGTGCATTATACAAATTCTTATATGTCATATTTTATCATTCAGTTTAAAATATTTATATTTGCCTTTTTGATTCTTCTCTGACCCATAGATTATACAGAAGTGTATTGATTAGTTTCCAGATAGTTGGTGTGGGTTTTTAATGGTCTCATTGTTAATGATTTCTAGCTTAATTCCATTATGGTCAGAAAACATACTCTATTTTAAACTTTTGAAATTTCTTGAGATTGGAATGTTCCAAATGCAATGGAAAATAGTGTGAATTATATTACTGTTGGGAAAGTGTTTTATCTATGTCAATTAGGATTTAAATTTTCTCAGTCTATCATATTCTATCATTAATTTAGAGAAATCATTAAATTTCTACTTGTATTTCATTTTAATTAATTCTGAGGCAAACCCTTTCTATAGATAATAAACTCTCATGTGTTTTAATATTCAGAAATAATCTTATTACTCATGAGTCACCTAAGTAATTGATAAGCCTTTCCAATTTTCTTTTTTCAAAGTATATTTTAGTTAGAGATTGGCAGGGAGTAGCTATGTAGGTTTTTGTTTATTTAAGTCAACTATATTGATGTATAACTTACATAGAATAAAATGCACACATTTTAAGAATAAAGTTTAATAAGTTTTAGAACATTTCTATCACCTCAAAAGTTTCCTTTTGTCCTTTCCCAGTCAATCGCCACCCTTCTTCACCCTGAGCCCCAGGCAACCACTGATCTGCTGTCACTAGAAATTATAGTTCTCTCCTAGGGTTTCTCAGAAATGAAATAATACAGTAGGCACCCTTTTGTGTTTGGTTTCTTTTACTGAGCAACTCAGCATAATGTTTTTGAGATTCATCATGTTGCCCTGTGTATTAATTGGTCATTTCTTTTTGTTGCTGAGTTGCTTACTCAGCATTTTATCTTTTAAAACTATTTCTCAATTTCCCTCGGCTTCAAACATCACTGCATAAAACTTTAAAGTTCAAATACAGTTTAAGAGTTGTGTGTTTTCTTCCAGCCTTCCCTTAATATCACGTTATCAGCTTAATCCTTAGTGCAAAAATCCATAACTGCTTAAGCAATGTCTTCTCTAAGTTGCGAAAGTGAAGGGCTAAAATACTGTCTGAATTCTAAGCAACAACAGTTGTTTTCTACCTTGATACACCAGCTTTTCCATCATTTTAAAAACTCCTAGAGGAATATTACATGCTCTTCTCACCTTGTATAAGCAGTGCACACCAGTGATTTATATTTGCTAATATTCTTTAATCTATTGGGCAAGAATATTTTTCATAGCAGTGATTTTTTCATAGATGTGAATATATATATAATCTTACTACAGATGAGATACATTCTTTGTCCCAATCATCTGAGTCAAAGGTAGTAGGATCATGTTTTCATGAGTGGAAAAAAATTCCTGGAAAAATATACACCAAACAATTATCAGTGTTAGCATTCAGGGAGTGAAAATGTGATGAGAAATCTGAAGAAATTTTTCTGTTTATAAGAATCTTTTCTTTCATAAGCTTCTGCCTTGCCTGAATTTTAGTCTGAATATGTTTGTTTGGGGAATAAAAATAAATAAATCTTCAAAAAAAGCATGCTAATTATAGTAAAATAGAAAGTTGATTTAAACAAGAAAACAAAATTGGCCATAAATATTTAAAACCATTTACATATGTGCATATATGTGTGTCTTGTTCATCCTTGTATCGTTTTGGTCTAAGAATGTAATGGCTTCTAAAAACATTTGGCCTTAGAAAAAATGAGAACTTGGAAATATTGAATGAATGAGTGAATATTACTAATATAAATTTGGATTATAATGTAAATATGATTTTGCTTTTTAAAATTGATATTATATTGTGAGCAATTTTTATTGCAAGAAGATTTCTGAGAGTTTTTTAAATTGGTTTTATCATATTCTTTCATTTTATAGACACTATATAGTTTGATCCTGTTTTTTAATCAATTCTTCCAATATTTGTCTTTTGATTGGGATATTTAGTCCACTTACATTTAAAGTAGTTATTGATAGGGAAGAACTTACTATTGCCATATTGTTAATTGTTTTCTTGATGTCATAGCTTTTGGTCCCTTATTCCTTCTTTTACTGCCTTCCTTTGTGCTTGCTGGATTTTTTTTAGTGATGCGTTTTGGTGTTATTCTCATTTCCTTTTGTATATTCTGTATATTGTGTATATTACATATAATATCCTAAAGCTACAACAATCTATTGTAAACTAGTAACACCTTAGCTTCATTCACATACAAAAATCTGTTCCTTTTCAGTTCCATCTCACCTCTCCACTTCATGTTATTGATGTCACAAATTACATCTTTATGTATTATGTATCCATTAACATAGATTTATAATTATTTTTTATGCTTTGTCTTTTAAATTTTCTGAAAGAATAAAAAGCAGAGTTATGAATCAAAATTGCAATAATACTGGTTTTTATATTTGTCCATGTATTTACTTTTATCAAAGAGCTTCATATTTTCATCTTTCAGTTACTCTGTACTGTCCTTTCACTTCAACTTGAGGACTCATAGCATTTCTTACAGTGAAAGTCTAGTGGAGATAAGCTCCCTCAACTTGTTTATCTGGGAATGTCCTAATTTCTCCCTCATTTTCAAAAGATAATTTTGCTGGATATAGAATTCTTGGTTAATAGGTTTTTTCCCCCTCAGCACTTTAAAATATATCATCCCACTGCCTTATGGCCTGCAATCCACTGATAATCCTAATAAGCATTTCTTATGCATGATGAATCACTTTTCTCTTGCTGTTTCAAGAGTCTCGCTTTGGCTTCTGTTATTTGATTATAATGTGTCTCTGTGTAGATCTCTTTGGATTTTCCTACTTAGAGTTAATTGAGCCTCTTGTATGTGTATATCCATGTCTTTACTCAAATTTTGGATGTTTTCAGCCATTATTTCTTCAAATAAGCTCTCAGTCCCTTTTTCTTTCTTTCTTTTTCTTTGAGGACTCCCATAATATGTATATTTGTCTACTTTCTGATGTTCCATAAGTCCCTTAGGCTCTATTCACTTTTCTTCATTTTTCTCTTTTTGCTCCTCAGACTCAAGAATTTCAAATGACTTGTCTTCTAGTTTCCTGATCTTTTCTTCTGCCTATTTGAGTCTACTGTGGAACCCCTCTAGCAAGGTTTTTGATTCAGCTGTTGTATCTTTCAGCTCCAGAATTTCTATTTGGTTCTTTTTTGTAATTTCTCTCTCTTTGTTCATCATCTCACTTTGTTCATATGTTATTTTCCTGATTTGTGTTAGTTATTTGTTCATGTTTTCCTTTAGGTCTTTCAGCATATTTAAGACAGTCATTTAAAAGTCTTCGTCTAGTAGCTGAAGCCTGGGTTTCTCTAGGGTCAGTTTCTAGAGATTTATTCTGTTCCTTTGAATGGGCCATATTTTCCTGTTTATTTGTAGACCTTGTGATCTTTTGTGGAAAACTCAACATTTGAAAAAAAGCAGCCATCCTGCTCAGTCTTTGCAGATTGGCTCCATGCAGGAGAAGACCATTACGAATTTTCTCAGTGTGAAAACTTAAGGCCTTCTCAGGTCTTTCCTGCCATGTTTCTTTCCTGGGCCCACGCATGTTCTTTTTTCCCCAATTTTCCCATGCACATGGCTGATGTTTATGCCTTAATTTCCATAAAATTCTTATCCTTGCATCTTCTTGGGGCCTTAGATGTTCTGTTGTATTCCTCTGTCTGTAGTTTCTTACCCCTAAGTGGCTACAGTCTTCACACACCATGGCATCTGTGACTGCTTTCAGATGCTTTCAACCTGATATTCAAACTCTGCCACCACTCCCATCTGAGCACCAAGTCAGATGAGACAGAATCCAATCCCTTAAGCAGCCCCCAGACAAGCCAGAATGTTGCAAATAAGTTACACTCTTTTTCCTTCTGTCCCATAAAGGGGATGGGAAATGGGTGGCTTCCTCCTGACCATGCTGCACCACATCAGAGAAGGGGTAGTGCAAGAGAGAAAAACATCACAAAATTTCCTTCCATTTTGAGTATGACTTTTATTGTTTGGGCATTTGTGGGTTGCTGCAGATCCTTGATTATTTTAAGAGCTCCCACGAAACCATTTTGGTCTGTTGTTTACTTACTTGATGTTTCTCTGAAGGAATGAGGGCCTGGAGTTGTCTTCTTGCTGATTTCACCCCTAAAAGTAATTTATTTAAAAATAAATTCCCCCAAATCTTCAGGAACTAAATTAGCTTCTTTATTTTATGATGTAGCAATAATAACAATAGTAATATTTATTGAGCACCTACTTGGGCCAGACACTGTTAAATAAATTTAAATACACTGTTAAATAAACTTAAATTCACTTAAATAACTCATTTAAAATTCGCTACCTTCTAGGTAGTATTATTGTTGCCATTTCATAGATGAGAAAACTGAGGCATAGAGGGGAACCCACTGTCTACATGGAGCTCAGACTCCTGGGAGAAAGGAGCTTTAAATCTTCAATAGAAGACACGAAGGCTATTCATGGTTTTATGTGACTTGAGAGAAGGTGGCTACACTAGGCCAGAAGAAGTTGGCTGTATCACACCCACTCCTAACTTCTCTTGGCTCTTGAATGCTTTAAAATGGGGTCTCAGTCCTTGAGCTATGCTCACACTGGAATATGACTATGGCAGTGGATAAGCGCCCTTTTCCTTCAAAGCAGGAAGTAACATGGTGTATGATCTTGACCAGGAGGGCAAGAGAGGTCCAAACCCAGCCCTGTGGTGGGTGAATGACCAAGGGGATGAAGTGAAGTGGAGTTTCAGAGAGATGACAGACTTAACCCGACGTGCAGCCAACGTCTTTACGCAAACCGGTGGCCTGCGACAGGGAGACCATCTGGCCTTGATTCTGCCTCGAGTGCCTGAGTGGTGGCTGGTGACTGTGGGCTGCATCCGAACAGGTCAGTGACTCAGAAAGACCACAATAGACCTTAGGGCTGACCTAGAGTCAATTGGTCCTGCAATATTAGGTTTTTTCTCTTACCCTGCCTTCTTTCTTCTTCACAGTCTTTCTCTTTCTCAGATTCCCTCATATATTCTTTTATTCTTTGTCACTCACTCTCTCCCTCATGCTCACTCACTCTCAAAACCAATATCATAATTCTTTCCCATTCATACACATACACAAACATACACACACACATTTTCTCTTGCACCGTCTCAGGTACTATTACTTTTAAAAAATATTAATTAATTGTTATTCATCAAATTTTACCATATTTAAGCCCTCCTTCCCCACTGAGTAATTTAAGAATCGGTTGCAGACATTGTGAGACCCATAAATACCAGATAAATACCCATAAACACTGGAATATGCATCTGCTAAGATCCAAAACATTCTCCTCACAGAACCACAACAGAGTTAACATACAAGAAGTCTAACACTGATACAATATAGTTACCCGATATACATCCATAGTCAAAATTCCTCAATTGTCCCGATAATGTCCTTTATAGCCTTTTTTCCCCTTTAAATTCAAAATCTAATCAAGGGTCATGCATTGCATTTTGTTGTCATGTCTCTTCAGTCTCTAATCTAGAATGGTTCCTAGGCTTTTCTGGATGAAAATGACATTTTTGAAGTATCTAAGCCAGTTGTTTTATAGAACATCCCTCAGAATTTCCAATTCTGACTCTTGCTTTTGATTATATTCAGGTTAAACATTTTTGGCAGGAGTAGTAGATGGGCGATGTTGTGTCTTTCTCAGTGCATCACATCAGGTGGTATATGAGTTGGTTTGTCCTATCACCAGTGATATTGTTTTATCACTCTAGCAAGGTGGCATCCACCTTTGTAAAGGTACCTTTTCCCCTTGTAATTAACACGTAATCTGTGGTGTAATACTTATGAGGCTGTGTGAATATCCCTTTCCCCAACAGCCTTTCACCCTATGGTTTGAGTATCCATTGATGATTCTTCACTAAATTTACTATTATTATGGTGGTTTTATATGAGGATTTTCTATTTATATCATTCTCTCTAAATTTATTAGTTAGAATTTTTCTGTAGAGATTTCCCTTCTCCTTTTAAATAACTATCTATCTATTTAGCTATATAATTTAGAATCAGTCTGGGATTCATGGATTTTTTTTTTTTAATCACTTCAGTTCTTCTGTGCATGTTCATACAACAAGCTGTCATGCTTCTGCTCATATTTCTCTCTCTGACTCATACTCTCTCACAAATAAAATGGCTAATCCATCAAGATCATGTAGAATCAAGAACTAATAGCAACGACAGAGGGAGCATAGAGAAACTGTGTCATCTGTAGATCTAAGAGATGGCCCATGGGAAATCCAAGACATGAGCAGAGCCCCCTGGGATGGGTAGAATTAAAGAAGAGTAGAAGCAAAGGAAGAGAATTCCATGAATGGGTATAGCACATGCAAAGACTTAGAGTCAGGAGCAGCCTAGATAATGAGGAATGGTCATTTTGAAATAGAGAATAGAGTTGTGGGAGAGAAAGGTGAAGAGTGGGCACTGCCTTCAATGTCAGGATGGGGAATGTAGCGTTTTCCTGAGAGAGGCCACAGGTGTTAGTGCAGAGAAGAAATGTGGAGGGGAAAAGTCAGTGTTCTATGGAACTTAAGCAGGTGATAATATGAAAGATGGGTGGTAGGAAGATTCAGAGCAGGGCATCTTGTGGAGAGATTAGAATCTGAGAGAAACACACAGAGGCTTGACCTAATTGTTGGTGTTGGATGATGGAAAGGAAAGGAGGAAACTTCAAAGGACAATGAGGTTACATTTGGATATAAGGAATGAAGGAAAGAGAAGAGATTCAAGATTACAACAAGGAACCGACAGAGAGGGAAGTGAGAAGAGAAAGGTGGGGGCAGTGATGCAGCTAGTCCTGATGCAGGGACACTGTCCTACTTGCATCTACATTCCCAGATCCCATGTAAAGTTGTGTAAAGTAGGATCCACCTGTCTGCCGGCTGGATCCATCTAGTGTAGAAAAGATTAGTGCAGCATTTTCACATTTTAACATGCTTGGAGATCACTTGGGCAGCTTGTTAAAATGCAGATTCTGATTCAGTAGGTTTGAGGTGGGGCATGATGTTCTATGTATCAGGCGGTGCTGATGATGCTGGCCTGCAGACTGTACTTTGCAAGCAAGAGGTTAGGGGATTTCTATGCTGATAAGCCATGCCTGAAGCCCATGGTTGTGAGAGAGAAACTGAAACAAATTTCCTTTCTTATCCCCAGGGATTGTTTTCACGCCAGGGACCACCCTAATGAAGGCCAAGGACATTCTCTACCGACTACAGGTGTCTAAAGCCAAGGGGATCATAACCACAGATACCCTTGCCCCAGAAGTGGACTCTGTGGCTTCTGAGTGTCCTGCTCTGAAAATCAAGTTCCTGGTATCTGACCACAGCCGTGAAGGGTGGCTGGACTTCCGATCACTTATTAAGTGAGTTTCTGGTCTGATAGATGTGCTTTCTGAGGAATGGTGGGGGAAGACCCTCCACTCCCAAGTGCTGGTAGACAGGCAGCCAGTGGTGGGAAGCTCACCAGGTCTGAGACCAAAAAACTTCTCTTCTCGGCTATTCCACTGCCTTGCTGTGTGACCCTGGGCTGGTTCCTTCCTCTCTCTTGGCTGTGGTTGCTTTCTCTGTAATATAAGGAAATTGAACTTCTCTGCTTCTCTCACTAAAGTATAATCACCCTGGGACTGTGCAAAGGAGATGTTTAAAGTCAGAGGGTTATTGTGTTATGTCTTCTTTGTAGGTGAGAAATCTAAAATATTATTTTTACATAATAAATAAATATATGAAGGAGTTGGATGAAAGATTAAAATGAATTTTTAAGGTGATATTGGAGACTGCAAGAAACATTGAGGCTGTTGCTGGCAGGAAGCTTTGGGAGCGAACACTTCCTATCTCCCAGGGGCTGGGTGCCTTTAGGGACATGTTGCAGGAAAAGTTAGGGAAGTATTGAAGGTTAGGAAGATCCCCTTCCACTTCCAAAACTCTGACTCTGTGAGTCTTCAGGCATTTTTCATATCCTGCAGACAAATGACTCTGGGTCTGCTTTCTTGAGGTAACCTCTCATTTTTAAAGCTCTTTACTTCAACCCCAAAAGGCAAGTATTACAGTGAATTCAAAAATTATGCTAGATTCTGAAGTCAGAGAATTAAATGAAATAGTTAAATAAAGAATGCTTTTTAAAAATCCCTTAAATTGCCCAGAGTCAGTAGGGTACCATTTCTCTGCAAGACCAGTAGAGCTATTGTTCCCTCCAGCACTGATATGATTTGTAGTTCTTTGATTGAACAGTATAGGAAACCTACATTTACCATCATAGAAGCCCCAAGAGACTTTCAGTCTAGGAGAAGCTCCCAGGAGTCCAGGCCGACTGAGGGAACTGCAGGTTCTATCTGTCATCTCAGGCTCACACCAGGGCAGGTGCTGGATATGTTTCTTTCACTCTCACTCTCCCTCACTTTCTCTTCCCCACCCCTCATCACCATGGTCATGGAGTTAAATTCATGTAAAGCTGGTTTGTGTAAAAAACAAACAGCAGTGTGATAAAGAGCACAGTCCATGGGATCAGACTGTTTGGGTTTGAACCCTGGCTCTGCCACTCTCTGGCTATATGTCTTCAGGCAAGTTACCTACGCTCTCTGAGCCTGCATTTCTTCACCCACAAAATGGGCTTGATAAGAGCAGTACCCACTTCTCAGGGTTGCTCTGAAGATTGAGTTCTTATTTGTAAATCATTTAGAGCATTATCTGAAACATAGTTGGTGGTATTTCAATGTTTGCTCAACTAAAAAATAATCTGATGTATTGTCCCCATCTTTTGTGTGTGTGTGAGGAAGACTGGCCCTGGGCTAACACCTGTTGCCAATCTTCCACCTTTTGCTTGAGGAAGATTTTTGCTAAGCTAACATCTGTACCAGTCTTCCTCTATTTTATGTGGGATGCTGCCACAGTGTGGCTTGATGAGCGGTGCTAGGTCCATGCCCGGGATCCGAACCTGTGAACCCTGGGCTACCAAAGCGGACAGACACAAACTTAACCACTACACCACCAGGCCAGCCCCTCCTCATTTTTTGAATGAAGAAATCTCAGTCTTCTTTTCCAAGTCACTCAAAAACTCCATTTGCTGCCTAACACTGGGAGAACCAGTCTTTCTTCCAGTGTTGCAAACCCCCAGTTTTCAACTCTGAGGCTCATATTGTTTCTTTTACTCCCCTAGAGGATGGAAAAACAGGAAACATGACTTCTCTCCTTTTTTGAATCCCTTTGCAGATCAGCATCCTCAGATCACACCTGTGTTAAGTCAAAGACCATGGACCCAATGGCCATCTTCTTCACCAGTGGGACCTCGGGCTTGCCCAAGATGGCAAAACACAACCAGGGACTTGCCTTACGATCCTCCTTCCCTTCATGGTAGGAAAGAGGGCACCGACTTAGAGGCTGGGCCACAGACCTGGGGTGGTGTGGGTGTCTGTGTGTGTGTGCTGGGAAAGGGGCTCTAAGTAGAATGGACTCCATCCTGTTTCTCCCTTCTGCTCTCGTTCAGACCACCAAGGGCCTAAGAGGTGAAGGCTGGGAATCCTAAGTGTTTGCTGACAGAGGCCTCCGAATGAAAGGACGCACATTTGGGTCCTGCCTGAGCACGTTCACAGGAGATGTGGAGGAAATGAGGGTGGAGTCAGTAGGAATTCTGCAAACCACACAAATGACAAGCCATTGTGTCCCTGTCAGTGGTTGCAGGGTTTGGTGGGGAAAGACGGAATGTTCTAGCACTGTGACCTGAGGTGACAGGTCCTCTCTTTTCTCCCATTATGGACAAATCAGACTTGGAGTTTCCCAATCATGAGCTCTTAGGGAAAATCATACCTGGAACCAAGCCACACCAAGCCCCTGCCCCTAACCTAGAGCAAGGAATCATACAGGCTGAAGCTGTAGCCCTGGGTTAATCATTTAATCAACTTTAAACCAAACACCTTCTCTGCCCCTCCCCCAACTAGTAATAATTAGACTAGACCAAGTTCTATATATTTTCTAACTTATTAACCAGACCAGGGGCAGAGAAGGCTTCTTGTGGGCAGTGGGTATCTGCACTAATGGTAACAATTGAGTAGAAAAACCCTGGAGGAATAGGGGTGGAAAGAAGGGGAGGGCTTTCTGTGCAGTCTGAAAAATAAGGGCAAAGGCACAAAGATACCAAAAGTAGCATTCGTAGAACTGCAGAGACTTGGGAATAGCTGGTGCTCAGGGTGGCGGGTGAGGGACAGGTGGAAGGATTTGGGAAAGTGAGCAGGGCCCAGATCATTCAGGGGCTTGTGGCCCTTGATGTAGAATTTGGAGTTTATTAAGAAAACAATGAGGTATTGAAAGATTTTTAGCAAGTGAGAGACCTGATCAGATTTGTATTTTGAAAAGATCACTGTGCGTGCAAGATGGAGAATGGATTAGAAAAAGTTAAAATGGAGTTATAAAGACCAGTAAGAGGGTGTTAGAATAATCTAAGATGACGGTGACTTGGACAAGATGCTAGAGACAAGAAGAAAGTTAATACATTTGAGATTTTTAGGAGATAGAATCTTCTGGCTAGATGCGGGAGATAAGAGGTGCAAAGTCCATAGTGACTCCCAGATTTTGGGCTTGGACAATTTCAAGGAGAGTAATGATGTTCACTGAAATACAGGAAACACTGGAGGAGAAAGAATTAGTACAAGGGAGGCAGGAGAGATTAGGATCAGCAGGGGTGGGCAGGTGGAGAGGGGACGGTTCCTGAAAGACACCCCAGAAGAGGTGGTCAGTGGGTAGTTGGGTCTGAAGCTCAGAAGAGAGGTCTTCCTAGTTAGTAATTTCCTGTGGGTGAGCTACAATCCTAAGAGAGATGAGATGAAGGAGAGTGGATGGCTTATCAAAGTCACTTCCTACTAATAGAAAAGCTCCTCAAAGCCATAGTCTGCTAAGTTGTGTTTTCTCAAGGAGTTATCCCTTCAGAGGTCCCTCGGAAACAGTAAGAGTAGGTAGAGAAATGAGAGACCTTCTCTACTCCACCTTTCAATTATTGCCTTTTGGCTAATTGTTTCCAGTCCTTTGCCAAGATGGAGTATTAATTAGGTCTGTCTACGTCTCTCTCTCTCTTTCTCTGTTTCTCTGTTGCAAATGACAGAAAGCCCAATCTACATCACTAAGCCAAAGAGTGAATAAGGGAGTTTATTGGATCATGAAGCAGGGCCCTCCAGAGTTCGGCTTCAGACATAGCAAGATAGTCTCTGGATTAGGTTTTTGTCTCTCCATCTATCAGCTCTGTTTCTGCTATGTTTTGATATTGTTCTCAGAAAGGCTCATCCCTTATTTTTCCATACTGGCTGCCAGCATCACCCAGGACTATATCAGTAACAGATTCCAATCGAGGAAAAGAACAACAGACTTTGTTCCAGCATTTCCAGAAGAAGCCTTAAGAATCGTTATGACTGAACCATCTGAAGTCACATGTGACTAGGAAATATGATTTGGCATATTTTGGGGACCTGGGATAGGAGTGGGTCTGGAGCTCCATGCAAAACACATGAACTGAGAGTGAAATGGGTGGGTTTCTCCCCGAAAACCAGAATCCCCATCCCTTGGTCACATCCTCCCATGATCACATAGCTGAGGCCACTGTATTTTGGAGTTAGCAGGAAATTGCTGCAGCTGAAGACGTCTGATGTCTTCTGGTGCCTGTCAGACCCAGGCTGGATTCTGGCTGTCTTGGCGTCCATGTTTGAAGCATGGACAGCAGGGTCTACGGTCTTTATCCATCATTTGCCCCGGTTTGACCCCAACGTCATTGTCCAGGTAAGAAGACTAAACTCCCAGAAGAAACTCATGTTTCAAGCTCAAAAGCTAGTCCTTGCTAAGAAATATTTTATTTTGCAAAGAAGCCAATGGCATAATATAACCCTGATTCTGGGTTTCTCAGAGTATGTAGCACTGAATCAATTGTTGTAACAGAATCACATCAAGACGTAACCTTGAAGAAAATACACATTTCCAAGCCCTTCCCCAGACCTGTGGATCAAATTTTGTGGACTTGGGACCCAGAATATACATTTTGAGAATTTAAAGCAACCAGAACAAGCTCACGTCTCCTGGATCCTGGCTTTGCCAGGGCCAGGCAGCTGGGGTGTGGGGGTGTGTGTGTGTGTGCTTACTCTATTTAATGAAGTGTTTAAAAACAGAGCCCTTGGAATGTGACAGATCTAGCTTCTTATCCCACGTTTGACATTTATTAGTGGTTTACTTGCCGCTCTCAGCCTCAGTTTCCTTATCTGTAAAATGGGAGTTTTGGTTAATAGTTACTACCTCATAAAATTGTTGGGAATACTAATGAGATGATACAGGCGAAGTATATAAAGTGCTTAGCCCTGAGGCTGGCACAGAAAAACACTCAATAAGTGGTAGCAGTTGCTGTTATTGCTAGGTAAACATCACGATGATAATTGAGGTCACCTGCATGAACTCCTTCAATGTACTTCCCTTCACCTAAAAATTCTCTTTGCCTCTCCACTCGCACCCTTGCTCAGAAGCAGATTTGCCCCTCCACTTCTCAAAGTCTACCTCTCTCCCCACAACCACTGGGGATTCTGCTCTTTTCCCTGCCCTTCTGTTAGGGACCCCTCCCTATTAATCTTTAATCTAGTAAATCTTTTCTCCTGTATTTTTAATCTCTCACCTTTTGTTAACTCTACTCCCTCAGTTCATAAACATATTCAAAGTTTCCCATCCTAAAAATACTTTCCCTTCACCCTGGTACACATTGGATCAACCTAAGGACTTCTCCATAGAACATTCTCCACTTGCTGCAGCCGCTTGCTCTTCACCCAGCTTGCTCCAGAACATTGCAGTCCTTCAAGGGTCTGCCCTCACCATTCCTCTCACTTCTCCTCTTCCTTCACGTCCATTTCTCCAGCAAGCACATCAGTTCAGGTAGCTCTCAAAATGGCACCTTGGGTCTGGTCTTCTCTCTCCATGCGAATTCTCCCATGTTTATCTGCTGGTTGGTCAAGTCCATCTGATCATTCCTGCAGCACCTCAAACCGCACTTCCCACTTCTCATTCCCTGCCCCCATATCAGTATCCGCCTCTCCATCATCATTACTTCCCACATTCTGCCAGTCCCTGAGGCTTAAAGCTGCACAGAAAACACTGAGTCCACCTCCACACACCCCACCCTATCAGGTCTAATCCTCCCTCCACTACACAGAGTGCCCCCAAAGTGCTAGCGTGTTTTAAGCTTAAATTATTTCAAAGTATTAATCCTACTAATTTACTAAAAGAAAAACAAACTCAGCATTTGAAAGTTTAGTTATTTTGATTTATTTTCCACTCATTACTTTTGTGAATTTTTAATAACAAAATTTTAATTTAGTTTAATTTTACTCAGTCCCTCTTATGAAAGATGGGCAATATTAACTAAAATAAAAAATGTTAAATTAAAAATTTACTATTTAAACTCACAAAACAAAACTTCCCCTCCATTTCCTCTCTGCCCACCCCCTCAACTTGCACTTTCTTGCCACATCTGTTGCAAGAGCCCCCTGTTGCCTGCTGCACACTCCTACCAAAAGCTGCAAAGCAGCAAGATGAGTCATAAATTACAACTTAGGCAATAACGACCCGAGCCAACGTTTGGTGAGGACTTAGTAAGCACCAGGCTCTGGGCAAGACCCATGACACATACTATCTCTAATTCTTATGTACTAAACAACGCTCCCTTGGGTGCAAGTACCAGAAACTCACTTCAAAGTAGCTTAATGGAAAAAGGGATTATACGGAGAGAGGACATTGAGACATGCCAGGATGCTGGAAGAGAAGAGGAGAGGCTGAGCCTGACAAGGGTCTGGAATAGGAACCAGAAAGACACCAGGAATAGAGGCAGCTTCTGCGTCTCCTCTGCTTTTCTCTGTATATCTGCTCCCTTCTTTCTCTCTGCAGACCTAGTTTTGCTTCTTGACATGCAGGGAGCCAAACATGGTGGCCGCAGCCTTCCTGGGTTGATATTCTCTCTGTCCAGATGACCAGGCCAGACCACTAGAAGCCGAGTGGCCCAGTTTAAGTCAATTGTCTGTCACCAGGATACTGATCCAATGCTCCGTGCCTAGGTTGGAGTTAGAGACTCCAGTTACAGTGGCTGGAGTGGACTAGAGCGAGAGTATGGAGAGGTGCTCTTTGCATGTGGAACAGTGAGACTGGGGGTAAGGAGAGAACTAAAATTTTTTGAAAAGAGAATGTGAATGTGAGATATTGCAGAGATAGAATCCAGAGATTAAAAGCTGATTAGACTCATAAAGAGAGGGACAGAGGGTGGAGGCAGAGCTCTCCTAAGCGCCTATCATACCTCATCATGGTTCTACATGGAAGACACGGATACTCCCACTTTACAGATGAGGAAACAGCATTGCAGAGAAATGAAGTAACAGGATTTGAATTCATGCCAGGCAGACCCCCAAAGCCACATTCTTTTCCCTTCAGTGTTCCTGGCTCTCCCAGCAGATCTGCACCCTGATCTGAAATTCTGAAGGACTCCCACCTCCAGCTAAACAATGTTGAAAGCCAGACATTTTAGACCCTAAGTAATCTGGCTCCAACTAACCCCAGTCTTCTTAAATTTACTTCTTATTTCTCACCTATGTGTCTAAATAAATCACATTATTTAACTTTACTTCAATGTTTCTTCAGCTCCTGAAACTATTCCTTCTATCTTCAAGAATCTCCCCCATTCTTTGCCTGTAGACACTGTAGCCGTTTGTTAAATGCCCCAACGAAATGCCACCTGTTCCAGTGATGCTTCTGGACCACCTCTTCAGAAGGAATATTTCCCTCTCCTACGTTCTCCCAGGACTTTCTCCAAATTTCTCTTATGACATCTCCCAACTTCTGCCTTATCATTTGAGTCCTGTTTTATCTGCTCTATTATTATTACCTACTCTCCATAGGAGTTGGGACTTTATCTTACTCTCCTGGTGTCCCCAAGAGTACCTGACAAATGCCACGTACAAAATTCATGCTCAATATATGTATATTGAAAGAATTAACAAGTGAATAAATGAGTTTCCCTAGAGGAGGGATCAGAATTAAAATGCTAATAATTGGATGATATTTTTAATCTTAACTACAATAGTAAAATTCCTTCTCTCTTCACTTTTTAGACACTCTCCAAATACCCCATCACCCAATGCCTTGCTGCACCATCCGTATTTCGAATGATTCTGCAGCAGGATTTCACCAGGTATGGCAGAAGTGGCTGTAGCTGGTAATGACCATCTTTGGGTAGGATTTTAAGGAATCCAGTGCACCGTGGTCTGACTGTTTTTGATTCTGATTCTTTGAGGGTAGTGTGTACGTGTGTGTGTGTGCGTGTGCTCATATGTGGTAAGTGTTGGTGATAATTATCAGGATTATCATTTTAATTAGTTCATTAAGTTGAGACTCAGAAATCTGAGTGAAACACTCAGTGAGGCTTGCATCATTGTGGGTGTATTCTCTTTTAAACATTTTTATTGTGAAATAAACATATAGAAAAATACATGACGTAAATTTACAGATTAATTAATTATTTAAAATAAAACACCTATGTAACCAATCACACAAGTCACAAAAATAGAACATTGCCAGCATCCCAGAGACCTCCTCACGCCTCTCCATCTCCCCTAAAGAAATCCAATATCTTGGTTTTTAATGGGTTTGTTTCCCTACCTTCCCTCATAGTTAACCTCCTAAGGAACTATCCCTAAACAAATTATTCTATTTTACTTACCTTTGAACTTTATTTAATCTTATTATTCTGTAATATCTGGCTTCTTTTTTCAACATTCGGTTTCTGAGATGTGTCCCTGTTGCTGCATATTGCTGTAATTAATTCTCATTGCTGTATCATATTCCACTTTATGAACATACCACCTTTTTTTAAAATCATTTCTACCATTAATGGACAATTGTGCAGTTTACAGTTTGGACTTTTGGTGATTGATGCTGTACTGAATTCTTGCACATGCACGCTGGGACATCTAAGCACACATTTCTGTAGAGTTTTTCTGGGAGAGGAATTGCTAGGTCACACTGACACTGCACCCTAGCACCCTATTTTCCAAAGTATTCAACCAATTTATGCTCTCACTAGCAGGTAGGAGAATTACCATTGTTTCACATCGTTGGCAATATTTGCCATTGTCAGAGTTTTTAATTTTTGCCAATCTGATGGGTGTATAGTATTATCTTACTCTAGTTTTATTTTTGCATTTCCCTGTGTTTGTGGATTAATTTTTAGCTAAACTGTAATCTGCTCTTTGAAACTTATGGGAATTTATGTATCTTATAGAGACTGTGAAATTGAAATGTCTACTTCCAAAATCAGAGCTAGCGTGTTTTAGACATGAGTTAAAATACCAAGGAGTTCAATGACTACCCTTACGAAGCTAACTCTGAAACACAACTTGATTTATTTATGAAGCCTCAAACTGGCTGGATTCTGTTTCCATCTGTATTTCAAAGCTCATCTTACAGCCACTTTTTGCAACATTCCTCAGATGGTGACCTTTGTCCAAACTCAGTAAAAATCCACCCAGGGCATAACTAATGACTCCATCAGAGACTCTGCCACTTTATCTGCTTTGGATAAAGCTCCAGAAGAATAAGAAAGACACCCTCAATGAGACCAGCCCTCCTGTCGGTCACCCCTGACCTGTATGTACCAGGAAAGAGTGACAAGTGTGGAAAGGTGAACCAGACATCTGCCACCTCCCTCATCCCCAAGAGCTGGCCCAGTTCAGCCCCATGCCAGCACTACTCGGACCTCAATTACTTGTCCCCATTTCCTTTAGGGAATCCATCATTATTTTGTGATTGTTTTTATAATGTTTCTGGAAAATTTCATGGGGAAAATGCAGGAGAGGATTTACATCACACAAGGTACCTAGCAAAGGGCTAGAATGTTCACAGCAGATCCCTCTGTTCTCTCCAAAATTCCTTCCCTTAGGGCTCTTACCAATGTCCCTCCTCCTCCTCTCTTTACCTCCACTCAGCCCAACCTTCCTTGATGTCCTGAGCAATTCATTTCCAACCCCGAACTTGCATTCTCCACTCAGGAATACAAAAGCCCTTCAGTTCACATAACCCCACTCTCCATGGAAGGCAGTACCATTCTATTACCATCCTAGCATGTCCTTGGGGCCCTATTCCTCACCCCTTTATGGTTTATAAAAATATCCCTCTTAGCCACATAGAACGTTTCTCTAAGACAAGGTCTGATAAACATGTTTTTCACCCTCTTATTACATCAATATCCAAATTTAATCTGAAACTCCCTGATTTAACCCATTAGCCTCACCAACACCACCTAGCCCCTGCCAGAAGAGTTAACAGGAAGTGAGTGACTTCCACTCACTCGATGGCCTTGACCATCAGTAAACTGCCCAGAAGGCAAGTAAGAAAGTGACGAAGCAGAAGCGTGAATGATCCAGATGACAACGCTGTGAGCTCTTAACACCCTGGGCCTGGGGCAGAGGGTCCAAGGCCTGACCTGAGGCTCTGTTGACACCTTGCCTTCTCCTAAGTCTCAGGTTCCCCACCCTGGAGCACACCTGTGCTGGCGGGGAGGCCCTGCTGCCTGAAGAGCAAGAGCAGTGGAGAAGACAGACAGGAGTTCTGCTCTACCAGGTGTATGGACAGTCAGAAACGGTAAGTGGATGGTCCCTTCCGGGCCAGGCAGGATGCGCTCAGCCACGGAGCCCATCAGATGGGCTGAATCATACCACCAGTGTGTGCAGAGGCCCCACAGCATTGATGGAAGCCTGTGGGAGGCTCCAGGGGTCTAGGCTAATTTGCCCCAAATTGATCTGTGGAGAGACAATTCACAGCTCCTCGATTTGTCAGGAGACCAATGTGCTGAAAACTATTGGACAAAAACTTAAAAAGGGATCTAAGGACTTGGTGTCACAGACCCTGTGATTATTAGCTCAAAGGAGCCCAGGAGGAGTGAGAGGATAGAAGAGTCTCTCTAGCAACTTGGAAGCCACCACCCACAAGTCTTGTGTACTTCACCATCCTGTCCTAAGGCATAAACCACAGGGGCAGGCAGAGCTGGCTCCAGAAGTTCATTTCTGGGTGCTTATGAGGACAGCACACAGGTTTGATTGTAGGACACTAGCAGGAGTGGAGGAGGTAGCAGGAACTTTCTGTGTGTGCACATGTGCATGCGTGCACACACACACACACAGACACACACAGAGTGTGATCCCAAAGGGCATCACTGAGAGCCAGGTGGGTGGGGCATCCAGAGAATCATGCGTGTCTTGAACCTCAAGAACTTTATCAGTGACAGTGTGGGTGGGTATCTCTCTTCCAACACATTCCCCATCCATTTCTGAAGCTGGACAGAGCCACGTTCCCCACCTGCCCATCATCCCTTTGGCTGACAGAGGGATGACTGCCATCTCAGGACCTGTAGCAAAATGATGTTTTAGTTTCAATTCACATACCTGTCTGTAATTTTTCTGCAAAAAAATTTTAAGTAAGCAGTTAATTGGTCTGCTTCCAGGCCTGAGATATATTAAGACTCTGGGCCTGTCCTTGTATGGCTCACAGTTTATAGTTGGACAAGGAGGAGAGTGGGGCGAGAATTACACTCACCTATGAATTATACTATGTTCATGGCCCCAGTCCCTTTGCATTAACTATTTGCAACAATAGAATACTCCTTTATACCCAGATGGTGCTTTATTTCTCAAAGCACTTTCACACCTACTCACTCATCTGTGCAACGTTTTCCTGTCTGTTAAGCAGTGACACAGCAGAGGGGCAAGAGCTTCCTCTCCCAGGAGCTTAGACCCCAGTTCAAGTCTCAGCCTTGTCAATTACAGGCTTCAAGACTGTAGCGTATCATTGAACCTTCCAGAGTCTTAGCGTCCCTATCTCCAAAATGGAAACCACAGTGCCAGTCTTGCTGGGTTGTGATCAAGTAACTGACAGGAAGTATATAAAGCTCTGGCCATAGTGTCCAACCCCTAGTATATGCTCACATTGCAGCTACTGTTGCCTTTGCTGTTTTCAGGTAGGTGCTGTGCTAGATGCTGGGAGTGCAGAGATGGATGGGGCAATCTCTATTCTTAGAATGCTCGCTATCCACAGAGGGAACAGACAAGCAAGAATAAATATAGTGTCCTGTTGGCTACAATAGAAGTATGGGGGGAAATACTACAGAAGGAGAATCTCCCAATGACTTTTCTGGGGCCTGAGTAATAGCTAGTAGTAGTCATTTACTGAACTAACTTGGTGTGCACCCGGCACTGTGTGAAGGATTTCCCATGCACTCGCAAGTACTCTGAGAGGTCAGTGTTATAATTACCCCACTTAGACAGAGGGGGAGATCAAGGGAGTTTGATTGGCACATAGGTGGTGAGTGTTGGAGTCAAGATTCAAACCACGGTCTGACTGTAAATCAGTTAGCTTTAGAAAGAATGATATTTCAGAGAACCGTAAAGGAGGAATAACGTTCATCGGGAGGATAAATGGGCATGGGGCTATGGGGGCAGAGGGGACACCATGACAATCTGAATAATCTCAACGCAGCTCTGAGGAGTAGTTGAGGCAACATTCTATCACTGTTCAACAGCCCCAAGGAAATGTTTGTTAAGTGGACTTGTGGCCTTCCCCTGGCAAATGGACACGTGCCTGGCAAAGAGAAGGCACTCCAGACCCCACATTCCATGCCCACAACCCCTGGTTCAGCCCTTTGCTTCTCTCTTGGCCTCGCCTACTGGACTCTGTAGCCCCAGCACCTAGCACAGGCCCAACCCATGATGGGCACAGTGAATGTCTGCTGAATAGAGTTGGGTCAGTGCCTTGAGTCTAGAATCCAGATCTTCTAGCTTCCCCACAGGGGCTCTTTGTGCAGCATCAGATGACATATGTGAGCAAAGATGATGCTGCGTGTGATTCTTGCTACCTTGTGATCAGCCTGGACTCTTTGGCCAACCCCAGTTCTCTTTCTTTTGTGAACAGGGAATAACTTGTGGCATTCTCCGGGGAATGAAGATCAAGCCGGGTTCCATGGGGAAGGCCATCCCACCCTTTGACGTCCAGGTCTGATCCTAAAGGCATTGTTGGCAGGGAGCAGTTAGGGCTCAGCTTGGACGGTTATGTGACACCAGTGGTGCCCACCAGTTGTCCTTCCTCCTCTCCTCCTGTTTTTTCCTCCAGTTTCCTGTGGGTGTCTCATTTGAGAACTGTGGTATTCTGGGCATGAATGCAGCTCACCATGACAGCTAGAGCCCCACACAGTGGGTGGGAAAAAAGTACCTGGAGGTAGCACGGGCAGCTCTCTCCACCTGCTGGTGCTTTAGTTTTTCCTTACTCACGTTTTCTAACTGGACGGCACTTTTGCTATGTCTATATATCCATGAGACAAACAGACCCATGACTTGAGTTTCACCATTTGCTGATTTCAAAACTTTTGACAGTTTTATTCTATTTTCTGACAGGGCTTCTCCCACAGTTATCCCCACTGGTGTCAAGTGAATAAGCCAGGAATGTTGGGGTGGGGCAGGAGTGTTGGGGGAGCCCTGCAGCTTGGTATTCACAGGCCTATTGCTCTAGATCATTGACGACAAAGGCGACGTCCTACCGCCCAACACCGAAGGAAACATTGGCATCAGGATCAAGCCCACCAAGCCCATAGGCCTCTTCATGTGCTACCAGGTAAGGGCACCCCATCTGCCCTCAGCCAGGCCAAGAGAATCCCTGCAGGGAGCTGTGCAGGTGATAAGGGAGTGGACTCAACTCTGTATCCTGAGACTTCACCTCTTTATTCGCTCTAACTCAGTGAAGACTGTTCTAGTTAATCTCCAAGTTCATAGTCTGTTCCCACATTCCTTCTCTCCTAACCCATCTGGCACTTATGGGCTGACTGATGGGGTGGAAAGAAAACCAGCTTCAGAACCACCAGACTTGGGGTCCAGTGATCTCCTGTGGTTAAGAATGCAGGCTTTGACTGGGTTCAAATCCTATCATCCCACTTACCAACAGGGTGTGAACAAATCTGTTAACCTCACTGAGCCTCCATGAGGTGCCATTGTCTCCACTTTACAGAGAAAGAAACTGCAGATTGGAAGTGGTGTCTTCCCCATGTCAAGTAAATGGCAGGTCTAAGATTCAAACCAATGAATTAGGGGTTTTGGCTCCAAACTCTACATGAGAAATTCAGACAGTATAGGAAACTGCTATAGGCTATAAGGTATCCTGCTGAAACTCTTAATCATACAAACCCTAGCCCTCCCAGGTCAGTACTGACCAGTAAGAGGAAATTCTTAGCTCCCAAGATTGGCCATGAAAGGGTGGACAGACCCTGTAATTGATCTCAGACTCCATCTCCTTTCTCCAAAGTCACAGCCACTGGAGGTTCTCTTGGTGCCACTGTTGTCCTCACACAATGGCCTTGATGGGGCCTCTTGTGGTACTATTCTTCAAAAGCAAACATGAAGGCCTTAGCCTTAATTCTCAGCAGCACAACTTTGTTTGTATAAAAGAGAAAATAAGCACAGAGTTACATGTGGATAGATAGTGGTTCCCAACCATACCTGCATGTTAGAATCATTTGAGGAGATTTTTAAAAAATATGTTAGTTCTTAGATCCAACCACAGTGATTCTGGTTAAATTGAACTGGAGTGATAGAGCAATGACTTTTTTCTATTGGACATGATATATTTTATTTTGCAAAGATGTCCTCACATATGCCCACACCTATGTCTCCCATTTCACAATGCTCTCAGGACAATGAGATGATGATACTGTTCCATTGAGATTTGTTTGCTTTCCTCTTTCCTTTTTATTGACATAAAATATATATAACATAAAACTTACTGTTTTCACCGTTTGAGCATACAATTCGGCGGCACTGAGTCAATTCACAATATTGTGCAACCATCACCACTATGCATCTGCAGAAAATTTCCAGCATCTCAAACAGAAACTCAGATCTGATTAAACAAGAACTTCCCTCTCCTTCTCTCCCCAGCACCTGGAAACCTCTAATCTGCTTTTTGTCTTTATGAATTTGCCTGTTTTAGGTACCTCATATAAGGGGAATCATACAACATTTGCCCTTTTGTGTGTCTGGCTTATTTCATTTAGCCCAATGTTTTCAAGGTTCGTCCACATTGTAACATGTAACAAAATGTCATTCTTTTTAAAGACTGAATAGTTTTCCATTGTATGTATGTAGCACATTTGGTATATTCAGTAGTTTCTTGATGGCCATTTGGTTATTTCTGCTGTTTGGGATCTTATGGTAATTCTATGTTTAACTTTTTGAGGAACTGTTTCCCAAAGTGGCTGCACCATTTTACATTCCCATCAGCAATGGACGAGGGTTTCAACTTCTCCATATCCTCGCCAAGATTGTTATTTTCTGATTTTTTGATAATAGCCATCTTAACTGGTGTGAAGTGCTATTTCAGTGTGGCTTTAATTTGCTTTTCCCTAATGACTACTGATGTTGAGCATCTTTTCATGTTCATATTGGCCATTTGTAGATATTTTCTGGAGAATTGTCTATTCAAGTCTTTTGCTCATTTTTAAATTGGATTTTTGTTGTTGTTGTTGAGTTATAGGAGCTCTTCAATGTCATGCACCACATAATGACGTTTTTGTCAATGATGGACCTCATATACGACAGTGGTCACATGAGATTAGTACCATATAGCCTAGATGTGTAGTGGGTTATACCATCTAGGTTTGTGTAAGTACAGTAGGGGAGGAAGAAATTTTCCTCTACCTTTCTAGGTTCTTCTGGCTAGTCTAAGAATTAAATTGACATGAGACAGATTAACAGGAAAAAAAAAAACAAACAAAACTTTAATAACACATTTAGATGGAAGAAACCCAGGAAAACCGAGTAACTCACCAAAATAGCTGAAGCCTTCACCTTAAATACCATCCTCAGCTACAGACAAAAGAAGATGTTGCAGGTGGGGAAAGTCAGGGTCTGCAAAGGGAAAGAAGGCAATTCACAGGTAGATGAAAAGGAGCAAATGTTTGGAAAACAAGTGTTTGACCACACGGAAACAGAATAACACAGAGGGGAGCCCAACGAACAGGCTTGTCTAGATTCTTCTCTGTCTACCACCTAGTTCATATTATGTTAAGGTGATAGTTTGCTTGTTGAGACAGGTTTTTTAACCTGAATTCTTTTATGCAGTTAAGGAGAAGGTAACAAGAAACACTTTCTGAGTCTTTTATTTCTTAAAATAATCAGCCTAAAATAATCCTCATGTTAAAGAGATACATTTTGGGGTGGCAAATTTTGTTCCCCTTCAGTACACTCTGTGATGTTCACACAATGACGAAATCACCTAATGACGCATTTCTCAGAACATATCCCTGTTGCCAGTGGACATATAACTGTATGTAATCTTGCCACCTCTGGCCTTCAAAGTTTCTGATGAGAATCAGCTGATAATCTTATTGAGAATTCCTTGTGTGTGATGACTCACTTCTCTCTTGCTGCCTTCAAGATTCTCTCTTTCTCTGGTTTCCAAGAGTTTGATTATAATGTGTCT
Organism: Equus przewalskii; assembly: GCF_037783145.1. NCBI lineage: Eukaryota > Metazoa > Chordata > Mammalia > Perissodactyla > Equidae > Equus > Equus przewalskii. The sequence goes on from NC_091842.1 coordinate 25,477,906, forward strand.
TGGTGTAGGTCTCTCGGATTTATCATACTTGGATTTTTTTGAGTTTCTTGAATTTGTAGGTTCAAGAGTTTCATCACATTTAGGAAGTTTTTGGTCATTATTTTTTCAAATAATATTTCTGCCTCTTTCTCTCTCTCTCAATCAGTTTCATTCCTTTGAATGAGCCATGTTTTGCCTTGTGATTTTTTAGTTGAAAACTGGGCCTTTCACTATTATAATGTGGTAATTCTGGAAATCCGATTCTCCCACTTCTCGAGGGGAAGAAGTTGCTCAGTTTTTTGTTTTTAACTCTTGAAGGCTATGGTAGTTCTTTGTGTTGAGATTTTTCCAAATTCTTTTTTGCAAAGACTGTTGTTTGTCATGTGTGATCACTGAAGTTTCTGTTCTTTTAGCTTATATTCAGTTACTGGTTTTTTGTTTTGTTTTCAGTTTGTTAGAAAAATCTGTATTACAAGTCTTAGTCACCTCACTATATGTGTTACAAGAACCAGTATTATGTCCATTTATTGAAAAAAGTGTCCTGAACTCAGTTTGCAAGTACCTTTGTTAGAAACATCTTTATTACATCTTGTTAAACCCTTCCCTGCATGCAGTACAGAATGGGTAGCACTACATTCACTGAAAGAGCACTTTCCTGAATGCAGTTTTCATATAGCTTGTTAGAAACTTTGCTATTACAAGTCTTGGTAAACACTTCACTACATATATTACAAGACAGATATTTCCAGCATTCAAAAAAAGAACACTTCTCAAAGAAGCTTGCAGGTAGCTTCTTTTTTCTTCATATCTATTTACTTTATTTCTTTTTTATTGAGTAACATTGGTTTATAACACTATATAAATTTCAGGTGTACATCATTATATTTTGGTTTCTGTGTGGACTACATCATGTTCACTACCCAAAGACTAATTGCCATCCATCATCGTACACATGTGCCCTACCACCTCTTTTGCCCCCCTTCCTCTCCCCTCCCCTCTGGTAACCACCAATTTAATCTCCATGTCTATGTGTTTGTTGTTGTTTTTATCTTCTACTTACGAGTGAAAACATGCAGTATTTGACTTTCTCCATCTGACTTATTTTGCTTAGTATGATACCCTCAAGGTCCATGCATATTGCTGCAAATGGTAAGATTTCATCTTTTTTATAGCAGAGTAGTATTCCACGGTGTATATATACCACATCTTCTTTATCCATTCATCTCTTCATGAGCACTTAGGTTGTTTCCAAGTCTTAGCTATTGTGAATAATGCTGCAATGAACATAGGGTTGCATCTATCTTTACACTTTTGTGGTTTTGTGTTTTTTGGATAAATACCCAGAAGTGGAATATCTGGATCATATAGCAGTTCTATTCTTAATTTTTTGAGGAATCTCCACACTCCTTTCCATAGTAGCTGCACAAGTTTACATTCCTACCAGCAGTGTATGAGAGTTCCCTTTTCCCTACATCTTCTCCAACACTATTTATTTCTTGTCTTGTTAATTATATAGCCATTCTAATGGGCATGAGGTGGTATCTCATTGTGGTTTTGATTTGCATTTCCCTAATAATTACTGATGTTGAACATCTTTTCATGTGCCTATTGGCCATCTGTATATCTTCTTTGGAAAAATGTCTGTTCATATCATTTGCCCATTTTCTAATTGGGTTGTTTGTTTCTTTGTTGTTGAGATGTATGAGTTCTTTATATATTTTGGATATTAACCCCTTATCAGACGTATGGTTTGCAAATATCTTCTCCCAATTGTTAGGTTGTCTTTTCATTTTGTTGATGGTTTCCTTTGCTGTGCAGAAACCTTTTAGTCTGATGTAGTCCCATTTGTTTATTTTTTCTTTTGTTTCCCTTGTCTGGTAAGACACAGTATTTGAAAAGATGCTGCTAAGACTGATATCAAAGAGCATACTGCCTATGTTTTCTTCTAGAAGTTTTATGGTTTCAGGTCTTACATTCAAGTCTTTAATCCACTTTGAGTTAGTTTTTGCATATGGTGTAAGAGAATGGTCTACTTTCCTTCTTTTGCTTGTGGCTGTCCAGTTTTCCCAACGCTGTTTATTGAAGAGACTTTTCTTTCTCTACTGTATGTTCCTGGCTCCCTCGTCGAAAATGACCTGTCCATAGATGTGTGGGTTTATTTCCAGGATCTTGATTCTGTTCCACTGATCTGCGTGTATCTTTTTGTGCCAGTACCATGCAGTTTCGAACACCATAGGTTTGTAGTATATTTTGAAATCAGGGAGTGTGATACTTCCAGCTTTGTTCTTTTTTCTCAGGATTTCTTTGGCTATATGGGGTCTTTTATTGTTCCATATAAATTTTAGGATTTTTTGTTCTATTTCTATGAAAAATGTCATTGGAACTTTGATAGGGATTGCATTGAGTCTGTTGATTGCTTTAGTAAGTATGGACATTTTAACTGTTTGATTCTTCCAAGCCAAGAACATGGAATATCTTTCCATATCTTAGTGTCTTCTTTGATTTCTCTCAACAATATTTTCTAGTTTTCAGTGTATAGTTCTTTCACCTCTTTAGTTAAATTTATTCCAAGATATTTTATTCTTTTTGTTGTGATTGTAAATGGGATTGTATTCTTAATTTCTCTTTCTGCTATTTCATTGTTAATGTGTAGAAATGCAACTGATTTTTCTATGTTGATTCTGTACTCTGCAACTTTACTGAATTCATTTATTATTTCTAATAGTTTTTTTTGTGTATTTTTTTAGAGTTTTCTATATATAAAATCATTTCATCTGCAAATAGTGACAGTTTTACTTCTTCTTTTCCAATTGGGATCCCTTTTATTTCTTTTTCTTGCCTGATTGCTCTGGCTAGGACTTCCAATACTTAATACTATGTTAAGTAAGAATGGTGAAAGTGGGCATCCTTGTCTGCTTCATGTCTTTAAGGGATAGCTTTCAGTTTTTCACCATTGAGTATATTAGCTGTGAGTTTGTCATATATGGCCTTTCTTATGTTAAGGTAGTTTCCTTCTACACCTGTTTTATTCAGAGTTTTTATCATAAATGGATGCCTTATCTTGTTGAATTCTTTCTCTGTATCTGTTGAGATGATTGTGTGATTTTTATTCTTCATTTTGTTAATGTGGTGTATCATATTGATTGATTTGTGGATGTTGAATGATCCCTGCATCCCTGGAATAAATCCCACTTGATCATGCTGTATGATCTTTTTAATGTATTTTTGTATTCAATTGGCTTGTATTTTGTTGAGGATTTTTGCATTGATGTTCATCAGTAATATTGGCCTGTAATTTTCTTTTTTGTGTGTTGTCCTTGCCTGGTTTTGGTATCAGGGTAATGTTGGCCTCGTAGAATGAGTTAGGAAGCTTCCCTTCCTCTTCAATTTTTTGGAAGAGTTTGAGAAGTAGAGGTATTAAGTCTTCTTTGAATATTTGGTAGAACTTGCCAGGGAAGCCGTCTGGTCCTGCACTTTTGTTTTTTGGGAGGTTTTTGATTACTGTTTTGATCTCCTTACTGGTGATTGGTCTATTCAAATTCTCTATTTCTTCTTGATTCACTTTTGGAAGGTTGTATTTTTCTAAGAATTTGTCCATGTTTTCTAGATTGTCCAATTTGTTGGCATATAGCTTTTTGTGGTATTCTCTTATAATCTTTCGTATTTCTGAAATGTCCATTGTAATTTCTCCTCTTTCGTTTCTGATTTTATTTGAGTGTTCTCTTTTTTTCTTGGTGAGTCTAGCTAAAGGTTCGTCAATTTTGCTTATCTTTTCAAAGAACCAGCTTTTAGTTTCATTGATTTTTTTTTCTATTTTTTGGGGTCTCTATTTCATTTATTTCCCTTCTGATTTTTATTATTTCCTTCCTTCTGCTGATTTTGGGCTCTGTTTGTTCTTCTTTTTCTAGTTCCTGTAGGTGCACTGTTAGATTGTTTATTTGAGATTTTGCTTGTTTTTTGAGGTAGGTCTGTGTTACTGTAAACTTCCCTCTTAGTACTGCTTTTGCTGTATCCAATAAATTTTGGTATGTCATATTTTCATTTTCATGTGTCTCCAGGTATTTTTTGATTTCTTCTTTGGTGTCTTCATTGACCCAATAGTTGTTCAGTAGCATTTTGTTTAATCTCCACATATTTTTGACTTTTCTAGTTTTCTTCTTGTAGTCGATTTCTAGTTTCATATGATTGTGATCAGAAAAGATGCTTGGTAGTATTTCAATCTTCTTGTATTGTCTGTTTATTGAGACGTGTTTTGTGGCCTAATATGTGATCTATCCTGGAGAATATTCTGTGTGCATTTGAAAATAATGTGTATTTTGTGGTTTTTGGATGGTGTTCTGCACATATCTACTAAGTCTATCTGGTTTAATGTGTCATTTAAGGCCATTGTTTCTGTATTGATCTTCTGTTTGGATGATCTATCCATTGATGTAAGTGGAGAGTTAACGTCCCCTAGTATTATTATGTTACTGTCTATTTCTCTTTTTATGTCTGTTAATAGTTGCTTTCTATATTTAGGTGCGCCTATGTTGGATGCATGGATATTTACATGTATTATATCCTCCTGTTGGATTGTTCTCTTTATCATTATGTAGTGCCCTTCTTTGTCTCTTGTCACAGTTTTTGTTTTAAAGTCTATTTTGTCTGATATAAGTATTGGTATCCCAGCTTTCTCTTCATTGCCATTTGCATGAAGTACCTCTTCCCATCCCTTGACTTTCAGTTTGTGAGTGCTTTAGGTTTGAAGTGTGTCTCTTGTGTGCAGCACATATGGGTCTTGTTATTTTATCCATTCAGCCACCCTATGTCTTTTGATTAGAGCATTTAGTCCATTGAAATTTAAAGTAGCTGTTGATAAGTATGTAGTTATTGCTATTTTGTTACTTTTTTCCAGGTGTTTTAGTAGTTTTTCTCTGTTCTTCTCTTGCTCTCTTCCCTTGTGATTTGGTGGCTTTCTTTAGTATTATGTTTGGGTTTATTTCTCTTAATTTTTTGTGTATTTATTATAGGTTTCTGGTTTGTGATTACCATGAGGTTCATATATAATAACATACGTAAATAGCAATCTATGTTAAGTTGATGGTCTCTTAAGTTTGACGTCTTACTAAAAGCCCTACACTTTTACTCACTCCCCCCACATTTTATGTGTTTGATATCATATTTAACCTCTTTTTGTGTGTGGGTGTATCCCTTAACTTCTTATGGAAATAGATAATTTTAGTACTTTTGTCTTTTGACCTTCATATTAGCTTTATATGATCTGCTACATTTACTGCATATTTGCCTTTACCAGTGACGGTTTTTCCTTGATAATTTTCTTATTCCTATTTGTGGTCTTTTCTTTTCTACTTAAATAAGTTCCTTTAACATTTCTTATAAGGCTGGTTTCTTAGAGATAACCTCCTTTAGTTTGTGCTTTTCTGGAAAACTATTTATCACTCCTTCCATTCTGAATGATAACCTTGCTGGGTAGAGTATTCTTGGCTGTCAGTTTTTTCCTTTCAGCACTTTGAAATGTCATGGCACTCCCTTCTAGCCTGTAAGGTTTCTGCTGAGAAGTCAGCTAATAGCCTTTTAGGGTTTCTTTTGCATGTAACTTGTTGCCTTTCTTCTTGCAGCTTTTAGGATTCTCTTTTTATCTTTAATTCTTGACATTTTAATTAAAATGTGGCTTGGTGTTGGCCTCTTTGGGTTCATCTTGTTTGGTGCTCTCTGTGTTTCCTATACCTGCATATCTGTTTATTTCCTTAAGTTAGGAAAGTTTTCAGTGACTATTTCTTCAAATAGGTTCTCTGCCCCTTTGTCTCTCTCTTCTCCTCTGGGACACTGATGATATGGATGTTAGTATGCTTGATGTTGGCCCAGAGTGCCCTTAGACTGTCCTCGTCTTTTAAATTATTTTTTCTTTTTTCTGTTCAGCTTGAGTGATTTCTTCTGTTCTTTCCTCCAGCTCACTGATCCATCCTTCTGTGTCATCTACTCTGCTGTTGATTCCCTCTAGTGAATTTTTCATTTCTATTATTGTATAATATTCTTCAGTGCTGATTGGTTCTTTTTTATATTTTCCAGTTCTCTGTTGAAGTTCTCACTGTGTTCATCTATTCTTCTTCCAAGATCAGTGTGCTCTGTGTGAGGCACCCCTCCAGCACTTAGCCAAGCTTGCTCTGAGCCTAGGGATCAGCCTGATGTGAAAGCTTCATGTCTTCTCAGGACTTTCTGAGCATGCGTCCTGCCTGGGGATGTGATGGCCTTAAAAATTCCCCCATGTTCACAGCTGTCTTGAATGTCTTAATTTCCCAGAAAATCTCTCCCTAGCTTCTCCTCCAGATCTTGATGGTCTACTGTATATCTCCACCCATAATCTCTTAGCTCAGGCATCTTTAGTTTCATAGTCTGCCTTGTAGCTTTTATGAGCAGTTCCTGCTGCTCTTCCCATCTGTATTCTGAATTGTGTGAAATGAGTGCCTTGCATCAGTCCTTCAGGTGTCCCCCCCGAGAAGTTAGAACAGATGTACACAATAATTTTCAAATAAGATCTGCTCTGCTCCCGCTGGTTGGAGCAGGGGGACTGGGAACCTGGCTACTGTCTACTCAAGACCAAATCTGCCATGCTGGGGAAAGGGGGGACAAGACTGAATAAAAATGGCATGAAACTTTCCTATCATTTTGAAGATGGCTTTTTCTTGATTGAGTCTTTGCATGGTTGCTGTAAACCTTTGACACTTTTCCAGAGCTCCTGGACAAAGTCAGCTCAGACAGACCCTGATAGTTTGTTTGTTTGTTTGTTTTTGATGTTTTTTGGGGATTAAGAGCTTAGAGCTTCCTAGTAGGCCATTTTTTTTACATCACTCCCCATAGCATTTTTTAAAAGCAGGCACGGTTAAGAACCCACTTGGGTGTCTTTGTGGACTCTGCCCACATCTGTGTGGTAGATGGGATACTGTCCCCCTACCATTCAGGAGCTTTTCTTTGGCCTTAAGAGCATCATTCCTTCCCTGGATGTGTGAGTCCCATCATCCAGATTTCAGTCTCTGACCCTACCTCAGATAACCGGCATGAAGAAAGTTCATTCCCATGGAAGACCTGTCCACAGTGGTGTGTCAGGTCAGCTGTATCAAAACACAGCACACTGAGTTGGACAGCAGTTCAAGTGGCACATGAATGGGGGTGGGACTTTGCTGTACCCCCTGATGCAGTGCTTTCTAAATTTCAGTCATCTGTGTCCACAGCCACTATTTTTTACCTTGTCTGTGCACCATCTATATTATCACTTAATTTTTCCCTCTAAATCCACTTATTATTTTACTTTAAAACATTTGTTTTAAAAAAAAGTTGATCTCGTATCACAAGTGTTAAACAGCGTCACTTGCCGAAAGCAGAAGGCAATTATAACCATAACAATAATACAAACAAAATAACTTTCTTAAATTTTAGCTACATCCTGTTCCTGCTAAAAGTTCTAATCTTGAAACATACTTTCCTCTTGGTAGTTCCAGAGCTTTTAAAAACATGTCAGAGCCAAATCAGAACAATTGCAAGGAAATCTAAAAAGAGGGGTGATTCAACGTTTTTAAAATGTTTTTTTCTGGAACTTCTTAAAATCATGTCACGTTCCACAACAAGGAAGATGCCAACACACTGGCTCAGGGGCCAAGTGCACAGTCTGTAGACCAAAAATTAAATTCAAATACCAACCCTTCCACTGACCAGCTGAGTGACTTTGAGCAAGTGATTGTGCCTCTCTGAGCATCAGTTTCCTCTTCTGTAACGTGGGCTATAAAAAATGCCAGCCTCACACAAAACCTGTACACAACTGTTCATAGCGGCTTTATTTACAATAGCTAAAAACTGGAAACACCCCAGACGACCTTCAAGGGGTGAATGGTTAAACAAACTGGTTCATTCAAAACATAAAATACTGTTCAGCAATAAATAGGATCAAACTATACTGATGAATACAACAACTTGGATGAATCTCTAGGGAACTACATTGAATGAGAAAATAAAGAAGAGCCAGTCCCAAAGCTTCCATATTACACACTTAGGGAACATTCTTAAAATGACAAAATTATAAAAATGGAGAACAGACTAGTCATTACCAAGGGGTTAGCGATGGAGAGGGAGGTAGAAGAAGGAAGAGGAGGGAGGTGGACGTGGATATAAAAGCCACATGAGAGCTCCTAGTGATGACGGGACTGTTCTGTCTCTTGACTCTGGTGGTGGACACACAAGCTGACATGTGATAAAATTGCATTGTACTAAATACACTCACACACACACAAACAGACACACACAATTGAGTACAAGTAAGAATCTGGGGAAATCTGGATAAGTTCAGTGGATTGCATATATGTCAATATCCTGGTTGTGACATTAAACTAAGTTTTGCAAGATGTTACCATTGGGAGAAACTCGATAAAGGGCACACAGGCGCTCTCTGTATTATTTCTTACAACTTGCATGCAAATCTACCATTGTCTTAAAATTAAAAGTTTAATTAAGATAATACCAGCCTCATAGACTTTCTGTGAGGATCAGGTGAGGTAGTGTTTTGGGAAGAAAACTCATTGAGCAAATGTTTATTGACACCTCCTGTCTGCCCAGGCCCTGTGTGAGGCTGATCTTCTCACAGTGAACCAAATACACAAGTTCATGTTCCAGTGGACATTGTCTTCTACTGGAGTGCCACACAAAAGTGAGGTGTTATTTTGAAAAATTATCTTTAAAATTGGCTTAATATTGCCCACTAATGGAGCAGTAGCATGCATTGAGTGTTTGCATGTAAAGAAAATAGACTCAGAAAGGTGATGAGACTTGACCAGGTGCCAGGTAGAGCGAGAAAGAGGATTTGAACCCAGATCTGAGCCCCAGCTTGCAGCTCTTCATCGCTAAACTCGCTGCCTTCTCCATAAAGGGGTGGTGTTCTGTTTACAGGATGACCCTGTGAAGACAGCAGAAACGGAGTGTGGGGACTTTTACAACACTGGGGACAGAGCGACCATGGATGCAGAGGGCTACATCTGGTTCCTGGGGAGGAGTGATGATGTCATCAATGCCTCTGGGTAGGTGTGGCTGACCCTGAGCCAGGAGGGATCACCCTCACATGCCTGGTGGGGTCTAGCTTTCCCAGACATTCCTCCATGCATTGGGCACGGGACCCTCAGCCTAATTCTGAGCAGAGCCGTGTCTATGGGGCCCTGGCCCTGGGGTATCTGTACACTTCCCCCAACCCCTGCATCCAGAAGAATCAATCAAAACGAAGTTCAAGAAGGTCTGGAAGAAAAACCATAATAAGACATCACGCAATTTAAAGAGAAGGGATGGCACGGGAAGAGAGACTTGTTTTGGCTCCTATTGGTGGGAGGAGATTGTTCTCCGTGCTCCTCTGATGGGCACAACATGTCGCAGAAAATCATCATCATCATCGCAGCTAAGCATTATGGAGTACTTACTATGTGAAAGCACTCTCCTCAGTGTTTTGTATAACCCAGTAGATGCAATTATTATGCTCATTTTACACATGAGAAAACTGAGTCACTGACCAGTGAAGTAAGTTGTCTAAAGTTTCAAAGACAGTACAGTTTGCAGACCAGATTCAAACCAAGGTAGGGTGTCTCCCAACGTGTTGTCCCAACCCTTACGTGATCTAGGGGGGAAAATGACACAAGTAAAAAGCTCTCTTGATTATTTCACGGAAATTGAGATTGTTTTATTTTTTAATTTCTAAAACAAATGCTGATGTAGTGGGGAATGGGATGGAGAACTTTCATGAATGTTTAAGATAAAGTTTGAGGCTTCCAAGAGGTTCCATGCTGGAGGAGGCTCTTTAAGCCGAGCTGCAGAGCTCTAGGAGGACGGAGCTTCCACTCTCCTCCCTCCCAGAAGCAGCGAGGTCAGACGCCCTGAAGAGCATCTGTGCCTCGTGTTTCTTAGCATGGAACGTCCAGGTCTCCTGTAGTGGTCCCGCTACACAGCCTTTCGCAGGCCTCTGACTCCCTGTGACAGTTACCCTCTGTGCCAAGGGGAGATATGAGCCCCCAGAACATGAGATTCGAGGGCCTGGGTCACCCCAGCCCTGGCATCTGCTCAGAACCAGAGAAGGAACCATCGATCCTGCAGGTATCGCATCGGGCCGACAGAGGTGGAGAATGCCCTGGCCGAGCATCCAGCAGTGGCTGAGTCAGCTGTGGTGAGCAGCCCGGACCCGATTCGAGGGGAGGTGAGGAAGAGGACACGGAGGGCATCGTGTCTGTGTGGGCGCTGGGAAAGCAGGTGCAGGGGAAACTTCCAGGCCATATCTACCCAGGACCTAGGCTGGAGGGAGGGCACAGTTGGTGTGCGTGTGCACTTACACTGTGTGGTCACCAGGGGGCACTGTGGCCTCATGTGTGACTGAAAATGCTGCCACTGCTGCTGACGTCTAATATTTTAATGAGCTCTTATTATGTGCTCACTCATCTATTCCTCCCAACAACCTAGTGAGTTCAGGACACTTATTATACCCTTTTTATACATAAGGAGACAGAGGCCTAAAGAAGTTAAACAACGTGCCCAGATCACACAGTGGTGGAGCAGAATGAGAATCTAAGCAGTCTGGCTCCAGAGCATGCCTTCCTTGATTCAGCAGGTGTTTACTGAGCACCTGCTATGTACAAGGCCCTGTCCATAAATAATAACATAAGAATAATAAATTACCACAATTATTAAATGCCCACAAGGTTCCAGGCACAGAAGTATACATACAACAATAGCAAAAATGATGAGGATGATAATGCTGATAGGAATAATAATAAAGTTAAACTAGCTTCATGTTTTACATGTATTATCTTGTGGAATCTTTACATAAACCCAGCGAGGAATGAACCTGTACTGTCCCCATTCCACGGAGAAGGAAAGTGAGGGTACGAGAGGTTAAGTAACTTTGCGAGGCGTAGAGTGGAGACTGGAAGTATTGGCACTAGAACCTGGTCCTGTCCTGTTCCAAAGGCTCAAATGTCAACTTGGTTTTTTTGTTCATTAAGTAAATATTTACTTTTTTAAACTATTCAGTTGGTTGGCACTCACCTTGAGCCTCCCATCTGGTTCTGCACCGCAGGTGGTGAAGGCGTTTGTTGTCCTGACCCCACAGTTTCTGTCCCGGGACAGGGACCAGCTCACCAAGGAGCTGCAGGAGCACGTGAAGTCAGTGACGGCTCCGTACAAGTACCCGAGGAAGGTGAGTGAGGGCAGACGGACGGGCTGGTCCCCCGAGCCGTTCCTGCCGCTTCGCTGCCCCAAGTCTCAGAGGGTGGCTGGGGTGAACCTTAAACAGCCAATGGGACTAGCATTTTTCTCTTCAGAAGAGACAATTGGCGTAGGGGTGGGGTGGAGTCAACTTAATCCAATGGAACCTCTATCCTGTGTCAGAAACCAAAGAAGAATCCATCACTGGCACGTTAACCTAAAGGAAAAAATCAGACAAGTGCCCAACGCTATCCAAGAAGGTTGTTTAAAATCTTTCAAAATTTGAGAAAGAAATCCAAATCAGCAGCTTCCAAACTGTTTTTAAACATAATTCATGCTAAGAAATACATTCTATATTGCAGCTCAATACATATATATGTACATAACAAAAATTAACAAAATAATGTTTATCCTTACAACATGCAATGTATTCTGATATTCTTTATTCTCCTTCTTTTGTTTTAAATGCTGCATGCAAACTCCAAAAATGTCCAACAATAGAGAAACGATTAAGTTATTCATGAAGTTTAATATTATCCTGTAATTCAAAATGATATTGCAAATCTTTTATTTTTAATATTAAAATATCACAACAATATATTATTAAGAGAAAAAAGCAGGAAATGAAAGAATATACATGATAGTATCCTATTTATTTGCTTTAAAAGCAAAGTTTGAAAGGATACATATGCCAAAAGTTCACATTTTCTTCCTCTGTAATCGTACTTCGCTTCATTGTCTGAATGTTGACAATACAGACTAGAAATAAAGAGCTAACATCTATTGAACGTGTAGCATGTGGGCCAGGCCCTGGACTCAGTGCTTCACATGCATTACTATTTTATTTAATCATCTCCACAACCCGAGATGTTCTAATCATACTGCTTCACAGAGAGGAAACTGAGGCTCAGAGACTCACAGTACGTTGCCAGAGATTAGAGTTAATAAAAAGCAGAGCTGAACTCAGACCCGTGTGTACCTGACAACAGAGTTCATGCTTCTAACATCAGGCTCTGCTGCCTCCCAGAGAGAACAGAGGGCACGAAGCAGGCAGGATGGGCTAGATGTTATTGTGGGGAACAAATAGCCCCCAAAGTCTCAGCGGCTTATAACAAGGAAGGCATCTTCCTTGCTCATGTCACATGTCCACCATGTCCAGGCTCTCCTGGGACCAGGATAAAGGAGCAGCCACCATGCAGGTATCTGCCAGGTGCTATAAGAGATGGACAGAGAGGGTGGCCAGGCTCAGTGGTTCCCAACTCTTCTGTTAGAGGTGGCACACTTCACTCCCACTCACGTTTCTTCGATCAAAGCCTGTCCCAGGGCTGCATCCGCCTTCAGGGGGACTGTGCAGTCTGGGGCACTATGCAGGAGCAAAGGAGGGGAGGGGGGATTGGTAGGAAATGACAGCGGGACTAAGTCAGGGTGGATTTGCTTTCTCCTCAACCAGGTGGAGTTTGTCCCAGAGCTGCCCAAAACCATCACTGGCAAGATTAAAAGGAATGAACTTCGGAAAAAGGAGTTTGGTCAGCTGTAATCGTCAATAAACTCAGAAACCACTGCGTGACTGGGTAAATCCCTGGCCAGCTCAGTTTCCCCATATGGCGAGGGTGAGGATGGGGGTGTTGAGAGAGTTGACTTGGAAGAGTATCAGGAGTGCCAATATTTCAGCATTTTTGTTTCTTTCAGATTAATATCAGTCACTCTTTTTCCTCCAAGTCTCCTCTTCCTTCTGGATTGCCCAGATGAGCACACAGATTGGGGCTGGAGGTAATAAAATATGAATATGAACATCAACGGTGCCCCTGTGTTGTGCATTCATTCTATTGATGAACTTATGCTAAATCTGGTCCCTCTGTAATTGGCCCCAATCCCCATCAGAGTGAGCCCGGGGCCTGATTCTCCCTGCTGGCCCCAGCTTCCTGGGTGGCCCTGTGCACCCAGTAGATGGCCCAGACACAGAGGTCCAGGAGAGATGCTCTGAGCAGCCCCAGACACCAGTCTCTCCTAGGTCCCAGCCTAAGTCCCACATGGGTGAGTGAGGGACCTGCTCTCTGGGAACCCAGGAGTCCTGTAGGACTCTTCCAGACCTCTCCAGAGGTACCCAGTCCTTCAGTCATACCCAGGAGCTTTTGCCCCTCAGCTTTCCCCGATATGTGCCCACCCGCTCATCTCTTCCAAAGGCCCAGGTATCCCCCAGCCCTTCCCAGGGGTCCAGTATCCCCCCCGACATCCTTCCCCTCACACTCTATAACACCCTCCTGACATTCAGAGCCCTCCTGCCCCGCTGGCCTGTGGTTCTGTGAACTGATCCTTCACTCTGTCCATCCTTGGAGACTGAGATGGGACCACTAGGGGGAAAAGCAGAGGCTGGGAGGAGCAGAGGCAGAAGGGGCCGAGGCTGCGGGTGGGAGAAGCACATACTGTCTCCTTCTCACCCACCGTTAGGGTCACCCTTGGAGAAATCCCCTCTGCAGCTGCCCTTTTCTGGGGTGCACAGACACACACACTCCTAGGGAAATAAGACATCACAAGCACAGGCATGGAATCACCTCCATCCTCACCTGGGGACTCAGGCATAGGGCTCAGGGACAGGCTCACACACAGACCCACACTGCAGACACAGGCAACAACCCTTGAGGAGAACATATGCACGCACAGACACACACACTTAGGGCCACATGAGACAGCCCTATAGGGCAAACCCTACACACATTGGACACACACACAGAGAACACAGACATACACTTAGATACAATCAAGAACACCCAAAGGGGCAGCAAATTCACACACACAACCAACACACACAGATATAAAATACAGACACAGATGCTCCAGCAGGGACACACATGCCCAGAGACACACACAGAGATTTGCACAACTGACACACACTCATTTAGAGATACAGACACACAAATGCATAAAGAAATACACAGAGACACAGAGAGTGTCACACAGCAGAAAACTCATGTCCACAGTCAATATACTCACAGACACAGAAACTCAGACTCTCAGGTCCATAATGCAGAATTACACAGCCAAACACACATGCACAAACACACACACACTCCCGACCCTCATCCCCTATCCCAGCCCACAAGACAGACAGACAGCCCTGGCACTCAATGGAGGCCACCGCAGGCAGACAGGATGAATAGACCCCGGCATGACCTGCCCCACCTAATCTGTCATGAAAGGGGGCGTTTTCCTGATTCCAAAGCAAGGGCTGGGGATCTGCCTCACGCCAGGGCCTTCTGGATGGCTGTGCCTGCGTCCTGAGATGCCAGAGAGTAGTGACCAGGGCAGGGTTGCTCTGGGGACAGGGGCCCAGGGTAGGGACAGGGACCCTGACAGTGTGCACAGTGTTTTGGATGGGGCTTAGCAGATCCCAAGGAGAAGAGAGGAAGAGAGGCAAACCTCCCCAGGACCCTGCCATGCCTCAGAGTGGACTCTCCCACAATATTGACGATATTGACAATAACAATAATGCCATCATCAGGACTATTATATGACAATATTATCATCACCACCAGTCAGTCTCAGGTCGAAGAGCAAGGGGTGTGACCATAGCTGGCTGGTTTGGCCTCATCGTCTGAGCAGGGCAGACCCCAAGCAAAGCTGGGCCCTGGGCAAAGCTTCTCATTGGCCCCTTCTCCCTCTGTGGTCTCCAGGCCTCAGCCTCCCCCTCTCCCAAAATCACCTCCCAGACCAAAGTCCCCTCTGACCCTTTTCTCAGTCTGGGTACAGCCCTTTCCCTGCCCGCACTCAACCTGATTCCCCATGTGTGCAAGGTGGATAGAGATGGTACCGACCTCCGGATCCCATGAGATGACGCCTGCACAGTGCAGTGCTTAGCACAGGCCCACAAAAGGGGCCTTTGGTTGTCACTGATGCCTTTAATGGCTGCACACCTTCAAGGCACCAGTTCTGGGAGGACAGATTCCCCTGGGAGATGATGCTGCTGATGTGCACAGGGGTTCAGAACGTGACTTCTTCTTGTCCTTATAACAGTCTTTGGATGCAGGCATGGACGCTTCCATTTTAATGAAGGAAACCTGCTCAGGGTCACACAGCTGGAAAGCAGCACAGCTGGGTCTCGAGCCCAAGGCTCCTGGCCTGCCTTCCAGGGGCCACGAAGGGCTCCCCTCCATGGGAGGCTGACACTGGCTTTGGGGAGTGAGCGCTTCCTCAGTTGCAGGAATGATCTCCCCTGTTCCAGGCCCCAAACCTCTGTCACTTCTCCTTCTCCCCCTCAACCCTACTGCAGCGCTGATGAGGATGACCTTGGCATCCTTAATGGAATTCCCCGGTCCCTTACAGACTGGACCTCTCTCCTGTTCTCTTCTGGGCTGGTCCGACTTCCACGCCTTCTGTACTGGTGCCTCCTTGTATAACCAAGACGGCCCACCTCTGGGGCTCTTTAGGCAGCCAACAGCATCTAAACGGAATTTCATACACACTGTTGTTTTGTTGTCCTTGTTTTGTTTGTGTTTTGCTTGTTTTTATGGTTTCCTTATATTTATGGTATTAGACATTGATTTTCCATTATAACAGTGATGGAATGTTTCCTGTTTGCTATAGATTTACATAATAATAAAAAGTGGTGGGATTTAAAGCAATGATTTTAAGCTGCCATGGGCCTGAACAAGTTGGGGAAACACTGTGTGCAATCATGCAGAACAGTGCTTTAGGGAACAGCGCCTCAGGACGGGGCCCAGGAGAGATGATCTCCAGTGGGGTTTGTCCTAGTCACCTGGGTCCTTGGGCCCCTTCTACCTGCTTGGCTTTTCACACCCAACACTCCTGGTGCTGCCAAGCTCCCTGGGTGTTGTCCCCAGGTCCCCCCAGGAGAGAAGCTGGTGACCTTTCTCTCTTAAAATTCTCACTTTTCTGGAGATCCCCAGAGATCAATTATGAGAGAGCGAGCTTGGATTTTCCCCACTGAGGTCCATAATGTAAAGCCCAGGCTAACAGGCAGCAGGGTGACAGATAAGTGACATGTTCACCACTGTTTCAGGTGTGAACCTGTCTGTTTAATTGGGGGTGATTTTGAGACCATACACTCTTGTCACAGAGTGGAATTCCCAGGGCAGATGGAGATGTATTTTATTGCTATATTATTATGATCATTATCATTCAGTACTAATATAGTCTTTGACTCTTATTCTTAGGGTTACTTTTCAATTCCCAAACTTATGGAAATTTCTAGTCTATGTTTTTATCATGGATTTCCAGCACAATTACTTTATGATCTCAGAACATGCTCTGTGTCATTTCATTCCTCTGAAATATATTGAGATTTGCTTTATATCCAAATGGGTTTAATTTTTATTTAATTTTTGTAAATGTACCACATGCGCTTGAAAATAATGTATACTCCACAGTTGTTTGGTGTAATAATTTCTCTCTGTATATATTTCTATCAGGCTAAGATGCTTTGCTGTTCTAATCTTCTCCATCCCTACTGATGTTCTATCTGCTTAGTCTGTGAATTGCTGAGAGGGAGGGTAACAATCTCCTACTCTGCTTGTGTATTTGATTCTTTTTGCAGTTCCGCCATTGTTTGTTTTATATGGTTTGCAGCCGAGACTGACTATGGGGAAACCTGCAGTGTTCCAGAAAGAAGGAGGTTGAGTGGGAAGGACCAGAATCACAAGGTCTTGGAAGGTTCCAGAGAGGAACTGTCGTTAGGATCGTGTGTGGTGGGGCATCAGGTCAGGGAGGGGTGTTCTAAAAATGAGGTCACATGGGGTCCACTGTGATGGAACGGGGGAAGGCAGGAGATTGGTCAAGAGAGAGTACCACAGTCCCCACTTATCTGAGGGGGAGACGTTCTAAGACCCCCAGGGGATGCCTGAAACTGTGGATAGTACCAAACCCTACATACTCTATGTGCTTTCCTATGCATGCATACCTGTGATAAAGTTTAATTTATAAATTGGGGCCAGTAAGAGATTAACAACCATCACTAATAATAAAATAGAATGATTACAACAATGTACTGTAATAAAAGTTATGTGAAAATGCTTTCTCCCTCAAAGTATCTTATTGTACTGCACTCGCCCTTCTTCTTCTTGTGATGATGTGAGATGATACAATGCCTACCTGATGAGATGAAGTGAGGTGAATGCCATAGGCATTGTGACATGACGTTAGGCTGTATTGACCTTCTGATCATACTCAGGAGGAGGATCATTAAGCCATGACCATATCAATGGTCTGATGTCAGGAGCAGACTGTGTTGATGGTTGGGGATCCAACAAAGGGATGATTCATGTCCTGGGCAAGACAGATTAGGATGTTGAGAGAGTTCATCACGCCACTCGAAACAGTGCACAATTTACAACCTATGAATTGTTTATTTCTGGAATCTACTATTTAATATTTTTGGGCCACAAGTAACTGAAACCGAGGAAAGTGAAACCGTGGATAAGGGGCACTACGCTATTAAAGCATCTGTGTTGCTAAGGCCGCACCCAACAGGAGAAGGCTCAGAGGAGGCTCGTCTCCTCCAGCTGCTCCTGAGAGTCCACTTCACCTGTCCTGTGTCCCACTGACCTGCTGACTATGTTCTTTTGAATGAATACTTCTGTTTGTTTAATGTACTGTCTTAGAGTTAATGTACTGTCTTTGAAACAAATTCTCAATTACTGTGAAGTTTGAAGAAGTGGACTCATTAACACTGACTTCGAGGACATTCAGCACTTCTAAGCTTTAGATCCAGTGGTTTCTGAAACTCCAAGGAGTGGGCATTTTTTTCCTGAGGGAAGAAACTCTTCATTCCTCTATGCACAAGTCGTGCACCCTAGGCAGTGCCATAAAGGAGTGGGTCTTTGTCCCTGGCGAGTTTTGAAGAGTGCTTACATTGGAGTTGGCTTGAATTGAAGCCTCCAGAGTGAAACTGTGATTGGGGTGGTCACTGGAAGGAAGACATTGTATTTAAAAGGTGACAGTGTTGGACTGTGAATGATAATGTCTTAGGCTAGGAAACATGTCAGTCTCTTTACTTCTGATGTCTCAGTACTACACCAATTTCTCAATGATCTAGATATCTTGGGCCGTGTTATTAGAATTGAGGCGGGGGAGGATTGTGTTGGTACCCTGGTCTTCTCCTTGGCACTCCCTGCTGTTTTACAGTGACTTTCCTGCAACCATCTGCAGCTCTCTACCTGAGGGCTTCCTCTGGCCCTGGCAGTGAGCTCTCCTGTCAGGGAATTAATGTCCATGGGAGCCCTCAATTTGTGAAGGACAGGAATTGGTGTCACTTCCCACACTTGGAGGGGCTGACTCTAAGGCTGTTCTGCACAGTCTTGGGGAGGTTCCCCGTGGGACTGAGCCACGGTTGCCGACAGCAGTGACCTTCCCACTAACACCCTGTATCAGGTGTTGGCTCTTCCTCTGCCTCATGTCCCCAACTCCAACAGATGCCTCCTGAAGGCCTTTCCCAGATAAACTACTTGCCCTCACATCCTGGTCTCAGAGTCACCTTATGAGGGACCCAACCACTTGTAACTCCTGGTCCCACCAAGAACTGTAGGTATTGTCCCTGAGTCTAACAGGAGAGAAGCTGAAGAAATTTCTCTCAAAATTTATGGGTTTCTTAGAGATCCCTGGGAGATCAATCATGAAAGTCAACTTGTCTTTTGTTCCCTTTTATGTACATAATTTTAAGCCCACAGAAGCAGGTAGTAGAGTGGCAGAGAGAAGATTTATCCACTCTTGTTTAAGGTATTCAAATTTCTAGATTCTAAGGGGTGTTTCTGAGACCATACCATCTTGTCCCACAAAATGGAATGCCTAGGCCAGACAGAGACATATTTTATTGACCTCTTCTCATTCAGTTCAAATACAGTCTCTTATCCTTTCAGATTTGTTCTTTTACTAAGGATAGTAGGGAAGAAAGAATAAAGATTTATGATGAAAGACATTCATAAAGGATGAATTAGAGAATTAAAGAAATTGTATTATTAACTCAGAACCGTTAAGGCATTAAAAATAAAGAAAATATACAGCAATACTTTTGATGCTACAGTACTCCTACAGTCTTTTGAAATGTGTTTTTATAGGTATGAACACAGTCTACAAGCATACAGCTGCCAGGGTAATGGGAAATGAGCAGATTCTTTAAAATTTTAATCAATATTGTGCTTTATCTGTTGATGGCAATTGTAACTCATAGGCAACAAATTCAGTAAATGGAAGAAAAACTGCAGCAAGCAGAGCATGCATTCAGACACTGAGTAACCTGCATTCTGCTAGACAGTTATACAATCCTTCAGTACCTCATGCAGATGATTACACTGGTCCTTAAGACCTCCAAACATACATAATTTGATTTGTTTTGTTTTCACATTAGTCTTAATGAAAAGAATGCTCATATAACTGGATAAGGAATTTTTTTCTTTCTTTCCTTTTTGTGCACAGTCTGCCTTGACTGAACATAGATGTGTTTTTCTCCCAAAGCTCAGGACACGTCATATGGAAAGAGAGATGGCAGAGCAGACCAGGGAAGCCATTCAGTTGAGACACAGAAAGGAGATTTTGATGTGCATTTTTAAAGGTATTTTTGAGTTTTCAAGGTTAAGCTGTTTAGTGTCTAGTAAAGAACTTGGTGTTCTCATTCTCACTCAAGTCCATTCTTTATATTAAAGACAGGAACAAAGAGGCTACATGAGGGATGCAGGATGCAGACACCAATACAGGGAAGATCTGACAAGCAGAACCCTCCACAGAGATCTGGGAGCATGTTGTGAAGAGCAGCAGCTGAATTTCTGCTGCAAAATCCGCATTGCATGCTTCTTGTTCCTGTGATAATTGTGCTGCCCAGAAATAATCCTAAGCACTTACTAAAGAGAACAGTTCATCATACAGGGGGGCAGCAAAGTAGTGAGGTTACAAAACCAACACACAAAAATGAGTTACATTTCTATACACTAACAGTGAACAATCTGAAAGGGAAATTAACAATTACAATCACAATAGCAACAAAAAGAATAACATACTTAAAAATAAGCTTAACCAAAGGGGGTAAAAGTCTTGTACACAGAAAACTGCAAAAAATTGCTGACAGAAATGAAAGAAGACTCAAATAAATGGAAATACATCCTGTATTTATGGATTGGAAGACAATATTGTTAAGATGTTAATACTACCAAAGGCAATCTACGGGTTTAATGCAATCCCTATCAAAATTCCAATAGCATTTTTTGTAGAAATAGAAAAATCCAACATAAAATTCATATGGAATCTCCAGGGATCCCAAACAACTAAAACAATCTTGAAAAAGAAGAACAAAGTTGCAGGTCTTAACCTCTGGTTTTCAAACGTTATTACAAAGCTACAGTAATCAAAACAGTTTGGTACTAGAATATAGACAGATTATAGAACATAGATCACAGAAATAAACCCTCCCATTGATGGTGAAATGATTTTTGAGAAGGGTACCAAGACAATGCAAGGGGAAAGGACAGTCTATTCAACAAATGTACTGGAAAAACTGGATATCCACATGCAAAAGAATGTAGTTGGAACTTTACCTTATGCCATATAAAAATATTAACTCAAAAAGGATCAAGGATCTAAAACTATAAAACACTTGGAAGAAAACACAAGAAATACTTCCTGACACTGGATTTGTCAAGGATGACTTGGATCATACACCAAAAGCACAGGCAGCAACAGTAGAAGTAAAAAAAATTGGACTACGTCAAAATTCAAAATTCCCTTGCATCAATGGATACACTTAGAATGAAAAGGCAACCTAAAGAATGGGTGAAAATATTTTCAAATCATATATTTGATAAGGAACTATTATCCAGAATCCATTAGAACTTCTAAAACTCAATAACAACAAAAAATGCATATCGCCATTATAAAATGGATAAAGGACTTGAACAGACATTCCCCCAAAGATGATATACAATTGTTCTACCAGCATATTAAAAGATGATAAAAACATTAACAATTAGGGAATTGTAAACCAAAACTACAGTGAGATATCACCTCAACATACATTGTAATGGTTACTATCAAAACAAATGAATGAAATGAAACGTTGGTGAAACTGTGGAAAATTGGAACCTTTGAGCATTGATGGTGGAAATGTGAAATGGTGCAGCCACTATGGAAAACACTGTGGTGGTTCCTCAAAAAAATAAAAACAAAATTCCCATATGATCTTGCATTCCCACTTCTGGGTATACATCCATAAGAATTAAAAGCAGGATCTCAAAGAGGTATTTGCACACCATATTTATTGCAACACTATTTACAACAGCCCAGAGCTGGAAGCAACACAAGTGTCTTCCTATAGATGAATGGATAAACAAACATATATATATACATATATCACATTTTAAATGTAACTAATATATATAATTCATATATATTATAATGTGATACATACACAAAATAGTGGAATATTATTCAGCCTTAAAAAGGAAGGAATTCTGACACATGCTATGACATGGACTACCTTGAGGATATTATGTTGAGTGAAATAAACCAGACAAAAAAGACAATATGCTATGATTTCTCTTACAAAGGTATCTAGAGTAGTCAAATTCAAATAAACAGAAAGCAGAATGGTGGTTGCCAGGGGCTGGGGGGAAGGCAAGACGGGACGCTGTTAATTAAAGGGAAAAAAACCCCAAACCTACAATAAGATACTCCTTCACACCCACTAGGATGGCCACAATTAAAATCATGGGCAGTAAGAAGTGTTGGTGAGGATGTGGAGAAAGTGGGAGGCTTGTATATTGGTAACGGGAACGTAAAATGATGCAGTTACTCTGAAAACCAGCGTGGTATTTCCTCAAAATGTTAATCATAGCATAACCATATGATCCAGCAATCCCACTCCTAGGTATATATCCAACAGAAATGAAAACATACATCCACACAAAAATCTGTACACAAATATCCATAATAGCATTATTCATAATAGACAAAATGTGGAAACAACCCAACTGTCCATCAACTGATAAACAGATAAGTAAAATGTAGTACATCCATACAGTGGAATGTTATTTGGCGGTAAAAGGAAATGAAGTATTGATACATGCTACCATATGGATAAACCTTGAACATATTTTGCTATGTGAAAAAGACAGACACGAAAGGCTATAAGTTGTATAATTCCATTTATATGACATGTCTACAATCAGCAGATCCATTAGAGAAGGAAAGTACATTAGTAGTTGCCAAGGAGGCGGGTGGGGTGGTAGAAGTTTGGGGAAACTGGAGAGTGACTGATAAAGGTATTGGGGTTCCTTTTGAGGTTAATGAAAATGTTCTGGAATTAGATAGTGGTGATAGTTGCACAAGTTTGTAAAATACTAAAAACCACTGGATTGTACATTTTAAGAGTGACCTTTATGGTCTATAAGTTGTAACGCAATTTTTAAAAGCCAAGTACTCTTAATCATGCTAGCTGATTTATTTTCTCTTTTAATGTTGAGCATGATGAAATAAGTGTGTAGTTTCTTGGAGAGTTCTAGGATCAAGAAAATAGAGTGTTAAGCAGCAAGACGGATAAAGCAAATTATCTTGTTTTTCAAGTGATCTGAAACAGAAAATGAAAATGACAGAGATGATGGATGTCTCCTGGGTAGAATATCTTTATAGAATAGCCTAATTGCTTCTGGGAAGTTCTTACTATGCCTCATTTTTAACAATAGTTCTCTCTGTGGAATTCTTATGGGAATACTGAAATACCAGCAGTTGAGGATGATCTGAAACTCCTACACTGTAAGGTGAGGGCACTGATTCACAGGTACTGAAAAGTATGTTGCCTTTTGGGAAGAAAGCCCCATATAGAGGAAAGGATATTGCATGAGAAAGGTAAATAATGGATTCCTGCCTTCTGGATTCTCACCCCTCTCTTCTCACCACCCCAACCGTGTTCAGAGGTCTATGTAGACATACACAGAGGACAAACATTTAATCCTTTACAGAACGCAAAAGGAAATTGGAAGATGACCTCAATTCACTGAGGTCTACAACAGCTGAAAGGGAAGCAGACTGCAAAACCATGACAATGAATATGGAGATTCTTGAGGAAATCTATGAATGGGGAAAGATGGCCACAGAAGAGCAAGATGTTGATGTGTTCATTGATTCCAAGACTGTGTATGAGTGAATGTGTAGACCAATGCAGATGACTGTGATTTTGTACCATATTACTGCAATACTCTTACGATACGCAATCAGTACAGAATCGTCTTGGTCCTTTCTGCCTTGATTTCTGTAATCTGAGTTTTTCTTTCCTTTTTGTCTGTTTGGCAGATTCTTGCCTGTAATTTGGGGGGACGTGTGAGGGAAGGGAGTCCTGTACCTGCAGTTACGCTGCTGAGCTGCTGCTATCTTTCTTCATACTCCAGGCCCTTTCTGTGTCCCACTACTTCAGTCTTGATTTCTCTGTAATCAGGTTACTTAATACAGAAACCTCAAATGTTTTATAGGAGACGTTTGGTTTAAAAAAAAAATTTATGGCCACTTCCAAGTACTTGTGGGTTTTTTGTTTTGTTTTGTAGGGCAAGATTTGCCCTGAGCCAACATCTGTTGCCAATATTCCTCTTTTTTTCTTCCTTCCCAAAGCCCCAGTACATAGTTGTATATCCTAGTTGTAAGTCATTCTAGTTTTTCTATGTGAGCCACCACCACAGCATGGCCACTGACAGACAGGTGGCGGTTCTGCAAGTGGGAAGCGAACCCAGGCTGCCGAAACTGTGAGTGCTGAACTTTAACCACTAGGCCACCAGGACTGGCTCAGGAGATGTTTTTTAGTTGAATAAAATATGTAAAGATTTTTAAGGAATTATTAATTCTGAAAGGTGTCATACGTTTTGGATTCATTAAAGAGTATAATTCCACTTCTAGTGATCTACTTATAATGAAACAACCAGACATACATTAAAAGACCTTAGGCTAAGATATTCAATGGAGCAATAATTATTATAGTCACATGACAAGAACCTAAATGATACATGGTAGGGGAATTGTTAAATTATTGTACACCCATACAACAGAATACTAGGCAGCTCTTAAAATTCAGATGTTTCAAAGACATTGCAGGATAATGGACAGTGGTCTCAGTCTAATGTCAAGTGGAAAACAGCAGAAATCATGACATTCTGTATAATGTAGTTAAAAGTGTATATGCTTCACACACAGAATGAAAAATATGCTGCACAAAAATGCCATGAAATGGTAAAAATAATAATTATAGTAGATGAGGCAATTTTTTATTCTTTTTCCAAATGTATCTCTATTTGACAATTTTCTAATTTGACTGTGTACTATTGTGCTAGGAGAATATCTTTTACTTTGAAAATACAGAATGTCTAATGTCTAAAATCTACAATTTTTATTCCTTCGAAGGCTTTTTGGGGATAAGAGTTTACCTTTGTACACAGTTGTTTTTGCAATATTTCTTATGAACTCTGAGACATCCCTTTTGAAAATTGGGAATGGCTTACTGGTTTTCTGATTATACGAATAAGAACCACCACCATAATCAAGATATGGGACATTTTTATAGTCTGCAAAATGTCTCCTTGTCCTTCTTTGCAGTTACTGCCCCACCCTGGCCCCAGGCACCTACCGATTTGATTTCTGCCGTTGTAGATTCATTTTGCTTATAACAGAACTGCACATAAATGGAATTATCAAATCTTACCATTACAGCTAAAATATTCCTATAAATCATCTAGTTCACATCCTGTCAACAGCTTCCCACTGCCTTCAAGATGAAGAAATTCCTTGCTGTGGTGTATTGCTTAGATATAGGTTTGGTTGCTTCAAGAACAAAATAATAAACTCATTTCTTCCTCACTTAATAGTCTGGGCATATGCAGTCCCTACTGGTTTAGCAGCTCACCCTCTCAGGGACCCAGGCTCCTTCTGTAAAGTTGCTCCACCATCTCCAGGGTACTGCTGAGAGGACTAACCATCGTGTCCACCTTCCAGGCGGTAGGAAGTGCGGGTGGGGGAAGGGAAGGACATTCCCTGGCCTAAGTGAATAACCAGGAATGTTCACACGTTGCTTCTGCTCACATTCCAGTCATCCAAATCTAGCCATACAGCTGCACTAGCCTCCAGAGAGGCTGGGAAACGTGATGTTTCTTCTGAGTTGCTGTGCGCTCAGCTAAGAAATAGAGATTCCATCTCTATGAGCAAGAGGAGGGCATGAATGTTGAGAGACAACTAACAGATTCTGTCACAGTCTACTCCTCTGTGTAGCCAAATATCCACAAATACACATAGAGCATGTGTCCCACACATAGAATATCCTCATCTCATCTCCGAGAAACATGACCTCAAAGTCTCCTAGAATTGCTACATCCAGCTCAGAATGCAGGCTCTCTGGGTATCGCTCAGTTCTCTAACAAGGCCGGGGCGCCTTGTCATCTGGAAAACTATCAACTAAAGGCTGGTTCCCTTCTACTTCTCTAGAGCCTCTCTTCCTAATTCCTTATACGGCGGTCTAGTTGTATTTTATTCACAGGTAAGAAACAATGTCTCCTTTTTCGCAGAGGTAGGCTCTCTATACACTAGTTTTCACCTTGTTTCATCGAAAGGCTGGGTTATAGGGTAGACGCCTGTCTACTTTTGCTAGACCTCCTCTCATGCGAATCGTGCCAGTTTGCAGTTACACTCCCCCAGCAGAGCATCCTAGTCCTGCCTTTCCCAGGCTTGCCTGACACAGGACACAGTGTGTTTTCAAACTTGTGCATTTTTCATTCATCAAAGACGTAAAAAGTTACATCCAGTGTGGTTTTAATCTGCATTTCTCTTACTGTCAGTAAAGCCGATCATTTGGGGATGTGTTTAGAAGCCATTTTGTTTTCCTTTTCTGTGAAACTCTGCTCTTCTAAGCCTGTGTTCCTAATGTGTTGTTTGGCTTTTTCTTCTTACTTTCAAACTCTTTATATATTTGAGAGGCCATTCCTTTTTCTGTGCTCTGAGTTGAAAATATTTTCTGAGTTTGCCTTGTCTTTTGATTTTTCTTATGGTGTTTTATGCCATGTAGATGTTTTTCAATTTAATGTAGTCAAATTTCTTAAATTTTTAATGTCTTTTTGGATTTTTGAAACATGGTCAGAAAAATTCCCATCATCCACCCATTTCAAGATTATAAAGGAATTCTCCTACAATTCTTCTAGTATTTTTATGTTTTTTAAGCAACCTTAATGAGGTATAATTTATATATAACAAATGGCCTCCATTTAAAGGGCATAATTCAATGAGACTTGACTTCATGGGTTTACCCCCATGAAAACATATGCTTTTTATTTAAATGGTAAATCATGATCCATTTGTAATTTATGTTAATGTTGATTTTGAAGTATGAGCTAAACTTTAATTTCCTAGTTTTCAGATCGTTGCCCAGGTGTCTGAACACCCTGCACTGAGAGGCCTCCTCTCTCATAATCTATATTCCTGTAAGTATTTCAGTCTACCTTGGACTTCCTCTTCTATAGTATTTGTCTGTCTATTCATATAATTTTATTGCACTATTTTAATGATTAAAGCTTTATAATTGGATTAATTTTAATGAAATGGTACCAGCTGCCTTACCAATTATGGCAAAAAGCATGGTCCTCCTCTATTAGGTATTTGAGAGTAAGGTGGATGTCTTGGGTACTTGAGCTGAGAGTTTATCTTTCCTTAGCCAGCCCTCGTCTCTATCCTTAGAGGCAGATACTCCAGTTTTATACATCTCTCTGTCTCTACTCTCTGCCTGTCCCTTTCTCTGCCTCAGTCTCTCAGGCCCACTGCTCCACTCCAGCCCTGTTCAAGGTGTCTCTAGCTATTGACTTCTGCCTCGCTCATCCCTCACTAAGAAAATTGCAGGAGGATTATGGAGTTCACTGGACTTGTCAAGAAGTCTCTGCTCCCACTTAAGCTTCCTTCACAGCACTCCTACACTTGGTGCCATTTGGGAAGAGCTGGCATCCTGGTGCAAGGGCACTGATGGGGCCTGGCCAACTGTGGGGCCTCCTTACTGGTCTCCCATGGCCACTCCTGGCCCCTAATCCTTCCCCACCACTAGAAATAGGCCACTTACTAGGGACATAAACTGTCTATCTGATCACGAGGCACCTCTGTGACTGGCAGGCACCAGGCAATGAATATTTCTAGAATAAAGTAGCACAACCACATAGATCTAGATGTAGGATGTTTCCACCACCCCAGAAGACTCCCTCAGGCTTCCTTGTAGTTAATACCACCACAAAGGGTAATCTTGCTTCTATTATCCATCACCAATGTTTCTGCCTGTCTTTAAACTGTATGTACAAGAATCACACTGTGTACACTCCATAGGATGAGTCAGTTGGTCCTTCAAGAGGCAAACACTAATACTGAGTTAGAGCTGTAAAGAGTGTATTAGGGGTGACAACAGGAGAAATAAAAGTGGAGGGGGCAGAATCAGGAAGGGAAAACCATAATAAAGTGGCATAACTTGTTTATCACAGCTCAGGGTCCTCCTTCAAAATGATTGTCACATAAGGCAAAGAGAATTGGGCTTATTTCATTGTGAGCTTATTTCTTCCTGTATACATTTGTCTTCTATAAAATATCTGTGGCTTCTGACGAAACTTTAGTGTGTGGCTGCATCTGTGTGTCTGTATTTAATGGAAGATAACTGTCTTCACATCTCAGGTACAGATCTCTGAACACATTCTCATAATTATCTTTTCCTCCTTTAACCGGCAGGCCCTGAATTTCACTAGGAAAAAGGGGACTCTTTGCCTTATCTTTGAAACAAGGATTGTGCATCTCTGGGCCTGAGCTCTTATGCCCTTAGTTTAGTTGAATGTACTTCAGTGACCATCTTCTGATAATCTTCTGTGTGGAGATATTTTCATTTGTACACTGAGAATGGTGAGTGCCAACATGCCCCAGCCATTTTGCAAGACACTTTCATTATGCACTTAATCTCATCTTCCTCACAATGACCTCAGGAACCAGTATTACCCCATCTCACAGACAACCGGGCTGAGCCTCTGAGCAGGCCCCACTGAGAGCTGGTATTAGGGGCAGGAACACAGGCAAAGAACTGGGATATTGTGTGGTAAGCTTAGGGAGATGCAAAGCTGACAGTCAGGGGTGGTGACTGGAGGATGCAGGGATGTGGTGAGAGGGGTCCAGCAGGGGTGGCTGCTGATCAACCTTGAATCCCCCACAGAGTCCGACTCACTGAAGGCCAAGGCAGCCGCTCGGCTGATCTAGATCCTGTCTGCACTCTTAGTCTCACGGGGGCACAATAATCTCAGGCAGACACAGTATCCTGAAAGAACCAAGTAAAATCGCCAAACCTCCAGGGGTTTTTTCTGTCACACAGACCCAGAACTTTCAGAAGTCCAAGGGAAACAAGATCTCTATTTAGATTATGAACCAAGGGCTTTATGGCAACAGTGACATCTTGGTGAGGATAACTGCATTGCCTACACTGTGTGACTGGAAAACACGCAGTGGCTCTGCGTGGACCTCACGCTGCCTTCACACTCCCTGCTCAAGCTGCTTGCCCTGCTGGGAATGGCCTTCCAGCTCCATCTAAGGGAACCCAGCCAACTCCCACCAGGCCTCTCCTCAATTCCTCCTTCTCTGCCACAACTTCCCCTTTCATCCTGGTGAGATTCACATCTCCCTCTTTTGTTCTCTGGAGCCCTTCACTGGTGCTTCCATCATGGTGAATAGAAGCTCTTTAATGGAAATGTCCCTCTCTGCTCTAGGACACATCAAGCCCTTGAAGTTAGGGGTGCGCCTCATCCCCCACAGAGCCCGGCACATGGTCTCTAAACAATGTGCATCTGCAGAACTTCTCTTTGTGCCTTTCTGTAAAAAGCCTCTTTCCTTCTCCACAAGAGACACCTACTGTCAGCTCAGGACAGAGGAATGACACAGCCCATGTTATGTATGTCCTGAGAAACTTGAGGAACATTAGAATGTCCTCAGCTAGGTTTACACTTGCATTGCAAAGCTCTGTAGTGCCATCTCTACATCTCCAAAGACTCAACAAGAAAAAGATGACTATGCTCTACAAGTCAACACTTAGTGTTCAGATCATCTTACCAATTGGTAGAGGTAGTGCCAATGGTTGAAGTCCCAGAGGCCGCTAGTGTGGAGGAGGTGGAGGTGGCCCACAGCCCTTGAGTAGCGGTAAAGGGCAACCCATGGGTAGGGCATTTAGGGCAATTCTGGGAAAGGAGCATGTGTTCTTGCAGCCATATTGACCTGTGGAACAGAGTTAAAGTTTTGAAACATGTTAATATTATGGGCAAAAACACCAACTGCAACAAAAGCTGACCCTCATTGAAGCAGGAACAATACTTGTCACCTTCCCCTCCACCAGGTTTCAAAAGAGTAGTATCAGTGCCACAAAACCCTACCCCTCCCAGTGGGTTCCATGGAGAGCTTATGGTAGTTATAGAAGTCAAGGCAACAAATTATTGTCACCACACATCAACCGCTTGTGTCTGCAAAAGTAGGGCAGTAAGGGGTAAGTCCTAGAGGATCAGAGAGACAATTCGAGACTACTAAAGAATGTATGTTCCAGACAAACAGGCATCTATTTCCAGGAACACTCTCCACCCTGCCCTTCCCCACCACAAAAGCTTCATCTTTCCATATTAAGAGCAGTGAGAATGAGATGGAATGATAGTTTCAGGTCTTACATTTAAGTCTTTAATCCCTATCAAGCTAATTTTTGTGAGTGGTATAAGATAGGCGTCTAGTTTCCTTCTTTTACATGGGAATGTCCAATTTTTCCAGCATCATTTATTGAAGAGACTGTCTTTTCTCCATTGAGTATTCTTGGCCTCTTTGTCAAATCTTAGCTGACTATATATGCATGGGCTTATTTTTAGGGTCTCAATTCTATTCTGTTGGTCTTGTGTCAATTTTTCTGTGAGCACTATACTGTTTTGATTACTATAGCTTTATAACATAACTGAAGTCAGGAAGTGTGATGCCTCCTGCTTTGTTCTTCTTTCTTGGGATTGCTTTGTATACTCAGAGTCTTTTGTGGTTACACATAAATTTGGGGATTGTTTTTTCTACTTATGCAAAAATGACATTGGAATCTTTTTTTTTTAAAGATTGGCACCTGACCTAACATCTGTCGCCAATCTTTTTTTTCTTTTCTTTTCTTTTTCTTCTCCTCAAAGCCCCCCCAGTATGTAGTTATATATTCTAGTTGTGAGTGCCTGTGGCTGTGCTATGTGGGAAGCCACCTCAGCACGGCCTAGTGAGAGGTTCCATGAACATAAATGGGATATTTTTCCATTTATTTGTGTCTTCTTCAACGTCATTCATCAATGTTTTGTAATTTTCAGTGTAGTGATCTTTCACCTCCTTGGTTAAGTTAATTCTGAAGTATTTTATTGTTTTTGATGCTATTGAAAATGGGATCATTTTCTTTATTTCTTTTTCAGATAATTCACTGTTAGTGTATAGAAAGGCTACTGATTTTGTGTGTTCATTTTGTATCCTGTAATTTTGCTGTATTTCTTGATTGGTTCTAATAGTTTTTTTGTGGAGACTTCAGGATTTTCTATATATAAAATCATGTCATCTCCAAATAGAGAAAATTTTACCTCTTCCTTTCCAATTCTGGTGCCTTCTATCTATTTTTCTTGCCTGATTGCACTGGCTGGGACTTCCGTTACTATGTTGAATAGGAGTGATGAGAGTGGGCACCCTTGTCTTATTCCTGATCTTAGAAGAAAATCTTTCAACCTCTTACCATTGAGTATGATATTAGCTGTGGCCTTGTCACATGAGGGCTTTATTATGTTGAGGTACATTCCTTCTATGTTTAATTCATTAAGAGTTTTTATCATAAACAAATGTTGAATTTTGTCAAATGCTTTTTCTGCATCTATTGGGATAATCATATGATTTTTTTCTTTTGTTCTATTAATGTGATGGATCTCATTTATTGATCTGCATATGTTGGACCATTCTGGCATCCCAGGGATAAATCCCATTTGATCATGGTGTATAATACTTTTAAAGTACTGCTGAATTCATTTTGCTAGTGTTTTCTTGAAAACTTCTGCATCCATGTTCATCAGGGATATTGGCCTGTAGTTTTCTTTTGTTGTAGTGTCCTTTTCCGACTTTGGTATAAGGATGATGTTAGCTTCGTAACACAAGTTTGAGAGTGTTCCTTCCTCTTTGATTTTTTGGAAGAGATGGAGGATTGGCATTAATTCTTCTTTAAATGTTTGGTAAAATTCACCAGTGAAGCAGTCTTGTCCTGGGCTTTTCTTCATAGGGAGTTTTTTTCATTACTGATTCAATCTTACTAGTAATTAGTCTGTTCAGACTTTCTACTTCTCCCTGATTCAGTCTTGTGAATGTATGTTACCAAGAATTCATCCATTTCTTCTAGGTTGTCCAGTATGTTGGCATATAGTTGTTCACAGTAGCCTCTTATGATCCTTTGTATTTCTGTGCTATCAGTTGGACTGTCCCCTCTTTCATTTATAGCTTTGTTGATTTGGGCCCTCTCTATTTTTCCCTTGATTTGTCCAGCTAAAGGTTTTTCAATTTCGTTTATCTTTTCAAAGAACCAACTCTTAGTTTTGTTAATCTTTTCTGTTGTTTTCATGTTCTCCATTTCATTTATTTCTGCTCTAACCTTTATAATTTCCTTTCTTCTGCTAAACTTGGGCTCAGTTTGTTCTTTTTCTAGTTCCTTGAGGTGTAGAGTGAGGTTGTTTATTTTATATCTAAGTCCATCCTCCACACATGGAATCATAGCTGCTCATGAGAGAAACTTCTACATGCTTTTCATGTCCTATCTCTGATTCTCAGAACTCAGCAAGGTAAGAATGACATCCTGCTCTAAATGTAAGGGAACAAAGCCCTTAAGAGGAATTAGGTCATTCTTCCAGGGTCACACGGCTTGCAAAAGGCACAGCAGGAGTCAATACCAGTTCTGCCAGCACGGCCCTGCTGATTCTCTCTGCTAACCCTGCTCCCTCTCAGGAGGGACTGCCCATTGGCCACAAAGACCTCTGAGGAGGTGAGGATTCCTGCATCCTGCAGGGAAGCTGGGAAAGTCTTTTCTGAGAGGAACAATGTTACCTATAGAAGTCCATTAGGCCCAGCTCTAGTATTTATCTTATTTTACAGGTAATAGCAAGTTTGAAGTACACTATGGCAAGATGACTAGTTTTGTCGTATGGCAAAATATGTTTGGAATTCTAAGGGACAGAATTAAAATAAATCTATTTTGACATCAATGTGGAAAAGTCCAATAAGGTATGATCGGAAGATTTACCAGCTATAACAGATACACAGGCCATAAAAAACCTGGTTGTGTGACTACAACATAGGGTCTTTTCTGGAAATCGGCACAACAGGTCTGACTTTCACTTTTCACTAATTCACCTCCAGGTTACATTTTTTATTACAACTAAGAGGTTTCCAATAATTCAGAATATTTTAGCAAGTGTATGACTGGAAAACTCTGCATCAGAACATTTCCAAACAAATGGGACGGTGATGAATTATGAAATTTAGAAAAATATTGACTTTGAATAAGAGCATTCAGAATTGCAAAGCACACAATATAAAGTTAACCTGTATGTGACTTTTCACATTTTTCAGTTGTGAAGATTACAGCAGACTGTCTAAACAGGTCAGTGACCTAGCCTGAACAGGAAAGTGGTAAAATAACGATAATAATCATGTTTCAGTGCCCCAGCAATGTTCTCACATAAAGGAGGTTGGGAAGGAGTCGGCTGTGCCTGGAGACCTAAGTGTGGAGTTAGGTATGATCCTCCTCATGTTATTTCCAGAAACACACAGTAAAAGCCCAGCAGCCCTCAGTCTCTAAGCACTTACAGCTTCTGGAGTCACCACCAAAGATGAGAGCTGAGAGTGGAGAAGACCGAAGGCTCTTGGGGAAGACTTTACTTTCGGAAAAGTAAATGACACGGTAGACGTACCACGGAACACACAAACCAGAGACAAGGCCAGAGGGGCTGCTGCATACACACAGAAAACCTTCCAGAAAGAGTTACCACTGAAAGTGACTGCAGCATTTACCTTGCCCTCATCCTCCTCCTCCGTGGGGGGAGCTGTTCCGCATGGGAGCTGCAGCACCAGGTCCTGGATGTGATAAAGGACAGAGAGGAGGGAGAAGGGTTAGTCGGGTTTGCACAGACCGTGTGGAAGGAGAACAAACCCTCCACGCCTTCCTCCACTGTCTGACACTCTTTCCCACTTCAGGGCCCTTATCAGCAGCAGAGGGTTCCCCACATGCCTGAGGTGACCCATGAGGATGAGGAGGAGACTGGTCCCCTGACCCTCGAGGAAGACACCACAGGACCCTGGTTCATGGGTTTTCATAACTCATCAGCCGCCTGTGGACAGATCCAGGCTCAACTAGCTGAAATCAACGACGAAACAGAGGTTTCCCAATACACATGAGGGGGAGTCACAATTTCACCATAGAGTAAGATTAAAATCAGAATATCCTTAAACAGGATAATATCAATAAGTCTTCAACACGAAGAGCACCTGTCCTTCTCTTCAAGCCACAGGTAGATTTTTTAAATCTTTTAGACCATGGATAATCTGCCTTATAAATCTGACCAGGTATTATGTAAGTATTTATGAGCAGAAATGGTCTTAAAGAGACTAATATTATAGTCATGAGGAAAGGAAAGATTAATGCTATGGGGCGTTAGTTGTAAAGTTTAGAGTTGCCCTTACAACATTAGTGGAGTGAAATGACATAGACATTTAATTTACTAATGGGGTACTATAGTTCTCAATATAAATTTTTTTTAAAGAATAAAGGTACCTCCAAAAATAGTAGAGAAATGCCTGCTGTCTTAAAGTAGATCTTGTATAGAAGATTTATCCATAAAGACAAATCAGGAAAATTTCTTTCTCATCAGGACTTACAGCCTCGATTCTAAAATGTTGTTCATGTTATTTTTTTCAAATAAAAGAAGCTTCAACGTTGTCTCAAGGTGGGAAGGAGGCACTGACCCACTTCCTATCCAGCACACACCTCTCTAGTTAAGAGTAACCAAGAGGTTGGAGGGGGTCCACGATCAGTGGAGGACTGGGAGCTCCATTATTCACAAGGGACAGATCCAAAGGGTCCTTCTGGCTGAGGGCACCTGTGGAAAACAGCATCCGGTCACCCCTGCGAGACAAGCTGTTCTCTCCAGTAAGCGTATGGGATTGTTTCCAGGAAACGTGACAATTACCCACTGGAACGAGACGTCGATTGTGTGGATTTTGCAGCAACATGTTCCTTACCTCTCTGAGGAGGGTCCTGACTGTCTGATCCTCCCAGGATTGGATTCTGCCTCCTGTATTCCTCTGGGAGCCTCCATTTTTGGATTACTGCCAATCTTGAGGATAGAGAAAGAATGGATTCAATAAGAATTACAACACCAATTCCTCCGTGAGATGCTAAACAGCTTCACCTTAAAAATCTCAAAACACCCTTAAAAAACACATGTCAACATCCTGTACGTGTTTTTCAAGTGGGCAAGCTCCCTGCTCTGCTCCACCATCACCTTCTCTAAATCACGAGCCCTGAGCTGTGGGAGAAAAACGCATCCATGTGCCGTCATGTCAGACTGTGCACAAAATGGAAAAAAAGAAAAAAAATTCTTACTCAGTTGTCTTGGTCCATCTTCTTATGAGCAGCAATCTGAAAAAGCCAACATGTCAATAAAAACCCTATGTTGAGGGTTCCCAAGGGCCATTGTAACCCTCTGTATTAGGTGCTGAAGGATCCAGGAACTTTGGGCAGAATGTGGGTTACCTGGTGTCTGAAAGTGGACTCTGCTCGCTCCACCTGTTCTCGCATTTCTTCAATTTGTGGCCTGTGAGTGACAATGGCTTTCATCAGATAAAGCACAATATTGAGGATTATTTTAAATAATCTGCCCACGTTCCCATTATCTGAACTCTACCCTTATACTCATTATCCAATCCTATAAGACACATTTCATATGATTATAAAGGTACAGTAGGATCAAAGCTATTGCTACATTGTTTCCCTATTAATTAACATTTGTAAAACTTATTTGTCTTTCTTGTGTGAAATCTCTATATAAATGTATTCTGAACATTTGTTTATATTTGTGTATGAGTTGGGTCTAAACGTTATACAAAAGTTAAAAAGAATCTAACAGGAGTTTTATGAGCCGCTTGTATGCAGGAGCTGAACTCACTTGTAGTTCTGCGTTTTTTCTGCAGCCAATTTCAGTTTCTTCTCTGCCCCTGAGAGCTGCTTCTCCCTTTCCACCTGCTTATGATCTGTCATTGTCAGCTTCCTGAGAGGGGAAAGCAATATGCATTATCCAGTAGCCCACGTGACATTCTGCCTCTCTTCCTTCCCAGAAATCTAAAGGGCAAAATTCAAATGTACCCTCCCATCCTTGTCCATAAATGCACAGATTGTCCCCCTCCATTAGGGGACAAAGAAAAACCAAACTCTGGACTGCTGGCAGGTCTTTGGCAATTCTGAGCTTCTCCTCCCAGCTGTGTATTCCTAGTCATTAGTAAACAAACTAAATAAACATGAAAAGCACATATGAGATGCGCCACGTGCCCTCCCACGCTCAGTCTCTTGTGACTGGGACAGCATAAGCTCATTTTCTTTCATTGTGGAAACCAGGCCTGACCAACTCATCACAACTAAATGCATTAGGATGAACCAGGGGTTCATGACTTGTCTGACTTCTCCCAGGGAGAGTCCTGAGGCCATGACACAGCCATGGATCCTTCCAGGACATGGCATCATAACATTGAACAATTAACTACTGGACATTTCTACAGTTCAAGGCTTCTCTCACTGCCTGTGGATCTCTTTGGGTCTGAAGTCAGTCACTCAAAGCCCATTTCCCAAGGCTCAGTCCTTCAAAGTGAATCCCTCAAAAAACCTTTGGCAAATCCTGAACTGGCCTGACAAAGCCAAAGAAAGCTCTAGATTAGTGCAGTCCAACAGAAGTATGATGTGAGCAACCTGCAATGTACAATTTTCTAGTAGCTGCATTCAAAAAGTAAAAAGAAACAGGTGAAATTAATTATAATAAATTTTATTTAACCAGATATATCCTATAATTGTAATATATAATCAATATAAGAAGAAATTATTAAAAAGATATTTTACATTCTTTTTTTTGTAGTAAGACCTGAAAATCCTATGTGTATTTTATATTCACAAGCACACTTCAGTTTGGACTAGCCACGTTTCAAGTGCTCAACAGCTACAAGTGGCTAGTGGCTATTGCATTGGACGGTGCAGTTTTAGAGTCTCGCCACTGAAAGTGTGGTCTATGGAGCAGCAGCACCAGCATCACCTGCAGAAGCTCAGACCCCACCCCAGACATGTGTGGAATTAGACTCTGAGCTGTAACAGGAACCCCAGGGCGCTGTGTGCACATTAAAGTTTGAGAAGCCGAGGCCTAGGGGCTGCAACCCCAGGTTCAGTTTCCTTCCGCCAAGTTCCTCTTGGTAATAATAATAACAGCAGAAATGATAATGATAACTGCCAGAGACTCAATGTTTGTGTTCCCCCAAAATTCATATGTGAAGTCCTAAGCCCCAATGTGATGGCATCAGGAGGTGGGGCCTTTGGGAGGTGACTAGGTCCTGAGCGTGGAGCCCTTATAAAGGGGACCCCAGAGAGCTCCCTTGCTGCTTCTGCCTGGTGAGGATACAATGAAAAGACAGCTGTCTATGAACCAGGAAGTGGGCTCTCAGCAGACACCAAATCCGCCTGCAGCACCTGGATCCTGGACTTCCCAGCCTCCAGAACCGGGAGAAATAAATGTTGTTTAAACCACCTGGTATATGGTACTTTTGTTATAGCCGCCCAAACGGACTAACGCAATAACCAACAATAAGAATGTGTCACAACAATGATAACTGCCACTTACAGAAAGCTTAACACATACCAAACATTTGGAAAGTGCTTTATAAACATTATTTCCTTAAATCCTTATAGCAACTCTATGATGTGTTATTTTCCCCACTTTACAGATAAATAAAGTGAGGCTTGGAGAGGACAAGTGACTTCCAGGTCTCACCTCCCAAAAAGCGCTAGGCCCCAGCCTCTGCTTGGCCGCCAGCTCTGGGGCCTGTGGCCTCAGACTCCCCGCCCCTGGCCTCTCCTTCCCCACTCCTCACCTCTCTGGAATTCTACCCCAGCCTTTTCCTTCACCTCCCACCTTGGATGCCCTGGCCCCTTGACAGCTGATAATTAGAATCCCCAGGACTTCTTCTCCAGTAAGGCCATTTCAGTCGTGCCTCCTTCTTGGCTTAATCAGCAAGGGCCTCAGGAGCAGCTGACACATGTCACTGAAGGATTTCTCTCCGCATTACCTTGTTCTAGTCGTTCCCAGGAAATGCAAATGACTTCTAGGCTCTGCTTCAGCTGAACACAGGCCTTAAGGCCTGTAAATATTCCTGGTGGGGAAGGCAATTTGCTGACTCTGCCTCCTGGGGAAACTTTGGCCCCAAAGGCAGCCAAGAGTGGGCAGAGCCAGAAGCCAGTGGAGGACACAGTGGTTTCAACTGGCCTCAACTGGCCGGCACACTTTGACCCAGTGAGCCAAGCTTTGCTCACAGCTCACAGTGGCTGGGAGATTAAATTCCAGCTCCAGTGCCTGGTGAGTGTCCTGGACCTGGTAGAGGTTTTCCCTGAAAATTCAAGCCACCACCTCATCTGAAAAGGGAACAGAAAGTTTATGATATTGTACAGGAAGGATACAATCATGACAATAATATAAGTTCAACCCCGTTCCTTTCTGCTCCAAACCCTCTAGTACAGAGACAGACAGTAGATCGGTGGTTGCCTCTGGTTGTGCACGTGAACGGGAGATGACTGCAGATGGGCACGAGGGAGCTCTTGGAGGTGATGGAAATGTTCTAAATTTGTATTATGGTCATGGCTGCACAACTTTGTAAATTTACTAAATAGTAATAATAATAGTTACTGCACACTTACAATGAGTGGATTTTATGATATTAAATTATATCGAAATAAAGCTATTTTTTAACGAACCCTCCTACGGCTCCCTATCTCACTCAGAGTCAACACCAAAGTCCTGAGAGGTGGTTGCAGGGTCCCACCCAATGGCACGGCTCTTACTCCTCTCTCACCCCCTTGCCCAATCTGCTCTAACTACACTGGTCTCCCTGCTGCCTGTTCTTTGAAATTCTGGCCTGCAGCTGAGCTGCTGGTAAACTGGCTCTCTGTGAACAACAGCAAAAATGTCCCCACTTTGGCCTTATGGTCCCCTTATGGCCTAATGGTTAAAGTTTGGTGAGCTCTGCTTTGGTGTCCTGGGTTTGGTTCCCAGGAGCAGAACTACACCACTCATCTGTCAGTGGCCATGCTGTGGTGGTGGCTCGCATGAAAAAAAAAAAGAAGAAGAAGATAGGTAACAGATGTTAGCTCAGTGGGAATCTTCCTCAGCAAAACAAACAAACAAACAAAAATGTCCCCTTATAGTGTTCACCAATATCTGTGAGTAAATCTTCTCACCATGGCCAATTTCAAGCTAACAAAGTTTTAACAACCAGCTTGTGAAGTTCCTGAATCTTAAGCCTCTTGTGTGGCCCTGCAAGCTGACTCCAGGCAGTGCTCTTCATGCCTTTGTGCTCACTGGTTTCTCTGCTAGGACGCTCCTCCCACAGGGGTCACTGCCTCGCCACCCCCAGGTCTCAGCTCAGCGAGCCTTCAACGAGCTCCCTAACCAAGAATGGATGCCTCTCCCGTCTGACACCTCACACTCTCCATTCCCTGCTTGATGTTCCTCCTCAGAATGTATCACTTTCTAATGTTCAATATATTTTTTAAACACACTTTATTTTTATTTTTTCCAGCTTTATTGAGGTCTGTGGACAAATGAACTTGTATATATTTATGGTGTACAATGTGATGATGACATGTGTGTACGCTGTGTAGATGACTATCACTAGGGGGTGAGGCCAGGCAGGGCTTCTGCCTTCCAGGTACTGAGCAGCTCACTTGGCACGAATCATCTCCTTTAACTCTTCCAACACCCCTGTGAGTTGTATCCATCTGAAACTGAGCCTCAGAAAGCATAAGTGACATGCCCAAGGCCACACAGCTGCTTAGGGACAGAGCTGGTCCACTTCTGGGTATTTATCCAAAGAACATGAAAACACTAATTCAAAAAGATATATGCACCCGCATGTTCACTGCAGCATTATCACAATAGCCAAGACTTGGAAAGAACCAAAGTGCCCACTGATGATGAATGGATAAAGATGTGGTACATACATATACAATGGAATACTACTCAGCCATAAAAAAGACAAAATCTTGCCATTTGTGACAACATGGATGGACCTTGAGGGTATTATGTGAAGTGAAATAAGTCAGACAGAGAAAGACAAATATGACTTCACATACACGAGGAAGATAAAGCAACAACAACAAACACAGAGATACATAGAACAGCTTGGTGGTTACCAGGGGGAAGGGAGGTGGGGGGAGGGTGAAAGGGGTAAAGGGGCACATGTGTATGTTGACGGACGGGAACCAGACTTTTGGCAGTAAACAGGATGTAGTCTACTCAGAAGTTGAAATATAATGCTGCACATCTGAAATTTAAATAGTGTTATAAACCAATGTTACTTCAATTAAAAAAAAAAAAGAGCTGAGATTCAAATTCCAATCTATATGCCTGAGTTCAGGAGCATTCAATGCCACACCGTGCCCCAGGGTGTTTTGTTTCTGGCCCTCCATGTGACCCCCAGCCCCCGCCTTTGTCCATGGGCAAGCTCCTCTCAGCAAGGGCAGGGCAGGGCCCCTCTTACTCAACAATGGCCCATTCTTCCCCAGGGCCACCCCTGGGCCTCCAGCACCCCGGAACTCAGAACACTGTGGCTGAGGCTGCTGTGGCCTCAGTGTGTCCAGGAAGGGACTCCATTTCTGCCTCTGGATTTCTTGAGAACACCCAGCTGCCTGCGGGTCCTGCTCAGGTCACAAAGGGAACCAGGAGCCTGTTCTTCAGGCCACGACTTCCTTCCTCAAGTGCCCCAGAGTTTACTGGCCCAGCCCTGGTAGGGCCCCAGTGGGCCTGAGAGTAACCAGGCTTCCTGCAGGTATGAGCTTGAGTGAAGTGGCAATTCTGACTGACGGGCCCTGCCCCGGCAGCCGTCCTTCTGCCAAGGGGGTCACAGATGTAAGTGTGGATTTCAGCCTAAATGGCTACACATTAGGATCACCTAGGGGGCTTAAAGAAAAAAAGATGCCCAGACTCACCCCACCCCAGACCAATGAAACTGAATCCATCGGGTTTGGGCTTGAGCATCAGTAATTTTTTAAAGCTCCCTGAGAGATTCTAATACCAGTCATGGTTGAGAAGCACTGAAATGGACTGTGGAGTTTGTGTGAGAATTAAATTAGGTCATTTATTCATTAATTAATTCAAGAAACATTAATTGAGCTCCAAATCTGGGCCAGGCATTGTCCTAGGAGGCAGGAAACAGCCACGAAGAAAGGCACTTGCATTAAAAAGTTTAGAAACATAAACAAGGTACACTAAAACATAATCAGGGGGCTGGCCCTGTGGCTGAGTGGTTAAGTTCGCATGCTCTGCTGTGGCAGCCCAGGACTTCGCTGGTTCGGATCCTGGGCACAGACATGGCACTGCTCGTCAGGCCATGTTGAGGCGGCATCCCACATGCCACAACTAGAAGGACATGCAACTAGGATATACAACTATGTACCAGGGTGGATTTGGGGAGATAAAGCGTTAAAAAAAATAAAGATTGGCAACAATTGTTAGCTCAGGTGCCAATCTTTAGAAAAAAAAGAAAATAATCATACACAATTTGAAGCAAACAGGGGTCATGGGGCCGAGAACGCTGGAAGCAGAGGCAGGGGGAGACAGAGCAGCCTGGGAAGATCCCTCTGAGTTGCTGGTGTTTTCACTGGAACCTGAATGACCAGAAAAGGCTGAAGAGCAGGGTAAGGGTGTTCCAGGCAGAGGCAAAGGCCCTGAGGCAGGTGTGCTTGAGGAGAGAGAAGGAGACCAGCATGGCTGGTGCGCTGTGAAAAGGACAGTGGGGTCCAGAGCTGGCCAGTGGGGCCTGATAGAACCCAGCACAGGGTAGGATTGCACGTGATGACAAGTCATGGACCCCTTAACAAGACAGCAATGTGATCTAAGTTACGTTTAAAAGAGAAATTGCTAACTGTTGTGTGGGGAGTGAACTGGAGAAAGCAAAGAGAATAACCACATAGAAAGTTAAAAAAGAGAACAAAAGAATCCTCTGAGGAGCTTTCAGAACATACAGATATCTAGACCCCACCTTGAGCAATTCCGAATTAACTGGTCAGACGAAGCATCAGTATTGTCTTAAAAGCTCCCGAGAGAATTTTCATGTGCATCTAGGTATAAGAAGTGCTCATCATCATGTCTTCACAACGACCCTGGGATGCAGGGACTATTCACCCATTCTACAGATGGGGACGCTACACTCTGACGGTGGGCTTTGCAAGTCTGAGGATCTGTGAACATCGCCAAAGTCCAGGATCTGAGGTGCGGGCGTGAGGGCAGCGTGGTCTGGTGACTTAGACCCGAGGTCAGCAAGCTTTCCCTGTAGAGGGCCAGATGATCGATATTTTTGGCTTTGCTGGCCACACACAGTCTCTGTTGCAACTACTTAACTGGGAATTGTAGTAAAAGCAGCCACAGACAATAGTAAAGGAGTGGGCGTGGCTGTGATCCGATAACAGTCTTCACAAGGACAGGCAGCAGGTCATAGTTTGCTGACCCCTGGTGTAGACCATGGGCACTGGGCTTAGATATTCCTGAGCCCAGGTCATGCTCCTTCATCCACCAGCTGGGTGATCTTGGGTGGGTCTCCACATTTGTGAAGTGGGCACCATGACTGTACCCACCTCTCAGCCGCACCGTGAGGATTAATGGGACGGTGAGAGTAAAGCTCCAATACTGGCCTAATACACAGTCACTTATTTATTACTGCGGGCAGGCCCGGCCCTGGGAACTGGGGCTGCCATGGGGAGCGAAGAGAGACGGGGCTGGGGTTTCAGCCTGGAGAAGGGACAGAGGGCGGGACCCCTTTCTCAGGACCCCGGCAGCATCAGGGCTCTCCCCTCTTCCCCATCCTCCTCCTCCTGACGGGAAGGCAAGCCTTTATCTCCTTTGGGGCAGGTAACCGCTCCTTCTGACAACATGCTCTTCCAAACCCAGAGTTTACAGCAAAAACATCTTTCTTTCTTTTGCCCAGTTCTTGCGATCTGAGCCCTGGCTTACAAGTGCCTTGCCCCTGCTATG
Source organism: Equus przewalskii (assembly GCF_037783145.1). NCBI lineage: Eukaryota > Metazoa > Chordata > Mammalia > Perissodactyla > Equidae > Equus > Equus przewalskii. The sequence continues at coordinate 25,520,436 of NC_091842.1, forward strand.
ACTTTTAAAGGCCTGCTTTGAAACCAAAAACCAAAAATCTGATTTTATTCTCTATTGCCAGCCTCAGCCCTCCCCTTCTGAGGCAGGACAGAATGCCACGTTGAATGGTGGAGAGAGGTTAAAGGATACCAGGGTGGGAGGATGGGAGCCTCAGTTAATGTCTCAAAACATTGTTCCCTGCATCCATTCTGCAGCGGGGCACTAGAGAGGTGGTACGTCATTGCGGTTAAGAGCATGGATTTTGTAGCTAGACTGCCTGGGTTAAACTCCTGACTCTGTCATCTGTTAGCTGTGTGACCCTGGGCAAATTACTTAAGCTCTCTATGCTTCATTTTATGCTCACTAAATGGGGATTATAATAGTACTACACCTACCTCATAGGATTGTCATAAGAGAGGTGATGACACAGAAAGCACTAGAAGTGTCTGGTACATGACAAGTATGTTTAGCTACAGGTGTTTATAAAATTTAGCACTGAGAATTGGTCACAATTCTCTATATACTAGGCCAAAAAATTACGTTAGAAGATCTACTTTAAAAAAATCTTCACACAATCTGCCAAACATATTTCCCAGGTAAATATCAAGTGTGCATTCATTCATTCATTCATTCATGTTGATTTTCCTACCAAAATGCCAGGTGCTAGAAATGCAGCAGTCAGCAAAGAAGCTAAGGTCCTTATCAAGTTGTCTGAAGGAGGGACCTAGAGCACACCTGCTGTCCGTCTTCTTATTTGAGACGCTCATGTAGGCTGCATGCTACACGGGGAAATGGCTCTATGCTTGAGGAGAACATGCCAAGAGCTGAGGAGCTGATTCTATGCTCTAACTTGCTGGGAAAGACATATGTTATTAGAGAGAGTGGAACTCACAGGAAGGCAGCTGCTGACCAGACCATTCGAACAGTGAAGAATGGTCAAATAGATAATTAAAGGCCAAGGAAAAGAGAGGAAGGAAATCATGTTATAGATCTGATATGCATTCTTATGGGAAGGAATCTAGGTCATATTTCACAAGATTCCGTAAGAAAATTGGAACACTGAACGATACACATACCTCATTCCATTTATGTTTCAACGTGTACATTCAAAGTTGCACTCATATAGGCATTTGTAATCGTCTGTAAGGATTCATTCCAAACTACTAACAGTAGCTTTCTCAGTGGTAGGATTAGGGGAGAGATTTTTATTTTCTACTTAACACATTTTTATTGTATTGTTTGGAATTTTCAGAAGTGTATATTATGGTGATGACTTTTGAAAGAAATATTTGTACTTGAGGGGAAAATCTGTTCAAAAATCAAATGGGGTACACTGTGAGGTAGTGAGCTTCCCATCAAAAGAGGCATTCAAGCAGGAGCTGGAGAAGCATGAAGGAGAGGTTGTGATGGGGGATTGGACAAGTTGTCTCTGAGATCCAGAGGCTCACCCTAGGACTCTGGAATGGGACTAAAGTGGCCTCGAGTGGTGAGCATGTGACTCAGCTTCCTGCTGCTCTGAGTGGGGCCCTGCCGCCTGAACTACCCCTGTGTAGTATTCATGGACCCTGAGGTTAACGTAACACTTTGCCTCTGCTCCAGCACCGCTGCTGAGCTGTGGGCACTGCTAGGGAGGCAGTGGCCATGCTCAGGCCCTGTTCTCCATTCATGGACTGGCCCAGCAGGAAAGGAGATGGGGAGGGAGTGAAGACATGGGGGCCCGCCACCTATGTTGATAAGGACTCCTGTCCTTCCTCCTGCCCCTGCAGGACAGCCATGGAGTGGCTCTGGATGTCTCTGCTGCTGGTGGCCTCTTGTACCTCCACTGTCCAGGGCTCACGAGAGGTGGACGTCAAGGAGGCCAGCATCAACACGTCCCAGCCCTTGCACATCCTGGTGGAACGCAACCTGCTGGTGCTCACACCTGCCGGCCTGACCCACATGCTGAACCAGACCCGCTTCCTCATGGTGCTTTTCTGTGAGTGTCCCCCACCCACTAGGTGGTGGTGAGGGGTGGGCTGAGACCTACCTCCTTGCTCCCGGGGCCAGAGGAGTTTCATATCTGGCTTCAACACGTATGGTTAATATCTTATCATCCCTATTTCCAGAGAGAGTACTGACGTCCGGGGAGGTCAAGCAATTTGCAAGATCTACATTGTCCTTTAGTCTCGATTTGTGTGGGTCCTCTGTCCCACTGAAGGCAAGGAGCCAGGCTTTCCCCTCACGTGTCTTTCACCATTCGGAACCTCAGTTCCCTCCTCTGTAAAGTGGGCATGAACACAATGCCCACACTGAGTTATTGTGAAGATTAAATGAGACCATATGATAAGTTGCTGGAACACAATAGAGCGCAATAAACGATGGCAGCTATGGGCAAGCTCTTGAGAAAAGATTTTTAGACCACCACCTTTATCATCTGAGTTTTGCATGCCCACTTTCATTCTTTGGACGGATGCTCTTTGCCTCAGCAGACACTTTGGCAGCAAGAACAGGCTTCTTTTTCCTGAGGCGTTGGCACAGACCTGGCCTTGGCACAGGGTGGGAGGGATTTTCATAACAGCTCTCACACAGCAAGCCCTCACTGTGTGTGGGGCACTGTCCTTTGGAGCTCATTAAATGTGAAGTCATTGAATCCTCACGACAACCCAGTGTGGTGGCACTATTCATGTCCCTATTTGGGGACATGTCACAATTAAAGTTGAATGTACATCTGTTCTTAAAAAAACCAGGAAGCATTGGCTCACATTCCTGCCACGTGATAATTGGCTGGAGCTGAGTAATGATGTCCCCTCTTGGTCAGAAAACACGCTTGTCAGTTTCCTTATCCAGCCACCCCCACATAGCACACCCCTGCCACATCCCAGCACATTCAAGTTTGTGTCCACTGCCTGAAATTCAGGCCTTCCCACTCCTTCCTCGACTCTTGTCTCTTCTCATTTGATACCTTCTCTGTGAGCGATGCCACTTCAATGGGGGAGTTGAGGATGTGACAGCATCAACTTGCCCTGGGTCTCACTGCCTCCTCAGCGGGCTTGCGCAGCCACTTCATACCAACAGAGAACAAAAACATTCTCTTTATGCCCTTAACCTTGACAGCTCCCAGAAGGGAAAATCTGATCAGCTCATTTTTGCCTCCATCCAACATGGAGCGTGCCTACTGCATAAAGTTCCATCAAAATGGTTGCAAGCCTCTGACCTCTGTCTAGCCCAGGATGTTCATGGTTTCCTTTGACCTAAGTGCCAGGGGATGTGCTCAGTTTTACTTCAAGCCCATGGAGCAAGACCTTGCAGGAATGATCCAGTTTGGGCCATTTTCTTTACGAGAGTCTGGAGCAGGGCAAGCAGTCTGCTTTGCTGAACGACTCCTCCAGCCGGTTCCCCACAGCCCCCATCCACACCAGGACTCGGGCCACCACCTGAGCATCTGCTTCATGGCTCTCTTCTCAGGGAAGAAGTGAGAACCCTGCAGCCCTCCTCCGCCTGCGGTGGAATTGTAAGCTAAGGATGTGCACAGGTCAGACATCTAAGCCAGCTGCTCGTTTTTGCCGCAGCCCTAATCTCTGAATCCTGGACCCAATGCGGGTGTTAAAGGATTTAGAGCCACACACTTTGCACAACACAACCCACGTCTCCACACACATTTAGCCTTCCAAAAATGGCACAGCAGGTGGACAAGACTGGGAACCTGTCCCGTCTGCATGAGAATGCGAGACTGTCCAATGATTACTCTGTTTTAATCGGGGCAGAAGGGCAAGTTCCTGGCTCTTTGGGCTTCCGTCTTATAACTTAGGGATTGATGCTGATTGAACCTGGGGCTGCACAGGGAGCCTCTCAATTCTACATTCTTTAATTGCATTTGATAACCACCCATTTGAATTCTTTGAACTTAAAGCATTCCAACCAGAGGGTATTTCAAAGCAGTGAACACCAGCAGCATTTTTGTTATCTAGAAGAGACACTCAAACTCATTACCTTTGAATATTTGATTCCTTCCAATACACAGTTTAAATCAAAATGAGTTCTCAAAAACTGGCAGGCCTTCTAGAGTGACCTGTGCAAAAACTAATCACTTGGGGAAAGCATTACAATAGCTTTTTTCCAGGGAAAGATTGGCTCTTTACAGAAAGGATTTTTCAAATCTTGTCCTCAGGGAAATACTGCCCGGGTAACTCTCAGATCCTTAGCTGCTGCCCAGTTTCTTATCTCTCTGAGGATTCCAGGCTCAAGAGCCAATGGTCAGCAGGACCTTGCCTCTTGGATGTCCCTCACTTGTCTCAAAGGCCACATGTGTCGAAAATATACCTCAGCGTCTTTGATTCACTCCCAACAACCTGCTTCTTTTTACGTCCTGCCTTACCTGACAGCACCACTATCCACCCAATGTCAAAGTCAGAAGTCTCAAGGTCACTCTTGACTCCTCTCTGTTCGCATCTCTAATCAGCCACCAAGTCCTGCTGATACCGCCTCCTAAAGCCCTCTGCAATCACCAATTTTCCCCCTTCCCCCAGCCACTGCCTTAGTTCTGGCCTCATCATTCCCCATCTGACCCACTGCAGCATCTTTCTAGATGGTCTCCCTTCCCCTCCAGCACTGTCTCTACAGTATTCCCAGAGATAGTTTTTTTCTAAAATGCAAATCTGATTGGGTCACTCCCTAATTAAAAACCCTCAAAGATTCTCTAAGACCCCAAACTCCTTAACGTGGCTACAACATCCTCTGCTGGAGCTAACCTAGGCCTACCTCTTCACTCCACTTGAACTCTATGGTCTAGACCCTCAGTGATTTGTGGTTACCAGATAGGGCACATTGACTCGGGCCTCAGGGCCTTTACACTTACAGTTCCCTCTGCCCATGGTGTCCTTCCTGAACTTCTTCACCTGGATTGTGAGGCTTAAGTTCATGGAGTCACCTTGTCAGGAGTCTGTGTTCACCTTCACTCCCACCTAGTCGGGCTAGGAGGTCCTCCCACGTGCTCACACAGCCCTCTGCACCCTTCCTTTCATAGCATTTGCCACACTGCATTGAAACTGCTGTTAAACTTGTGAGCTCCATGGGGCACAGGGGCCAAATCTTATTCATCTCCTGATTCCTAACATCTGGTCCTGTGCTTAGAGAATGGCAGGCCTGGAGAGAAGCTGAACGAATGAATGAGTGAATGAAATGAGCTTTCTTTTGGTCCATAATGTTCTCCATGAATGAGACAAGGAGAATAAGGAAGAATACATTTAGAGGGGAGAAGCCAAAATGAGATTTATCAGGAGCAATGTCTAGGATCATTTAGTAATTGTCCCTAAAGCAGAGGCAGCAAGACTCTGCTCTGGGAGCAGGTGAGACAATGAGAGTGATGATGATGAAGATAGTTATGTGGATGAGGATGGTGATGAAGATACTTATGGTGATGATGATGATAATGACAACAATGGTGATGATAATGACTTTGCCATTTACTGAGACCTGCATTCCAGGCACTGTGCTTGGTCTCATTGCTTCCATCTTACATCAGAGCAAATAAGATTCAGAAAGGTTGGATAATTTGCCCAAAGTCACATAACTGATAAGTGATGAGGCTTAGATTTTAGACCAAGTTTGACACCAAAATTGGTGCTCAATCCCTCTTACAAAACTGCCCTGATAACTGGAACATTCAATCATTCATTGAATGTTCAATGTCAATCAAGTCAATCAAGACTCTGACCACTTCTCACCCCCTCCACTGCCACTACCCTGATTCAGGCCATTACTGTCTCTCACCTCGATTATCACCGTGGCCTCCAACTGGTCTACCTAGATCCACTCTTTTTCTCCTTCAGTCTAATCTCCATATAACATTCAGAACAATCCAGTTAAAGAGTAAGTCAAATCGCATCTACCTCTGTTCCAAACACTCCAGTCCCTTTCCACAGCCCTCAGAGGAAAGTCCACTCAGTGCCCTGCAAGGCCCTACGTCATTTGACCCTTTTGTGTGCTGGTCCCAGCCCATCAGTAACCAATGTTGCTGTTAGACTGGCTCTTGTGGTTCTGATTATGATTGCAAGACCAATAACCATCAGGAAAGTTTGAAAAAATAGAATTTTGTTACTTATAAGACCCGGAAATTACACAGCACATCTGAGGCCAAACAGTGAGGTCACAGGTAGAGAGAGAGAGAGAGAGCGTGGGCCTGGGGTTCTGCTTTTACTAGGGTCGAGGGTGGGGGCCTGGGGTTTTTGGGCTCACTCTTTATTGGTGACTTTAAAACATAAGAGCAGGAATTTAAAGCACAGGAAAGAGAGAGAGAGAGAGAGAAAAAAAGTGGCCCAAATGATCAATTATTGAAATCAACCAAGATCTCTGAATCAAGGGGCCTCACTCAGTGGGGCAGGCAGCCTGGTTCTTTACCTAGTGTGTGGCAGGCAATGTGTTTATTCCAGATAGTCCTCTTGCAGTGGATGCCTCTTTGAAATGAATGCCTTGGCAATCAAAGCTTAAGTCAGACACTTGCATTATAAACAAGAGAAAAATCCCCAACTATCAGGGCTTATACTATAGACCCCCACCCCAGCTCACTCTGCTCCAGGCCCAGAGGACTTTTTGTCATGTCTCAAACATGTCCCCCACACTCCCACCTCAGGGCCTTTGCACTTACAGTTCCTCTGCCTGAAACGTTCTCCCTCCAGATTTCCGCATAGCTTGCTCCCTCACCTCCTTCAGTCTTTGTTAAAACATTCCTTCCCAGTGAGGCCTCCTTTGGCCTCCCTGCCTGCTCTCACAGTTCCCCTGACACTCCCAACCTGCAGCTCTGCTGCTTCTTTCTCTAGAGCATCTAGAGCATCGTCACTTAGCATCTAACGTGGCATAGATTCTACTTCCTTATTTTGTATACTTTCTGCCTTCTCCAGTGAGAACAGGATTTTTATCGATCTGTTCATTGTTAAATCCCCAGCACCTAGCATAGTGCTTGGCGCATGGTGGATCCTAAAAAAGATTTGTTGAAGGAATGAATGAACGAATGAATCCTCATTACTATTAGTGTTAGGTCCCATCCATTTAGCTCTCAGGTCCCAGCATTCCAGCTGTCACACCTTTCTCTCACTTCCATTTCGGACACCCAGGAGCTCAGGGTTAGGTGTGGCACCTCTGAAAGCCCCACCATTTGGACAATCACTCCAAGTGTTTGTCTTGCTCTGAGGTTCTTCCCTTAGAAACTCAGATTTGGATGCTTTGTCAATCAGCAACCCTGAGCAGGGCATGACTGAATCCACAAGGAAGCCAGGGAGAGCCCCGAGGGCCAGAGCTGGTGGCCAGCCACAGGACAGCCCCTGCTGGAGTGATGGATGGTGGCTATCGAAGGCAATGAGGGTGACAGAGCAGGCAGTGGAGAGGAACTGATCAGTGAAAAATCCCTCTTCCTGTCCATTGATCAAGGGTTTAACGAAAATGATCCTTCACTTTCGGATTCCGTCACAGGAGCAGGTATGCTGACTGGCAATGGGGCGTGTGCCTGCTGGGGCCAGCTTTCTGGTTGTCCTTTACAAAAGACCTCTCTGTTGGACTTGGAACTTGTCCATGGCAGTGGTGGTATTCTGTACTTTCTCCAAGTGCTCCAGATGGACAAGGGGGCTTGAAAAAGATAAAGTGTTCTTGCTTGAAAGGGAATCAGTGACCCCTCGTCCTGGCTTGGTCCACATGCGGCAGACATCCGGGGCCAGCAGAGGGACCTGCAGACTCACAGTGTTATCCGGCGAAGGCAGGCAAACTTGAGAGCCATTTGATCCCCTCCCATTTAGACCAGGAAGGCCTCTCCCGCTGCCAGGATCAAGAGCCAGCTCCCTGAGGCTGTTTCCAGAAAAGGGCTCCCCCTTCTTACCCCCACCCCACTTGGCTCAGCAATGTAAGGGGTGAAGGAATCTTAATCGCAGAATGTCAAGGTCTCTTCAATGCTCTCCCCAAGGGGATGGGCTCAGAGAGGGTAAGGGGCATCATAACCTCCCCCCACCTCAACCATTCCCACACCTGGCCTTCCCTACTTGAGGGTCACCTGACATTATATGCAGCCACAGGGCAACTGGCGGGGCCCAATTTGGCCTGTTAGCTCCAGAACTCTCCACCAGATGGCACCCACGCTCTCTTGTTCTCTCTCGCCCAACCCCCGCCCCCCCCCCCCCCAAACTCTCTCTCTTCCATATAATTTCTTACCATGGAACATTTCACAATAATAATGTCTGTAGTAATAATAATGAATTGTGTATTTACTACATGCCAGGCATTATGCTAAGGGTTTTACAGACCCAGTGAGGTTAGAGAGCTGAGCAGGTCTGGATCCTGGCTATACCCCTCACTGCCACATGGCCTCAGGTGAGCAGGTCATTTCATTGTGCATCAGTTTCCTCATCTACAAAGTTGAGATAATAACAACAACACCCACCCCATAGGAGGACTGGGAGGACTAAGTGACTTAATCCACGCAAAGCTCTTAGAAAATCATAAGCACTATATCACTCGTTGTTAAATACATCTCATTCAACTCTGACAACTCCATGAAATAGCCACTATTATTTTCCCCATTTTACCTGTGATGAAAGTGGGGCTTAGAGAGATTGAGTGAGTTGCCCAAAGTTGCCCAGTGTTGCTGAACCCAAAGAACCCTGATGTGTGTCTTCCAAATTGGCCAATTCCATGAATCTCGTGTCTCACATCCTGTCACTCTTCTGAAAATTTACCCATTAGCAGCAGAGCACGAGAAAGGCCCAGGAGCTAAGCAGACCAAACAAAGCCTCCTCCTTGGGAGAGGGGGAGGGGGTGAGGCTCTAGCGAGTTCTGTCTTCACACTGGCTCTTTCAGACAACCCATCCTCGAAGCAATCCAGGAACATGGCTGAGGAGCTGGGCAAAGCTGTGGAGATCATGGGCAAAGGCAAGAACGGGGTCGGCTTTGGCAAAGTGGACATCACCATCGAGAAAGAACTTCAGAAGGAGTTTGACATTAAGACAGACCCCAGATTTGAAGCTGTTTTTTGAGGGGAACAGATCAGAGCCCATCAGCTGCAAAGGTAATGGTACGCGGGCATCAGTCAAGGTAATGCTAGCCAAGGAAACACATAAACACCAGCATTTCAGTGGCTTAACACAATTACACACTTATTTCTTGCCACACAAAGCCCAGATGGCAGCCAGAGGGTGGAGGTGAGGGCTCTGCTCCACACAGTCTTTCATGGACCCAGGGTCCTTCCAGCTTGTGGCTCTGCCCTCCCCTACAGCCTCTGAGCCCCCTGCTGTTTCCTCTTTATCCAGCCAGTAGTGGGGACAAGGAGACAGAGTATCGCCACTGGTGGTGTTCATGGCCCAGGCCTGGAAGTGGCAAATATCACTTCAGTTCTCATTCCATTGACCAAAATTCTGTTACATGGTCCCACCTGACTGAAAACTGCAGAAATATGATGCTGCTCTGTGTCCATAAGGAAAAGAAAATAGATTTTGGTGAACATGTAGCTGCCTGCACCACAGCTTGCATCTCAGCTGGTGGGCCCTAGAGATGGGAGAGTGAGGTGCATGGCTTACAAACTACCAGAAACCAGAAAGTAAGTCCCTACCTCCAGCTCCAAGACCCCGCCCTGATCTACTTTAGAATGGTTTTGACAGGGTCCTAGGCCAAGGAAGCACTGGTAAACCCAAAGGGAGACTGGGAGATGATGGAACAAGATGGGTTTGGGGCAGGGTGACTGCCAAACACTTTAGCTTCTGTCATCATCCATTTCATTCATTAACTCATTCAATCACTTATTTAACACACTTTTATTGAGAACATACCATGTGTCAAGCCGGTCTTGATACCGAGGATGCTTGAAGGATTATGTGCCTCAGTGTGGCACATGGTACGTCCTATCTTTTTAAATGTTAAATACATGAATGCATAAATGTATGTATAATCAGTGGATGGATGGAACAAAGCTGATGAACACAGAAGTGCCCAGCACAGTCCCTACTATGCTAGTACAGTCATGTGTCACTTAATAATAGGGATATGCTCTGAGAAATGCACCATTGGTTGTGCGAAACATCATCGAGTGCATTTACACAAACCTAGACAGTATAGCCTACTACACACCTGGGTTGTATGGTACTAATCTTATGGGGCCACCATTGTGTATGTGGTCCATTGTTGACCGAAATGTCATCACATGGCTCATGACTAGGATGTTCCCATTATATACGTATTGAATGAGTGAATCTCAGGAAACTGAGATTGCCTTTTGCAGCTCTGGTATTTAGCAGGCTTGTAAGAAGCCTGTTTGAGTGTTACTGCAGGAACCAAAGGGGTGGGGGTGGGGAGAGCCATCTCCTGCATGGGCTGCTCCATGCCTTGCAGTTCTCGGGATGGACACAAAGGGGCATGAGACACACAGGCCAGATTTGCAGAGGACAGTGCTGCAAAAGGGCCAACCTCAGGGCAGGTGACATAAAGGGCCAGGCAGTGCTGTGGCTCCCAGTAGGCTTGTGTGAGGGTGGCGTGTGCAGGGGGTAAGAGAAGAGATGGGAGAGAGGGCAGGAGCAGTGAGAGAAAGGACAGAGACTGCTGCTTCCTACGGATACTGAGTGACCACTGTCAAGGATGGTGACCCCCTGAGCCCAAGCAAGGAGCCCTTAGTGAGTGTTGGCTTTGAGGAGGGCTGAGAAGAAACGAGAAGCCCCAGGTCACTTTGGTAGAGTCCACATCTGCTCATGAAGTGGCTCAGGTTCTGCGATGCCCTCACCTCCTGAAGGACAGGTGAGAGTTAGAGGCAACAAGGTGACAATGTGGCAACTTCCAGACTGTCTGAGCCCTGCTTTGTGGTATGAATCAGCGCCTGGAACCTCCTCTGCCATGGAGGGAGCTTCAGTATCACCCCCTCCAAGAAGCCTCTCTGACTTCCCGGGTTGGAGTGCCTGCCCCTCTTCTTGGTCCCCCAGCACCTGAGCTTCCTCCATCAACGCCCTCACCTCACAGAATTGCGTCTGTTCCTCATCGTCTACCTGCCTGAGAGCACAACAAGGGCAAGGATCTCACTTCCTTTCCTGGGTCCTCCGAAGAGCCTGCCAGAACTGGCAGATGCTCCCTGGCTTCAAATCCTTACTAAGTACCACTTGTACACTGTGTACCACTGTTCCAAGAGGAACAACCACTTCTTCTTGTCAAATTTCGATGTCCTCATCTGTAACGTGAGGATGGTGAAAGCATCTACCTCCTAGGGTTACTGGGAAGATGAAATAAGTTTGCAAAGCACAAGCATATGTATTTCCGACACATATCAGAAGCATTTACCGTATTCCAGGCACTGTTCTAGTCCCTTCTCACATGTCAAAACAACCCACTGTAGGAGATGCTTTTACAGCTGGGGAAACTGAGGCATGGAGGAGTGGAATAACTTCCTCAAGTCTCCCCAGCTAATAAGCAGTGGGATCCATAAATCTTTTCTGTAAAGGACCAGGTAATATTTTAAGGGTTATGGACCAGACAACCTCTGTCGCAACTACTTAACTCTGCTGATGCGGTGTGAAAGTAGCCACACGGAGGCAAATGGGCGTGGCTGTGTTCCAATAAAACTTTATTAGACAATCACTTGACAGGCCAGATTTAGCCCATGAGCTGCACTTGACTGACCCCTGTTCTACATTGCGCTGCACTCTAAGGAAATGGCAGATATGGTTATTATTATCATCAACTATTAGTTTCCTGACCCTGGTCCAGTGCCTGGAATGCTTAGGTTCTTAAGGAATGGTTTTTTAGTTTGAATGGGATAGAATTGCAGGAACCCACTGCAGGCAGGCATGGGGTAAGAAGCCAGCCCATATTTCTGCTGGGCTTGCCCATCCCCCTTCTTCCTCAGTGTTACCACCCACCAGGGAAAGAGACAGCGGGATGCTGGGAGGAGCCAGGGCCTGGAATTCAGCACAAGCACTAGCTGTGAGAACTTGAGCCAGCCTTCCAATTTCTCATTTTCTAAGCAGGATGAACAGTGCCAGTTCGGCGGACTTGACAGGGCTTCCCTGAGCTGAGAGGGACGACAGTGCTTTACTGGTTTCCTGCACTGTGACTTTTATGAAAACCTCCCTAGGAGGCAGGTGGAGTTTAGTCCTTGCTGGGTCAAAGCCACAGTCCCTGTCCTCTAACCTCCGTGGATTGATGGTGGGAGCTTGGCCTTGGCCATCTCCCTGGTGGGAGGGAGAATCAGGTGGCCTCCAGGTCCTCAGTTAATGACGCATTCACAGCTTGTGCCTGGAAATATGCAGCAGAGCGACAGCCCCAGTTAATCATGGACATAGTGTTCACACTTTGGTTGTCACCGTGTCCTCTGGCTCAGAGCCAAGTGCCAGGAGAGGCACCTGCCCAACAGGGGCAGTTCTCAATTTGCAGGCACTCAGGGACAAACCATATGCCAAGTTGAGAGCTACCTCAGTCCCATGGGGTCTAGCAGGGCAAACAGAACTCATGCATTCCAGAGAAGAGAGTCCAAGATCAAGTTCCTTCAGGCTGGCTTCTCTAATGACTCATTCAACCCATCCATTCATCCAATAATTATTTCTTGGGCACCAAGTATGGGTCAGACATTACAGGAGCTACTGAGCAAGTTAGCCAAAAATCATAATTTCAGAAAGAGACAGACTCAACGAAGAAAATACAAAAGGTCATAAAATAGAGAATGACAAGAAGGGTGTTAAGACCAATTGAGAACTGAATAAGCAGGAGGAGATGCCCTTGAGAGCTGAGGAAAGGGCAGCCCAGGCGGAGGGACTGGTGGGTGCCAGAGCCTGGTGTGCTGGAGGGTAAGGGTGTGGCGGGAGCTCAGACAGAGGGAGAGAGCAGTGTGAAGTGAGAACAGAGCAATGATTTTGATGACCTGAAATTCTAACCTGTTTGGAGGGGTTTTGTTCACCTTTTTTGATATTTCAGAATTGTTAAACAAATTATTTTCAGGGCACTTACAACATAATTTTTTCAGACAAAAGCCTATAAGAGAACGTTTGTTTTGATGATCTGTGCCTGTTTCTTCCTGAAAGTTGGCTCAGAACACCGTGAAAATAGAAACTCAACCTGGTGGCTGGAGTCCACTTGGAGGGGGTGACTGCAGTGGGGCGGAGTGGCATGGTCTGAGGGTGGCATGAAGCCTCGCCAGCCCTCTGTGTCCCTTGAGGCCATCACATCCTCCTCCAATGAACTTCTATAGGCCTGACTCACTGTGGCTTTTACAATGGACTAATCTGTATCTACCAAAGCTGAATACAGCATCTCCTATGACCAGAAATTCCACTCCTGGGCATGTGCTCAACAGAAGTGGGTACAATGTGCCCCCAGAGACATGCATGAGAATTAATTCTTTTTTTTTTTTTTTTTGAGGAAGATTAGTCCTGAGCTAACTGCTGCCAATCCTCCTCTTTTTGCTGAGGAAGGCTGGCCCTGAGCTAACATCTATGCCCATCTTGCTCTACTTTTTTGTTTTCTGTGGGACACCTACCACAGCATGGCGTGCCAAGCGGTGCCCTGTCTGCACCCAGGATCCGAACTGGCAACCCCTGGCCGACAGAAGCGGAACATGCGCACTTAACCACTGCGCCACTGGGCTGGCCCCAAGAATTAATTCTTAATAACCCCAAACTGGAAACAATCCATATGCCCATCAACAGAGAATGGATAAATAAATTGTGGAATATTCAGACAATGGAATGCTACACAGCATTGGGAAAGAATCTACGAGGACACGCAACAACATGGATGACGTTCACAAACGTAACAAAGCCAGACCCCAAAACACACACTGTACACGGTAGGATCCCATTTACATGAAGTGCAAGAGCGGGCTGACTAATGCATGCCATTAGAGGTCAGGATATTGGTTACCCCTAGGTGAGGTGGGCTGGGCTGGGAGGAGGCCCGGCTGGGACTTCTGGGGGACTGATAATGTTCCGTTTCTTGATCAGGGCAGTAATGTTCATTTTGAACACGTCAACACTCTGATGTGTTCATTTTGTGAAAATTCATCAAACTATACATTATAATTTGTGCACCTTTCTGTATGTAAATGTACTTCATTATAAGTTTTAAAAATGGCCTAATGTTCTTAGGAGGTGTAAGCAAAGACATTGAAAATAGAGTCCTTCCCAGCTGATTTACCAACTCAGTGTGCATTCACCAAGCCCCATGCAGAAATTTGTCCTGCTCCAGGGCCTTTGCACAAGCTGTTTGCTCCGCCTGGCAGCCTTCCCCTTTCCTTATTGCCTCCTGATTAACTCCTATGCATCCTCCAGTTTTCAACTCATAAGTGACTTCCTCCAGGAAGCCCTCTTTGACTTCACAGTCTAGGTCATGTATCTTTGCTACAGGCTCACAGAACTTTGCTTTTGACTACTTCCTTTAGGTGTACTTATACACTTGTTGGTGTAATTATTTGATGATTTGCCTACTTAACAGAACAAGAGCTGCAAAACAGTGGCACAGCACTTGATAACATAATAGGCCCTCAATGCACATTTGTCAAATGAACGAACGAGTGAAGGAATGAATGACTGAGTGCAGGAGTAAAGGCCTGCACGTGTGGTCCAAATCTCCTCACAACACACATTGCTTTATCTCATAAACTAATTTCAAACGTTCCATTCTATTCTACAGCAGGCTTTAATATAAAATAATATTTTACATTACCTGCCATCACGTGAAATTGAGGATCCTGGCAAACACAGTCCATCTGTAGTCTTGTGCACATTCTGGCCCAACATTATGTCTCCCCAGATATGCTATATGTGCCCCAATTTCAGAAGCTAAGACTTTCGTGTGCTTGGCACCTCCCACATGATAGCTGAGAAATGGAAGTTGAGATCTATGGCCTTAGCAGACATTTGTGGCTCAGCTGAGAAATTGGAGGCACAGGGAGATAACGGAATTTTTTTCCCATGGTCACAGAGCTAGCTAGTCTTTTAATTTACATTCTATTTACTTATATATTTTAAAAATACATCCATCTTCCTGTCACATTGGAGAGTATATAAAAAAAGAAGGCTGGGCATGCTTCCTCCTGGGTCTGATTCCCAGGTTTGCTGGAGGGGTGGCCACTGGCAAGTTGAGCCTCAATAGCCTCACCTTCAAAATGAGGAGAGTAAGAATATCTATCCTGCGGAGTTGCTCTGGGGATGGGATACGTGCAAAACTCTCAGCACCGTGCCTGGTCCTTGGTAAGCACTCAATACAGTTTAGGGGCTGCTGTTAATGTTCATGCCATGGAGCTTGAGCGTGGGGGAGGGGAGAGTGGAAGAACTGAACTTGGCCTTCCAGGGGTGGGAGCCCAAGACAAGATGCTTCTACTCATTAAGCCTGGGGAAGACAGGCCTTGCTCCAGTTCAAGAGGAAACTTCCTTGGGATCCGTTTAACTGTATCTCTCTCCAGGAGTGGTTGAATCTACTGCCTTGGTTGTTTGGTTGAGAAGACAAATTAGCCAGAAAGCATTTTTGTTCACTGATACCCAGCAGGTGGTAGAATTTGTGAAATCCAGGCCCTTGGTCATCATTGGCTTCTTCCAGGTACTGGGTTCAAGAGGTGGGAGGGGCCTTTTTGACTGGTGAAGAGACCTGTGTCTGGGATGGGGGTGGTGGGAGGAGAGGTCTATTTGAGTTAACTGCAGGCCCATTCTTCCTTTCCCACTGAGCTGGTTTTCTGGGGGAACTGCACAGTTAAAATGAATAAAGAAAAAATGGAAGCTGAAGTGGTAGGAGAAGCTAACTAGAAAGTGGAGAGGAATGGAGAGAGAGGAGAGGAGACTGACATATTCATTGAATTGGTTTTGATAGTGTAACGGAACGTTTGGGGTTCATTTAGAACATGACTGAATAATAAATAATTTGCAAATTGTTTTTCCTTTTGGAGAATGAGTTTCTTACACGTCTTAATTCATTTTCCGTAATCTGATGACTTCACTGCTTCTCTCAGTAGAAGTTAGAACTTTGGTATTATATTTATACATGGGGAGAGTATGTGCCTCTTTCTCTTCCATCCCACTTTTTGACAGCGTTTTTCAGTCCCAATTTTCTTTCAGGCTAAAGAATGAAGGCTGAAACGACAGCCATATCTTGATACCAAGTTTGTATTTGGTACCACCTGTGGTCAAATCAATTGCTTCTTCTGAAAGCAATAACAGGATAAACATTTAAAAATCTCAACCCATGTTAGAACATCCAACACTGTTCTATTCAGAAAAGGTCAAGTTTATCAATTCTCTCCATTCTTCTCTGTGAATTTGCCTATTTTGGCCTCAGTCATAGCCAGAGAAGAGGATTTAGGTGACCCAGCAAAATACCAGAACTTGGAAAGGAGGGGAGATGAATTGGTCACCATTTCTGCCTTGCCCTTAAAAAAGCCAGGCATTCTGCTTCCTACCAAAGCCTCACCAAACATCCTTCCCCAAACAGGATTTAGAGGAAGAAGTAGCGGAGTTGTTCTACGATGTGATCAAAGACTTCCCAGAGCTAACATTTGGAGTCACATCAATTAGCAATGCCATTGGGCGTTTCCACGTCCCCCTGGACAGTGTTCTGGTGTTCAAAAAGGTAGGACTTTGACCCTACTGCTGGTGAGCGGTCTCTAGTTCAAAACAGTGGACTACGCATGTATGGAAGGGCTTGGGTACCAATTCTGTTTCTTCCACCTGTGAGCTAAGTGCCTTCTGCAAAATCACTCTCCCACTGTTTCTCTGGCCTTTCCAACCATTCTCCATTGTAAGCTGCTCCTCCTTTCCTTAACCAGTAAACATAATTCATTAAGGCTTAATCCTCTGCCCTGTGTATTACTCTGCTCCATGCACCCCCTTCACACCCTGTATCAGCAATTACCATCCATACACCCATGACTTACAAATCTCTATCTCCAGCCAGAATTCTCTAATCTCCCGATTTTTATATCTATCATCAGAAGTCTCAAGATGGCCAAGCCTAAAGTCATAATCTCTCCTCCAAATCTGTTCCCAGCATTTCTCTCTCAATGAATGGTGCCACCATCTCTCCTATCTCCCATCTGAGCAAAGTCAGAACACCCAGGCATCATTCTAACACCTCCCTCATCACCCCTCACAACCAATCCACCACCCCAATCCTACTCATTTTAAATCCAAAATATCCCTTAAATCTATCCGTTTCTCTCTACTGCTACCATCCTAGGTCAAGGGACCATCATCTCCCACAAACTGATGCAGCATCCACCCTAATGCAACATGCCACATTCTCTCTTGTCCTCTAAAGAGTAAACTTTCTAAAATTCAAATCTGATGGTCACATTCCTCCTTATCACTGAAAATCTTTAATGGTTTCCTGTTACTCTTAGGATAAAGACTCAAGTCCCTAAAGAGGCCCACAAGGCCTTCCACAGTCTAGCCTCTATTACACACCTTCCTCCTCTCCCTCTCTGGATTCTAGATCTGAGCTGTCCGATATGGCAGCTGCTAGTTACATGTGACCATTTACATCAAGATTTATTAAATTAAAATTTTAATTCCTTGATCAAACTAGCTACATGTGGATAAAGGCTACTATATTGGATAGCATAGATTTACAGAGCATTTCTATCATCACAGAAAGTTCTGTTGAAGAGTGTTAGTCTAGATACTGTAGTCTGGTTCCCGAAACATGCCTTCCTCCCTCCCACACAAAGCCAAATCCTTACAATAACCATGTTACTGAGAGACGTGGGTTAAAAGAGGTTAGGTTGCTTGCCCAAGGCCATATAGGAGGCAGCTGGAGTGACATCCAGATCTGCTTGACATTCAGAGAAGACTGTGACACACTTCATTTTCACTTGGGCCCACGGAAATTATTGAAAGGTTTTAAGTTGGAGAACAACCTGATTTGTGTTTTTGAACGGGACAACGTGGAATCCAGAAATAGTTCCAAATACATTTGGAAATTTAGTATATGATAAAGATGATATTTTAGATCAGCAGGAAAAATCTGTGTTATTCAATGACTGGTGTTAAGAGAACTGGGTAGCCATTTGGAAAAAAAAAACAACTAAAGCTAAATCCATATATCACTCTTTCCATCGAATTAAATTCCAGATTGATCTCTGATTTAAAAATATAACAATGAGACCATGTAAAAACTAGAAGATGCCATGGGAGAGTTTGCTTTCTAAACTTGGAATGGGAAAGCCCCTTTGCAAGGCATGACAGAAACCCTAGAAACTATCGAAAGTAATACTGATAAATTTGGGCCACATAAAAATTTAAAAGTTCTGCAGAATAAACCCCATCACAAAATCAAAAGCCAAACAGCAAACTCAGATCAGGCATTTGAGGGGAGACTTGGTCTATCTTAATGGTTAAAAGCATGAGCATTAGATCAGACTGTCTGGGTTGGAATCTTGGCTCCATCTCTTATGAGCTTAGCAAACTTGGGCAAGTCACTTCACTTCTCTGTGCCTCAATTTCCCCAACTAAAATGAGAGAAATAATAATATATAGCTCAAGGAAATGTCATGAAGATTAAATGAGTTTATGCATATAACACGTTTAGAACAGTGGCTGGTACAACATGAGCTCTCAATAAGTCTAATTAGTATTATTAGACTATTGTTATGACCAGAAAAATTTGGACTTTATCCAGAGGACAATGGGGGCTATGAAGTGTTTAAGCAAGAGAATGACATGATCAGATTTGCGTTCTAATATCATCAATCTGGCTGAAGTGTGGGGGATGCATTGGAGAGAAATAAGGGGAGAAGTTGGAAGACCATCAGGAGACTATTGCAGGAGTCCAGGAAGAGGTTTGGACTACAGGATGGGATTGGTGGAGATGAAGAGAAGGAGATAGAGTAGAAGGAAATTAGCAGATAGCTGCTTCTTTCTCCTTCCCCCAAAACTTTGATCCTGGGCTACAGAGAATTATATCATTCCCTGTGTTAGTCCTCAGGTCTTTCCAAGAAGCAGTCACCAAATAGGATCAGACATGCAAAGATTTATTAGAGAAAATGCCCGTGAAGGAAAACAGAGAGGATGCTGAGGGAGACTCAGAGAGCCATCAGGCCAGGATGTAGGTCTGACCCTTCAAAAGGAAAGAAGGTTGAGTGAAAGAGTCTTCGACTGCAGTGAAGTTCTTAGAAAGTTTGTCAAAGTCATCATCAGACAAGTCCTGCGTCTCTCAGAAATAGTATCCCTGACACGTTCAGTTATTTGTTAGAAGCAGTGTGTGAGAAACTGCTCAGCATCAGCATGAATATGTTGATGGATTTCAGAGCAAGGCAGCCGCAGCTGTCAGTCACACTCCCTGTCTTTGTGGATAGGAGATTTTCATGGCTGCCACATTCCCATATCCTATCCACAGGCTAATCTACCCAGTCATCCATATTTATTAAGTACCTAGATTATGGATTATACTTGTCACCATGGTGTGTTCCTTTTATCCAAGGGGAAATTTGTGTTATTCATATTTACTAAGTGCCTACATTATGGAAGCTACCACCCTCCAATGTTTTTCTTCTTTTGTCCAAGGGAAAAATTGTGAAACGCCAGGAGCTTATTTATGACAGTACCAACAAACAAGTCCTCAGTCAAGTCATAAAAGAGCACCTCACAGATTTTGTTATTGAATACAACATTGAGGTCAGTGAGCAGAGACCCTGGGAGAAGGGGAGCTGGGGCAGCTGTATGCATAGAATGACCTCTTTTCCTTGTAATTTCAGAATAAGGATCTGATTTACGAATTGAACATCCTGAACCACATGCTGCTCTTCATCTCCAAAAGCTCCAAGTCATTTGGTACGATAATGCAGCATTATAAGTTGGCATTGAAGGAATTCCAAAACAAGGTTTGTGGAAGGTGCCATTGCTCTTTGGGGCTCTTAGATGGGGATCCAACACCTCTAGACTCTGATGCCATTTGCCTGCCCTACTGATTATAAATTAACCCAGGAAGGATTTGTATTTGCATACCAATTTCCTGATTTGCATATAGATGCTATGTATTATTCACTATTTAAACCAGCCCCCTCCCTTCTTCTTGTCCAGTGTCTTTTTCTTTCTTTCCAAATGCATGCTCCTCCTTCTTTCATCTTTTTGATAAGTCTACTACGGGAACATGATGGTTCAGCTGGCTTTTTTGATGGACTAAGCGTGGGTGACTGCAGTATGGGTAGCATTTGGCCTGGAAGTGAGGGGCATGAAAGATCCCTCCTGCCTGAGGTCAGGGAGTGTGAAAAGCCTGAAGGTGTGACACAGCACAGATGATCTGACAAGGAATTGCTGAGATTCTGGGCTTTAGCATCACACAGACCTGGGTTCAAATTCTCCTCCTCTTACAAGTGATTTTGTCTTAGGTGAGTTTCTTAACTTCTCAGTCTCAATCACTTCATGCGTAAAACAGAGAATTTCTGTGCAGAATTGGAAGCGCTATATGTAAAGCAATGAGCAAAAGTATGATACACAGTGCTTCTTCTTATTGCTATCATTATCATCATTAGAAACAAATCTGTTTTTCCTAAGCACTATATCTAAATTTAGGTAGTTATCACCACCTGGACTATGGGGGCTATTTACTTTATTTTTCTCTGTGTTTTTATAAGAAATACAGTAATGGAAGATTTTTTCTTTTGAAGAAAATTATTCTGGAAATCAAATGAAACAAATAAAATCCTGGAAACCCAAAATAAGCACAAAGTAAAGCCACTAGGGCATGAACATTAGGGCATGAACATATTTAATGTTCATGCTATATCCCACCACATTGTCCTCCAGGAAAGTTGCTCCAATTACAGGAAAACTTCTAGTGAATATATTTCCTGGCTTATTCAATTTTAAACCTCAAGATTTTTGATGTAATTAAATTGATCACAATCTGATTACTTTCCCTATATTTCTCCCATGTTATAATAGTCAATATTCACCCACATTTTCTTCTAGATTATATTTTAATTTGACTCTTTAATCTAGGTGGAATTTATTTTGGTATATATTGTGAGATGAAGTTCTAAATTGTCTTTACCTCCATTAACAAGCTTCCCAAATGCTATTTATTATTTGGGCTCCATTTTAAACCCAAAGATAAAGCATTGGATGAATATTATTCCAACAGTTCATGTCCCCCATATCTTATCTTATTCACTTCTAGCAGTGTTTGTTGAAAGTATACAAGGATGGTTTTCATAGGTCTGCTTTGTTTTTCACAGTCTCCCTACCCCCTAGAAGAGTGTCAGGCACATAGTAGGCTCCTTCATATTTTGATCAGTGAATGACCTGAGAGTGTCTGATGTCACTCTCTGCGGCCTCTAACTGGTCTCCCTGCTTCCACTCTTGTTTCTTCTCTGCAACCAGAATAATCTTTTAAAAATTATCATGTCACTCTCCAGCTTCCTATACTTCAGTGGCCTCCTATCTTGTTCAGACAAAACCCAAGCTCTGTGCTGGAGTTCTGACCTCATCTCTGACACATCTCTGACTTTGTCTCCCATGACTCTTTCCCTCGTGGTGTTGAAGCCACATGAGCCTTTCCTTTCTATTCTAGAACACTCTAAACTTCCCCCACAACAGCTCCCAGGCCTTTGCATTCCCAGTTTCCACTGCCTGAATCAAGGTTCCCCTGACTTGTTACTCATCTCCTAGGTCCCAGCTAAAATGTCACCTCCTCAGATACTCATCCTGACCTTCCTACCTAATGCTGAGCCCCTACCTCACCCTGTCTGTGCAATCACTCTATCACAGTGCCCTGTTTTATGGTCTAGTTGGCACTCATCGCTATGTGAATTTATTAATTTGTTTACACATTTTTGTCTGTCTTCTCCACGAGAACATAAGCTTCATGAGGGCACAGATTTGTCTGGCTTGGGCAGTGTTGTACCCCCAGCGCTTACCAAAATGCCTAGTAGGTATTCCACAAATACCTGTTGAATGAATGAGTGAATGAAGTCATGAATTTCCTTGATAGAAGAATAATTTAGAATAATGATGAGTTGACATGTATTAAACATTTTCTACCTCCCAGTCACTGAACTAAGCCTGTACATACATTGTCCTGTTCAATTCTTAGGAACCCTACGAAGTGGGTACTATTATAATCGCCACTTTACAGATAAGGAAACTGAGGTACAGAGAGGAGAAGTTAATATTTTGCCCAAGGAACTGAGAGATGAAAGCTCAGGACCTCCTGACTTGCTACAGTTGTGTGGCTGGTGCCCTGCACAAGGATGGCAACACCAGGCTGAAGGCCGATGCCTGTCTCTGCACTGGGGCACACGGCCGCACCTGCCTGATGGAAGGGAGCCTTTGTCAAGTCTTTCAGACGCACTCCATAGACCCTGCTACTTGCATTCCATTAGTCCCCTCCTACAACTTCCCAACACTTTCTCTCCCTTGGTAAGGGATTCCTTACCCAATTTGTAATTCTTACCTTTTTTATGGCCTCGAATCCAGAGAGACACAGGTTTCACTTGATTTGGCAGATCCTTTTCATCCTTGTGGATGCAGATGAACCCAGAAACAGACATGTCTTCAAATACTTCCGGATCACAGAGGTCAATATCCCATCTGTCCAGATCCTAAACTTAAGCTCTGATGCGAGATACAAAATGCCTTCTGAAGAGATAACCTATGAAAACCTCAAGAAATTCGGCCGCAGCTTCCTGAATAATAGTGCCAAGGTAAGTTTGTTCTTTGACAAGGTTTATCCAGAATCTCAAATCGTCCCTTTTTGGTAATTCTGCTGGCTTTGGTCGTCTGAATGCGGAGGCAGGATAAAGATGAACCTTATGGCTCAATGTGAGGAAATACCTCCATCTCCCACCTCAAATCTATTCAACTTTTTATCTGTCTTGACTCTATAATTCCACCATTAATTCTTTATTCTTAACGTAAGCATGTTTCCTCTGCAGCTATTTACAACTGAAATGCAGGCACTTCCAGGGCTAACATCCTCCAAAATGGGGCTCTTAATCTTCTTTCAGACTCTAACGTGAAAGATTCACTTGGCCCAAGGCTAGAGCTTGCTTTTGGGGAGAAGATGGGTGGGAGTGTATTCAGCAATCAGGATTTAACCTCAAAGCCTTTAGGGACCTTTTCTTTGAGGGGTTAGAAGGGAGCCTATTTTGCTAAAAGGGAGGAGAGGCTGCAAAATGATGGCTACATAACACAATGTCACCTGCCATTTATTGAGCACTTGCTGTATCCTCAACTTCCCTGCAGAGTTAGGTGACCATATTTTTTATTTTCTAAATGGGGACACTTTTGAGAGTAATGGGGCATTCTTTAAAATTATTCTAGAACAGCAGGAAAAAACTGGGACTCTCTGGACAAACCAGAATGCATGGTCACCTCTGAGGACACTCATTACCTTCTGTCTGCTCTCCCACAGACACTGCCTCCCTTGCAGCTTTCTGAAGTGAAAGCTGTTCTTTCTCTGATGCATGCTGTCACAGGCCAAGTGGTGACGTTGGTGTCCTCCACACCACTTCCAAACCATCTGTACTCCTACCTTGAGCAACTCCAGACCCTGAGGAGTCCATGCCTTTGGACCTTAGATTACCTGATCCCACTCCCTGTTGCTGTCCTCTGATCACCTCCCTCTCACCCTCTGAGGACTTCAGCTCCTCACTTGCCCTTCATCCCTACTCTGCTATCAGTTCCAGGGATGTCCATATCTAAAACTTTGGTCTTTTCTCCCATAATTGGCGTGTCTATGCCATCTCAGCCACTCGCTCTCGTGGCCAAACTCTAGAGATGGCAGCCCCTCTGAAAGTCCGGTTTCAAGCTTCTCATCCTCTTAGATCCCTTCTCTAGAATACACACTGGTACAATTCCTTACCTTTTCACGGACTCCAACCTCCTGATCTCATTTCACAATCTCTTTAGTGCCCTCCTTTGTGAACTTCAATTCCATCGTTCATCACTCTGGTCTGGATCCCCTTAGCTCCTTTATCCCCTCCACCTTCTAGCTCCTCTATATCCTGTAGTATCTACCAAGCAAAATCACAACCCAAGTTAACCCACTTACCTTCCTGACTGCTTCCAGGCCTATCCTGGAGAAAAAAGAACATCACTGTGAGGCAGGCTGCCTTCATGGAATCATAAACCAAATCTCCCATGGGATCTTAGAAATTTCCTAATATTTCTATGTCAATTTCTCTTAGTGTGTTCATTCTCTTAATCTCTAAACCTATTTCTCTTCATACCCCAAGTCTCAGCTGAGTACTTGACTCACGTATCATTAAGAAAATAGAAGGCTTCTCACTTTCCCTCCCCACATCTACAAATGTACGTGGAGATCTACCCATCCTCTTTCTCTTCCCTCTGGTTATACCTCAGAAGGTGTCTGTCTCCCTCTCTAGGGACAACAGGGGTCCTTTTGTGCTCTTGGAATGAAGATGTTCACATGAGTGATGAGGTCTGCCTGATCTGGCCCATTCCTAATTCTCCATCATGTTCACCGTTTCCCATCTCCCATGCCCAGCCCCCACTCCCCTGTATGCCCCCTTGGAAAGAATCTTCAAGTCCTTTCCAGAGGCTGGGGTGGAAATGAGGGAGAGCAATGTGGGAGATAAGGCTGGTGAGCTGAGCAGACCTGACAGCAAGGACACGTAAGCATATTAAGGGTTTGGTATCCTAAAAGCAATGGGAAGCTACATTTGCATGGTGAAGGCAGAACGCTGCTTGTAGGAGAATACAGGCATGTAGAGGATTAACAGGAGATGCAAAGAGAACACTAGGAGGCTATCCCAGTGATCTAGATGAGAGAGGAAGGCTTCCTGGACTAGGGTAGCAGCAGTGCAAACAGAGAGAGGGGTGTGGACTCAAGAGATAGTCAGGAAGTAATGGCTGTAGAGAGAAACATAGGTTCTGAAATTTGTACCACTTCCTTCAAAGGGGAGCAAGAGCTTGGTTCATTCTTTCATTTACAAAATATTTATATATAAAATATTTATTGAGGTCCTAGTATGTACCAGGCAGTGGATATTCAAAGATGGGGGAAGAAAAGTCCCTTGTGACATTCTGTCCAGTGTAGTACAGACACATTAATCAAATATCCGGAAAAATAAATATAAATGATATACTTGAATAAGTGATACAAGGACAAGTACCAAGTGTTATGAGAATGTATGCTGGCAGGATCTGCTCTAGTCTGGATGAGAGTCAGGGAAGTCCTCCCTTGAGGTCACTCTGAAGGATAAATCTGAGTTAACTAGATGGAGAAGGGAATGTAAGAATGGGTGGGGGTGTCCCTCCAGGCAGAGGAACAGCATAAGCCAAGGGCTGAGGTGGGAGGAAGGCTAGTCCTCTGGGGTATAGAAGACCAGTGTAGCTAAAGAAAGCAAGGGAATGGTGAGGAGCTTGGAGAGGTTGGCAGGAACCGAAATGTGATAAAGATCTTACAGGTCATGTAAATTATCTTGATTTTGATGCTGGTTCAGTTGGTTTTGAAGCAACAAATGCCAATCCCTTTCTGGAGATTGCTAGACCTCTCAAATTTGCCTCCTAGAAACATCAATCCAGTGAAGAGATTCCAAAATTTTGGGACCAAGGGCCAGTTAAGCAGCTTGTTGGGAAGAATTTCAATGTCGTCGTCTTTGACAAGGAGAGGGATGTATTTGTGATGTTCTGTAAGTACTTCCACAGAGGCCACGGGAGGCAATGGCCCTGACATTACTTTACAAGTGTTGCTCCTGCATTCTTGGGCACCAAAATCTATCAAAGCATCATGGCACAGATGGTCTTCAGATATCCAGAGTTTGGATCAAGATGCTAATCACGGGCCAGCCCCTTGGCAGTGTGGTTAAGTTTGTGTGCTCTGCAGCCACCCAGGCTTCGCCAGTTTGGATCCTGGGCGCAGACCTATGCACGGCTCGCAAGTCATGCTGTGGTGGCGTACCACATAGAAGAACTAAAATGACCTACAACAAGGATATACAACTATGTACTGGGGCTTTGGGGAGAAAACCCAAAAAAGAAAAAAAAAAAAAGGAAGATTGGCAACAGATGTTAGCTCAGGGCCAATCTTAAAAAAAAATGATGCTAATCAGCTACAGTGCAACTCTCCTCAAAAGCTGAATTCTTGGAACGGGTAGAATTCTTTCCACAGAATCCAGGACTGTGGTTATTTACATCAATAATAATGCTGATGGCTAACACTGACTGAATGCCAAGATACACCAGGCCTTGTTACACATTATCTCATTTAATCCTTACAACATACTTCTGAAAGTAGCTACTATTATTGCTCCTCTCACTTTACAGATGACTAAACAGAGTCCCAGGAGGTGAAGAAACTTCCAAAATCAGGCAGCTAGTAAGTGCTGGAACTGGAATTGGAAGTTAAGCAGCCTGACTCCAGTGCCTATGCTGGTAACTGCCATACGGATTCCCGCTGCTTCTGGCTTTATGTGACTTACCAAATGTGCTGTATTTAACCCACCTGAGCTGGTGCGGCCAAGCTGGGGACCCGAATCATGCATGTAAAGGACTTAGTACAGTGTCTGGCATGTTGTAAGCACTTGATAAATGACAGTCATTATTGCTATTATTAGTTCTTTTCTTATAATTATTTCCAGTGCTCACCTAAGGACTCTGGCCCTTTCCCCACTGTTTCTGATTTGCCCATGAGAGCCAAAGCCAGGGACCTTGTCTCTCATCCTGAGACACAGAGAAGGATGATAATGAAGCTGCTTCAGACATCTCTTTTATTTAACACGCAGTTACCATTTTATTGAGCACATACCATGAGCCAGACATGGGTTTGCTGTTTACACACCTGCTCTCATGCCTCCTCAAAACAAGCCTCTTAGGATGGCCCAGTGGATTGCCCCACAATATAGATCAGGGAACCCAGCCTTACAGAGGTTAACTGCCTTACCCTAGGCCACACTGTAAGTAAGCTGCAAGGCAAGGGTCAGTTTGAGCTCTGATTCAATCACTTCCTGGAGGGTGAAAGGAGGGCTGGATTGCATCATGCAGCCCTTTTAAATCTCACTGAAATGGACTCTCATCCACAGGGTGGGGTGTTTAAGGTCTGCGTGGCTAAATAATCATGATCCGCTGCCTTTAAGTGAGAGGTTGCAGTGGCCCTTTCTGTACTTACCTGACACCTAGAGTTATGAGAGTGCCCACTTGGTTCTGGGAAAAGGTAAAAGCAGCCTCATTTTCTTGGAAGCAGGACTGTCACATTGGCCCCCTGGGACTGCAGCCATTATGCTCCCTCCTGCTCCAACTCAGGGCCCATCGGGCTCCAGGGGAGCTGCGGGCTGCTGCTGGGAGAGCAGGTGGTCCTGGAGGCACTTGCTTTGTAAATGGAGGGGTGATCATCCAAATGTGGAGTGTCCGGGACCTTTGAGGCCATTCCTCCCACACAGCCAGAAACTAACAGAACGACCAGCAGGCAAGGTTCGATTTCCCTTTCGTGTTGGAGCTGGTCCCTGATTTCTCTCCAAAGGGCTGGGTGCCTGGTCCAAAATCACAGCTCAAGGAATTGTCCCACAGCGAAGTCCAATGTCCCCTTTCGGGGTAGTGGTACTTGTCACAACCTCTGTTCACTTCTTGGGGGGATTCTCTCCACCAGACTGAAAGGCAGTATGGTGTGATGGTCACAAGTCAAAGCAACCTGTCTTCAAATCCCCCTTCCTCTGCTTAACTCACTGGGTGACCTTAGGCTACAAGTCTAACCTCCATTGGAAACTTTTATGCTGTACACACACACACACACACACACACACACACACACACACACACACATGCTTTCTAGCAGAACATGAGGAGCATCTAGCATAAATACTTTTCTTGGTTTTCTTCTTCATCTGGAGTGGAAAGCTATGTAAAAGGAAAAACAAAGAATAGAAGAAAATGTCCCAACATGCTAAAAGTGTTAGTGTCTGGGCAAAAGGAGAGTAGGTTAATTTTTTTCTGATTTATTTAATAATGACAAGGCTCTATGTTTAAAATGTAAAATACCCTAATATATCATTAAAAGAAATAAGGAGTACAATTTGCAAAGCAGCATAGAACCATTAGTAGAACACAGTGATGGTGTTTATGGGGAGTGTTGGCTTTCAGAGTCCTCATTAGTGTGAGCCTGAGCAATGGCCCCTCTCTTCCAGATGCACCCTGGTCTGAAAAGTGCAGGGCGCTGTTCCCAGTGTTGGAGGAGTTGGGCAGAAAATATCAAAACCACTCCACAGTCACCATCGCCAAGATCGACATCACGGCAAATGATATTCAGCTGATGAACCTGGACCGGTACCCCTTCTTCAGGCTCTTCCCCACCGACTCTCAAAAAGTGAGGGGCTCTTGGGACTTACATTAACTGGAAATGTTGTTGCTTTATTAGCATAGACTCAATTCCTCCCTTTCTCCTGCTCTGCCTTCTACCCAATCAGCTTCGTTCTTAGCTCCAGCTCCTATTACCTTCTCAAGTTCAAGAGTGTTTTCCATTAGTTTCCACAATGTCCCAAGACTCAGATGGAGTCCAGCTTAGGTCAGTTGCTCATCCCTGACCCAATCATTGTGGATGGAGGAGTTTTTATTATCCTTCTCTTAGAGCCATGGTAACAGAGTCTCAGAGAGGTTAAGGAACCTGCCCACTGTACTCAGGTGGTTAGGAATGGGACTCTGGATTTACCTATGGAACAGCCCCTGAGTATTCTGCAGGAAGAGGCTACCATTTTGACCCAGTTCTGTTTTCTTCCTAGGTTGTACCATATAAGGGAGAATACACCATGAAGGGCTTTTCAGACTTTCTGGAAAGTCAAATCAAGACCAGGATTGAGGATGAAGATGAGGTAAGGCAAACAGCAGCACCCTGGGTTATTCTTTCCCACACAGAATCATCAAGACCTCAATGGACTAGGAAAGAGTGTGCCAAGAGTTCCATTATTCTTGTGCACTCAGGAGATACTTGAAGATGGTTCTAACAACCATCCAGTTTGGATGATTTTATTTCAAAGGCACTTACTACAAGGAAGCAGAAATGGCAGAATTTAGAAACACTCAGAAGGGCAAAGGTTCTGTGGTCTCACACAGCTCCCAAGGCTGCTTCCCTGGGTCCACTGTTCCTGAGTTGGTAACCAGATGTCTTGATGGCATACTGCCCTGTGGCATTATTCTCCTGATGGATGGGATGACACTCCCCATTTTCTCCTAATCCTGTTCATGCCTTAGTGAGGCCATCTGCTGGAAGGTGCCATCTGTATTAGTTAGGACCCTTCAGTTACCAATGTCAGAATCACTACTCTTTGGCTTAAGCAACATTGGGAATTTATCCTACATAACGGGTAGAACTTCAGGCATGGGTGGATCCAGAGCTCAAGCTCATTTTCTGTCTCCCCATCTCTGTTTTCCTCTATGTTTGCTTCTTTCCAAAGCAGTCACTTCCCCACAGAGGGTCAAAGATTGCCCCACAGCTCTAAACTAACATCCTCCTATCTTAGAAAGAAAGAACCTACTTCTTAGTAGTCCTAGCAAATGTCCTTGACAAGGGACCTCATTACCAAGGCCTGGGTCACATGTCCAGCCTTGACCTAGGCAAGGGGCAGCCACATCTGTGGACTAAAGAGTGGACAAATGGTGGTTCCCCAAAGGTCCTGTTATTGGAGGGGCAAAATCACAGATGAGAACATCCCCACCCAAGCCAAATGGACTTTGCATCTAAGAGGATCCTCCAGATGCCTCTCTGGGCATTTCTAGAAATAGTGGCCTTGGCAATTACAATCTCTCTTTTTTTTTTTCTTGGTGAGGAAGATTGACCTTGAGCTAATATCTGTTGCAAATCTTCCTCTTTTTGCTTGAGGAAGACTGTTGCTAAGCTAACATCTGTGCCAATCTTCCTCTGTTTTGTATGTGGGATGCTGCCACAGCATGGCTTGATGAGTAGTGTGTAGGTCCATGTCTGGGATCCAAACCGTGAACCCCAGCCACTGAAGCAGAGTGTGCAAACTTAACCATTATGCCACTGGACTGGCCCATCTTACCTCTTCCTTTATCTTCCTTCTTCCCTTCCTCCTTCCTTTTCTTGAACAGCTATTGTCTACTGAGCAAAGTGAAGTGATAGAAGAGGAGGTATTAGCTGAGGAAGAAGAGGTACCTTTTATGGAGAAAGAGTTACCTGAGCAGAAGCTGCCTGAGCTGGAGAATGGGACCAAGCCGGAATACCCAGCTGGGCAGAAAGAAATAGCTGAGAAGGAGAAGAAGTGGCTAAGCCAAAAGGACCTCCAAGACAAGAGAAGAAACCAAGAGTCAAGGAAGAACTGTAGCTTCTCCAAAGCCAGGAGGGAAGGTGCCCATCTTCTAGGTCCTGGCATCATTTTCTGAGGTGATCTCTTCCAATAAAATTATTTATCATTGTGGTGGGTGGGTAGGGGCTGGATAATAAAGCCCCCAGTGTCTTCGATCCTGTTTTACTCATTCCCACTTTTTCCTGGTTGGTGCTGCCTTAGAAGAGCTGTTTGGCTTGGAATTCAGACATGGCTGCAAGGGAAGCCATAATAGGCACATCTGATGAGTGTTTACAATAGGCTGTATTCATCTAGTTCTCACAACATCACTGGGAGCTGGGTTTCATTATCCCCATTTTACAGATGAGGAAAGTGAGGAAGAGAGGTTAAGCAACCAGTCAGGATCACACAGCTAGAAAGCCCTTGAGAGATAATTCCAGGCAATCTCACTCCGGATACTGCATTTGACCACTATGCACACCACCTCCACCAGGTTTGGGTTCCAAGAGTTTGGCTAAAACTTTCAAATGAGGTGGACTGATTTGTTTACGCTGTATCTTGGCACAGTAGGAAAGAGATCAAACCCCAAACTTGTCCCCAGTCTCCCCCATCTCAATAAGTGAGATGTTGACTCCACCTACTTCACTTCATGTGACTCCACCCAGCAATCTTTCAGCAAATGCTTTCTGGACTTGTTGGAATGTAGTGGGTGCACTATAAGGTGTTGAGGACACAGAGGGAAGCAGGGCACTATTCCCACCCTAAAACATCTCACAGTTTAATGCAAACAAGATGTCAGTGAGGACACAGCAACCCCTCAGGCTTGGGAAGGGATAACACAAACCTGACTCTTGAGGGAATATAAGAAAAATTTTGCATTTGAACATGGATGAGTGGGTCTGAAGTCCCTCATCTCCCCCTGAGAACAAGAGAAAACACTGGCCAAGATAGGAAATTCATGATTGCACCAAATTACTAACAAGCCAATAAAGAAATATGAGGCCAATGTGGAGAAGAAGGAAGCCCAGGATTAAGGTCAGCCTGGCATTTGGGACCACTTTCCCCAGGGTTCATCAAGTAATTCTAGAGGAGACTACTGAGATGCGAAGAAGCTGAGCAGCGTTTGCACACATCCACGGGCACAGAAGTGAAACAACTGGAGTTCACGGTCACTAAATGAAGGTCATCCCTAGAAAATGTGCAGGCCTTAGCTGGGTCCCAGGAGATTACACACGAAGAATAAAGGTGGACAGAAAACACACTGGCCTTAGGAGGGATTGAGCCTTCAGTGAATGGTCTGAATTGCTAACTGGATGAATAGGATTCAGTACTGCTGGCATCCCTGATCACCTGCCAGATGTAAACTCCCAGATTTTCTGCAGCAAGATGACACAACACGAGGCCTCAATTTTTCTCTACATATTTTCTACCCAATGTCTAGAATTTAATAAGAAATGATAGACATATGGCAGGTCATGATACTATGACGGGATTGAAACCTAGAGTACAACGTAAATGCACCCACAGGGTTCTAGACAACGAAGTGATTAAAGCTGGTACCAATACTCCATCCAATCTGGAATTAATTACAAATAAGAATCTCTGATAACCAGTGAGAATGGAACGGAAGGTACAGATTACAAAAGTCAAGGCAGAAACGGGAAACATTTCTCTATAGAATGAATATGGCAAAAATATGGTGGTTAATATTCTAAATTATAATTATCTACATTGTTCCCCACATTCACTAACACAACAGTATTTGTAACAACACGTGAATATCTTACTCCTCTGTGACCATCTTTCTTTGTCCACAGATTTCATCAATCACACCTATGTTGTTCTTTAACATTTTTAATTTGATTTCTTTGTCACTTTAACAGATCTCAATGCCTCACAGTTGTCTTCTAGCTTCTTTTTCCTTTCTGTAAAACATAAAACAATTTTGTTCGTGTGTGTGCACATGTTCCCAAGAACTGGGTTGTGGAGGGGAGAGGAAAAAGGAGAGAATCTTGAGGGCAAGAAGCCATTTTTTACCTTCCCAGTGAAAACTCATTTTTACTATATGGGATTTTCTTCCCCACAAACAACATACCTTCCAGGGTACATTTATTAGGTATTGAGGCTCTCTGCTTGCATCTTGAATCCTACACTCATATCTCTGGACTTGAAGACAGATCTGAGAAAAGGTATTCAAGAAGTAATGATTGTACAACAATGTCAATGTACTTAATGTTACTAAAATGTACATTTAAAAATGACTATGATGGTAAATTTTATGTTATGTGTATTTTACCACAATTAAAAATAAGAAAATTAAAAAGGAAGTAATGATGTTTAGTTCTCTGATTTATGTAACCTATGGAAGTAACTTTTTGTTCTCTGCTCCTACTTGACCTTAAGCTGAGCATTTTCCTTCTGTACATGTTTTTCTTCAGACTTCAATTTCGCTTCACTGACATGAAATTCATTAAGGGGGATTCGAACTTAAGCCAAACATTCTCACTAATGACTTAGTTCCCAAGAAGAAAAATCCCTAATAGCTAACATACAAATTTAATACTCTAAGACATGTCATATTTGTTCTTCATCAAAGCTAAGGTGTACAATGAAAATCCTGCAGCAAATATAGGTAGTTTACTTCTGAAATTCCTGAGGTGTTCACTGAAATATCACCTTTTAACTCTCTGTATATTTTTCTTTTCTACTCTCTGCACGTACAATAGAAACAAAATGTATTAGATTTCTACCGAAATCTGGACGATATGCTAAAAAGAAGAAATGCCAACAAAACATACATCAGCCCCTGAATCATTAAAAGCAGCTGATCCAGTTTAAGTCGAGAAGAAAAGTCAAACACAGAAAGAAATGAGGAACTAAAAGAATAACCGAAGTCACAAATATCTCGTGGGCGCTCCAACTTTCCTACTTTCAAGACAATGGGATGCTGGACTGGCTGATGAGGCAAAAGCAAAGAAAGTCTAAAATCTTGAAGTCAAACAGCTGAAAGGAACTGTTTCTTAGTGGGAGATAAATATTGTCACTAGATTCACTTTGAAAATTCTCTGCTCTGCATTCAGGGGGCTAGGACTGCTCAACGTGGCTAGAAGTCTCTAGTACTCTTTCCTACAGTTTCTCAGTTCTATATTTCTTGGAGGGGAGGGAGTGCTGAATGATATAAACAATTAACCCAGGGTCTAAATCAGAAAAAAAATTCTTCCTAAGTCCTTAAATAAAAAAGGCATTGTGGGTATTAGTACTTGAAACAGCAGTGAACAGCATGGAGGAATGCAGGGCTCAATTTACCCAGTGAACAAAATCTCAAAAGTCAAATTATGGTCATAACTCGCACCAAGTCCCAGTTCTGCATGTTCCCATCTCTCTCTCACTGCAACTTAGCCCATATACGTGGAAGGATGTTGTTAACAATTTCATTAGTGCTTTCAGGTGTTTCGATGTTATTCTTCAACAAAACATAGAGATTAGTAATATTTACTTATTACTTTTACTTCTGTTTTTAGAGTGCAATCTAGGAAAAAGAAAGGATTTTTACCTTAAATTTATGTACTTCATCACAGAGAATCTTATTTTGCCCCTTTGTTTCTTGAGCATGTTTCTTCGCTTCATTGATCTATACAGATATGTAATAATGGATTCAGAATTCAAAAATATTATTTACAGTGATAGTGAAGCCTATCTCCCGTGGGTAAGTTCATACAGAAATTTTAAAAAGTGGTGCTTTACATATAAGATGCTTGGTTTGAATTTAGACTGTTATACAATGTAATGAAATGGGACACTAGCATGAAAGAAGAGAGAGAAAAATAAGTGAACTAGAAGAAAGGGGAAGTACTTCAAGGAGAAGCCATGAAAATAAAAATTAAAGGATGATTATACCTTCTGTTCACAGATGGCTACTTTTTAGACCATTTCTGAGTTTTCCTTCACTTAATTCTTAATCTTCTCAGAAATGTGATGGAAATTAACTAAAAGAGATAAAAAAAACCATTTCTAAGATTATTACCAAAACCAATAAAATGTAATTACCTCAATGTGTCAACAGCAAAAGCACATTATCTGGCACTATGAGCATAAATAACTTTTTAACATGACTATGATCCCTGAAAGAAACAAGTTTTAGCTAGTGGCATTTTAAATGTAGGAAACAAATATGGAAATAAGAATCCTATTTCAATGAGATTCTTATTTAATCTCTTTTCAAAGATGGGAATAAAATAAACTGAAACTTCTAGAAGCAAACATAAGCAGTATGCTCTTTGACATTGATCTTAGCAGCATTTTTTTCATATACCATGTCTGACTGGGCAAGGGAAACAATAGAAAAAATAAACAAACGGGACTACATCAAATTAAAAAGCTTCTGCACAGCAAAGGAAACCATTGACAAAACGAAAAAAACAATCTAACGAGTGGGAGAAGATATTTGTAAACCATATATCTGATGAGGGGTTAATATCCAAAATATACAAAGAACTCATACATCTCAATAACAAAAAAAGTAACAACCCAATTAAAAAATGGGCAAAAGACCTGAACTGAGATTCCTCCAAAGAAGATATATACATGGCTAACAGGAACATGAAAAGATGTTCAACATCATTAACTATCAGGAAAATGCAAATGAAAACTACAATGAGATATCACCCCAGTCCCATTAGAATGGCTATAATTAACAAGACAGGAAAAAATAAGTGTTGGAGCCGATGTGGAGAGAAGGGAATCCTCATACACTGCTGGTGGGAGTGCAAACTGGTGCAGCCACTATGGAAAAGGGTACAGAGTTCCCTCAGAAAGTTAAGAATAGATCTACCATATGATCCAGGTATTCCACTGCTGGTACTTTTCCAAAGAACATAAAAACACAAATACATAAAGATACATGCACCCCTGTGTTCATTGCAGCATTATTCACAATAGCCAAGACTTAGAAGCAATCCAGGTGCCCATCAAGGGATGAATGGATAAAGAAGATGTGGTATATATACATAATGGAATACTACTCAGCCATAAGAAATGATGAAATCCAGCCATTTGTGACAACATGGATGGACCTTGAGCATATTATGCCAAGTAAAATAAGTCAGAGGGAGAAAGTTAAATGCCATATGATCTCATTCAAAAGTAGAAGATAAAAACAAGGACAAACACACATAGCAACAGAGATTGGATTAGTGGTTACTAGAGGGGAAGTGGGGAGGGAGGAGGGCAAAAGAGGTGACAGGGCACATGTGTGTGGTGATGGATTGCAATTAGTCTTTGAGTAGGGAACATGATATAATCTGCACAGAATTTGAACTATATTACGATGTGCATCTGAAATTTATACAGTGTTATAAACCAACGTTACTGCAATAAGAAAAAATTAAGAATTTAAGGAGATTCTATTGGCCTCACGGTGATACCTTGAGAGTCAGGAAATGTCCCCAAGTCACCCAGGTCTACAAAGAAAGGAGCTTTCACAGTGATTTTTTAAGATCTAGGATTAGAATCTGTGCCAAGTCCCTGGTCTCCAATTCCACCTCCCTCACAACACAACACCAGAACCATCCACATCACTGTGATGGGGATACTGAGATAAGAAGGGCACCAGGCACCTGGAGGGCTGAAACCAGGTCAGAGGCCTACAGGCAGGTGTTTAACACATCTTGTGTTCTAAAGCAAATATCAGAAGATATAAGCAATCAAGGAGATCCAAACACAGATTTAGGACCCTGCAGAATCAACTTGCCTTAAAGACGTCAGTCAAAGAGTACAGGAATTGAGAGCAGGTTTGAAAGTCTCTATCTAATGTCATTTCCAATTCTGTGTTCATTGTAGGGCTCCATACAGTAAGGGTGGTATCTGATCTCTACTCTGTGTTGGTCACTAGATCAGGTGAAAGGAAGGGCTCAAAGATGAGTCAGGTGTGAACTTTACCCTCAAGAAGTCCACAGGCTAGTCAGAGAGCCGTGACAAGCATATGAATAACTAATTCATGGCAGAAAGTTTGTGGTTTTTTAGGAGAAAGCATTAGGGAGGCTCAGAGGACAGAGCAATCATTTCCAAAAGAGAGGGGCATATAAAGCATTGGAGGTGAACTCTGTATATGGGATTTGATTATGTGGAGGTGAGCTGGAAAGAGCACTCAGAGCAAAGGAGACAGTGTAAATCAGGCCAAAGCCTGGAAGAGAAAATGCAAGACGATGTACGGAGCACAAGGCCAGTTTGGCTGAAGTATAAGGTGTGGAAAGAAAAGAAATGAGAGGTGAGGGTGAAGTCACATGGACTTGATTATCAGAAAAGAATATAACCCTTACCTTAACATGACAGCAGTGAGGAGCCATTGGAGGACTTTTTTTAAAGCAGGAAAATGTGATCATCACAACAGAGTTCTAGAACACAAGATGATTAGACCAGGAGGCAGAGGCTGTGGCAGTTCAGCTCTTTACAGCCAGGATAACAACCCTGCACATTTCCAAGCCCTCCTGTTCTGCCATCTAAACCTGGAGAATTCCCTGGTACCACTACTTTACTTGGAGAAGCTCAGATACCAAAGAATTATTTGCTCCCAGCACAAGAGCAAGGAAAGGTTTGAGTACTGAGGTGGCTCTGGCATTAAACGGATAAGCTTTCAAACCTCAATTCTCCCAGTGTCTAGCGTGACCTTAGGCAAGTCATTTCACCTCACGATACTTCAATGTCCTCACTTGTAAAACAGGATCATGTTGTATTTTGTGGACTCCAAGAGGCACATTTCTTTACATTTCACTCTCTTAAAATCAGAAAGTGCCTTACAATCAACAGCATGCCCAAGTTTAAGTAGCATTGCTTTGTGTTATCTTGATGAGTCATAGAGCAATGGTGTGATTCACAATTAATGGCAGCTTAGATTGACTAAATACAGTACCATCTACCTCCCAAGGTTGTGAGATTTAAATGAGCTATTGTACAGAGCGTGCTTAGCTCAGTGCCTGGCCTGAGGCTGGAGGTTAATAACAGTAGCCACCATAACACGGGGAGGAGGCAGTAGGACACAGTGCTTCAGAGCCACTGGCTAGACCGAGGTTCCGATTCCAAGGCTGCACTCACCGCTGTGGACCAGCTATTTCATGTCTATGAAACAGTTCCCTCGTCTATCAAAACGCCAATCATATAGTGTTTTTATAAGAATTAAATTAGATATCATTTGGGGTAAAATTTAGCAACATCTCTCAAGATTACAAATGCACCTTCCCTTTTACCCAGCAGTCCATTTCCACGAATGTATCCCACAGATCCCTTGCTGTACATGCAAGCTGTCATCACCACAAGGATAGGTGTTGCAACCTAATTTGTAATAGCCAAAAGATTGGGTTTGGGGGGTGGTTAAACAAATAATGGTACATCTATCCAATGAAATATTATGCCACTATTTTAAAAATAGAGGACTTAAAATGTATGTTTGATATGGAAAGATCTGCAGCATGCACTGTGCAGGAGCACAAGCAGTGCAGAACATTGTGGAGAGTGTGCTATTTGTATAGAAGGAAGTATTCAATAAGTTGACGTGTGTAAAGCAGTGAACACAGTACCACATATACAGCGTAAGAGCCTGAATATACAAATGGACAATGGCCAGATCACATATTAAAACAGAACTCTGACCCACAGTCTGCAGCAACCAGCCCAGGAAACCAACCCATTATCTACTAGCCCAGGAGCCAGCCTGCTATCTCCAAATCAGACCTGGAGGAAGTCAGACCACTGTCTCCAGCAACCAGCCCAGGAAGCCAAACAATAACCCCTGCAGCAATCAGCCCCAAATGGCCAGGGATTAATTAATAACTGACAGCTTCCCTAATTTTTGTCCCGCTTCTAACATAGGACCAACCAGTGACAGCCAAACGTGCACCCCTAACCGATCACATAGGACGTCCACCTCTAGTTCGCCTGCCTACAGCTTCCCCATGCCAACAGCCTCCACTCAGGGGGCATCCAGATCCTTCCCTTCTCTCCACTATAAAGCTTTACAGTCCTCTGCCTGCTGAATGTCTGCCAAACTGCAAATGATGGGGGCCGACTCCCTTGCTATAGCAAACTCTGAGTAAATAGCCTTTGCTTGTTCTCATTTGAATGGTTTTTATTTCCACAGGTTAGTGCTTGACAACTAGCAATTCTTCTTGTTGTTGCTAGTACCAACGCAAGAGAATTCAGATGTTTTTCCCCATTTCTCTTTAGACACTAGACAGACTTTCAGCCAGCAGATGTCTTGTGGTGTTTGGGTGACACTCTTGGTGAAACTTTGTCTCCTGACAATGTTGGGAACTTGGCTTTAAGGAGCTGTGTGTTTCTGGATCACAACCAAACCTTCCACCCTGAGTCTCTTCTAAACGTTAGACCAGTTCCCTGTGAGGGCCGGGGCAAAGGCCAGAAAGGAAACATTAGCAATGGCCCAGCGACTCGTCCCAACATGAGATGAATCAACAACTAAATTTGAAATGTGATCCTGACCCGAAGATGTTCTCCCTCCTTCTGAGAACAATGTCCTCTCACTTCTCTAGGCTCTTTGGAATCAGGAGGAGCTGGCTGCTTCAGTTGAATCACTGAAAATGAAAATTTTAACAGACAATAATGATAATGAAGATGATAATGTTAATATCCACTATCTTTTATTCACCAGATACTGGCTCCTAACATGCATTATTTCATTCATCTCCCCAACAGCACTGTGAGGTAGAAACCATGGAAACTGAGGCTCAGAGAGATTAACTAACTAGCCCAAGGAATCAGAGCTGGAACCAGAAATAAAACTGGGCCTATGGATTCCATCACACAATCTCTAAACTGCTGTGTTAATCTCTAAATATCTTCACAATCTAAAATTTCAGTGACAAGATCCAGGATTATTATTCAAAACAATAAACCTAAGCAAAAGGCTTCTGGGATCCAGAAGTAAAGGCCAAGCTGTGTATCCATTCGGTTCTTGGATGGTTAACACTGTAGCTCCTAGATCCAGATAGGAACAGCTAAATCCTCTTCCAGGGCTCATTAAGATAAAGGACTTGCTCCAGCTGAGTCTTGATGTTAGTGATCCTGTCCCCTGGACATTTCCACAACTGTCTCACTGGCTTTCCCATCTTCACACAGATTTTGTTTTCTTCCCTCCCTGGGGGCCCAGGCCCTGTGCAGGTTTCCCATCATCATCCTACCTAGAAATCCAGGGACGTACCAGGAACTGCTTCTACACAAGTGTTTTGCCAGGTAACAGAAGATCTCTCCAAAGAGTCCACTTCCACTCATGGTGCCGCAAATGAGACTAGGAACCCTCAAGTTATTGAAATAATCCAATTCTACCCTTCATTAAAGCATCTGTCTTGTTGCCATTTATGACAATAACTCCACTAGGTTGTGAGATTTTTTTATTCCCGTGACACTTCTGAATCCATATCTACTGGCTCCAAAGTAGTTAGGAATATAAAACCTAATTGTAATCAAAAGGTTGGATGTGTTTAATTAATTTTGTAATCATACCTCCCTTTAAAAATATAAACATTAAAGAAAAATATATTACATGTAAAAAAAAATGGAAACATTAAAGAAAAAGACCACCTCTCCTACTGGATATAGATCCTTCTAGACGTTTTAAAAATAAATGTATATCTAAACCTATATCTATCTATCCCCGTAGAAATACATTCTAATATTGGGGGGTGGATTATGTAGAAGGTATCATTCTGTATGTGATGGTGAAGCTTGCATTTTTCACTCCACACTGTACCTTAGAGCTTTATTCACGACAGCATGTGATTGTACATCTTATTCTTTTAAATTATTGTATAATGTCCCTTAGTATGGAACTATCAAAGTGCCTATCAAAGATACTTGGATTTTTTCCAAGCTGCTAAAAACAGCATCTTTGCATATACCCTAGAATTCTCTAGGATACCTGCAAAGTGGAATTGTTCATCATCATCAATGAAGATTAATGAGAAATCACAGGCCCAAAGCATTGTATCAGGCCTCAGAGTTTGCTAAATAATCACCTCACTCTAAATTTCACTATAGCTATGTGGACAAGGACACATATTTTACAGAAGGAAGCGTTTGTGGTAGGAAATAATATTAGCATATTACATTATGATTACATGAAGAAAGCACATGACCTAATTCATTGTCATTTTATGGAGCAGCAAAAAATGTGTTATGTTAAATATGGCATATCTTCATTCACCAACATACTATCACCTTATGAAATGACTGGATTATTTCTTACACTCTTAAAAGAGAAGCACTTAAAAATTTCAAAATAGTCAACTCTCACTTGTGCCCTGAAATTAATGATAATGCAAAGGCAAGGACATAATGATGATTTTGGAATTAATTTAGAAACAGTTCTCCAACTTTGATCTTTCTTACTCTCAGGAACTGAACGGGTAGTCAGATATTCTCTACACAGATGAGCTACCAGGTAACCACTAATTGACACTCTCATGTTCAAAATACAACGGGTCACTCTGCCTCTATCTGAGACCACAAAGAGTTTTCTTCCAATTTTCTTCCCACATCTGACTCTTCCACCCTCACCAAAATCAAATACTCATAAAATGAATTATGGGTTTATAAAAGGTGTTCACCACTATCCTATCTATGCCTGGGGCCCTGTGGAAACTTCTCATAATATCCAGAGATGTTGAGCCCAGTTTGTAAAATAAACAGCTTTCTTTTTATCCTCAGAGTTCAGAAAAGTAGATTCTGCTTTATATTACTATTTCTGACACATCCTTCACACAGCTCAGGCTTTGGAGAAGTAAAGGAAACTCAGAAGGGTTTCTTCAGAAGGCTGGCTTCCTTCAGTTAGTACTATCATTTGATTGACTCACGTTTAACACTAATTCCTCTTCTCGAGAAGAGTGTCTTCAGGGAAGTCGATCCAAATGGGATGTCTGAATAGATTATCTATTAGAATGGTAATAAGAACATCAACTACTACTTAATGAGTGCCTCGTATATTTGACAATATCTGCATCATTTCTCCAAGACTCCTCCTTACAACAGACCTACTACAGGTAGAAATATTCACGAAGTGTAAGAACAATTTTTGATCGCTTTTGCTATGGATTCCAGAGTCTGAAGCACTGTGTGGCTGCAGGAAGATTCATCAGCCCTGAGGAGATGGAGGGCTGGAAACATCACTAAGCAGGACATCTCTGAAGGCTATGGGCAGGCCAAAACTGTAGGGTGATGCTGATTTGCCATTCAGCCAGATGGCCAAACTTGTCCATCCACTACATAAACGCACCGTCAAAGCACAAGGCACACACTAGAAATGCAACTAGCTGGATCTTAAACATGGGAAGAGAAACTGACTTAAACTAAAGGGATCCCTCTTCCATCATAAGACAAAGGATTCTGGGGTACAGACAAATGTAAGCTTGTAGATTCCATAGTAGGAAGTTCAGCTAGTTTCCACCTGATGAATCCTATTTTCTCTGTGAAATAGGACTCAGTATCACCTGATGAGAATGGGGGAAAAAGGTGCTGTAGAAGTCTGAGTGGACAATGTTTAAAATTATCATTGCTGGGGGCTGGTCCCGTGGCCAAGTGGTTAAGTTCGTGCGCTCTGCTGCAGGTGGCCCAGTGTTTCATTGGTTTGAATCCTGGGCGCGGACATGGCACTGCTCATCAAACCACTCTGAGGCGGTGTCCCACATGCCACAACTAGAAGGACCCACAATGAAGAATATACAACTATGTACTGGGGGGCTTTGCGGAGAAAAAGGAAAAAAAATAAAATCTTTAAAAAAAATTATCACTGCTGCAAACGGAAGAGAGAGCAGATGCCAGAAATGCAGGAGAAATGGGTGATGATAAGGACACATTTGAGGTTGGTGATCATCCATCTTCAAAGTCACTCTCTATGTGGTTGTGTGATTTCTGCCAACTCACTCTAAAATATTGGAGAAATATTCTCTAATATTTGAGAACATCACCCTTAAATATTGCAGAAAATCACAAATACAAGTGGAGAGTAGGAATGACCCAGGATTAAGGTTTTTCCAAGAAGGCAAAATAAAAAGGCAGTCGGCAAGGGATCTTGGGAAGTTGGCAAGAAAATGGTTAAAGTGAAGGACTAAGAATCCAAGCTGATTAGGCAAGGAAGTGAATTCAAGAAAAAGGCAGATCAATGGTGAGAAGACAAGGTACTGAAAGCGTTAGTAGAGCTGGAAGGAGTGAAGGTAATTGTCATAATCTGCTTGGGTTGCCATAACAGTGCCAAAGACTGAATGGCTTACACAAGTGATATTTATTTCTCACAATTCTAGAGGAGGCAAGTCTAAGATGAGGGTGCCAGCATAATTGGGTTCTGGTGAGAGCTCTCTCCCTGGCTTGCAGACAGCTGCTTTCTGTGTCCTCACATGGTGGAGAGAAAGAGAGACCAAGTTCTCTAGTGTCTCTTCTT
This sequence comes from Equus przewalskii, assembly GCF_037783145.1. Taxonomy (NCBI): domain Eukaryota; kingdom Metazoa; phylum Chordata; class Mammalia; order Perissodactyla; family Equidae; genus Equus; species Equus przewalskii. Next base: position 25,563,020 of record NC_091842.1, read on the forward strand.
ATACAAATACTAATACCATCGTGAGGGCCCCACCCTAATGACCTCATCTAAACCTAATTACCTCCCAAAGTTTCCACCTCCAAATACCATCATATTGGGAGTTAGGGCTTCAATATACAAGTTTTAGGGGGACCAATTAAGTCCACAGCAGTAGTAATAAAAACATGAGATGCACGGACTTAAGATTTCAGAGATGAAACATTTACAAGTGATGCCAAAGTCAGAAGCACGGCCAAGAGGGGGTAAGTGTCATGAAACTCCCTGATGGTAAAAGTGAAGGTAGGAAGAGACTAGAGTGTAGGATTGGTCATCCATATAGATGTAGGAGTCACTCAGGATAATGGTGGGACATGGAGTCAAAGGAAAGATCAAGAACCTTATGCTAAAGGCTTTAATGGACAAGGAATGACTGGGAGGTTGGTAAATTACAACAACCAGGAGTGTCAGAGGGTGGTTAAGGTAAATGGCGTGAGTCTCAAAGAGAGAGAGGGATTGTAGATAGGGTGAGAGGGGTAATGGTCAGGAGGTCATACTGGAAGCTCGGAGGGTGCCAAACCCAAGGATTACGGAAGAATCAACAGCCTCCACTTAAAAGGGGGAAATAGTAACCTATTCTCATAAAGAGCCAGATCTCTATAACGCAAACGACAAAAAGAACATTCAGCGAAGAGGATGCAGAAAATGTGAAAGTAGAAGAGTTTGTTAACCACTCAACTGATGTTCAATCTAGAGGGTACCATACAAAGATTTGGAGGGAGAGTAAGGGGCAGGGAACAAAAAGTCCTATTCCTGTGCAAATGAGGTTGAGATAGAAAGAAAAGAGAATTAAGTAGAGGTGTTCATATAATGGATATACTTCAGATAATGTGAATGTGAGAGGGGGCACATTTTTCTGGCTGCCAAAGTGTTACAAGAATTCATCTCATTGTTCTTCTGGTGGATAGAAGCAATAGAAAATAGAGAGATGCTGTCTGAATTAATTGCATTCACTGCTAGATGGTCCCTAAAACAGGATACCTGAGAAGCCAGAGTGCACAAGATACTCTTTGAAAGAATTTAACATCCAATACTTTTTAAAAAACATCGAGAGCCTGGCCCATGGCCGAGTGGTCAAAGTTCCGCATGCTCTGCTGCAGCAGCCTGGGTTCGCAGGTTCAGATCCAGGTATGGACCTACTCCATTCACCAGCCACACTGTGGAGGCGTCCTACATACAAAAAAAAGAGGAAAATTGGCACAGATTTTAGCTCAGCGCTAATCTTCCTCAAGCAAAAAAAAGAGGAGGATTGGCAGTGGATGTTAGCTCAGGGTGAATCTTCCTCAGCAAAAAAATAAAAAAATAAAAAACATTGAAATAGTCAACATGGAAAAAATAAGGGTGTTGTTGGAATGTCTTACATTTGTTTTATATATTACTATTGTTTTTATGAATTACATTGAGAAAGGAATTCCGTAATCTTTGTAACACCAAAGCCTTATTATAGGGCTTAGTTCTGCCCTTATACATCCAAAGGCATTCTGTGATGAGTGGAAAACCCCAGCCTATCTGGAGGGAGACAAAGGCAGTCTAGATTGATTGCCCAGACCCTGGGGGAGGCTTATAGTTTGAGGACTCTGGTGGAACCATCTGGTCCCATGTGGCTCAGGAAATGCTCTCATTTAGAACGTTAAAGAAAACTCAGAAGACAGGATTCAAATCTTCAAGACCTCATAGCCAAGATCACACAATGGTAGGCAGGTTACGATTCAAAACCATGAAAAAGGGAACTTGAGAAGTGGCCCAATTCCATCTCAGACTCTGTCTATACCATACTCATAGATCCAGTTAATTAAGTCCAAACACTTGACATGTTAGTCATCTTCGACTGATTGCACTCTTTCCCTCCACTGATCTCATGTTGTGAAAAATTCTGTCTAGTGAGATACTGCATGTCATAGGCAATATTAATTTATCTTTCTTTTTATGAAAGACAGATATGACTGACACTCAGAACTTCTGAAATGAGCAAAGTCGACACATTGAGTTGATATGATTCCAGCATAGCTAACAAACTTGGTATTTTTAGTTAGCCATGCAGCCTGCAAAGCAGAAAATGTACACCTTCCATCCAATTGTACAATACCAGCAGCAGCTAAAGAACCTCGTGTTAACCAGCATTATTTGGGATACATGTAACAGAGATTAGCCTGAGCAAAAGAGGGGAATGATAGATCCATTCTGCTGGGCAGACCATCAGGGTGGCTTATAACAGATTGAAGGAGTCATAATTCTGGCACAAAAAGCAGAACTAAATAACCTCAGACCACTCTTTCTCTCTCTCCCTCTTGCTCTCAATCTCTCTGTCTGCTTTTCTCTGTGAGTAGTTTTCTGAAGGGTTTCCTCCAAAAAGCAGATAAAATGGCCGCTAGCAACCCTAGACTCACATCTCTTCAGTTCAAGGTCTAGTTAGCCTTACTTTTCCACCTCCACTTTGGAAAATTCTTAGAAAGGGCTCTGATTGGCCAGGTTTCTGTCATATGGTTGTCCCTGAGACTGTGTCTTAAGAGGTTCAACCTGGGATATTTGTTTGTTCCAAGGGGGCGGGTTGAAGAACCAAGATTGACAGTCTCGCTGGGATTACATGGAGAGGAGGAGGAATTCTTAAAGGAACCAGAAAATAAGAGATGGGAAGGTCTTTAAGGTAGAAATAAACTATAGTTGCTACAGTCCACTACAGGGGGATCCCTAGGGCCATCTTTGAAAATATTGAAGAGTCTAGGGGGCCCCAAGTGGATAGTATCAGGTAAATACGACTCAATATCAACCAAAAATATTAAGTGTTTTTTATGTGCAAGATGCGGCAATAGGTGCTGGGGACATAACTATGAACAAGATAGGATCCCTGCTCTCACAGACTGCAATCAAGGAAATAGGCAAGTGTAATATAGTGGGGAAAGTGTGATAAAGTAGAAACACAGGTTACACTGGGAGTGCATAGAAGGGACTCCTAACTAAGCCTGGGGAATCAGAGACAGCTTCTTGGGATGGGAAGGGGAAGTGGATGGAGAAAGTGGTCGGGGTAGAAAACCAACAAGTGCAAAATCTTGGAGCACCAAAATTGCAAAATAAAGTGAACAGGATCAGTCCTTACTCTAATGAGTATACTACATCTGTCTCAGAAGTCACTTGTGGGCTTTCATGTCCCTTTGAGTTTGAACCTTGAAATCCAAAAAACCTGTTAAAATGCAGGGCCCTGTCTGATTTGTGTGAATTCTGACCTTACTTCCACATGATTCCCTCTCTCTTTTCCTACATCTGTGGGTGTTAACTCCATTTGTCCCTTGCTGTTTTCCAAAAGACACCAATCACATGTGTAAATTCACAAAAGAAGTAGTGTTGGTGTAGCCTGGGGAACTATGGAGAGGAATCCCATCATGCACTGCTTGCCTCCTGTCATCTTGCTGATCATTCCACCTTGCATTTCAGAAGCCTGAGCTCCTAAAGTTTCACACAATATTTGGCACTCCAGGAAATGTAGTCCAAGCCCTCCGCTCAGAATATTTCTCTCATAGGAACCAGGCTCTCCTGCTAATAAGTCCATCTTCCCTGGTTCCTGTAAAATTCTGGTGTATAAAAAATTCTCTATCTCATTATACCCATGACTCACTCATACAAGATTCAATTCTCATGTCCTCTAAGGAAGATATCTGTGCTCCCTTTGGGAGTCCCACACACTGTGCTGAAGTATCTCTCAGCATCCTGAAACAATTACCTATTTTTGAAGCACTTTTTATAGAAACATCTCAAAGATATACAAAAATAATGAATTCCCATGTATCCATTGCCCAATTTCAGTCATTATTACTTTATGGTTAATCTTGTTTCATCATTATGCCTAACCAACTCCAGAAACCATATTTTATCCATAAACAGTTTCAGTATATACCTCTAAAAGATGATGACTTTTTAAAAACAAACATTCTGTTATTATATCTAAAAGTTAACAATTTCCTCTTATCATCAAATATCCACTGTTCATTTTCATCCATCAAACAAGTCACGAATGCTCTCTTGTTTACCATTTGTTTGAGTCAGGTCCACACATTGTGATTAGTTAATAAATTTTTTATGTATCTTTTTAATCTATGGATTCCTTCATTGCCTCCTTTTTTATTGTTGCAATTTGTTACTTGAAGAAACTGAGTCATTGGTCGTTTTTAATAGTTCACAGCCTAGAATTTGCTAATTGCATCCCTGTGGTGCTTAACATGTTCCTCTGTCCTGTGTATTTGCTGAAAATTGGTAGATAGATCTAGAGGTTAATCAGATTCCTGCCTGATTGTTTCTTTTTGTCAAGACTATTTCTTAGGTCATATGATATTCTTTCACCAGGAGGCACATTAACATTTAGTTATCTCTTTTTTCATGATGACAGCAGCCATTGGTGATCAAGGACTAGATCCATTAATTCACTGCTTTTTCAAAGGCAAAAAACTTATCCACATTTCTTTAAATAGGGGATGCCCTGTGCCACTTCTAAAAGAACATAATTGAAGCCCGGTTCTCTACAGAAACCATTGCCGCCTTATATTGTCCAGGTAAGAGATCATAAGTAATGATTAGGAAAGCATTGTTAATTGAGCTATTACTGAGTGCCAGGCACTGTCCTTACCACTTAGCAACATTACTGCATTTTCTCATGGCAGCAACTCTAGAGTGAGGGTACTATTATTATCCCCATTTAACAGATGAGAAAATGGAGGCATAGGGAGGTTGGGTAGTTTTTCCAAGATTATCCAGCTAATAAGTGTCAATGTCTACTTTCAAGCCCAAGAAGTCTAACTCCAGAGGCCATACTTCTAACCACAGTGTAAAATAACATATATTTTTTAATGCCATTATTTGGCCAAATAGCAATGATATGTTTCTTCTTAACATTTATTCTGAAATGTTACCCAAAGTCTGGAGAGTGAAAATCACTGAGCTAAGAGCTGGTATTATAAAAATGAATACGACAAAGTCTTTACCCTTTGAGGACCTGAAACTACCCTAGGGGAGACAAGATAAATGGAGGAGCAATTTTAATGCAATCACAAACGTCCTAGATAATTTGATAAAGGAGTTCAGAAGAAAAAGAAATTCCTTTCAGCTAGAAGACCAGAGAAGAATCCTAAAAGAAAGTAGTACAAACATTCAAATTCACACTGCAAATGAACCACCCTGGGGGACTACACTTTTGTTTTAACAGTATTGTTTCTGCTCTAAAATATTTTAGGGTGAGTTTAGAGGAGTGACGTCAGCATCATGGCAGAATGAGCTTTCCCAGTAATCTCTCCCCTCCACCATACAACAAAAAAGACATTCATACCCCAACAGAGGACATCCAAACACCACACAAAAGTTGTCTGAGAGACCCATGCAGCCATATGATGGAGGGCAGAGAGGCTGGAGCCCCCCTCAGAGGAGGTGGAATGGGGTAAGAGAAAATTTCTCTCTCTACCCAAAAGACTGCCATCTGGGACCCCAGACAGCCTCCTTGAGGGAAGGAAAGGGGGAGGGGAGGTTCGTTTAAGGGAACATCAAAGATCCCTGAGGGCCCTCAAGGCCTAGAGGGAAGCCCTCTATTGAGACGAAATCTATCTTGGGGGGTGACCTCATCAAGCCAACATCCCAGGAGAGCAGATAGTGAGAGCAGAGTGAGAAAACCCCGAGAGCACACAGAAGAAAGCGGCCCTCTCCCCCACCAGCCCAGCACTGGCTCCAGTGCCTGGGATCTCAGCAGAATTCAGAAGGCTCAGAGGTCATGGCTCTTGACCCCCACCCAGTAGCAATAGGCAGTAACTGTGACCAAATAATACCACTATGCACAAAAACAGAACCACACCCTCTAGCAGTATCAGAAATTATATTAAATCTCCAGACCAGAAAGAAAATGACAAATACCCATAAATCAGTCCTGAGGACACAGAAATATGTAATCTAAATGCCAGAGAATTCAAAATAGGTACCATCAAAAAACTCAACAAATTAAAAGAGAATGTAGAGAAACAATTCAAGGAGTTTGGGAGCTACATCACAAAAGAGATTGAAACTATAAAGAAGAATCAATCCAAAATATTGGAGGTGAAAGACACAATGGAAGAGATAAAACAAAATATGGATACCCTGAATGCTCGAGCACACATCACAGAGGAGCGGATCAGCATAATCGAGGATAGACATGTTGAAATGCTCCAGATAGAGGAGGAGAGAGAACTAAGACTAAAAAGAAATGAAGAAAGTCTCTGAGAAATATCTGACTCAATTAGGAAATGCAACATAAGAATTACAGGTATTCCAGATAAGAGAAAGAGAAGGGAGCAGAAAGCTTGTTCAAAGAAATAATAGCAGAGAAATCCCCAAAGCTCGGAAAGGAGATGGAAATCTATGTGGAAGAGACTATCAGATCTCCTAAATAAGTCAATGTAAAAAGACGTACCACAAGGCAGATAGTAGTGGAACTGGCAAAAGTGAATGACAAAGAAAAAAATTCTAAGGGCAGAAAGGCAGAAGAAAATAACCTACAAAGGAACCCCTATCAGGCTTTCAGGAGATTTCTCTGCAAAAACCTTACAGTCTAGGAGAGACTGGAATGACATATTCAAATCTTTGAAGGACAAAAACTTTCAGCCAAGAATACTTTGTCCAGTGAAAAGAACAAGACCAAACAACATGCTGCCTCCAGAAAACACATCTCAGTTCCAACAACAAACACAGGCTCAGAGTGAAGAGCTGGAAGAAAATACTTCAAGCTAATGGCAAACAAAAGAAAGCAAGTGTTGCAATACTTATACCAGAGAAAGCAGACTTCGAGATAAGACACGTAAAGAGAGACAAAGAGAAGCTGTATATAATGATCAAAGGGACACGCCACCAAGAAGACATAACACTTATAAATATCTATGCACTCAACACAGGAGCACCAAAGTACATAAAGCAACTATTCACAAACCTAAAAGGAGATATTAATAGTAACACGATAATGGTAAGGGACCTCGACACTCCACTTACATCAATGGATAGATCATCCAGACAGAAAGTCAACGAGGAAACAGTGGAATTAAGTGAAAAGCTAAGCCAATTGGACTTAATAGATATATATAGAATACTCCATCCAAATAAAGCAGAATACACATTCTTCTCAAGTGTGCATGGAACATTCTCAAGGATATACTGTACGTTGGGAAACAAGGCAAGCCTCGATCAGTTTGAGAAGACTGAAATAATAACAAGCATCTTTTCCAATCACAATGCTATGAAGCTAGAAAGTAATTATAAGAAGAAAGCTGAGAAAGGGACAAAGATGTGGAGACTAAATAACATGCTATTGAACAACCAATGGACCACTGAAGAAATTAAAGGAGAAATAAAAAAATATCGGGAGACAAACGAAAATGAAAACATACCATACCAACTCACATGGAATGCAGCAAAAGTGGTACTAAGAGGGAAATTCACTGCAATACAGGCTCACCTTAACAAGAAAAATCCCAAATAAGCAATCTCATATTACACCTAGAAAAAGAAGAGCAAACAAAGCCCAAAGTCAGAAGAAGGAGAGAAATAATAAAAATCAGAACAGAAATAAATGCAATTGAAACAATAAAGGCAGTAGAAAGGATCAATGAAACTAAGAGCTCGTTCTTTGAGAAGATAAACAAAATTGACTACCCTCTAGCCAGACTTAGAAAAAAGAGAGAGAAAGCTCAGATAAATAAAATTAGAAATCACAGAGGAAAAATTACAACAGATACCACAGAGATACAAAGGATTAGAAGAGAATACTACGAAAAGCTATATGCCAACAAAATGGACAATCCAGAAGAAATGGATAAATTCTGAGACTCTTACAACTTCCCAAAGCTGAATCAAGAAGAAATAGAGAATATGAATATACCAATCACAAGTAAAGAGATTGAAATGGTAATCAAAAATATCCCCCAAAATAAAAGCCCAGGACCAGACGACCTCCCTGGAGAATTCTGCCAAACTTTCAAAGAGGATTTAATAGCTATCCTTCTCAAGCTCTTCCAAAAAATTAGGGAAGATGGAATGCTTCCTAAACATTCTTCTTGGCCAACAGCACTCTGATACCAAAGCCTCACAAGAACAACACAAAAAGGGAAAACTAAGGGCCAATATCACTGATGAACATAGATGCAAAAATCCTCAACAAAATATTGGCAACCTGAATACAGCAATACACTAAAAAGATCATACGCCATGATCAAGTGGGATTTATATCAGGGACTCAGGGATGGTTCAACATCCACAAATCAATCAATGTGATACACCACATTAACAAAATGAGGAGTAAAAACCACATGATCATCTCAATCGATGCAGAGAAAGCATTTGACAAGATCCAACAGCCATTTATGATGAAAACTCTTAACAAAATGGGGATAGAAGGAAATAACCTCAACGCAATAAACGCTACAGCCAACATCATACTTAATGGGGAAAAACTGAAGGCCATCCCTCTGAGAACAGGAACAAGATAAGGGTGCCCACTATCACCGCTCTTATTCAAAATAGTACTGGAAGTTTGGACCAGAGCAATTAGGCAAGAGGAAGGAATAAAAGGAATCCAAACAAGAAATGAAGAAGTGAAACTCTTGCTGTTTGCAGACGACGTGATCTTATATATAGAAAACCTTAAAGAATCCATTGGAAAACTATTAGAAATAACCAACAACTACAGTAAATTGCAGGGTACAATATCAACTTACAAAAATCAATTGCATTTCTATACTCTAATAATGAACTTACAGAAATAGAAATCAAGAATACAATTCCACTTACAATCGCAAGAAAAAGAATAAAATATCTAGGAATAAATTTAACCAAGGAAATGATACAATGAAAACTATATGACATTATCGAAAAAAATAGATGATGACATAAAGCAATGGAAAAAGATATCATGCACGTGGACTGGAAGAATAAACATAGCTAAAATGTCCATACTACGGAAAGCAATTCAGAGATTCAAGGCAATCCCAATAAGAATCCCAATGACATTCTTCACGGAAATAGAACAAAGAATCCTAAAATTCATATGGGGCAACCAAAGACCCTGAATTGCTAAAGCAATCCTGAGAAAAAAGAACAAAGTGGGAGGCATCACAATCCCTGACTTCAAAACATACTACAAAGCTATAGTAATCAAAACAGCATGGTACTGGTACAAAAACAGACACACTGATCATTGGAACAGAATTGAAAGGCCAGAAAGAAAACTGCATATCTATGGACAGCTAATCTTCAACAAAGGAGCTGAGAACATACAATGGAGAAAGGAATGTCTCTTCAACAAATATTGTTGGGAAAACTGCACAGCCACATGTAAAAGAATGAAAATAGACCATTCTTTTACGCCATTCACAAAATGAGGAAGATTCGCCCTGAGCTAACATCTGTTGCCAATCTTCCTGTATTTTGTATGTGGGCCACTGCCACCGCATGGCCACTGACAAGTGGTGTATGTCCATGCCCAGGAACCAAACCCAGGCTGCTGAAGTGCAGCACACCGAACTTAACCACTAGGCCACCGGGGCTGGCCTTCTCAATACATATTTTTTCATGAATCAGTGAATAAATGAATCCATTGTGTTTATAATCAACTAAGACAACACTCCAGAGCAATACTGGAAAATTATTTTTTATTTAAAATAACAGTTTGCTCCCTGGCAAGAAACTATGTCATGTTTCCCCGAATGATTTATTTGGACAGAAAATATTTTTAATAGGTAAGATTGATCACTGTTAACAGATTCTTTTAAAGATATGATAGGAATTATATGTTGCCAGAAATTAATTTTCTAAGGGTAATGTCTTTAAATAAAGTGCTGCTTCTGGGCATAAATTGCTGGCAGTGGGCCTGTTGCTAGAGAGCGCCTTGAAATTACGGAAAAGTGTTAGGCCATGGGAGGCTAACTACTTATCCCTAGGGGGCACATCTTTAAGGAATAAGCTTGGAGTAAAAACCTGTTGTTATGTTGCCATGTTTAGAAAGGGAAGATATTCCGAGGAAACTTGAATTTTAGTCCTGGTTGTCTGTTTCCTGAAGAATTCCACTGAAGGGACTTGTCCTTTCCAAAATAAAGATGAGTCAGTGTCAAGAGTCCAGGAATGACCAGACAAAACCTGAGACTCACGGAAGTGAAGTGGCTTGTCCAAGGTGAAGTTGTAAGAGTATCTGGCTCCAGGACACACTCTGAACCATTCCACTACACCTCACAGTGGAAGTCACAGCAGGTCGGAGTAGCAGCACAGAAAAGATGAATGCCTTAATTCTTCCTTTGGAAAAAAACCATCAAACAGTCATGCCCATTTTAAGAGACATTGGATGGAAGTGGTTAAGTGTACAGCTCTGGGGTCAGGCTGCAGCGTTCAGTTCCTACACTGCCACTTCCTACTGGTTATCTTGGGCAAGTCACTCACAGCTTTTGTGTTTGGGGGTTTTGGGTGGGGATTAAATGAGTTAAAACATGCAGAACACTTAGAATAGCACCTGGCACTCAAGTACTCAATCAACATTGGTAACATTACTTTTCAATCAAAACCCTCTTCAAGCTGAGCATTATGAATGATCTTCAGCCAGAAGATAATCATCCAGCTTTTAACACCCTTTCATGTTAGGTCAGAAGGGTCATAACTTTGAGATCCCAAGAAAGGCAAAGCAAAATAATGAAAGGAAGACAAATAGATCCCTTGCTGGTACTCTGACTAACTCATTCTGAGAATACAGAATGTACATGAACCATCTACACTATCCTAACGAACATGATGAAGGAAATCCTTCCTTCTAAACACTGTTTCCTTTCTGCTCCTTTAGCAATGGTTTTATTCCAGGAACCACTCAGCTGACCCGGAAAGACATCCTCTACAGACTACAATCTTTAAAAGCAAAGTGCATTATTACCAATGAAGTTTTAGCCCCAGCAGTAGATGCTGTTGCATCTAAATGTGAAAATCTGCACTCCAAGCTAATTGTGTCTCAGAACCCCAGAAAGGGGTGGGGGAACCTCAAGGAGATGATGTAGTAGTCATCACTGTTGTAGAACAGCTTCCCCAAAAGAAAGGCAAATTGAAAAGTTACTCAACCCACAAGTGATAAGGAAAATGAAAATTAAACCAATAGACAAAGGGAACAACTGGTGATTAATTCTGCACTAATAGTGCAAAGCTCTGAGGCAGGAAGGAGCTTGGAGTGTTTTCGTATGTTGGGATTTCTAAGAAGCAGACCCAGAGACAGAGATTACTTGTGTAAGAAGTTTATTAAGGATTCCTTTTGGGATCAACACCTGTGAAGCAAGGGGAACGATGTGGAATTTCACAGAGGAAGAAATTTATCAGCCGTGAACTCCCCAAAAAGCCCTCAGCCAACCCACTGGGACCTCTGGACTTTGGACAGCCCCTTAAAGTTGTTCCAAGATAAAGAGATCCTGGCCTTTACATGCCCACACTAATCAGTAATTAGTGCGGGCTGTCCCTTGAAGGTGGTGTAACCTTGAGGAAGGCAGCTCTCTTCAGCCAAGGCAATCTTTAAAGAGGGCTCCGTGTGGTTTTTATTCCTCATTTTGTTAACGTGGTGTATCACACTGATTGATTTGCCGATGTCGAACCATCCCTGCATCTCTGGTATAAATCCCACTTGATCATGGTGTATGATCTGTTTAATGTATTGCTGTTTTCTGTTTGCCAATATTTTGTTATTTTTCGTGTCTATGTTCATCAGCGGTATTGTCCTGTAATTTTCCCTCTTTGTGTTGTCCTTGTGTGGGTTTGGGATCAGGGTGATGTTGGCTTCATAGAATGTGTTAGGAAGTGTTCCATCTTACTCCATTTTTTTTTGAGTAGTTGGAGAAGGATAGGTATTAAATCTTCTTTGAATGTTTGGTAGAATTCTCCAAGAAGCCCTCTGGTCCTGGACTTTTATTTTTGGGGAGGTGTTTGATTACTGTTTCAAGTTCTTTACTTGTGGTTGGTCTATTTAGATTCTCTACTTCTTCTTGATTCAGTTTTGGGAGGTTGTATGAATCTAAGAATTTATGCATTTCTTCTAGATTGTCCAATTTGTTGCCATATAGCTTTTCATACTATTCTCTTATAATCTATGAAAATCCTTTTTATTTCTGTGTTATCCATTGTAATTTCTCCTCTTTCAGTTCTGATTTTATTCATTTGAGCTTTCTCTCTTTTTTCCTTAGTGAGTCTGGCTAAGGGTTTGTCAATTTTGTTTATCTTTTCAAAGAAACAGCTCTTCCTTTCATGGATCCTTTCTACTGTCTTTTTGGTCAAAATTTCATTTATTTCTGCTATAATTTTTTATTATTTCCCTATTTCTGTTGACTTTGGGCCTTGTTCTTTTTCTAATTCTATTAGGTGTAGTTTAAGATCACTTATTTGAGATTATTCAAATTTGTTAAGGTGGGCTTGGATTGCTTTGAATTTCCCTCTTAGGACCGCTTCTGCTGCACCCTGTATGAGTTCGCATGGTGTATTTTCATTTTCACTTGTCTCGAGATATTTTTTATTTCTCTTTTAATTTCTTCAATGATACATTGGCTGTTCAGTAGCGTGTAGTTTAGCCTCCACATATTTGTCCCTTTCTCAGCTTTTTTTCTTGTAGTTGATTTCTAGTTTCATAGCATTATGGTGAGAAAAGATGCTTGATATGATTTCCTTTATTGAGGCAGTCCTTATTTCCCAACATACCTTCTATTCTTGAGGATGTTTCACATGCATTTGAGATGAATGTGAATTCTGCTGTTTTTGGATGAAGTGTTCTGTATATGTGTATAAAATCCATCTGGTCTAGTTTTTCACTTAAATCTGCTGTTTCTTTGTTGATTTTCTCTCTGGATGATCTATCCATTGATGTAAATGGGGTGTTGAGGTCCCCTATTATTATTGTATTGTAATTAATATCTCCTTTTAGGCTGGTTAATACTTGCATTGTGTAATTTGGTGCTCCTGTGTTGGGTGCGTATGTATTTATAAGTGCTATGTCTTCTTGGCAGAGTGTCCCTTTGATCATTATATAGTGCCCTTCTTTGTCTCTCATTACCTGTTTTATCTTGAAGTCTACTTTGTCTGATATAAATACTGCAACACCTGCTTTCTTTTCTTTGCCATTATCTTGGAGTATCATCTTCCATCCCTTCACTCTGAGCCTGTGTTTGTCTTTGGAGATGAGATGGATTTCCTGGAGGCAGCATATTGTTGGGTGTTGTTTTTAAATCCATCCCACCACTCTGTGGCTTTTGACGGGTGAATTCAATCCATTTACATTTAGAGTGATTATTGATATATGAGGGCTTAATGCTGCCATTTTATCACTTGTTTTTCCATTCTTCTGCATTTCCTTTGTTTCTTGTGCCATGTATTTTGGACTATCAAGTTAGGTAGATTTCTATGATGGTTTTCTTAGTTTTCTCCTTATTTATCATTTATGTGTCTGTTCTAATTATTTGTTTAGTAGTAACCATGAGATTTGTATAAAAAAAATCTCATAGATGAGATATTCCATTTTATGATAGCCTCTGCTTTCCTTAGATGAAGCCATTTCCATCCCTTACCTCTTCCCCTTCTAAGTTATTATTGTCACATCTAGTTCCATCTTGTGTTTTGAGTTTGTGGTTAAAATGGAGATTACATTTATTTTTGTTGTTTTCCTTCCCTTTATCTTTAACATTATAATTGTTTGCTAACCTGTTCTGATAGAGAGCTGCAATTTTCTGATTTTGTCTCTCCTTGTTCAAGGTTTTGTAACCCCCCTTTATTTTTTTCTAGGTATGAGGAGCAGCTTGATCATTTCTTCTAGGAGTGTTCTTGGGGTGATGAGCTCCCTTAGCTTTTGTTTATCTTGGAAAGTTTTTATTTATCTATCATATCTGAAGGATATTTTTGCTGGATAGGGTATTCTTGGCTGAAAGTTTTTGTCTGTCAGAGTTTTGACTCTATCATTCCACTTTCTCCTAGCCTGTAACGTTTCTTCTGAGAAATCTGCTGAAAGCCTGATAGGGGTTCCTTTGTAAGTTATTTTCTTCCACCTTGCTGCCGTTAGTATTTTTTCTTTGTCATTTACTTTTGCCATCTTTACTACTATATGCCTTGGAGAACTTCTTTTTATGTTGATACCATTAGGAAATCTATTGGCTTCTTTCACTTGTATTTCCACCTCCTTCTGCATGTTTGGAATGTTCTCAGCTATTACTTACTTCAACAAGGTTTCTGCTCCATTTCTCCTTCTCTTCTCCCTCTGGAATATCTATAATCCTTATTTTGCATTTTCTAATTGAGTCGGATATTTCTTGGAGAATTTCTTCATTTCATTTTCATCTTAGTTCTCTCGACTCCTCCATCTGAAGCATTTCTATATTTCTGTCTTCAAGACTGCTGATTTGTTACTGCATAATATCAGCTCTATTGTTTAAGCAGTGCAGATTTTTCTTTTTCTCATTCATTGTGTTTTTCATCTCCAAACTTTCTGATGTTTCTTTATATTTTCAATCCCTTTTCTTTGAAGGAGTTCCTGATTTCATTGAACTGTCTGTATTTTCTTGTAGCTCGTTGAGGTTTTTTATGATAGCAATTTTGAATTCTCTGTCATTTAGATTATAAATATCTATGCCTTCAGGATTGGTTACTGGGTACTTGTAATTTTCCTTCTGGTCTGGAGATTTAATATATTTTTTCATACTGCTTGATGGTGTGGATGTGTGCCTCTGCATAGTGATAGTATCTGGTCTCAGCTTCCCCCTGCCAGCACTGGGTGGGTGTCAAGAGCTTTATATTCTGAGCCTGCCGTGATCTGCAGCTCACTTGATTCAGCCACTGGCTGCTTTTCTATCTGTGTGGCCCTCTGGCCAACTGGCTGAGCAGGAGCTCCGGGAGGGGGGAGGAGTGCTTTCTTTCACCTGTGTGATCCTGAAGGTGTTCTTTCTCTGCCCTTCCTATCTGCTCTCCTTAGGTCCTAGCTTGATGAAGACATTCCCACAATGGCTTAATCACCTCTGTGTGATGCTTTCCCATGGGCTGTGAGGGAACTTGGAGAGTGAAGGTGTTCCCGCAGAGGGCCACCCCTCCCCTCTCTCCTCTCAGAGCCATGTGCAGTCTCATGGTTGCTACCATTTTGGAGGGAGAGGAAATTCACCTTACCTCCTTCCCCTTCCTCCAAGGGATCCAGTACCTCCACCTTCAGACATGTGGCTGCTTTCATCTCTGAGACATCTTTTGTGTTGTGTGAATGTCCTCTGTTGGTATCTAAATATCCTCTTTTGTATACCAGACAGGAGAATATCAGGGAACAGCTCACTCCGCCATGATGCTGACGTCACTCAAACCTTTGAAGTTTTGCCTGGTTAAATTAAATGATGGAAAATTCATTAAATATCCAGATCATTTTCAAATAGAATAAAACACTGAAACATTAATTGCTAAGCAAGTCTAAATTTACCCACTTTTGTCTTATTTTTAGAAAGAAACTTAAAATGTTTGGGTCTATTAATAAACATCTTGTGCTTTATTAAAACATTGTACCGTAAAGTAACATGTTCATAGAAATTATGAAAAATATTTATAAATTTGCCAAGCCACATAATGCTAATGTAAAAAATAGTTTATACTTGCTTACTTCTTTCTTTTCACTAAACATTAAGGTTTCTAGGTGTTAAAAACTCTATGTATGTGATTAACCTACTAAAAATTAATAAGGAAAGCATCTCTGTATACAAAGAAAGTAAGATGTACGTTTCCAGTAGGAAAAGTAAGAAATGGATATTTTTGTTTTGTTAAGAAAAATGAATTTGTCCTCAAGTAAAATGGGTTAGGAAAAACATAATATTTTTTGTCCTAAAGAGAGGCTAAAAAGAAAGACATAGAACATATTCTAAATGTAAAATTAAAAAAAGTTTAGGTGGCTTGTGGAAGAGGAACCCTGAGAAAAGAGTTTTGTGCGTGGTCAAGTTGGCTAAGAGTGGAATAAATTTAATCAAATGTGTTTTGATATCAAAAGTAAGCTGGTGCAAACTTAGAATTTTGTTCTCTTTCTCTTAAAAGGATCATTTACTTGAATTTTTAGTCTGATCTTGATAAAGAAACTATAAAAGATTTTTCTTTATTTTTGAGTAAGTCTACCTAAAAGACAGAAAATCTATTTTCTAAAAATAATTTCCTATGTTCAAAAAACTGAAATTTCTCCGTTAAGAGAACTAAGGTTTTTTGAAACTCTCTAACTCTACATTTACCTTTGTAAGGGAGGAAGAAATACTCTCCAACCCTCTAGGTTGTACTGGCTTGTCTAAGAATTGAGTTAACATGAGACAGAACAAGAGGAGATAATCAAACAAAGTTTGATAGCATTTATACACAGCAGAAATTCAGGAAAGCTGAGTAACTCACTAAAATGTACAAAACCACCACCTTAAATACCATCTTCAGATAAGACAAAGGAGGTTGTTGGGGGTAGTGGTCTGACTCCTTCCAACTCTGACTTAGACACAGCAGGGTGGCTTCCTGGGCTGGTTGCTGCAGATTGTGGGTCAGAGTTCTACTTTGACATGTGGTCTGGCCATTGTCCCTTTGTATATTCAGGCTCTTACACCATATATGTGGTATTGTGTTAAGTGCTTTAAACATGCTAACTTGTTAAATACTCTCTTCTGTACAAATAGCAGCACACTCTATATACTGTTGTGCACTGTTTGTTTTCCTGAGCAGTGCATACTAAAGATCTTCCCATATGAAACATACAGAAGAGCTATATTTTAAAATAGCATACTATTCCATTGGATAGAGTTAATTTTATTTGTTTAACCAGTCCCCAAAAATAGCCTTTTTGCTATTACAAATATTGCAAAAACTATCCTTGGCTATGTATCCCTGGGATGAATTCCTGGAAACAGACTGCTGAGTAAAAGGGCATGTGCATTTGTAAGTCTTGAGAGATACTGTTAAATTTTACTTTAAGTTATATCTAATTTAATTCTAACAAAAATGCTATAAGATTGGCATTTTGGCAGATGAGAGAACTGTCTCATAGACATGAAATAGCTAGTACAAGGTAGTGAGTGCAGCCTTGGAATTTGAAGCTTGATCTAGCCAATGGGCTCTGAAGCACTATGTCCTACTGCCTCCTCCCCATGTTAGGGTAGCTACTGTTATTAAGCTCCAGCCTCAGTTCAGGCACTGAGCTAAGCATGCTC